>NC_140591.1:1647789757-1648389757 GCF_964204655.1 Triturus cristatus
AAACTACAGTTATACGTGAGGTGCAGCTTGCCCATCACACCCATGACCCCGGTGTCGGTGCACCTGCTACCTTAAAGTTCCTCATTCTAATTATCTTTCCTTGTCTCCTCCCTATCTCCACCCACTCTCTTCTCTTCTTTGTCCTTCATTTAATACCCTCTTCTCTATCTCCTTCCTTAGTCTCTCTCCTCTCCTCTTCTGCCTGTAACTCATCCTCATCTCCTTCCTCCCTTATCTCCATATTTCTTGTTCCTTACAACACCTTTTCTTTTCCATACTCTGCTCATTCTTATCTCCTTACTTTTTGTCACTCTTTCTTATTTCCGTCTCCCATTCTGTCACCTTTCCTTGTTTTCCTCTAAGTTCTTTCACCCTCTCCTGTTCTTTCATGCCTTTTTTCTCTCTTCTTCATTGTTCCCTTATCCTCTACTCCCTCTGTACCACCGCCCCAGAAGGGTAAACAAAGCCAAGCCCTGGCATGCACTCTAACTAAAAAAAAACAAAAAATCAGAACAGGCATCCACTGAAAAAACATTAGCTAGTATAGGGCATGCTGGACCCCCTCCCAGCTCTGGGCCCCAGTGCACTGCACCGGTAACAGAAAAGAGGCATATGACACCAGGCCTTTTAAAAAAAACAAAAATAGCAGTTCTTAAACAAGCATTTGCAATCCAATAGGTCTCGCATTTGCGAGAGTTTGAGAGATTGGCATTGTAAATAACAATGCCTTTTATTTATGTGTTCTGAAAATCTGCAAGTGATGCGTATACACGTACTTTGTACTTATAGTCCTTGCTTACCAGAAGCAAGGCTGGCAGTAAAAGAGACGCAGGTACAAATAAAAAGCAATGGCAAGAAAGGGGATGGACTAGAAGCCCACAGACTGATTACAGCAGGTCTCGAATAGACAGCGCACTTCTTTTCTAGCTCGACTTAAAAATGGATCCTAGTAAATGTAATTTCTCATACAACCTTCATTTGTGAAAGGCACCAGGTCAATGGGGCAATGTGCACATGGTAGAGAGGCACAGGCTGATTCCAGGGACACCTGTGACTATGCATGCACTGGTGAGCCATTGTAAAACGCCCGACCGTGAGGGACTGTTTCTACAGCACACACCTGCCATCATTCTTACCAAACACAATGCATACATATCACGTTGCCAGAATGTTGTTCCCATTAGGCACACCTGTCTGAACATGTACACACAGTTTAAGTACACAGACTGGACCAAGAACATATGGTTTTACTTAAGGTTATTGTGACAAACTGTTGACAATGTGGAGAAATTGCTTGAATAATATACTGAATACAGGCCGTTCTTTAGCAGCATAGCATAGATCGTGGGCTCCAATGCAAGAACAAGGACTGGTGAAGCCATCAGGCCGAGCCCTGGCAAACTAGCGCAATTGTTATTTTTTACATTTATATTGCAATATCTGATATAATGAACAAAGCACGCTGCCACTTAAGCCTTGGCCACAGGCTTAAGTAGTTGATGTTGATGTTTTTAAAAAAATTTGAAGTATTTATAGAAGGGGCTGCTTAACTTGTGATAGTTTTTAAACAACAAGCATTACAGGTGCATTTAATTATCATTATTATTTGTGAAGGCGAAAAGAAGAAATCACCTTCCAAACAAACACTCATATCGCACACAACTACAATTTTACAACGTCACCTAAACACTTTCAGACAGTTTGTCAAGGAGATGGAAAATAAATCACCATCTAACCGGCCTCAAATAGGACAGGCAAAATAACTAGCTAGAGGCATATTCATAAAGTACACTTTTTAGTATGTTTACTAGTAGTAATTCTCACATATTACAAAAGGCTTTTCACAAACCTACGTGTGGAGGTCTCCACCTATCCTATCTATTATATGTGGAGATCTCCGCCATGTGTGTGGAGATCTCAGCACATTTATGCACACATTTTACTCCTAAATGGGTAGGTTTATGGAAGGGCTATGCAAGGGCTTACGGAGAGACATGAAAATATAGAAACACACGCTAGTACTCAATCAACGTGCATGCTGCCTGTCATGCTAGGGGCTGCTTCACTGATATCTGCTGCATTTCCTGGAAGCACACACAACAGCTGTATTTTCTTCCCAGTCACCTCTAGTGCTTCGGTTTGTTGTTGGGGACTTGGTGACTTTGGTAAGAAATAACATTTCACTCTGAGGCTACATGTACATCTGGGGAATAGCAGCTCAAAAATACTCACTCATTACTTACTACAACACATCCAACACACATTACCCTGACAGTCACTGCATGTATGTGTGTAATCATGATGAACAAGTTACTTACATTTGGTAAAACATTATCAGGTAGAGGCAATGGCTAGCTGCAGATTCCTTTCCTCTGAATTTCCCAGGCATCAGACTGGATCCGAAAACAGTTGCATGAGCAGTACCCCTGTGCACCAGTGGGTGGATCTGTTCAGTTCTGCATGGCATTGTCAGCGTTGTTGGCGATGGATGTAATGTTGCGGTCACCTATATGGGTACCACCCAGGCGCATGGACGTCAGTTATTTTCTTTACGTGCCAGAGCTACCCCTCTTTTTCCTTTTGAAAGACTTTTTTCAATGTTTTGTCAAAGATGTTTTCTTGGGTGGTGACGAATGACTCTAGAAAGGTAGGATTTAAACCGTGCGACACCTGTAACTGTGCCATGTTGGTTACTGACCCCCACCATGTCTGCTTATGGTGTCTCGAGCACAACTACGACTTAAAGTCGTGCTCAGATTGCTAGACATTTGCACTGAAGGCTTTGAGGGAGCGGTTCCTAAAGCTGCTGCAGCCCAGCAGTCGACTTAATCTAATGGGACTCCTAGGATGTCTCACTCCTGATCAATGAAGAGAATGTCATGGAACTGCTCCAGGAGCCCCAAGTCTTCTCCATTGCACTTGAGGTCCTCGGGACACTCAGGGAAGAAGCTCAAGAAGCAGAAGTCTAGACTGACTTCGACTTCACCTCGTCCATAGAGGATTGATAAGACAAGTGAGGAATATCAGCATTGCAGGCACGGTTCTGCTGAGCACTTTCCAGGTCTGACTCTGCGCCTTCCCAAGTTTCCAGGAGTCAGAGCAACCCCCACTCACATAAAAGAGTTTTACAAAGCCATAAGCCTAGTATTTGAGCAGGCCAACCCCTCCTGTGCACCTCCCTGCCCCGTGGGTTAGGAAGAGGTCCCATCAGTTTCTGCACCGACGGTTCTGGCCTCGGCTCTGGTGGGGTTCTATGGATCCGATCCCGGATCTGGATCAGCACCGGTTGTTCCAACACATCTTTCCCCAGCACCTGTCCCAAAGTTAATGCTCCCTGTGCCGCAGGTGCCCAGTGGTGGATTCAGCCCCATTCTGATTTCTCACGACTTGGAACGGCATTGATCGACGCGTATTCTGGTGCCGATGGAGCCCAAGGATTCTAGGTCAGTGTCTGAACATTTTTAGGAGGTTACAGGCATGTGAGAAGAGTGGGAGAGGTCCCTGGACCCTAATTAACACCAGTTAGACACACTTGGTGAGGAATTGGGCTGGTATGAGTTAGGCTCAAAACAACTGGGAAATCAGAAATTTCCTCCCATTGTTCTTAGTCACTTTTTCGTCACAAAAATGCCTTTCTTCATTTTGCTACTACATTGATAATCCAGCACCCCAAAAGGCTGGGGAACAAGATGAGAGGGCCCCCAGATTTACTGACAAAGAACTCACCATTATCAATGAGGCTGTCGTTCAAAGTTGCTCTCAACTCTATCTAGTCCAGATAACTAGCTGAACAATGTATTGTGGGCTCAAATTTGGAGCGACATTAGCATTATTACTGACACTGATTGGCTTAATAGAAATAGACCACTCCCCCGTAATATCTCCAGCAAAATCTTGATGGTGCGCAGGTTGTCCTAGGTGGGGCATGGGCCAAAAACTATACAAGGTGATTGTGTGTTGGTGAACTTTAGTGACCCACGTACTGTGGAACATATATGTAATTGGAGCCAGCATAGTCATGGGTCTTCGATTCAATCCCTCCCACTGTCATTTTACTACCCTGTACCACATCTCTCCGATTCGGAGAGTGAATGGACCTTAGTAAAGCATACACCTAGTCAAATACACACACCATATAGGTATAGTAGCCTAGAAATGGTCGATTGACCAACCTAGGGATGAAACTTCTGGGGCACCTGAAAGTGGAAGCACCATAGACCACAAGGTAGCCACTGTGTTATGTAGCAGCCAAACATCCTGTGTCCCCCTATCGCCGACAAGGGTCACTATTGCAGGCAATAATGCTGACTCAATAGGGAATATGACCACAGCCTGTGTGCATAACTCAGCTGCAAGTAAGGAATTAGCCTATAACGTTATTTCCTGGAACATTGCTGGGCTCGTGGGTAAGGTTAAAGATCCAAAATGGGTAGGATTTATAAGATCATTCCCGGTGATCTGCTTGCAAGAGACATGGCTGGTAGAGAGTGACATATTTTTAGAAGGCTATAAATGTTTTTTTGTGCCGGCTGAACCATCGAGCAATGGCAGAGCAAAAGGGGGTTTGGCATTGTACATTGACTTAGCCTTGTTCTGTGTTGTTAAAACTATAACTACCTATAACACTGACATTCAAGCCGTGACAATAAAAAGAGGGAATAAAATGGTGACCCTGATTAACTTTTATAATGCTGTAAGTCCAAGAGGGGAATGCAGGATTGTTGAATTGGGTGATTTCATTCGGAATCACTGTGAAAGTCTGTCCCATCAGATCCTCATCATGGGGGACTTCAATGTGCACCCTTGTGGGAACCCTATGAATACTGCAATGGGAACTTTGGGTTGCCATAGGATGGGGGTCTTCACTTTCAACACTCTGGCCGGGGTGACATGCTGAACCAATTATTAAATGAATTTGATTTATTTTCAGCTATGTCTTTGGTTGATGTTTGTAGTTACCAGCCCGCCCCCACATTTAAAGGGCACTCGGGGGGGTCTTTCATTGATCATATCCTTCTCTCCAATGGCCTACAATCAACTATTTCAGGCTTTAAAATCCAGGAAAATGCATATAGTGATCATAACCCTGTATGTATCTCAATGATTGGCAACCTCTTAAATTTACGGGAAAAGACGCCAACCTGTGGTGTCCTGAAATGCACGGCTGGAAGGCGTCGCCTAAAATGGTCTAAGGTGAATCCGGATCAATTATATGATAAGATACACAAATCCTGTGCCCCGAGTTATCATTTTGTGTGTCTTCTGTATCCCTTCCCCCAGATATCCTCTCAGCATTCGATGGGATTGTCTTAAAAGTAGGAGAAATGTTAACTGTTCCAACGTCGGGCCCTCCTTGTAGGGACCCCAGATGGTTTGAAGATTAGCCCCAGGGATCCTACATTGATCAGGTCGTTACGCTTGTCCTATAAAAAGGCCTTGGCAAAGCGCAAGGCAGATATTAAGAACAAAATTTGGCAAGAACTGTTAGACCCGAATACCCTTTGTAACAGTGAAAGATTTTGGGATATTATCAACAAACCTGTGTTTGATATGGTAGTGGACAATTCAGTTGGCACCAATATCACTGAAGATGAGTGGGTATCCCACTTTAGTTTCATCTTCAACAGTAATATCCCTCAGATAGAGGTGGACAGAGGTGATCAAAGTGTAACTCCACCACATTTTACAATCAGCGAGGTTGAGAAAGGTATCTTGGGGTTTAACAAATAACAAAGCGCCTGGCCCAGACGGTATGCCCCCGGATTTATTTAAATCCAAAGTATCTCTTTGGGCGCCAGTTCTTACTGCTGTGCTTAACGCAGCTGCAGAACATGGCTGCCCTAGGTCTTGGGGGACATCTACGATAGTACCAGTATTTAAGAAAGGTGACCGTAATAGAACTACCTGTTACAGGGCGATTTCGCTCATTGATTCTGTGGTCAAGGTAGTGGGTGGAGTAATCCTGAGCAGGTTAACAGCCTGGGCCAATGAGCACGGGATCATCTCCAGAATCCAATATGGGTTTCGGCCTGGCCATTCAACAATAGCGCAATGCCTTAACCTGTAAATGGTCCTAGGGAAATATACCATGGCTCGGCAAGGCACGATTCACATGGCGTTCATGGACCTTTCCTCCGCGTTTGACTCTGTCAACCGGGGGAAGCTATGGGAGGCCATGGGAGCCATGGGGGTGGAGCCTAACTTGGTTAACTTTCTGAGGGACCTGCATCAGGATACCAAGGCCAATGTTAGGTATTCACAGGATCTAAGGGTGTCAAGGGATTTTAGTGTTCACAGGGGTGTTAGGCAGGGCTGTATTTTGGCCCCCTTTCTTTTAAATTTATATATTAATAATCTGGAGGTGTTTTTATTAAATACTGGTACCGATTACCCCTATGTCGGCCGCAAGGGGTTGCCTGTATTATTATATGCGGACGACGCCGTCCTCCTGGCCAGGACCGCAAGAGGTCTCCAAACCCTATTAAATGCCTTTCATAGTTTTATGGATGTTCGTGACTTATCGATTAACAACACCAAATCTTTCATAATGCAGGTGGGGAAGCGCCCTAAGAAACCGTATTTATTTAGGGTTAACGAGCAGAAGGTCCCCACAACGAGAACATTCTCTTATCTGGGAGTGTTATTCGACGATCAGTTGAAATGGGGACCACTACTCCAAAGGAAAAGGGGGGAGACAACTCGGGTTAACGCTGCAATATTTAATTTCGCCAGGAAAATGGGTAATCAACCTATTGCTGCACTATTAAAGATCTATCAGGCAAAGAGTGTGACAATAGGGACTTACGGCAGTGAACTTTGGGGGTATGCGGCAGTTAATGATATCGTGGTGGCAGAAAACATCTTCCTGAAACAATTGTTGGGGGTTCCAAAGGGGACTCCTAACCAAATAGTGCACGGAGAAACTGGTACACCTTCTAGCACTACGGCCACTAACTTTTTGGTTAAAATGTTGGCTAAATAAAGATCTGATTTTAAATCACCTACTCCTAAGAGAAGCAATCTATGGATAATATGCTTAAAATCCCTTGGCTAAAATATCTGAAAGACTGCTTTTGTGCCGTGGGGCGCTCAGAACTTTTTTTTAACCCTGAGTCGATCACACCTGCTGATGTAGAGTCTGTGAGGAAAACCTTTTCCTTATCACGACAAATGAATCGTGAAGAGGTGGAATTAATTAAACTGAGTGTTCGAAAACACGCCATGTTGAAAACTACACCTTTAATGGGGCCTTATTTATCTTGGCCCTTGTCGGGCTTTGAGCGACACTTGTTAATCAGGTTCCGGCTGGATTATTTTCATCTTCTTTTAACTGTTCCAAGGGGTTGTCATAGTGGTCAAGTGCTGCCAAACTGCGGCTGCGGCAATGAGTCTCCGCAGAACTTGGTGCACTTTTTATTTATTTGTCCCTTTTACGATTTACCCCGGAGGTTCTATCTAAAGCCCATTTTAAAAAAACAGAACTTTACCCAGGTTAGACCAGCCCTTTGTTATTTACAAATGTTAAACCCCGAAAGTACATTATTTTTGATTGTTTTTTTAAAATCTGCCTTAAAACTCAGAAACACCAGGGCGAGTTAACTGTCTAGAATTGCTGCTATCATGATACATGTTTTATTGTGTCTGTTGTTATTAATACATATCTATTACTTGGGTATTTTATCTCTGTACATAAAGTTATTTATCGGTCAATGTGCTTTTATGGTTCTTTCTGTTTGAAAAACCGAATAAAGATTTTCTATCTATCTATCTACTGACACAATAACATGATAAAGTTAGTTTAAGTCCACACAACATTATGATATATTGTGTTTATGAATACATCTCTTATTAATAAATGTTTTAAGTGATATGAAATAATGGACTTATTAACGTATCTTTTTTGGTTTAATCCTGCCTTTTGAGTGGACAGAGCTGGCTGAGAACCACTGCAGCAAGACCCAAGACACAGATTAGGCTCTTCAACCTGCAACCTTTTATTATTTCAAAAATGTGAAACTTTACTATGAGAGTGAGCATGACAAACATTTCTATCATGGTTTTCACCACTAGGGTTCCTAATTCCTCCACATACTCTTATTACTGCTCTGAGAGTATGAAAAATAAACTAACATTGGCTGCAAGGGAAGTGTTATAGCTGTAGCTCTGCATACCTGCACCCAGAGTGCATATGTGTCATTAGACCTTCATCCGGCGAGGCATGGAGGAGGGATCCTTCTGTTATCAGAGTTCAGCCAATTTCAGTTTCAGATGCATAGGCCCAACCTTGGTCCAGGAAGGACAGCAGCAGGTAATCTGGAATCTGGTTTTCTTTGTGGACGGTTTAGGTGTGAAGATCTCTATGATCTAAATGGTCAAATCTCAGGGTTTATATAATAAACTGGCCACTGTATAATCCAACTGATTTTGCATGAAAAGCAAGGCAGAGACACAGTGGAAAAATCCAACCAAGGTCAATATTCTTTACATACATCGACTCGGTACACATATCACTGTTATGTCTCGTGTACTGGATGACCCTGAGAGAAAGATATTTAAGACATCCTGGCCAGACTTATGCCTCCTTTTGCTGATAAGCTAACATGAAAACTTTGTTGTTCATGCTGTCATGTCTCTCAGTTATGCCTAGTAGGACCCGTTGCCATTTTTACATGCACACAGCTTTTTTCTATAAATACCTTCACTTTGCCACGTTGACCTTTGACAAAGATTTGCATTCATGACACTTGGGTTAGTTTCTTAGAAACACCAACCTTGCTGACAGGAATAAACTTTGCGAGAACACTATCACACTGCCTTAGCATTGTGTACTAGGCCCTCATGTTTTGTGCAATAAGCTTGTTATTACGTCAATATGGCGACACAGCTATCTGTGGAATACAAAAAATGGTAGCCTGATCACAATCTCGGCGCAAAGCAGGATGCCTTTTTCTTTATATTACCTTTTGTTTCTGAGTATAATCAAAGGAGACATGTCTGCTGACTTTGAGAGGTCCCTACATGCTGAAGCTTTCGCCCAGCAGCTGACTTGTGGCTTCATGGGAGGTGTCCAGTTCATGACCAAGATAGGGTCCTATATTCTTACCCATCAGGCAATGTGGTGAAATCATCCAGTAAAGGGTTTCTTGGCAGAAAATGCATTCACACCCTAGACACGTAGTGGTTTGCATTATAGGAGTACACTAGATTGTTATAGTATTACATATGCTCGCATATATACATTGTCTCGGCAAGATGGTGGAACTCTTCGTTCTGTTTACTGCCCTGACACTTACTATAACTTTAATCTGTTTCTGTTTATTGATTTTTGCTGCTCATATTTTTCTATACAAGAATCACTTCAGCTCAATAAACATTAAAAGTGTCCCTTTGTGTATTCATTGTTTATTTCTCTGAGCCAAAGAAAGCACTCGTGTCTGAGCGAAAGGTTCTGGGTCTCTCACCACAGTTCCTGAGGGAACAGAGTTCTCATGATCAGCAGTTGCCAGAACTGATCGCTCCCTGTTTAGGTTAAGGGGGGCTTATGATGGCACTGTGAGCTTTCATGAACAAGGGACAACATATCCTATGAGGTGAATGAAATGAGTCTGGCACCATTCTAAGCTTAATGTTCACAAACTTGCAGTTCTTACTGATTAGTGGAAAGTACATTACATGGCGCTGCCAACATTGGTTGGTTTCTTATCTTGCATGGTTCAACTGAGCAGTTTATTCGTGCTTCTTTAGAGATCTCTACACACCTTATAATTTGGAGACATCTGTGGTAATAGGGAATATCCTCCTCAGCTGAGTAGGTATACTTTATGTCTTGCCTGTTAGTAATTTCAAGCTTGAAAGGATCTAATTCCCACTATGTTAGCCAAACTCTGCCATTTATGTCCTACTTAACATGGCACAAAACATGTCTGGGAACTGCAGGTATTCAATCACTCAGAACCTACTACAAAATGGCCTCACAGTAGATGGTGGGAATGTTACCTTTGTGGCTGAGGCACAAGAAGCATATAGAACAGAGCTATTTTACTCCAGGGCTACATTCCCTGTTGCAGATTACGCAGCACAGGTATCTCACAAATATGCTTTAGATAAATTACAAGATGAATACACTCTGTATGAAGTGATAGAAGCCCCTCTTACTTACCAAGAACCTAAAAATTAGCTTTATGGCAGCCAGACTGGGCGATTGGCAATTTCTAAAAGATCTACCCGTCTGGCGCCGTCTGTCAGAGGATGTAATCTGCAGGGGGTGCGGCATGTCTCCCGAAACCATGGAGCATATAGTTTGTCTTTGTCCATCTTTTATGTCACAACGCAGACGCAAACTGAAAACTGAGTGGAACAGGCTGGGAATCCGAACGTGCAGACAAGCAATTATTGCAGCATTAATGCCAGAAAACACAGGTTTAAATATTGCTTTTACAAATATTTTACGACATGCCTACCGCTCTCTTAAGCAGTAATGGGTTGGTTTGTTTTTATGCTTTTTTAAGAGCTACTTCATTTTATTTTGTGATTTCTCAAATGCTGCTACCACTTTCTTATCTGACTGTTGCTTTGCACAATTGGCTGTCATTTTATGGTCCATGGACTGTATTCACGGTCTTTGTCAAATACTTGAATTCAAATGCACTTTAAATGTTATACTGGTCATTGCACTTTGCACACTAAGTATTCATTCCATTGATATATCGGTGAAGTTTTTTATTGTAATTTGAAGTTTCTATCAACTACTGTTTTTATGCTAAGGTTCTGTTTTTAAAATGTATTGCTGTGTATCTTTGAGGTGTTCTTATAAGGATATTTTTATATCTAAAATAAAGTTTACTTACTTACTTACTTAACATGGGGCAGCACCTGCCCTGGGCTTAGGGATTAAACTAATAGGCAACTTTGCCACAGTATCCGCCATAATGTTGAGTGGCTTTAAAGGGGAAGCAGTAGCGTTAGCTATACTCCAATACCTAAGGAATTTGCCTCCCGTGCAGCAGGAGCGCAAATTACCTAAAATTGTTGAAGAAACCTATGCTACAATAGTAAGAGTTAATTTGGGACCCAGATCAGGCAAACTACAATTAAAGAGTAATTCTGAATAAGATAATTCTCTTGAGTGTGAATCATCGCGAGAATTCCGGTCAGCTGTTCTCAGTCGAAACCAGAAGCTGTTAGTGGCTGCCGGTGCCGCTGCGGTTTCCCTGCTTTTCGTTGCCGTTGCCGGCCCGCGGTTCTCTGCCACCGCCGCCGCCGAGTGGTAGCGGGACTGGAGCGGGGGTGGTGCGGGGTTGCCTACGGCTGCAAGGAGTCACTGTGGTGCGAGGGGTTCTCGGAGCCCTGAAACCTGAAACCGCACGAGTGTCCCAGAACCGGCAGGAGCCGCATCAGTGCCACAGCGGTAGGAGCCGTGTGAGTCTCCGCGTGAGTCTCCCCCTCACAGTGGAAGCCGCGTTTTTTGGCCTCCGCAGCGGCAGGTGCCGCACCAGTGCCCCCGCAGCAGCAGGAGCCACGAAGAGCCACGAGCCACGAGAGTCTCCCCAAAAAAAACAAAAAAAAACCAGCAGGAACTGCAGGATCTGCTGATAGTGCAGCAGAGCAGCAGCAGCAGCAGCAGCAGTGAGCAGCAGAGAACGTGGACATCGCGATGTGGACGTCGTGAAGTGTCCACGGGGACAAGCCTGGTCTGGGAGAGCCGCAAGACGGTGATCCCTGAGAATAAGGGGGCAGCGGCAAATCCACTGCATATATCGCGAAATCACAAGGACCTACCAGCATGCCAGAGTAAGTGTGATTTAAGTGTAATTTAAGTTACTGAAGTGATTTAAGTCAAGCAGGAGGGTTGACGGCAGCCAAAGCCGGGGGTAAGGAGTAGTGAGCAGTGAGCCGTTCTGAGACACCGCTGCAAGGGTCAGACGTCGAATAACCCTGAGACCATGACGTGTTGAAAGAGGGGCGAGGAGAGGTGAATCGAGAGGCGAAGTGAAGGCAGAGGCTCTGTGGGGGTATAGGATTTCAGACTGCCCCCTCTTCATCCACGCCACATTCACATCTCTGGCCAGCCTCAGAGACACTGTCCGGAGGTTCATCACCTACGCCCCTTCTTAGTGCATCCGGCCCTTGCAGTCAACAGGAGCCTCAGAAAAGCAAGGAAAAGCAAGGAAAAGTACAGATAAACTGCAGGAAAAACGGTTAAAAAAAAAAAAATCGTAGTGGCCTGATAAATCCAACAGAGTTGATAACGATCAATATCAGCTACTCTGAGAATTCAGGGCGCACCAACTAGGAGTTTGACTGCATAACTTCATAAGCAGTCAACCAGTCAAGTTCCAACCTGCTATCTTCGACAAAAAAAAAAACCCCAGAGGTCAGACAACTCAGGGAGATGAGATCGGGGAGAGTTAGACAGACCCCCACACAGAAAATTAAGATCGACAGGCAGAGTAAGAAAAAGAAAAAACAAGGCTCAAAAACAGAAGCAGAAAGCTGTATCATCAAGCAAAAAACAGCCCTTTAATATCACCGATTACAACAATGTTTAGAAACCCAAAGGATGGCGCCAGACTGTTATTGCTGAAAGATCCTGGTGCAGCCATTTTCTCAACTTCAGCGGAGATCCCAGGCCTTATGACTCCTCTAGCTCCTCAGACACTTTCTTTGCCTTGGAATGGAAAATATAAGCCTCAAAAGGAAGCGGGACATAACTCAGCCCGTACCATCAAACAGTGGCTTCTACGGAAACCAAGCTTGGAAGAGGAAAAGATCGTTCTGTCAGCGACAGAAAGGGAGGAGCTGATGAACGGTACCAGCATTGGAACGGCACCTAAAGAAGTTTTGAGTCTGTGCTCTGACACAGCACAGGCATACAGGTTAAACAACGAGGGCACCATACACAATATCACTGAATACAACACAGAACTAATTAACCCTAATTAACCCCACAATCAGACAGTAGGTTTAACAATCTCTGACCAAAGGGAGCTAAGTCTCTGTGAAAAATCCTACTCGCCAATAACAACACTCAAAACAACCAGAGGGGAAATGTCATCGTCCACCCTGAAGCCTGTAATAAACAATGCCAGATCAATAAGGCTTCATATAGCCGCTCAGGTGCACCAGCCGGACCAAGACGACCAAGAATGTATTGACAACGGCCGTCAAATTCTAAGAATGTCACCACCAAACAAAGCCACCATGCATCATGCTAATTCCCAAAATAATATAACGCCACAGGAAACCGCCCTGGGATCAAATTGCTATCAAAGGTACTCCAACATCAGCTTCAGCAGGGACGATAATATTCATCAGCTTAACCAAGATCAAGACACAAAGGAGACCAAAAATTTAAAATCACAGTTGAATCAAGGAGAAACAGCTAATAACCATAGTTTCTTTTCGGAGACATCTAAATCTTTATTGAACACACTACAGACAACAATAACAGCGTTCAACATGCAAAACGATAAGATGGATATTCAAATAGATCTGATCAACATTATAGCAACACAAATAGCAGGGATCAATACTAAACTGGAGAGTATGAACAATCTTATTTCCAGAGCCCAGGCAAAATATTCCGTTCAGTGCGCATGCAGTCCAATAATAGACAAACTAAGCTTGTTGCCAACACTCCTAGATCAGATAATTCAACTTAATAAATCCTCCTTGGGTGAGAAGGGCATAACCAAAGAAAAGGAATTGACAAAGATAAAAGCAGATAACGATAAAGCTCTTTCAAGCCCAAAGCACCACAATGACATAAAAGCAGACAAACAGACAGACAATCAGGACAGATCTAGCATCAAAGATCCAAAATTATCACGCAAACAAAAAAAACGCGACAGGAAAGCACGGAACAAATTGTCTCTGCCTCTAGAGCAGCATACAACAAAGATCTATCCAATGTTTCGCTTACCAGAGATTAGTTTTACAATAATAAGCCTCGGTTAGTTCATCAGATGACCTCACCGATAGTGTTATTTGCTTAGAACTGGGAGCAATTGAACAACAAGCAGAAGGAATGGGTGATAATAAACAAGGCCCAAATAAAGAGGTGACCCGAGCTTGCTTAGACCCGGCAGAAACTGAAAAACAAGCAGAAGGAACGGGAGAAAAAAAAACAAAAAACAAAAAACAAGGCCCTAACAAAGAGGAGACCCGAGTTGGAGTCCTTACTGGAACCCAACAAACAACAAAGAAGAAAAGCTAAAAAAAAAAAAAAAAAGGGAAAGGAATGGAAACAATCATTGAAGATGCGAGAAGTCACGGCGAACAACGAGCTACGATTAGTAACTTGTTAGCTCAAAATTGCCCTGAAGAAAAATGCAGTAGAAACAAAGCTGCAATTAATCAAGGTCAACATAAATCAGAATCGGTCGATGACATCAATAGAGATTCTGTAGATGGTCAAAGAGAAACATGGAAACTCCCTGTCAACCTAGAAACTCCAAATATGGGGAATGAAAAACATGGTGAAAACCAAGAAACTCCAAACATGGGGAACGAAAAACACGGTGACAGCACGAAAGTTATCCTGAAAATGGTCATTCCAAAGTTCCAAATGCTTAGACCAGGGGGAACCAACGGATTGGTGGTAAACCAAAAGAGACCACACCCAATACAAGAAGCCGACGCAATTTTAAGGAGTAGGGCACAGGAAGCAGAAACCTCCTCGAGCGCCGGACGTTGGGTGGACGAACCTCAGATTGAGCAACCGGCGATGGATCTCGAGTCCCACCGGGCCAATATAAAAGTCGAAATTACAGGTGACTTAAAGCAAATTACATTTGAAAATAAGGAAGAACACCCAACGCCCCTGGCAGGCCATTGCAATGCACCAACAGAACGGCAATTGTTGCTAATCCCGGAATATGATTCAAAATTGCCCCACGATATATTGAATAGAGGGAACATCTTGCAGTTAACATCAAACATTCCGGCATTAAAATACTTAACATCAGTGAATCTACTGGCAGTAGAATTCATAGGAATGGAACACCAAAAGAGTAAGGAACAAACACTGACCACCTGGCTGACTGAAGAAGACGCGCAGCACATCATGGATTCCAAGGTTCAATTTGAAGCATGGGGAATTAAATTGCTAAAACCAGCGACCCCCCGCTATCCCGGCCCTCTAAACAACGCTCTTAACCGTAGTAAAGGAAAAGTTCAAAGGCGAAATGATAACACACCTAACATTCAAACATTACTCAAAGGGGCAATTGGCGGCAACCCACCTACAACGCAGAAAGAGGAGCAACAAAATGACCGGCCAAATAGAATGCACAGGAATAAGGACAACTGGGGATGGTTGCCTGGAGTGCTAACTTCGAAAGCATGTCCCTGACCAACAGAAAATAAATTATTAACTCAAGACTCAAGCAACATACAGGTGCTCTCGTGGAACATCGCGGGGGCAAAAAAATGGTTGGACAATGGAGAACCCCCAAGAAAATGGGAAAATTATGATATAATAGTCTTGCAGGAAACCTGGGCCCTAGAAGCACTCCCACTGGCAAATTACATCCACTATACAGTTCCAGCAACCAAAAACAAAACCTTTGGTCGTCCTAAAGGGGGCTTGGCAGTTTATATCTCTTCGGAGTAAAAGATTGTGAGTGAACAACTGGATTCAGAAGGACCAAATATTCAATTAATCAAACTGTCATTAGGGCCTGCTAATAGATTACAAATCGTCCTCTTGATAAATACATACACACATCCTTCGGCCAGGAAAAAATTGGCCCATAACAAACAACTAATGGAAATCATCACTAACATCCGGAGCACCTTTCCCATGTGGGACTTGATACTCACAGGGGATTTTAATTCAAACCTAATTCATACCCCGGACGAGGACGAATCTATCTCAGCAGACAACATATATTGGTCCGTCCCACATCAATTCCAGCCAATGAGGCCAAAAGTGGACCGTATAGGTCAAGGGTTGGTTAATACCCTAGAGTTTCTTGGGCTTAGAGTATTGAATGGTAGAACTCCAGATGACTTCCCCCCTAAGTTTACATTCCACGGGGGGAAGACAAGGTCAAGACTGGACTATACAGCAATCTCAGCTTCGCTGATACCATCCCTATCGCACTTCTCGATAGAGTTTACAACCAGGAGTGACCATTCATACCAGCTGATACACTTTAGGTCAAAAATTACCAAACATCAAGTAAATACAACTATCGATGGCAACATACACACAGTGGATCTAAAACGTCTAAAATTGTCAAACGACACAATTGAAACATTACAGCTAAAAATAAAAAACTTGTTAAGTATTAGCAAAATTGGAGCCCAGGATAAAATACAAGCATGGGAAAGCTTCACAGCTGAGTTAAAATCACTAATGGCGTCAGGACAAAAACAGCCCATCGCCCAGGAAAAAACAACAACGTTAGGTCTGCGAATCATGAAACGTAAACTCAAAAAATGCATAAGGACGCTAAAAAGAACAACTCCTGACACAGCAGCATGCTACAGTGTGAGACAGCTCAGGAAATGTTACAAAAACGACATCTGGGAAGAAAAAAGAAAGAGCAATGACAAATTCTGGGCCGAACTCCTCTGTAGCTCAAAAAAATCCAATTCAAAACAGTTTTGGACCATCATAAATAACCTGAATCGACCAGTTACAGTGTTATCCTCAAACATACAAGAATTTGAGTGGGTGGAACTTCTATCCGGGAGATTTTGGGAAGCTCCCTTGTTAGAACTATCCGTGGGAAACACCTACGATCAAGGGGCAGTTCATGCGAAGCCCACTGGGTTATTGGAAAGCATCAGCCGAGTTGACGTCGCAACTTCAAAACAGAAGGAGCAACTGAACGTGGTCAGAAATCCACTGGAGGAAAATGTCTCTCTGATCCCAGCCATAAGTTACTCGTCCACTTCAATTGAAGGAGATAGAAGAGTAATTAAGAAAGGCAGAAACCACGGCGCACCAGGCACCAACGGAATCCCCCAAGCAATTTTTAAATATGATATTCCGTTTTGGGGCAAACACCTTCTCAACTTATACCAAGAAATAGAGAAACTAAACATCATACCGGTAAACTGGCAAGGTTCGATTTTGACACCTTTATTTAAAGGAGGAGACAGAGCAAATCCGGCGCACTACAGATTGATAGCCCTGCTGGATGTAGGGGCCAAATATTATGCCTCCCTGGTACTTGAAGAGCTTAAGGCATGGTCTGATGACCATAACCAAATTCCGGGAAACCAGACGGGCTTTAGACAAGTCCTTGGTACGATGACAAACATTTTAGGTCTCTCGCTAATTACAAACAAGTGTAAGCAGAAGAAACTGCATCTTTACCTCTGCTTCATAGACCTAAAAGCTGCCTTCGACAGCGTTGATCACCATCTTCTGTGGAAAAAGCTGCGAGCCTGGGGTATCCCCGAGAGGCTTCTAAAAGGCATCTTGTTATTTTATTCAAACACCTGGCTAAGAATTAAGATAGGTGATGGGTCCAGACTCTCAAGGAAGCTGACAACCACCAGAGGCTTGAAACAAGGGTGTGTTCTGGCCCCTCACCTTTTTAATTTATTTTTATCTGACCTCTCTCCAAGGCTAGATTGTACCAATTCCCACCCACCAAAGCTTGGCGAACTGAGACTTTCGCATCTTTCATACGCGGATGATGTGGTTCTAATGAGCCAAACTAAGATCAGCCTGCAAAGATGCCTGAATGAAATGTCAGTCTACATTTCAGAAAACAAACTTGAAATAAATACAACTAAGACAAAAACTATGGTGATTGGGAAAAAACAGTTAAGAAAACAGACAATCTGGCTTAACGGAGTCCAACTCGAGGAGGTAAAAAAATACAAATACTTAGGCTTTTATATCGACAACTCAAGAAATCTTATGGAGCACAAAAAATGTATGTCCCAGAGAACAAGTGCACTAATATTTGCGTTTAGCCTATTAGCCAAAAAGCTGAAGGGCCCCTCTTACAAACCCTTGCTCACCGTAATGAAGGCAAAAATCCTGCCAACTCTAACATATGCCAGTGCGGCGTTCCATGGTGAGGATGGAGAGCTCCTAAACCAACTAATAGCTTCCATCTACAAAAAAGTATTCCAGATTCCAAGGTCAGCTTCTCCAGCTCAGGTCCGGCTGGAATTCGGTCTCACAAATGAAGTCGTTGGCAGAAGGTATGAGACGGTGAAAACCTGGTACCGCTTCAAGCTAAATGCTGTAATATCAAAAATCAACAAGGCCATCTGGACTGAACTTAATCAAGATACATCTTCTCCTTTTAATCAATACCTTTGTAAATCCCTTTCGGTCACATGTACGACGGAAATATGGAACAAAAACTTACCATACCAATCGTTCAAACAAGTCGTAAATAAAGCTTCAAAAACTCATTCATTGCTACTGGACAAAAATATTCTAAGATCAAGGTCGCATGCCTGGATGGTGTTAAACCACTATAAGTCCCTCGCACCGGCAGCTTATTTATGTGAAACTTACTCAATTAACATAAAAAAACAACTTATGGCACTGCGTTTTGGAACATTACCATCTCAGGCTGAGCAGCCAGCTTGGCGGCACACAGGCCCTATATCGTGCCGGCTGTGCAATCATCATAAAGAAGACTTTATTCATATAATCTGTACATGTAAAGAATTGCGGGTTGAACGTGTAATCTTTCTAAAGACAAGTTTCAATGAAAGAAGAATTAGATCCTGTAGAGCCGCAATAATGGCATGCCTAAGCCCCTCAGACCCTCCATTGCATAGTAGACTGATCAAATTTCTTAAAGCCTTCAAAAAGCATTGCTAAAAAGGGTCTGAAGCTGGGCAAATGATGTTTAATTTTCTGCTTTGAACTTTTAAGAAACAAAATGATTTTATACTAAAATGTTGTTTTTAACTCTTCACTGTAATTTTGTGCTTTTGCTACCTGTTTTAGATTATTATGGTTTCAATTAACTAAATAATAAACTTTACTTAAGTACTTAAGTTCCAAGCAACCATCCACCTCATCAACGAAGAAGTGGGAGAATAGGTAAAACAAGCACTGGTAAATGCATTAGGTTTCGCCTAACTGATAACTAATAAGCTGTTTTGTGTTGTAAGTTGTAGCATGGTGAGCAGTTGTGCAGAAATGCGTTACTGAAACTCTGTGAAAGTGTTATGACTTGTTTATTGAGAAGAACAAATTAATTACCTACGGTAACCTATTGTCTGGTAGAGACACAGTCTAGCCGGAGATTCTTTAATTTCCAGATCCAGTCTGACGCCTGGGGGGAATTTAAAAGTTAAGGAATCTGTGGCTGGATATCTCTATCAGATAGGCAATATACTCTGCTGGACCTAATGTGTGTGAAGTTGGCAACATTTTGTCAGGAGCAGCTACCATTATACTATGTGTGGATACATTTATGCCTTCATTATGCCAGAGGCGTACACATGTTACAAATGGCAATAAATAGGTCAAGGATGTCCACAGTATGTCACAAATTTACCATTGCCAGGCTGCAGTCCCCTGTGTTCTTGGTAAGACCACAATGCCTTTTTGTAACCACAAACTACTATGTTTTTGGTCAGACCACAATGTCTTTTAGAACCAGACAGCTGTGCTGTTCGGCAAGCTCGACTTAGAAAGTCTAAATGAATCTCAGCCTCCAGTTTAGGCCTCATTCTAGTGTATTGTTTATCTAAAAAATAACAATAAACACTGCATATGTGGAAATTGAAATCAGCACTGGTTGACCTACAAAGAAACACCTCTGCTGACCTACCAGGCCACGTCCCTGCCGACCAGTAACACCAACAACCCCAGGCAATTTTTAGCCCTGCTGGGACTCCATGGGGGCAGCTTGAGTCCTACGGCACAGTGAGCTACAGGACCAAAGGCTGGCAATGACAGGAAAACTCAAAACAAATCAAATAAGGGCTGGGGCATCTGAACTTGTCTAAGCCACTGGAAATTAATGCTCTGGGCTGCATCCAGTATATTAAGGCAAGAGCACTTCTCTAAGCTACTTTGACAACATCTCAGTAGATGCGGAGAGACAATACATTTGTAGGGAGAACTTAGAGCCTGTGCACGAGCTGAGCCCGGAAGGACAAGTTACTTACCCTGGGTAATGCCTTATCTGGTAGAGACATGAACTAGATGCAGATTCCTTACCTTTGCACTTCCAGGCGCCATGCTGGATCCGGAAGATTTTTGATAGCAGTACCCCTGCATCCCGGTAGGCGGCATCGGTCGACTCCACGTGAGGTTGTAGGTGTCGTGTCCACCATCATCATGACAGCCGTGTCGTCTATATAGCCACCACTCTGGAACGCATAAGTCAGTCCTTTTCACGACTTTCCAGGCCAGAAGCGCAGAGCCATGAAGTGACTGACCATGGTGTGTTAAAAAAGGCAATATGGACCTGAAAGAAACAGCCCTTGCCACTAAAAATCCAATTTGCAGTGCGGGGAAGATGGGTGGGTTGTAAAGGAATCTGTGGCTAGATCATGTCTCTACCAGATATGGCGTTACCGAAGATAAGTTACCTGTCCACTCGATAGAGACGTCTATCCGCAGATTCCTTACCTTTGAAACAGATACCCAAGCAATACCTTCCCCTGAGATGGGACTGTGGAAACGTTAGAACAGGCAGTCCTGCAAGACCAAAACAGAGCAGTCGAAAAGCCCCCCATCCCTGCAGACCTGAGAATCCAGGCAATTGTGTTGGGCAAATGTGAGCAAGGATGCCCACGTGGCCGCCTGGCAAATATCCGTGAAGGCCTTCAGGAGGCTGTTTCTTCGCAAAGGCATAACAAATTTTAATATAGAGGATGACCCAATGGGATTTAGTCCTCTTTTGGACAGCATGTCCCTTCTTTGTCCACACGTGCCCTACAAAGAGTTGGTCAGCCACCCGGAACTCTTTATATGATCGAAGAGAACGACAATGCTCTTTTTGAGATCAGACAGTGGAGACACTCCTCTTCCTTGGAAGGATGCGGAAGTGCATAGAAGGTGGGAAAGGTGACGGACTGTCCCAGATGGAAGGGCATTACATTCTTAGGTAAAAATAGGTACCCTAAAGCTGTGCACTACCTTGTCCGAAGAGACTGTCAGGTACAGAGGCTGTCATGAGAGTGCCTGAAGCTCACTCACCCTCCTGGCAGATGGTATTGCCACTAAAAAACCTGTTTTAATAGTGAGCAACCATAAAGGCAGTTGTATAGTGTCTCAAACAGTGGGCAAATCAAGAATGTGAGAACCAGATTAAGTTCCCACAGTGACATAACAAAGGGGGAAACAAATGGGTTAACCGCTTCAAAATTCTCTGCACCAGAGGTGATTCAAAAAGTGACGGCTGATCAGGCAGCTGAGGAAAAGAGGAAAGGGCTGAAAGGTAGCTTCTCACAGTGCCCAGAGCAGAGCTCTGCTCGGCCAAAGAAAGCATAAACAGCACAATATCTGACGGAGCGGGAGAGAGGGGATCAATGGACCAATCTGTACAGTATTTACAAAATGTGTTCCATCGGCAGGCATATACGGACTTGGTGGAGGGACGCCTGGTTGCCAGAAAAACGTCACAGACTTCGGGAGGAAGGTCAAAAGCTGTCAACTGCCACCTCTCAATCTCCATGCAAGGAAGTGGAGAGTAGACAGGTTTGGGTGGAGGACCCTTCCCTGCTGCTGCGACAGAAGATCCTCCCTGAAGGGGTAGACTGATCGGAGGATCGATGGTCATCGCCAGAAGATACAGATACCAGACTTTCTGTGCCCAGTACGGGGCCAAAAGAATGGTTTGTGCCTGGTCGCTCCAGATCTACTTCAGTAGTATGACCGGAAAGGCGTACAGGAAGCCTGAGCTCCACTCACTACAAAAAGTGTAGCCGAGTGAGAGCCGCCCTGGAAACTACAACACGCAAAACTGTTAACATTGCACATTCTCTCTGGTGATGAACAGATCTAACCAAGGCTCTCCCCACTGCTGAAAGTTTCCTTGCCCTACCTCAGGATAGAGCCGCCACTCGTGATCCGCAAGGCACCGGCAGCTGAGTTCGTCTGCTCTGGCTTTCCTGGAACCGGCCAGATCTTTAACCACCAGCGAAATGCCCTGCTGTTCCAGCCAATTCCAGAGGCGCAGGGTCTCTTGACACAGGGTCCACAACCTCGCCCTGCCCTGCTTTTTGCAGTACCGCAAGGCAGTCTTGTTTTCCGTGAACCCCTGAACCAGCCTTTTCTTGATAGACGGTGTAAGAAAATAGGATCTGCTTTCATGGTTACCCCCCCCCCCCCTTTTTGCTGATGTCATAACTGTTTTCTGACTATTCTGACTGGGATACTGCTAATCGGGACCACAGCTTCCTCCCTAAATTGGCTATGGTGAATCACTGGTACATTCCTATTTGGCTACTGAGGCACCCTGGTATGTCCATAGTATATGGTACTGAGGTACCTAGGGCATGGGTACCCTGGGGGTCGCCTGTGGGTTGCAGCATATATTATGCCACCACGAGGGACCCTCCAAACTCTGACCACAGGCCTGCCATTGCAGCCTGTGTGAGTTGGTGTGTGCACCTCTCACGAAAGATATGTTTCCTTATTTCTAACATCACTGCAATTGAAACCTATAAGTCACTCCTCTAGCAGGCCTTTCAGTCCCAGAGGCAGGGTGCTCGCTTATGAGTGTGAGGGTGGCCCTGCATGAGCAGGTCACCCATACAAACCCCAGAGTCTATTCTCCGGGCTTTTTAAGTGAATCAGCCATTACGAGAGGCCATGTGTCATTACGCGATGACCATTTATAAACTGGCAGGAACAAACCTGGGCACATTTGGTATCAAACATGTTGGAATCATACCCCAACACATTGTAATTATGGAGTAGTAACCCACTCCATAATTCCAACCAACATAGGTGTATGGGAACATCCATTTTCAAATTGCTCCCGCTTCTTTGCTGGTAGGGTTGAAACGTCGACGATCTATTGTGGCACAGATTGCAGGACACTGTTGTTACCAACTATATAATTTGTTTAACTTACTTGTTACTGCATTTTTAACCTGGCCTTTCAAAACAAACCACATCCCCCCACCTCACTGCACTGTGTATCTATATCACCACTGAGCACCACTATTTCACTATTGTGTATTACTGTATGAATTTGGAAGTATAAAATTCTGCAATGTTTTTTTTTGTTTACATAACGAATGTTATCAATTCTGATACGTAAATTAGTGAAAACCCTTTCTCTGTGTTCTTGTTCCTTCCCCCTTTTGTTTAAGAAATGTTCTTGCTTTCAGAAATGTATTATATGTTATGATGAAGTAACTATGGCTAACCGCAATACGCATTGTTTCGACCCAAGGGAACCATTGTTCTTTATACATTAAATACCCAGGTTCCTAGGGACACGGGGTCACCCCATTGTGTTAATATATATCTTTGCTGGTAGCAGTATGCCACTGTCCGTAGAAAGGCAGGGATGCCCCTATGATGAAGCATGGCACCATGGGGAAACCCTGGCGGGTGAGGGTTATTTAAATGGAAATTTCCCAGTCCTACAAAGAGGTTACGTCTCCCTATCTTCTCCAGCAAGATGGACTCTTTGTAGGTCTCGGCTAGGCAGCGCTTGCGCTGTCTCATTGAGACATGCAGTATATACTATAGCAGGGAAGCTTTGTTTAAGCTCCGCCCACTCTCTGCCCATCTTTAGGATTGGTTTACATCCTAAATGCTGCATTCTGATTGGTTTTCAGCTTGTTAGTCCCGCCTCCTGACGGCCATGTCGTCATCTGTATACTTCCATGGCTATCATCAGCCCCTTTACTTTGAAAACTATTTTGTTCCCCTAGCTTACCCCTCCCCTTTCACGGCCTGTGACTTCTTATGCCACCACCACCCCCCTCCCCACTCCCATTTGTGCCATTTTGCCCGCCCGCAATCCTGTTTTAAATGCAATAGGACTTGCGTAAATGTGGCTCCCGGCTGCCACAGGTTGAGAAGGGAAGGGAGAGCCCTGCGGACTCGCTCTGGCGCTCACACACCCACTCGGATCCCGACCTGTGCGAAGCGTGGCTCGTTGGCGCTGTGACCGTGCTGCCCTTTCCCTGCAGGCGGCTCTGTCCACCGGTGCTTTTTATATTATGATCCCTGCTCGGTGGGGGATGGAGCTCTGTGTAGCCGCAGTTTCCTGGGACTTTTCTATAAATAATTGTAGCCGCAAGCTCACAGTAGGGGGGGGAGGACCCCAACCCCACAAACAAAGTCTTTGCATATGGGCCGTGCCAGCTCACCAAAGTAAGTGGAAGCAGCTTTCCCAGAGAGAGCCCAGAAGTGTCTTTCAGGTTTTTTGTTTTGTTTTTTACAAGTAAACTTTGCTATTTTTAGAGGAGAAGGCGGGTGGTCTGGTTGCTAATTTGTTGACCAAGTGGTGTAATTCTGGGCTAGTTTTGTAGGTCTCACCTACGCAGCACGCATGCACTGCTTAGGAGAGCCCTTTAGTCATCGGCACAGCTTTGCGGGCAAAAACGTGCACGCGTTGCATTGCTTCCAATGGCAACGCGTGCACATCTGGTGATTCGCTTGCGGGAGCGAGCGGAGCCATATGGTAGCAATTATTGCGCTCGCTCCCACAAGGGAAACACTGCCTGCTCTCAGCCGCACTCCCCCCACCCCCTACGTGTGCGAGGCGCGTGCTTGTTTTAACTTTACAGCGACTTCTTGTAACAAGATGTCAGCTAAAGACGCATAGTAACTGACTAGGGCAAAGTAAACACCCCTCGATTATGTACCCTCCACCTGCTGGGGTCACATGAACATCAAAACCCCCATTCTCCCCAGTGGGGGCTCCTGCCCTTGCGTGGGATCACGTGGATGAAAGCCACCTCGCCGCGTACTACCCATATTCCATATTGGGGTACCCCGCCCTTTGAGGGATCATGAGCATCAAGCTACCCTGCTAGCAATCATATACTCCATAGCACAGTGGGGGAACCTTCCATAGGATATCATGGCTAAGTCAGTCCTGAAGCAGGCGTAAGGAAAGTAGCGATAACAGGGGTTATCACTACTTTTCCTGCCACTATGCTTCATAGCGTGGGGCTTGATGATAGGAGAAATGTCGCTTAGCGATATTTCTCCTGTCATGTCAGGTCAGGAACGCCCACTTTGCATCTCATTAGAGATGCAAAGCCAGGCATTAGGAATTCCTACGCTAATGCAAGTTTTCACGCGTTAGCGTGGCCCTTGCTAATTAGGCGATAAAATTATCGCCGCTTTTCAGCTGAAAACGGCTGCAAAAGCGGCGATAATTTTATCGCCTCGCTGATATGCCCCTTGACGCTAAGCACCCTTAGCGTTAATTTTCTCTGTTCCTTGTTAATATGGCCCTGAGTGAGTTCGGGATGTGGTTGGGCGGGTCTTTGATAGCGCGTGATTGAGAGCTTTGAAGTTGAGCAGAAGGCAGTGTAGCTTTCTCTGTTTGTGAGGCCTTGTTGGCAAGCCGTGTGGATGCAGACGAGTGTAAATGTTTTGCCATTCATATCTAAATGCGCACACTCGTGCTTGAAATGTCATCTTTGACATCTTACCCACCCCCCAACATCCCAGCCACCCTCCGGGGCTCTTGTACAATGCATCCCCTTTGCCTGCAAGAATGTGGGCTATCCATTTCCAAAACCGTGAAAGCCGCCAGATGCCCTTATGTCGTTTGTGACCCTATAATTCGTTATGGACTTTTTGCTAACAATGTGCTTTCTAGGACTTGTAGGTTTTGTCTTTTTAATGACAAAGGTTTCGCTTAATCAATACTTAATCTATTTCAGGTCCTACTGACCCCGGCCCACAGCTTTGCGTCCTACATCACTGTTTCATACATTTTCTTTTGCATTTGAACCACTGTGTGGATTTTGTAAAAGCGAGCCTGGAAAGGCTATAGAAGAAGGCCTGGCGGGAAGGAGGCTTTGAGTGGCATCACAAGGCATGCGTTTACAGGCTGCGTGAATATGCCCTGATGGATTATGTAATGCTAGGGCTGCCCCACCGGCAGGACAAGCCTGCATTAAAGAAGATGTGGTGAAACCCGGATGTAGCGGCAGGTCTCTCGTCTTGCATTCATTTGAGGAGATGGGCAGCCTAAGTAAGGTCAGTGGTCATACTCTGATGTCAGTCTGCGCTCTGCTTATTAGGCCTCATCAATAAATCTTGCATTATTTAAAGCAGTAGCAGCCGTCCATGGAATCGCCCATCACCGCACGCACATGCGGCGGTGAGTGGAAGAGGTGTTGTACGCTTGACTTCTCTATAGTGAAATACTGCTTTTAGATCTTGTTTGCTGTGCATCACTATGCATGAATCGTGCTGTTATTCGACATCATTATGGGGCATATTATCAAGAAACGGCGTTAAAATTATCGCCGCTTTAGCAGTGGAAAACTGCTGCTAAAGTGGCGATAATGTGCTTGATAATATGCCGCAGAGAATTCCCATAGAAGCCCATGTTCCGGTGTGAAGGACATCAAACCTGGGCTTCTATTGGAATTCTCTGCGGCATATTATGAAGCCCATTATCGCTGCTTTAGCAGCAGTTTTCCACCGCTAAAGCGGTGATAATTTTAACGCTGTACTTGATAACATCCCCCTTAGTTTGGGATCCTTTATTTAATCTTTTGTTTTCTGAGTACTTTACTCGAGGGACACTTTAGTAGTTTCACATAGGGTTTGAGTGCTTCTGTGTTTTCATGCCCTGAAACATCATTATTACAGAACTAGGGGGCATATTATCAAGAAACGGCATTAAAATTATGGCCGCTTTAGCGGCAGACAACTGCCGCTAAAGCGGCGATAATGGGCTTGATAATATGCCACAGAGAATTCCAATAGAAGCCCATGTTCTGGTGTCAAAATGGGCTTCTATGGGAATTCTCTGCGACATATTATCAAGCGGCCATAATTTTAATGCCGTTTCTTGATAATATGCCCCTTGTAAGAATAATACATTTCATAGTTAAAAATGTGCACATATAAATGTAACAAAATGTTATAAAACAAGCTTTGAATAGTTCCAGGACAAATAAAACAGGAAGATGGGCACATGTGGTAGATACTCTCGGAACATCGTGGCTTCTCGTCTAAATCTTGCTACTGGTTTCCTTAGTCCATCCCTATCGATTGTTTGCCAAGTGCCGATACTAGAGACACGATCTGGGCAAGATATTCCCCAGAGCCCAAAGGTGACCGAAGTAAAGTAAATCATGACAAGTCTGCTTAGGGGGACCTTGTCTAGGGCCCGCTTCTGGCCGGTGGCTCTGGCCCTGTTCATAGGCAGTACTCTGAGTCTTGGCCACACATTAGGTTGTTCTCCAGGATTTAGTGTCAAGCACCCTGCAGACTGGCTTACTGGAGCCCTAAGACTCTTCTATCTTCCGCTCTTTGTCAAATCATGGATCTAAAGGTCCGCATTCCGCTTCTGCCATAGCCTAATTCAGAAGGTCGTGGGCTGTAGTCTGGCCTGGTTGTCAATGATGAGTACTTTGGTTTCTGCGACTAGATGTCAACCCCTTCCTGCATCCAATAAGCTGTACAGGAAGTTATTACCTTGGCACTACAAACTCACGCTCTCCTCCTAGCTGCGCCTCTTAGAGGACTGCCAGCACTACCTTACAGTGGTCTACATTGAGTGCACCTCCCATCCAACCTCTTCCTCCAGCACTGCTTTTGCTGGCATCCTCACTGTCCTCTAAAGGAGAAGCAAGCTTTTTAAGTAGTTCTAATATGGAATTTGTTGTAACATATTCTTCCTTCACCCAGGGAGTTCTCCTCAGGTTGTGACCTCTGAATCAGAAACTTAACATTAGCCATGTGGAATATTATGACACTAGCCCAAAAATAGTTCTCCAGCCTCTCTAAAAGGTGCATCTCTAGGCACATGTTTCAGGATAGTTGTCCTTCTTCAGTACCATGATGCATTGGGGCAAACTGGGTTACGGGATGGGAGGCAGTGTGCTCCCACCCTCTTTTTGTATTAAAAGGCTCCCTTAAGCCAATGAGCTGAGAAGCTCTGGCTGATGCACCTTTGTCCAGTGAGTGGCACAGAGACCTGAGTAGACTTTGGGGAGCATTTCCAACACCCTCAAAAGAATGTGTTGCTCTCTACTGAAGAAGGGCAACTATCCTAAAACACAAGGGTGAAAAACTAAGATTTTCACTGAAGTAAGTGTTACCATGCACTGGATTTACCATGATGCCTTGGGGAAAACTCAGTACTGGGATGTGAGGCAGTTTGCTCCCACCCTCTTTTTATCTCCTTGTCATTTGTTGTAGGTGGTATCCTAAGCTAAGTGTGAAGATTATGCCCAGACATGAGTCCAGTGCTCACTGGGCCATAGTACGCAAGTTGCATCCTATTGACATGGTCCAAATAGACAGAAACTGGCCCCTTATGTTGCATTCTGGAGGGTATCTTGCCTGACAGTGGGGGGGGGGGGGAGGCGCATCCCATGAGGAGCAGGGTTAGTCCTGATTTTCATATGGTGGGCCTCTATCTGGAGTGGCATAGTGGGCTAAATATGATGGATAGGAATTTGGTCCATTCGGTTCCCAGTGGGCAAGATAATGGCATGCCATGTCAGGTCATAGGAGAGAAGGTTGGACCTCTGAGCTAGGCATTATTGATTGATGACTGCGCCTTTCCTATACTGGATCACGAGTAGTTCCATTTGCACCCTTGCTCACAACTACTTGCAGGTCCAACTGTGGCTGGTGGTGATCTGTGTGGTGGGTGAAAGGAGATACATTGTTGTAATGTCTCTGGGCTTGTGGCTGAATTTCCAATTGTCGTTAGAGCGGGTGAAGGGTCTATACAGTATACCTGTTGTTTCCTGTGTGCTAGGACGAGGTGGGGTGTGACAACTCTGATCAATCAATCAATCAATCAAGAAATTTGTATAGCGCGCTACTCACCCGGAGGGTCTCAAGGCGCTTTGGCGGGGGGGGTGGGGGTCCGCTACTGCTCGAACAGCCAGGTCTTGAGTTGCTTCCTGAAGGAGAGGTGGTCTTGGGTAAGACGGAGGTGGATGGGGAGGGAGTTCCAGGTCTTGGCCGCCAGGTAGGAGAAGGATCTTCCTCCCATGGTGGCTCTTCGGATGCGTGGAACGGCGGCGAGGGCGTGGCTGGTCGATCGAAGTTGGCGGGTGGGAGTGTAGAAGGTCAGGCGGTTGTTGAGGTACCTGGGGCCTAGGTCGTGGAGGGCTTTGTGTGCGTGGGTGAGGAAGCGGAACGTGATTCTTTTGCTGACGGGGAGCCAGTGCAGGTCTTTCAGGTGTCCGGAGATGTGGCTGTGGCGGGGGATGTCCAGGATGAGTCGTGCGGAGGCGTTTTGGATGCGTTGGAGTTTTTTCTGCAGTTTGGCTGTGGTTCCGGTGTAGAGGGTGTTTCCGTAGTCCAGTCGGCTGGTGACAAGTGCCTGGGTGACCGTCTTCCTGGTTTAGGTGGGGATCCAACGGAAGATCTTTCGGAGCATGCGTAGAATGTTGAAACATGATCTTTAAGTGGTAAGCAGTCGACTGTCAACCTGGTTGCAAGGTAGGAAGGGGTTTGCAGTTTTTCCTAGTCCCTAGGTTGGTCAACACAGCCTGGTTCTGATGTAGGTAAAGTCTTGCTGTTTGGAAGAGATTAGCATCCAGACAGTGCCTGAGGTGCTTTAAGGTTTGTTTGCATGTGGTTGAACCATGGCATGAATTCTGCATGTGTGGGTGGGGTTGCGGTCCATCTGTGGTGATGATAGTGTTTGAATGGCCGTTGTATTTCTTCATTGTTTTCTGTTCATTTTACATGGGTGGCAATTAAGAGTAGCATCCCCTGCCCCTGGCTTGTCATTTAATACCCCAGACGCTGCTTTGTTATCCCTTGTCTTTGGGGCTGTGAAAGCAGCATCAAAAAGTGAAAGTAAATATGGGTCCTGTGGATTGGCACCTTCTCTGAGGCCCTCCGCTGATGAGCTAAGAGTGGGACCAGAGATGGTTTCTGTGATGTCACATCCACTGTCATTCTGGTTAATTTATATTAATAGCTTTGTGTTCTCTCTTTATTTTGTGACAGGGCAGAGATGTAAAGTCATGCCAGCATCTGTGCTTCGCCTAGTGAGTGTGTGATGTCCTGAGGTCATTGTGTGTGGACACTGGACATTGGTCAGTGATGCCTGGGAGGCTTGGTTGAGCTACTTATCCATGTGACCCACTACAATCCTGATTTGACTGGGAATAATCTTCAGACCTCTTTCGCCTGTCCTGGCCAAGCTTGTCTAAAACCACCGTTACATGACCCTACTGCCTGCTTGTTCACACCCCAATTTATGCGTAAGTGACTGTTGAACATTCTGAGGGGGCTTGAATCTGAGGTGTGACATTTGCCTGACGACGTAGGGAGTATAGTGCAACATGTTGGAAGTACAGACATCATGCATACATAGAATTTTGTTCTTGAGGGTTTTTGCCCTCTCCTTTCATGAGTGTTAACAGAACCCCACTTTCCTGAAGATGCACCTCAAGGAACCCCTGCACAGATGTGAAAGAAGCCCTCTGTTTGGGGCCGGGGCGGAGATGAATTCACGGATGCATCTGCTTTTTGCATTTTCTCACTCCCTCCTTTCCTGGGTCTGATCAAGTAGAACTGGCCCTGCTGGGCAGAGTTGGCACCATGAACTTACGAAATACTCTCTTTTGTACTTTTTGCGGGTATTTACTAAGGGTGGGCATAACTGGCATATTGCTGTGGCATAATTACCACAACATGACTGGCAATAATGTGGAGTATTATTTAACTGCACCTTTGTACCTTATACTTGGTGTAGCTGCAGGACGGATGACGTCAGTAGCAACAGTAGGGACACCTGTGTCATCACGAGTATTTCCTGTCCAGTGACCCGGTAACGTTGCACCTGGGACCAACCCGTGTGCCTCTCCTCTTCGTAAACCTGCAGACATTTTGTGGGAGTCAGTACCACCTACCCTTTGGCCTCTTTTCGATCCATTGCTCTTCTCCTGAAATCACCATTTGCACTTTCACGTGCACGATGGAAAATACATACAGGGGTTTTCTTGCAAAAGCAGACCAGTCGACATATCCAAGGATGGTGCACAGTGCGCAGAAGCTTGCTTTTTGTTTATGCTGTGTAGATTAATTGATTTTGTGAAGGAAAATGATCTGATTTTCAGTTTACTTCAGTCAATGTCATGATGACTTAAATAGAGCGAATCAGTGGGTCATAGAGGCCCTCTGGAGATTATCTTGCTGGGACTCTCAATTGTTTAATAAGATAAACTTGGTAGAGGGGAGGAAGCCCTATCTCATACTGGCTGCATTCCTGTGCAGTGATGCCTCAAACATGTACTGGGCGGTATAGTTCGCAGCCTCTCTACACACTGTTCCTCACACCCTTAGGTAGGAATGGTGCAGCCAGTAGAAACGTGTGTTTGAATCCCAGGTAGGAGGGATCAGCTTTCCATCATTCTGGGTCAGTAAAATATCAGTTACTTGGGTACTAACACCTATTATTTACAGCGCTTAGAAAGGGCAGTGGAGCAGCAGGAAACACTATATCAAAAGGTGCTATGATTATTATATTGGTCAGTAACCCAGCGACTGCCCACATCCTTTAAATTAAAAACAAGGTGGGCAATCGTCAACGTAAATGTAAACATACGGGTGAGGATTTATATCCAGGAATGTCCCGTGACTAACCCCACAGGCTGTTCATCCCACTGTGTGGAGCTCTACATGGAGCTTCCTCTGAGAATGTGCAGTTTTGTGTTTCCCCTTTTTTTCTTCTCCTTTATCCCCATTGCGAAGCTCTTCCTTGCACCTGGGAGGGATCTGGTCGCCATCCTATCTCGAAAGAGGTTACTCCTTGGTGGAAAGGGGTAACACACGTGCTTGTTTGAGGCGTTTCCATACACACGAGGCAAACCATGTCTTTCATGCTGTATAATAAGTTTAGTCAAAATCAGTGGAGAGTGAATCACATGTCCTGTTTTTTGCCAGGGTCTGACGATCTTGTCTTTTTGAGACCCTCATTCGCATTTAACTCAGGGTGCGGTATATGTTGGTTCTCTGCTGTGTCGCTTAGGTGAATAGCATCAGTTCCACCTGGAGGGAGACCGTCTGGTTGTTAGACGGTTGCGATTAGAAAGTAACTAGAATCCGAAAGAGGTGATAAAAATTATCTCCATTCCCTTGTTCGGTCTTTTATGATGACAGGGAAGGGGCAATATTAGCAAGCATTGGCATAGCCAATAGGTCTCGCTTTTGGGACCTTTAAGTATTTAAGTATTTGGTTATGCAGCAACAACATCAACTGTTGCATGGCTAAAAACTTAGAAGGCCCGAAAGGCGAGACCTATTGACTACGCAAATGCTTGTTGTTTTTATCTCACAGCTGGGTAGATTCCTGGCAAGCTATAGAGCGCCAGGAAGAGCCCTGAACGCCAGCCTCGGTGCTATAATTAAGTCAATCAAACGATAACGTTGCACAGATCACCACAGTTTGAGAGAGGCAGTGAGTGTGTTTTCGGCCGCAAGTGCCGTCAGATGTTCTATAAAAGCAGGGAGACAGAGAGAACTATGCAGAGGTGACGAGCAGGAGGGGGGATCTGTACAGAGGAGCGGGGTAAACATTTCACCGAAGGGGGGGGGCTGGAATTTAAGGAGGGGGATTCATTTCTGTTCTGCTGCAGCTTCCCAGAGTGTTCTAAAGAACAACTAGAGCGCTAACAGTGCTACTTATGACAAACGTATTGCACAACTGAAGCCATCTTGATTGGAATAAAGTGGTAACTCTTAAAACATTTAATTTAAAAAGGAACAAAATGAGGGGGTTGATTTTGCCATGGAAAGTATGATTAGTGCTGCAGAAAGAAAAATTAGGGCACATTTTGAGTGACTTCTCAAATCCTCTTCTATTTCATTAAAGAATTCTGACATGCAGACTGAAACATTCACTTTCAATACCAGTAGCAGACTTTTCTGGTGAGCAGTAGCTTTACTACAGTGATCTAATGAGCAACTAGAGTGCTAACATTCTGAATTTGTGGCAAATGTGTGACACATCTGACTGCCTTCTTGATGGAATCAAAGTAAAAAACGGAAAGTATTTCCTACTGAGGAGACTGTAGTAAATGAGGATATTAGGAAACTTCATAACAAATAAGTCTCCCTGGATGGCCACCAGAGACAAAAGAGCTCAAATGTAGCACAAATATCACTCAGGTGTAGCCCAAGTATAGCCCAAGTATAGCCCAACGGCAGAGTGTCCCAGAGTGTTCTAATGAACAACTAGAGCGCTAACAGTCTTACTTATGATAAAAGTATGGCACACCTGAAGCCATCTTGATTGGAATAAAGTGGTAACTCTTAAAACATTTAATTTGCAAAGGAACAAAATGAGGGGGTTTATTTGGCCATAGAAATTTTGATTAGTGCTGCAGAAAGAAAAATTAGGGCACATTTTGACTTCTCAAACCCTCTTCTATTTCATAAATAAATTCTGACATGCAGACTGAAACATGCACTTTGAATACCAGCAGCAGACTTCTGTGGTGAGCAGTAGCTTTACTAAAGTGATCTAATGAGCACTAGGCCTGGGCCAAAAATCCGTTCCGTTCGCGGAAGTTGCGATATTTTGGCATTCTCGCGTTCCGCGGAAAGCGCGAAAATGTCAAAATTTCCGCATTCCGCAGCTTAGCGATAATTTTTTTCTTGCTCGCGCTGTAAAACAATACATTCTCGCGCGCGCGCGATCGCCTTACCTGAATCCCTGCGTTCTCCGACAAGTTTTCTTGACCCGGTCGCGTTCTCCACGAGATGTTGGATTTTGGTAGCCATTTTGCGCTGTCTCGCGAGAGTTCGCGGCCGCATTCAAGTCATTTTTCACGCGATCACGTCATTTGTCGCGCGATCAGGTCTTTCTTCTCGCGATCATGCACCGCGCGAGTATGAGAAGATTGAGATCTCGAACTTGTCATTCTACATCGCGAGCCAGAGAATGAGGACGCGGGTACATGAAATCGAACGCGAACAGGAGAAAGAGACCGCGAACACGTCATATCCAACGCGACAGGGACAAAGAAGAGAACGCGATCATATCGTTTTCGACACGCCGGCGGAAGTAATGTGAAGCTGGAGAACTCAACAACGTAAAATTTACAATTTGGAGAGGAATATCGGCTCTAGCAGCATGAAACCATCTGCAAATACTGATTTTGTATGAAAAGAACTCCTTACATTCACATTTGGCTTTCCTTTTTTGTGCAAGGACTCCAGGAGTCATTTTTTTTTTACAAAGTGGAGAGAGGGAGGAAGTGACACAGATTCTCCAACTTCCTGTTCCTGTCCAGCAGGCTCCTCCCAGTGCTTTGTCCATCTCCCGCTCATTCTGCCTTTGGATTTGGAGCTGGAAAGATCTCTCTTTTTGTCTGCTGCATCATTGCAATTGGATTTCAGGATTTTTGGAATAGGATATTTTACAAGTAAGTGGTTGTTGTGTTTGATTGTGGGCATTGCAGTTGTTGTGTAACTACAATTTATTTTTGATAATTAATTATCATCATTCCTTTTTTTTTTTTTAATTTTGTGGGTTGTAGTAGTAGGCCCGAGCTAGCCATGGGCATGGCCTCATGGGTGTGTGTGTGCATGATGAAGCAACTGTTCCTTTTGTTTTTTGAATATATTTCATTTTCAATCACATTTAGGGCATGGATGGCATTGGATTGAGTTGGGGAAGTGTGTTTTTCTGGGGTGGCCTTGCTGATGTTGTTGGGCCTGGACATGTGGCTGGTGGCCATTTTGAGGCCTAGGCCTGCAAGCTTGCCTGGCCTTGTCTGCCAGCAGGCCTGCTTTCATCCACTGCTACCAGAGCAGGTAGCCACAGCTTTAGTAATCTACTGTTTTCTGTGTGTTCTGTTGATTTTAGACATCATTTTGGGCATGGATGGCATTGGATTGAGTTGGGGAAGTGTGTTTTTTGGGGTGGCCTTGCTGATGCTGTTGGGGCTCGCCATGTGGCTGGTGGCCATTTTGAGGCCTAGGCCTGCAAGCTTGCCTGGCCTTGTCTGCCAGCAGGCCTGCTTTCATCCACTGCTACCAGAGCAGGTAGCCACAGCTTTAGTAATCTACTGTTTTCTGTGTGTTCTGTTGATTTTAGACATCATTTTGGGCATGGATGGCATTGGATTGAGTTGGGGAAGTGTGTTTTTTGGGGTGGCCTTGCTGATGCTGTTGGGGCTCGCCATGTGGCTGGTGGCCATTTTGAGGCCTAGGCCTGCAAGCTTGCCTGGCCTTGTCTGCCAGCAGGCCTGCTTTCATCCACTACTACCAGAGCAGGTAGCCACAGCTTTAGTAATCTACTGTTTTCTGTGTGTTCTGTTGATTTTAGACATCATTTTGGGCATGGATGGCATTGGATTGAGTTGGGGAAGTGTGTATTTTGGGGTGGCCTTGCTGATGCTGTTGGGGCTCGCCATGTGGCTGGTGGCCATTTTGAGGCCTAGGCCTGCAAGCTTGCCTGGCCTTGTCTGCCAGCAGGCCTGCTTTCATCCACTGCTACCAGAGCAGGTAGCCACAGCTTTAGTAATCTACTGTTTTCTGTGTGTTCTGTTGATTTTAGACATCATTTTGGGCATGGATGGCATTGGATTGAGTTGGGGAAGTGTGTTTTTTGGGGTGGCCTTGCTGATGCTGTTGGGGCTCGCCATGTGGCTGGTGGCCATTTTGAGGCCTAGGCCTGCAAGCTTGCCTGGCCTTGTCTGCCAGCAGGCCTGCTTTCATCCACTACTACCAGAGCAGGTAGCCACAGCTTTAGTAATCTACTGTTTTCTGTGTGTTCTGTTGATTTTAGACATCATTTTGGGCATGGATGGCATTGGATTGAGTTGGGGAAGTGTGTTTTTTGGGGTGGCCTTGCTGATGCTGTTGGGGCTCGCCATGTGGCTGGTGGCCATTTTGAGGCCTAGGCCTGCAAGCTTGCCTGGCCTTGTCTGCCAGCAGGCCTGCTTTCATCCACTACTACCAGAGCAGGTAGCCACAGCTTTAGTAATCTACTGTTTTCTGTGTGTTCTGTTGATTTTAGACATCATTTTGGGCATGGATGGCATTGGATTGAGTTGGGGAAGTGTGTTTTTTGGGGTGGCCTTGCTGATGCTGTTGGGGCTCGCCATGTGGCTGGTGGCCATTTTGAGGCCTAGGCCTGCAAGCTTGCCTGGCCTTGTCTGCCAACAGGCCTGCTTTTCATCCACTGCTACCAGAGCAGGTAGCCACAGCTTTAGTAATCTACTGTTTTCTGTGTGTTCTGTTGATTTTAGACATCATTTTGGGCATGGATGGCATTGGATTGAGTTGGGGAAGTGTGTATTTTGGGGTGGCCTTGCTGATGCTGTTGGGGCTCGCCATGTGGCTGGTGGCCATTTTGAGGCCTAGGCCTGCAAGCTTGCCTGGCCTTGTCTGCCAGCAGGCCTGCTTTCATCCACTACTACCAGAGCAGGTAGCCACAGCTTTAGTAATCTACTGTTTTCTGTGTGTTCTGTTGATTTTAGACATCATTTTGGGCATGGATGGCATTGGATTGAGTTGGGGAAGTGTGTATTTTGGGGTGGCCTTGCTGATGCTGTTGGGGCTCGCCATGTGGCTGGTGGCCATTTTGAGGCCTAGGCCTGCAAGCTTGCCTGGCCTTGTCTGCCAGCAGGCCTGCTTTCATCCACTGCTACCAGAGCAGGTAGCCACAGCTTTAGTAATCTACTGTTTTCTGTGTGTTCTGTTGATTTTAGACATCATTTTGGGCATGGATGGCATTGGATTGAGTTGGGGAAGTGTGTTTTTTGGGGTGGCCTTGCTGATGCTGTTGGGGCTCGCCATGTGGCTGGTGGCCATTTTGAGGCCTAGGCCTGCAAGCTTGCCTGGCCTTGTCTGCCAGCAGGCCTGCTTTCATCCACTACTACCAGAGCAGGTAGCCACAGCTTTAGTAATCTACTGTTTTCTGTGTGTTCTGTTGATTTTAGACATCATTTTGGGCATGGATGGCATTGGATTGAGTTGGGGAAGTGTGTATTTTGGGGTGGCCTTGCTGATGCTGTTGGGGCTCGCCATGTGGCTGGTGGCCATTTTGAGGCCTAGGCCTGCAAGCTTGCCTGGCCTTGTCTGCCAGCAGGCCTGCTTTCATCCACTGCTACCAGAGCAGGTAGCCACAGCTTTAGTAATCTACTGTTTTCTGTGTGTTCTGTTGATTTTAGACATCATTTTGGGCATGGATGGCATTGGATTGAGTTGGGGAAGTGTGTTTTTTGGGGTGGCCTTGCTGATGCTGTTGGGGCTCGCCATGTGGCTGGTGGCCATTTTGAGGCCTAGGCCTGCAAGCTTGCCTGGCCTTGTCTGCCAGCAGGCCTGCTTTCATCCACTGCTACCAGAGCAGGTAGCCACAGCTTTATTGATCAAGTGTTTTCTATGTGATCTGTTGAATTTTTAGACATCACCTTCCTGAGAGTGTAGTGTGGCTGTACACAGTACTAGTAGTATAACATAGCTCTAGTTAAAAAAAATTCATAAATGGCTAGACTATCTTTTGTTTGCACTAGTACAGTACTAAGTAACTGAACCACAAAAACAAATGCAACATTTCACTGATGTTCTTCTCCTGTCTTCTTTGCTTTTAGGTGCACAAAAGACAGAGTAGGAGGTGTCATCGGCATCACCTGGCTACCCGTTGTACTGCCAGCCAGACAGAAGTCCTGGTGCGCATCACGCCCACGTGTGACCAGAACTTGTTGTGCATCTGCCTCCTGCCTGACGTCGGAATAAGATGGCCCCAAAGAAAGGTACCAGGTCCAGTACCAAGAAAGTTGCTGGTGAGAAGAAGGAACAGAAAAGGGAAGTGCCATTAACCACGACTGGTGGTGTGCCGGCCAAGGTTTTTTTTGGCACCAAAGCGTTGTCCGGGAACCAAGCTGGGAGCAGCACAGCGGTCCAGCAACCCCACCAACCTAGGCCCAAGGGCTTTACTGTCGCAGAGGTAGCCAGTCTACTAACGGGCAGCGGTGTTGAAGAAATGTCATTACCGCAAAGTAGTACACAATCAAGTTCAACGCAGGCGCAAACTCAGCAGATCAGTGTGCAGCCGGCGCAACCAGAACAGCAGCAGCAGCCGGCGCAACCAGAACAGCAGCAGCAGCCGGCGCAACCAGAACAGCAGCAGCAGCCGGCGCAACCAGAACAGCAGCAGCAGCCGGCGCAACCAGAACAGCAGCAGCAGCCGGCGCAACCAGAACAGCAGCAGCAGCCGGCGCAACCAGACCAGCAGCAGCAGCCGCCGCAACCAGACCAGCAGCAGCAGCCGCCGCAACCAGACCAGCAGCAGCAGCCGCCGCAACCAGACCAGCAGCAGCAGCCGCCGCAACCAGACCAGCAGCAGCCGCCACAACAGCCCACCATAGTAGTTGTTGCTCCTGACGTAGGGGCATTTCAGGAAATCGAGCTTCCTGCAGACAAAGCGGAGCGAAGTCAAACCACTGTTCCAGAACATCTATTGTCTTCCAGACCACCAGCAAGGAAAAGGAGGCTTAGTCCATCATCTTCTTCTTCAAGCCCCGCTTCTGATGATCGTGATGACACTTGGGTCCCACCAGCTCGGTCTGAGAGTGAAGTACGCCACAAGACATTGCTTCTGAAAAGGAAGGTCCCAGAAAAACTTAGAGTTATGGAGGTAGATGTAGAAGAGGGGGGTGATGATGTTGATGAAGACGAGCCAGTCATCACGCACATTACTCCCGCCCCAAAGGGATTGGAGACCGACATTCTAACCCTATCCAGAAAGGCTGCTACTGAGCGGGATGCAGCACGGATCTCACCAACACAGGTTACACCACCACTACCTCCAGCTGCCATATTTTCCAAGGCCCGGCAGGGACCTACATCCAGCTCAACCACCTCAGTAGGAAGTGGTAGTAAAAGTCACAGTGTAGGTGGACAGGGTCACATATTTTCAAGGACCCCCTCAAGTTCATCTGGTGTTGAAAGTGGCACATCCAGCAGTGCCAGAAAGTTCTCCTCCCCAGTTTGGGACTTCTTTTCTGTTAGCGCCAAGGAGGATAACATTGCTATATGCGCAATTTGTCGGCAAGGTGTTCGGCGTGGTAAGCTTGGTACAAACTATGGTACCGGAGGACAAGCAAGTCATCTCAGAATACACCACACTATTGTGTGGGAGGATCACCTACTTAAGTTAAAAGAAAGTAGGAAAACTAAACCCTTTGAAGTTGGTCAGGAATCAGGGAGCGATATTATTGTGGTGGCAGGTGAAGAACAGGGAGGCATTTCTAGCCCTGTCTCCAGTAGTGCAGTCACTGCAGTGGTAACGCCCACATCCTCCTCAGTAACATCAGAGTGGCACCGCAGTAAGAGCCATACTCAGAGTGTGGGTGAGACACCAAGGCGACCGGCGGCGAGTACCTCAATGAGACAATCTGTGTCGTTGAGCCTTAGTGGGTTAATGGCACCACTAAGGAAAGTAAGCCAGCCTACCATTGACAGCATGTTTAGGTTGGAGGGGCAGTTCCAACGCAACCACCCAACGGCACGATTGTACAATGCGAAGCTGGCTAAAATGTTAGCGCTGGACCTTCTTCCTTTTTCATTTGTGGAAGGGGTGGGTTTCCTTGAATTTGTGTCTGCCATCTGCCCGAAATGGAAAGTTCCAAGCCGGTCCTATTTCGCAAGAATTGCTGTTCCGGCACTACATCATGATGTGCTGGAATTGGTTGGACAAGCTTTGCAGAAGAGTGCTGTGCACAATATCCACCTGACAACAGACATGTGGACCAGTTGCCAAGCCACAGATTACATGTGTATCACTGCACACTGGATCTCTTTTGTGGGGGTTAAAGATCAACTATCTGCACGAGGTGTTGTTGACACAGCTGCGATTTTTGAAGGTACTCGGAAACATGCAACTGTAGCCATGTTCGCCATGGAGAAATCTCATACGGCTGAAAACATTTTAGAAGAGTTTCGCACCAAGGTTTTGGAATGGCTGCAGCCCAGAGGGCTTGGTATTGGTTTTGTTGCCACAGACAATGGCAGTAATGTACTTAAGGCCATGGAACTTGGTTCCTATTTCAGGGTTCCGTGTTTGGCACACTGCATAAACATTATAGTGCAAGACTTTCTGAAAAAAGAACCCATAGTAAGCAATTTACTGTCCATCTGCCGAAGAATATGCACTCATTTCAGCCATTCTTTTAAAGCTCGGAAGCAGCTGAGGATCTTCCAACGTGAGCGTAGGGTGCCAGTCAAGGCACTCATCCAGGAGGTGGCAACACGTTGGAACTCAACGTATTACATGCTTGATCGTCTGTACGAACAGCACAGGTCACTCAATGATTATGTCTGGTACAAAGGCAGTGATGCTAGTGTTAAAGGCATGACCCTTCAGAGGGAGCAATGGACCCTAATTCAATGCCTGACTGAGATGCTGTCTCCTTTTGAGGTCTTCACACGTGAAGTCAGCAAGGAGGACTGTACAATGGGCCAAGCGATCCCATTGTTGCAAATGCTAGAGCATGAGCTGAATAATGTGTCTGAATCCTACAAAGGTGTAGAGGACAGAAGGCAAGCCCATGACTTGGTGGAGAGCTTATCCAGGCGCTTATCAGAAAATGTAAGGATACAAAATAAAATTTTGTCACAAGACCATTACATTTGTGCCACAATTCTGGATCCACGTGCAAAATTAGGACTATTCCGTTCTTTTTCCGACACTGATGTTGCCCGCTACAAAAGTTGTATAGCTGAAGCAGCCATCAAGTTTGAAAACGAAGGGCTGCTAATTAAAAGCCCGCCACATCAACCCACAACAAGTACTGATACTGAAGCAGGCCATGCAGAATCAAGTGCAACTTCGTCGGCTGAGGGCAGTGCGGTTGGCTCACAATCGCAACACTCACCATCACCATCGACTACAAAAGCAATAACTGGATCATTCGGCCGAGTACAATCATTATCAGATTGGTATGTAAAGATGGGCCGTAAGCACAGTGCTGATGCACAGAAAAAACAGCACAAAAGCTTACCAGCAGCAACCCTGAACATTGAGCGGATGGTCCAGGCCTATCTGGACGATCCAACAGAGGTGTACGTTGATCAAAACCCAGTGCAGTATTGGTATAGGAAAAGGTCTGAATGGCCACAGCTCAGCAGGCTGGCGATAAGCTATCTGGCTTGCCCTGTCGCAAGTGTCTCTTCCGAACGTGTTTTCAGTGCTGCTGGTTCCATTGTAACCTTGAGAAGGACCAGTCTATCTCCCAAAAACGTGGAGAGGTTAACAATGATCAAAATGAATCAGCACTTCATACCACCGAATTACACAATGCATGAATCAACAGAGGAAGATGAGGACAGCGGCTCAGGTGACGGAAGTATTGTGTCAGATGATTACCTACTACTGGAAGATCCCCCAGAGTTTGAGGACGAGCTATACTTCCCTGACAATTAGGCTCGCACTTACTGTCTTCCTCCCTTTTTTCCCCCTTTGTTTGTGTCTGTTGTTCCGGTTATAAACTTGTGAATCGCAACCAATGCATTATCACCGTCTTCTAATCTTCTAATTTAAGATACAAGTTTCAGGTGTCTGCCATTTGACACTACAGTCCTCAGAATCCAGCTCCTCCGCTCGATCATACTGCATCTCCTGGTCAATTCCATTTCCCTCATGAATGATGATTGGATGATGGTAACAACAAATTCAAACTTTCCTCGTCCTTCCAAAACAAGTGGACCATGAATCTGATGACTTCTATAGCTATCCTCCTTCAGAGCCGAGAGAGACTGGCCATTAACTGAAAATAAGATGCAACAGGTAATGATTGATGCCATGCATTGTCCGCAGAAAAGCAGACTGAGTGATGTAGATTTTTTTGTGTGTGTTGCGCATGAATGAATTGATGTAATTGTGCACTGCCACTAATCAACTTTCTACAGAACACACTAGTAATTACTAATTTTCCTCTTCTGGCAAACAAGAAATGTGTACTTCTCTCCTGCATCTTGGTGATACATTGCTTTTAATTCAATACAGGAAGGGCACTCACTCAATCTGCTGCGCAATGCAAATGACTGTGACTTAACAGCACCGTCCATCATGATGATGGCGAAAGAGACGGCCCGTTAACTTAAGATGAGAAGTAACAGGTAATAAATGATGATAATTAATGGCATGCATTGGACACCTGACTCTGAGCTATTGATCTTTGTGTTGGCGTTGTTTGTTGTGCACAAAGTGAATGATGTCAAAGTGTACTAGTGTTAATCTATCTTTCTGTACACAATAAAGAATGACTCAAGTCAGTAATATTTATATTTCTACTCTTGTTGTGTTCTAAAAATTACACTTGTACTGCAGGCCGATCTTCAGTCAGTAGAAGTATCAGAGCTGATGATGAAGTCAGGAGGATGTTTCATGAGTGGCATAAAACGGAAAAGCCTAAAGGTAAACACGTGAACCACAACCACAGCACACCCAAATGTCTGTGTAGAAGTTGAATAGAGTGTAGCGGTGGGATGACTGCAGTGCATTGATTTTACTAACTTTAACTGTAAAATGCTATGTCTGGAATGGATAATGTGCTTTGCGTTTGTCCAACTCTTTGAGAGAAAAAAAAAAAAGGACTCTAAAGTGGTAACGTAGGCTGTGCTAATGGTAAGCACTGTGGGCCTGATCTCTCCTGTTACTGTTGAAGGTCTATGCTGGAAACAGACTACAGTAGAGATGATGCATATGCATACATGCCACCTCGGAAAGTGTTCTTGTTGCACTACACCATCACTTGTGCATTTGTTTTCACTTTCTTTCTGAATATCCCCTTTGGTTTTCAATCTAAAATTACAGGCCGGGCCTTGTCCAAAACTTTGTAAAACATTACAATGCATATTAATTACCTTACCAATCAATCACCTTTTTATTCCAGCCGGGCAGTGGCGAGTGGTGAGGCGACACACCCAAGATTGATGGACGAGAGGAGCAAGAGGAATGCCGAGATGCAAAAAACCAGTCCACATTTTTGACCAGGATAAGACAGTAACAGTATCCACTTTTCACTTCTTTTAAAAAATTTGATTAATATCTTGTATACATTCTTTACAACAGTGTGTTCTTGGAGTTGTTATTATCAATCATCATTACGTTTTCTCTGTGTTTACGATTCCTCACTACCAATATTTAAAATTTCTATTTGCTATCTGTTAAAGTTTTAAGGCCGGAACAGAACAAGAAATAGAAGTGTATGTAATCCGGGTCTCATCATGCATGCATTTCCTTTTTTATACCTTAACATATGGAATGGATATGGTATGGTAGTCTTCAATGATTGTCGTTTGTTTGTCTATGTATGCATACTGTTTTTCTATGTCAAACCTTTCCCAAAATCCCCCTTCCCATCCAATCAACGGACCCTAACCCTCTTCCCCCGGGCTGTGTGACTTATTGTCGAGGTGTAACTAAATTAAAAGTACACCAATACTTAATCACACACTTGCTGGGGCGGATGTGGTGAAAGCAACACTACTTCAATTTCAATGCAGAGCGATGATCTTCTTCTGCTTGCCCACCCATGAGTAGGATATTTCACAGGTTATTTTATTTAACAAAGGAACATATACCTCAGCATGAATTGCCGGCATTGATTTGATTTGTTTGTTGTCATTCCTCATATACAGCACTAACTGTTAGACTGTAGGCATAGCCAAGTCGACAAAACTATAGTTTGTAACTCTGTCTAGTAGGCTATCCTCATAATATCCAGCATTCATTTTTTTTGTCAAATATTTGAACATATAATTGTTGCTCGGTAAATTCTGTGATGTACTTCATTCAACTACTCCTCTAACAGTCTCTCAAAGGCGATTGACTATCTCCTTTTCTTTTTTGGGAAATGCTGCTACCCTGCCAGTGTATACTACTACTATACTACCACCACCACCCCAATCATGGCATGTATGAAAAAGGAAACCATCTTCACCATGCAGCCAGTGCTGTGCCACAGTTGGACATAAACATCAAGCACCGGTAAGAGAGAAGTTTGGGGGAGGCAGAATCAATAATGGACATGTTGTCAATGATGTCAGTTTCAGACACCACTCCAAAGAATGCATAGTAGGACCAGTGAATGAGTGAGGTGTGTCGCATCTATCTGTTTGTGTCTTATACAGTCAGCAAATTATTGAAATCAAACACACGCTATGGGCGGCCATGCACCAGCAAAGAAACAGTGTGATGTAAAACAGTTACCCCACCTACAAAACATTAACAACATTGCATGTAACATAGAAAAATATATTTAATTGACCCTAACAAATAAACTAAACCCACAAAAGCTGACCCACCCCCCTCCCTAACCCCAACGACTGTCCATAGAAATAGAGAACGCCCAAACGAGTGAGGAAACAAACAGGAATTAAAAAAGGGGCAGTGACAGGGACTAACTGGTGGGGCGGGACTGGAGGAGGACACGAATCTGGTCCTCTAAATGGGCGACGCGGCGTCTAAGGCCGCGGCAGTTGCAACCACAGTGGGGGGGGGCACCGGAGATGGCACGGTGGCGGCGGGCAGCCGCCAGACGGTGGCGCCGTACCGCTGGAGGGCGGTGGCTGGGGCCCGGGGCACTGGAGGAGGCTTCAATTGCTGCTGCACTCTCCTCCTCCTCCTCGGCTAGGACCACCAGCCGCCGGTATTCCTGCTGGATTGCCTCCAGCTTCCGGCGCCGTGCCTTGGCGGCCAACTCCTTGCGGTTGATTTTCGGAGTAGCTGTGTATCAAAAAGAAAAAAACACGACAATTGTAAAATATAGTCTTAATAAAACAGTAGGACAAGGTAATTATTTATACACATAGTGGCATGGTAGAGTAGCACTATAAAATAAAGCACAGTAGTACATAACATTTTAAATGTCGCCCGTCCTTCTTCCTTCCACCTGTCTTACACTTTTTAGTTGAACAGTGCACCAGGTGCTCTTCTCCATAAAACTTTCAAAGCGGAGTTGAAATCAGATAGATGAGGCCATTGGTTACTCAATACTCTGGCTCCTAGTCCTATACCAATTAAAGGGAATTCTAGTCTTCTAGTTCACTCTTCAAACGTCCCCAAGAACTCATACTTACTTACGACATCGGATAGCGAGCGGACTTTGTCCGCCCGCCATCCGACTGCTAAAAAGGGTGGGGGTCCCGTGGGGACAATTAATTAGGATGATGCGCCCGGCACAGTGGCGGGCGCACCCTGTTATTTTAATTTTAAATTCTGGTTGGCTTTGCTGAAAGCAATGCTAAAATGTTGTGCTGCTTTTCCAAGCACAACATGACGGGCCTCGCACGGAGCCTGTCACGTTTTGCTTTGAAAGTCGGGGGGTACCATAGCATCGGTAGGTACCCTCCATGGGGGCCCCCAAGCATACTCTGCAATGTGTGCATGCCTTTCCGTGGCGGACGGTAATGCCGCCACGCAAAGGCATTCCAAAATGCAGATTATATGGCTGCCGGTGTGGTGAGAGAGACACCACCGCCATATTGAACCCTTTTCCGCCTAGACATGTCTGAATATTTTCTTCAGGGATGGCGGGAGGTTTGCCCCTGCTGTGACGGCAGTGAATTCCAGCCAGCCCGGCGGGGGCAATACGCCCACCATCCTAATGGGGCCCTAATTCACAACTTTACAGTATACATATACATACAGTACACCTTTGCAGTGAGTGTGCTGTCAAGTTCAACAATAGTTAAAGATTATGAATCTAACTTACCACCGCCTGCCACTGGTGCTGCCACTCCCCCTCCGTTGCTATCTGCAACTGCCGCATCCTCGCCCTCGGCGTCGCCTTCGCTGGCCCCAGCAATGGTGGTCGGTAGTGCGCCTAGAAAACATTACACATTTATTAGGCAACATATACACCTCCCCCCTATTGATCAGTAGCAAGGTTGAAAAATGAGTTAATACTAACATAAATCACTAGTACAAATCAGGTAGTAGTAGAGTAGACACTAAGTTATATGATCATTGTAGCATTTGCTTGATTAGCCCTAGCCATGCACATGTGACGTTACCTTTACCTTGCAGCTTCTTAAGACACCTTTGAGCCCACATGACCTGCCTCACACTGCTACTGTCTAGTCTACGCGCTGCGTACAGGCGGTCAACAAACATTAACCAGCCACTTTTTTAGGAAGAACTGGTGTACTACTGTTACTGTCCATATTGCTTATCCATAGATGCTACACTTTTTAGCACGGCTGAGAAATGCTTGCAAGTTGCAATATACTAACGCACACCATTTCTTTTTTCGCATTACAGACGCAAGATTCGCTTCTACGAACCAGAGCTTCTGAACGATGCACCAACTACCAGTACTAGGTTCTTCTGAGGTGAGGGGTCCCTTCACTCACATCTTCATTTATAAATGTATATAAACTAAATTGCTATGGGATGGTGGTGCTGCCTTCCACCACTTCAGTTATCATGATTTAATTCCCAACTGTATTAGTGTAACAATGTATTTTGTTTTAATGTTATTGATTTGCCGGTTGGTGCTGCTAAGATAACAGTGTACAGACCTTCTCAAATTGAAATAAAAATTTTAAACTTACATAGACTTCGTGGTATTTGGTGTGGAGTGGACTAAGTTACACGATTGAGCAAATTAAAGTAAGGGTGTGCATGTGAATTGCTTCCACGACAGAGGTTGGGTGTGTTAATGTTCTGGGTTGTCTACTTGTTGGTTGTCTTGGGGGGAGGGTTCCGAGACCTAATAGGTATGACAAGACAGTACTATAGTCAAGCAGTGGAATTGTGGTGGGTGCGGAATTTCTGATTGAGGTGTGCAAGGAAGGTCCAACCTACCATCACCAACATCCTATTTTCTGGTGCAAATGTATGTGCAAGATCCCTACAACAGTTGTATGTCCTATAGGGTATCATATCAAAATATTAAGAAATCTGGTAGGGCTGTTGCTGTGAATTTTCAAAGCCTAAACATCAACAAGAGTAAAAAGTAGTACAAGACAACGACCCAACGGATTGTACGAGCTACTGGTGAATATGAGTTTTATATTACAACCTTTCACAAAGAGTGGCACTGGGCAAGACTAGCTACTACAGTACAGACAGACAGACTGATAGTATGTAGTAGTACTCAGTCATCGTAGCGGAGGCAGGGATAAGCTTTTTGAAACCGTACAGATCGAAGGATAATTGGTGGTCAAAAAATTGCATTTGGAAACACACTATAGTTCGGGAGAAATGGGGCAGTAAAAGTTATGGAATAAGAAATATTATTAAAAACAAGAAGACTTACTGGGGCCAGCAGAGGAGCCCTCAGCGGTGTCCTCCTCGTGGTGTTCCTGTCCCGCCGACTGCCCAGTCCCTGCCCGTCTGCCCCTGGGTGCTGATGAACAGGAAAGATATAAGAAAGACAAACATTGATGGATGGTGTCAACTTAAGCAAATACAATTTTTTTCAACAACGGTCAAAAAACACTTATCTAAACAATTGCAATAACTACATTGACCGATCTCATCTGGTCAACATGTAATATCGGGGGATTCGCAGTTCGACTACTTAAGTTACTATTTATCAACAGTAATCCATTCTTCCATTCTGATTCCAGAAAACTAAGTTACAAGTAAGCCTAAGTATTAGTACAACCTACCACCCAACCTAGCCCACCTATTCCAGGCATGCCAATTGTACATTAAGTATGCATTTCGACTGTATTCCTCAACAATGTGTATGATCCAATCATGGAGGACACATTAACATGACTACATTTTTTGTATATACACAATTGTGGTTTGATTGATGCTCATCTGCTACTGCTAAGTAACTGCAAAGCCTATCTCCACTCATTGAACAAACTAGAAAGGTTCTAAAGACTGGCGTACTAGCAGCACGTCACGTAACTGAGTGAGGGGGCATCACGCATACCACTAACCAATTAGAAGCTCATACAAAGTACCTAAACCTATGTATCAATCCGCCCCTATCTATTAGTGACAGGACAAAGTAAGGAGTGGACATGAGTCACTGTAGCATTACGTAACTTAATTTCTCTAAAATAAACTCGTAAAGAATCACGCTAAGCAAGCGTAAACGCAAAGCTGCAAACAAGTAAGATTAGTAGTAGCGCAGAAGAGCACCTGTGTCATAATCACAGAAGACTTTTAAACATTATTAACCTGGAATGTATTGCAAGCAGCAACATTCTATCTGGTTGGAAGGAAAAAAAGATATTCGCAATATATAACATAGAGCAGAAGAACAGACACAAAGTTGTAATAATTAAATAGGTACTCACCAAGCCCCGGGACCTCCACTCCTAGCAGGTCCAGCAGGTCCTGCTCACGGTCCAGGATGTCGGACCACCGGTGCGTCAGCTGTGCCTGGGTGCGCCGGACCCCAGAGATGCGAGACACTGCCCGGCGCACCTTCCCCCACCGCTGCCGACGCTCCCGGAGGCCGTACCCGGACCCAGGCCTGCCACCTGCTGCCAGGGTTGAGGGGAGGTGGCGCTGCACAAAGAAAATTAGTGCAGCCAACTCCGCCTCCCCAAATAAGGCCCGTGCATGCACCCCTTGTGGGCGCCGCCTTCCGCAAGGAAGGCGGTCGCGGCTCTGGCTGCGCCGGCGAACAGCCCTGCCCTTGGACATGGTTCTGGGGACGGGGCGGGAAAGAAAAGGTAAAATAAATAAAGGAGTAAAGGAAATAAATAGCAGGCAATACAAAGAGAAAAAGTAGCTAAAAAACAAAAAAAAAGGTACACAAAAACCAAAAATATAGAGGCAGGAAAATAGTTAGAGAAATAATAAGTAATAAAGATCCGAAAAAAGTGGCTATAAACAAAGGATTGAAAAGATTTAGGGAGGATTGAAAATCAGGCCCCAGAACCATGCAATAGAGTGGAAAACAAGATGGCCGCGCCCGTTGCGACCACGTGCGCAAGTTCGCGCGATATTTTCTCCCTGAGCAAGCAAAAAGCAACGCGATCAAGTAAAAGCGATCGCGAACAGGAAATATCGACCGCGAACATGCATTGCGCGACCCGGAACAGGAAGTAAACAACGCCAGAGGGCGGGACAAGTGAAAACAAGATGGCCGCGCCCGTGAGCGACCGCATGGGTAAGTTGGCGACCCGCGAACACGCAAAAAATACCGCGAACAGGCGGCAAAAAACTTCCGCATCTTCGCGATATTTCCGGCGTGTTTGCGGAGATTTTCTGCATTCTCGCGATAATTTGCGGAGGTTAATTCCGCAAATTCCGCCCACCCCTAATGAGCACCTACAGTGCTAACATTCAGAATTTATGGAAAATGTGTGAGACATCTGACTGCCTTCTTGATGGAACCAAAGTAAAAAACTGAAAGTATTTCCTTCTGAGGATAATGCAGTAAATGAGGAAATTAGGAAACTTCATAACAAATAAGTCTCCCAAGATGGCCACCAGAGACAAAAGAGCCCAAATCTAGCCCAAATATCATCCAGATGTAGCCCAAGTATAGCCCAATGTCCTAACTATAACTACCTACTGGTGACCGCCAGTAAGTAAAATACACATACATATATATAAATGCATATGCATATATATATGCATATATATGTGTGCGTGTAGAGAGAGGTAGAGAGAAGTAAAGCGGTAGAGAGGTAGCGGTAGAGAGATAGAGGTAGAGAGTAGTAGAGAGAGAGGTAGAGAGAGGTAGAAAGGTAGAGAGTAAAGGATGAGTAATAGAAAGTAGAGAGGAGAGAGTGAGTAGTAGAGAGTAGTAGAGATTGAGTAGTACAGAGTGAGTAGTAGAGAGTGACTAGTAGAGAGTAGTGGAGTAGTAGAGCGTGAGTAGTAGAGAGTAGTAGAGAGTTGTAGAGTGAGTAGCAGGGAGTAGTAGAGAGTGAGTAATAGAGAGTAGTAGAGAGCGAGTAGTAGAGAGTAAGTAGTAGAGAGTGTGTAGTAGAGAGTGAATAGTAGAGAGCAGTAGAGAGGGAGTAGTAGAGAGAGTAGTAGAGAGTGAGTAGTCGAGAGTGAGTAGTAGAGAGTAGTAGAGAGCGAGTAGTAGAGAGTGAGTAGTAGAGAGTGAGCAGTAGAGAGTAGTAGAGAGTGAGTAGTACAGAGAGAGTAGTAGAGTGAGAGTAGTAGAGAGAGAATAGTAGAGACTGAGTAGTAGAGAGTAGAAGAGTGAGTAGTAGAGAATGAGTAGTAGAGAGAGTAGTAGAGAGTAGTAGAGAGTGAGTATTAGAGTAGTAGCAAGTGAGTGGTAGAGAGTAGTAGAGAGTAGTAGACTAGTAGCGAGTGAGTAGTAGAGAGTGAGTAGTAGAGAGAGTAGTAGAGTATAGTAGAGTAGTAGAGAGTGAGTAGTGGAGAGTGAGTAGTAGAGAGTGAGTAGTAGAGAGTGAGTAGTAGAGAGTGAGTATTAGAGACAGAGTAGTAGAGAGTGAGTAGTAGAGAGTAGTAGAGTGAGTAGCAGGGAGTAGTAGAGAGTGAGTAGTACAGTGAGTAATAGAGAGTAGTAGAGAGTGTGTAGTAGAGAGCAAGTAGTAGAGAGTTTGTAGTAGAGAGTGAGTAGTAGAGAGAGTAGTAGAGAGTGAGTAGTGGAGAGTGAGTAGTAGAGAGTAGTAGAGAGCGAGTAGTAGAGAGTGAGTAGTAGAGAGTGAGTAGTAGAGAGGAGTAGTACAGAGAGAGTAGTAGAATGAGAGTAGTAGAGAGAGAATAGTAGAGACTGAGTAGTAGAGAGTAGTAGAGTGAGTAGTAGAGAGTGAGTAGTAGAAAGAGAGTAGTAGAGAGTGTGTAGTAGAGTAGTAGAGAGTGAGTGGTAGAGAGTAGTAGAGAGTAGTAGAGTGAGTAGTAGAGAGTAGTAGAGAGTGAGTAGTAGACAGAGTAGTAAAGAGTAGTAGGGTAGTAGAGAGTGAGTAGTAGAGAGTGAGTAGCAGAGACTGAGCAGTAGAGAGTAGTAGAGAGTAGTAGAGAGTGAGTAGTAGAGATTAGTAGAGAGCAACTAGTAGAGAGTGAGTAGTGGAGAGTGAGTAGTAGAGAGTAGTAGAGAGCGAGTAGTAGAGAGTGAGTAGTAGAGAGTGAGTATTAGAGAGAGAGTAGTAGAGAGTGAGCAGTAGAGGGTAGTAGAGTGACTAGTAGAGTGACTAGTAGAGCTAGAGCAGTAGAGAGTGAGTAGTAGAGTAGTAGAGAGTGAGTGGTAGTGAGTAGTAGAGAGTGAGTATTAGAGAGTAGTAGATAGTGAATAGCACAGAGTGTGTAGTAGAGAGAGAGTAGTAGTAGAGAGTGAGTAGAAGAGAGTGAGTAATAGAGAGAGAGCAGTAGGAAGTAGTAGAGTAGTAGAGCGTGAGAAGTACAGAGTGAGTAGTAGAGAGTAGTGGAGTAGTAGAGAGTGAGTAGAAGAGAGTAGTAGAGTGAGTAGCAGGGAGTAGTAGAGAGTGAGTTGTACAGTGTGTAATAGAGAGAGTAGAGTGAGTAGTAGAGAGTAGTAGAGAGTAGTAGAGTGAGTAGGTGTGAGTAGTAGAGAGTGAGTAGTAGAGAGTAGTAGAGAGTAGTAGAGAGTGAGTAGTAGAGAGTGAGTAGTAGAGAGTGAGTAGTAGAGAGTAGTAGAGAGTGAGTAGTAGAGAGTGAATAGTAGAGAGTAGTAGAGAGTGAGTAGTAGAGAGTGAGTAGTAGAGAGTAGTAGAGAGTGAGTAGTAGAGAGTAGTATAGAGTGAGTAGAAGAGAGTGAGTAGTAGAGAGTGAGTGGTAGTGAGTAGTAGAGAGTGAGTAGTAGAGAGTAGTAGAGTGAATAGTACAGAGTGAGTAGTAGAGAGAGAGTAGTAGTAGAGAGTGAGTAGTAGAGAGTGAGTAATAGACAGAAAGCAGTAGGGAGTAGTAGAGTAGTAGAGCGTGAGAAGTACAGAGTGAGTAGTAGAGAGTAGTGGAGTAGTAGAAAGTGAGTAGTAGAGAGTAGTAGAGAGTAGTAGGGAGTAGTAGAGAGTGAGTAGTACAGTGAGTAATAGAGAGTAGTAGAGAGCAAGTAGTAGAGAGCAAGTAGTAGAGAGTGTGTAGTAGAGAGTGAGTAGTAGAGAGTAGTAGAGAGTGAGTAGTAGAGAGTAGTAGAGAGTTGTAGAGTGAGTAGCAGGGAGTAGTAGAGAGTAATAGAGAGTAGTAGAGAGCGAGTAGTAGAGAGCAAGTAGTAGAGAGTGTGTAGTAGAGAGTGAATAGTAGAGAGCAGTAGAGAGGGAGTAGTAGAGAGAGTAGTAGAGAGTGAGTAGTCGAGAGTGAGTAGTAGAGAGTAGTAGAGAGCGAGTAGTAGAGAGTGAGTAGTAGAGAGTGAGCAGTAGAGAGTAGTAGAGAGTGAGTAGTACAGAGAGAGTAGTAGAGTGAGAGTAGTAGAGAGAGAATAGTAGAGACTGAGTAGTAGAGAGTAGAAGAGTGAGTAGTAGAGAATGAGTAGTAGAGAGAGTAGTAGAGAGTGAGTATTAGAGTAGTAGCAAGTGAGTGGTAGAGAGTAGTAGAGAGTAGTAGACTAGTAGCGAGTGAGTAGTAGAGAGTGAGTAGTAGAGAGTAGTAGAGTATAGTAGAGTAGTAGAGAGTGAGTAGTGGAGAGTGAGTAGTAGAGAGTGAGTAGTAGAGAGTGAGTAGTAGAGAGTGAGTATTAGAGACAGAGTAGTAGAGAGTGAGTAGTAGAGAGTAGTAGAGTGAGTAGCAGGGAGTAGTAGAGAGTGAGTAGTACAGTGAGTAATAGAGAGTAGTAGAGAGTGTGTAGTAGAGAGCAAGTAGTAGAGAGTTTGTAGTAGAGAGTGAGTAGTAGAGAGAGTAGTAGAGAGTGAGTAGTGGAGAGTGAGTAGTAGAGAGTAGTAGAGAGCGAGTAGTAGAGAGTGAGTAGTAGAGAGTGAGTAGTAGAGAGGAGTAGTACAGAGAGAGTAGTAGAATGAGAGTAGTAGAGAGAGAATAGTAGAGACTGAGTAGTAGAGAGTAGTAGAGTGAGTAGTAGAGAGTGAGTAGTAGAAAGAGAGTAGTAGAGAGTGTGTAGTAGAGTAGTAGAGAGTGAGTGGTAGAGAGTAGTAGAGAGTAGTAGAGTGAGTAGTAGAGAGTAGTAGAGAGTGAGTAGTAGACAGAGTAGTAAAGAGTAGTAGGGTAGTAGAGAGTGAGTAGTAGAGAGTGAGTAGCAGAGACTGAGCAGTAGAGAGTAGTAGAGAGTAGTAGAGAGTGAGTAGTAGAGATTAGTAGAGAGCAACTAGTAGAGAGTGAGTAGTGGAGAGTGAGTAGTAGAGAGTAGTAGAGAGCGAGTAGTAGAGAGTGAGTAGTAGAGAGTGAGTATTAGAGAGAGAGTAGTAGAGAGTGAGCAGTAGAGGGTAGTAGAGTGACTAGTAGAGTGACTAGTAGAGCTAGAGCAGTAGAGAGTGAGTAGTAGAGTAGTAGAGAGTGAGTGGTAGTGAGTAGTAGAGAGTGAGTATTAGAGAGTAGTAGATAGTGAATAGCACAGAGTGTGTAGTAGAGAGAGAGTAGTAGTAGAGAGTGAGTAGAAGAGAGTGAGTAATAGAGAGAGAGCAGTAGGAAGTAGTAGAGTAGTAGAGCGTGAGAAGTACAGAGTGAGTAGTAGAGAGTAGTGGAGTAGTAGAGAGTGAGTAGAAGAGAGTAGTAGAGTGAGTAGCAGGGAGTAGTAGAGAGTGAGTTGTACAGTGTGTAATAGAGAGAGTAGAGTGAGTAGTAGAGAGTAGTAGAGAGTAGTAGAGTGAGTAGGTGTGAGTAGTAGAGAGTGAGTAGTAGAGAGTAGTAGAGAGTAGTAGAGAGTGAGTAGTAGAGAGTGAGTAGTAGAGAGTGAGTAGTAGAGAGTAGTAGAGAGTGAGTAGTAGAGAGTGAATAGTAGAGAGTAGTAGAGAGTGAGTAGTAGAGAGTGAGTAGTAGAGAGTAGTAGAGAGTGAGTAGTAGAGAGTAGTATAGAGTGAGTAGAAGAGAGTGAGTAGTAGAGAGTGAGTGGTAGTGAGTAGTAGAGAGTGAGTAGTAGAGAGTAGTAGAGTGAATAGTACAGAGTGAGTAGTAGAGAGAGAGTAGTAGTAGAGAGTGAGTAGTAGAGAGTGAGTAATAGACAGAAAGCAGTAGGGAGTAGTAGAGTAGTAGAGCGTGAGAAGTACAGAGTGAGTAGTAGAGAGTAGTGGAGTAGTAGAAAGTGAGTAGTAGAGAGTAGTAGAGAGTAGTAGGGAGTAGTAGAGAGTGAGTAGTACAGTGAGTAATAGAGAGTAGTAGAGAGCAAGTAGTAGAGAGCAAGTAGTAGAGAGTGTGTAGTAGAGAGTGAGTAGTAGAGAGTAGTAGAGAGTGAGTAGTAGAGAGTAGTAGAGAGTTGTAGAGTGAGTAGCAGGGAGTAGTAGAGAGTAATAGAGAGTAGTAGAGAGCGAGTAGTAGAGAGCAAGTAGTAGAGAGTGTGTAGTAGAGAGTGAATAGTAGAGAGCAGTAGAGAGGGAGTAGTAGAGAGAGTAGTAGAGAGTGAGTAGTCGAGAGTGAGTAGTAGAGAGTAGTAGAGAGCGAGTAGTAGAGAGTGAGTAGTAGAGAGTGAGCAGTAGAGAGTAGTAGAGAGTGAGTAGTACAGAGAGAGTAGTAGAGTGAGAGTAGTAGAGAGAGAATAGTAGAGACTGAGTAGTAGAGAGTAGAAGAGTGAGTAGTAGAGAATGAGTAGTAGAGAGAGTAGTAGAGAGTGAGTATTAGAGTAGTAGCAAGTGAGTGGTAGAGAGTAGTAGAGAGTAGTAGACTAGTAGCGAGTGAGTAGTAGAGAGTGAGTAGTAGAGAGTAGTAGAGTATAGTAGAGTAGTAGAGAGTGAGTAGTGGAGAGTGAGTAGTAGAGAGTGAGTAGTAGAGAGTGAGTAGTAGAGAGTGAGTATTAGAGACAGAGTAGTAGAGAGTGAGTAGTAGAGAGTAGTAGAGTGAGTAGCAGGGAGTAGTAGAGAGTGAGTAGTACAGTGAGTAATAGAGAGTAGTAGAGAGTGTGTAGTAGAGAGCAAGTAGTAGAGAGTTTGTAGTAGAGAGTGAGTAGTAGAGAGAGTAGTAGAGAGTGAGTAGTGGAGAGTGAGTAGTAGAGAGTAGTAGAGAGCGAGTAGTAGAGAGTGAGTAGTAGAGAGTGAGTAGTAGAGAGGAGTAGTACAGAGAGAGTAGTAGAATGAGAGTAGTAGAGAGAGAATAGTAGAGACTGAGTAGTAGAGAGTAGTAGAGTGAGTAGTAGAGAGTGAGTAGTAGAAAGAGAGTAGTAGAGAGTGTGTAGTAGAGTAGTAGAGAGTGAGTGGTAGAGAGTAGTAGAGAGTAGTAGAGTGAGTAGTAGAGAGTAGTAGAGAGTGAGTAGTAGACAGAGTAGTAAAGAGTAGTAGGGTAGTAGAGAGTGAGTAGTAGAGAGTGAGTAGCAGAGACTGAGCAGTAGAGAGTAGTAGAGAGTAGTAGAGAGTGAGTAGTAGAGATTAGTAGAGAGCAACTAGTAGAGAGTGAGTAGTGGAGAGTGAGTAGTAGAGAGTAGTAGAGAGCGAGTAGTAGAGAGTGAGTAGTAGAGAGTGAGTATTAGAGAGAGAGTAGTAGAGAGTGAGCAGTAGAGGGTAGTAGAGTGACTAGTAGAGTGACTAGTAGAGCTAGAGCAGTAGAGAGTGAGTAGTAGAGTAGTAGAGAGTGAGTGGTAGTGAGTAGTAGAGAGTGAGTATTAGAGAGTAGTAGATAGTGAATAGCACAGAGTGTGTAGTAGAGAGAGAGTAGTAGTAGAGAGTGAGTAGAAGAGAGTGAGTAATAGAGAGAGACCAGTAGGAAGTAGTAGAGTAGTAGAGCATGAGAAGTACAGAGTGAGTAGTAGAGAGTAGTGGAGTAGTAGAGAGTGAGTAGAAGAGAGTAGTAGAGTGAGTAGCAGGGAGTAGTAGAGAGTGAGTTGTACAGTGTGTAATAGAGAGAGTAGAGTGAGTAGTAGAGAGTAGTAGAGAGTAGTAGAGTGAGTAGGTGTGAGTAGTAGAGAGTGAGTAGTAGAGAGTAGTAGAGAGTAGTAGAGAGTGAGTAGTAGAGAGTGAGTAGTAGAAAGTAGTAGAGAGTGAGTAGTAGAGAGTGAGTAGTAGAGAGTGAGTAGTAGAGAGTAGTAGAGAGTGAGTAGTAGAGAGTGAATAGTAGAGAGTAGTAGAGAGTGAGTAGTAGAGAGTGAATAGTAGAGAGTAGTAGAGAGTGAGTAGTAGAGAGTAGTATAGAGTGAGTAGAAGAGAGTGAGTAGTAGAGAGTGAGTGGTAGTGAGTAGTAGAGAGTGAGTAGTAGAGAGTAGTAGAGTGAATAGTACAGAGTGAGTAGTAGAGAGAGAGTAGTAGTAGAGAGTGAGTAGTAGAGAGTGAGTAATAGACAGAAAGCAGTAGGGAGTAGTAGAGTAGTAGAGCGTGAGAAGTACAGAGTGAGTAGTAGAGAGTAGTGGAGTAGTAGAAAGTGAGTAGTAGAGAGTAGTAGAGTGAGTAGTAGGGAGTAGTAGAGAGTGAGTAGTACAGTGAGTAATAGAGAGTAGTAGAGAGCAAGTAGTAGAGAGCAAGTAGTAGAGAGTGTGTAGTAGAGAGTGAGTAGTAGAGAGTAATAGAGAGTGAGTAGTAGAGAGAGTAGTAGAGAGTGAGTAGTGGAGAGTGAGTAGTAGAGATTAGTAGAGAGCGAGTAGTAGAGAGTGAGTAGTAGAGAGTGAGTGGTAGAGAGTAGTAGAGAGTGAGTAGTACTGAGAGAGTAGTAGAGTGAGAGCAGTAGAGAGAGAATAGTAGAGACTGAGTAGTAGAGAGTAGTAGAGTGAGTAGTAGAGAGTGAGTAGTAGAGAGAGAGTAGTAGAGAGTAGTAGAGAGTGAGCAGTAGAGTAGTAGAGAGTGAGTGGTAGAGAGTAGTAGACAGTAGTAGAGTGAGCAGTAGAGAGTAGTAGAGAGTGGGTGTTGGAGCCGGCCTCGTGGCGTGGTCCTGTTCCCCCTCGCCAAGCCGCACGAGGTCCCCTGCACCTTGGGGCTCCTCCATTTTGGATTGTACGTGACTCTGCGCACCAGCCTATGTGACCCCGCTCAACCTGGCCTCGGCCCCAGCAAGCCCCGACATCAAGGCACCAACAACTGGCCAGGGGGTACCACGTGAACACTTCCCCACTCCCGGCGGAGGGCAGTATCGATGGGACCCCCAACCGTCCTCCCACACCTAAGTGTGATCGCCCCACAGCTCTCCTGGGCCTGGCGCCTCTCCTGCTGAGCATCTGGCCGCTCCCGACCCGGCCTCTCCACCCCCCCCGGGCGCAAGGGTCCGGACATCAAAGGGCTCCAGACCTATATCTGGGGCGACCCTGCAACAGGACAGCAGTTGTATCCCGGAGTCAAGAGCCCTGCTGATCAGATCGCGGCTGACCCTACGGAGAAAGACTCATCCTGGAACCACGCTCTGAGCCCTGCTGACTACGTCGCGGCTCCACCGTGCTTAAAGACCTTCACGAACCTTTGGGGCCCTGCTGACGCTGTCGCGGCCCGACCTTGTTGAACTTGCCATCAGAGCCCAGCTGACCTCGTTGCGGCTCGACCGAAGCGGACCTACCACCGGAGCCCTGCTGACTGGGTCGCGGCTCGACCCAAGCGGAACTACCACCCGAGCCCTGCAGACACCGTCGCGGCTCTCCACATCCGAGCTGCTTTGAGACCAGCACCTGCCGCTCCGATCCCCGGAACCACCTTCGGCCTAACGCAAGGTCTGGCGCAGAGCTTCCCCGTACCAGGCTGGTACTAAGACTGTCCCGCTACCCTGTCCCTACAAAGACATTGAGACTCTTTCTGGATCTCTCGATCCCCCTGTAAATATTTCGAATGTGCTACTATTGATAAAGTACCTAGATAAGCAACTGATACGGAGTCCTGTGTGGTGGTGTTACTGGGCCTAGTACGATCATAGGAGAAAGACCTCTCCTAGGAGGCTTCTCAGCGGCGCTCGGCTATAACTTTTCAGTAGGAAGGTGCCCCGGAGTGGGCCCCCTGACTCCCCGGTGGTCCTCCCTCCAACATTTGGTGGCCAGCGACGGGATCCGAGCCAGACGCAATCGTACAGGCAAGTAACGCACCCGCTGCCTAACCAGACGGAAAAAGAAAGAGAACCATGAGCAGCCAAGAAACAACCGTGGCCGCAACCTTCCAGCAAGAAAGGTTGGAAGAATACACCCACAAAGAATTGAAACAATTCTGCAAGGACAAAGGGATCCCAACCACAGGATTGGGCACCAAGGAAGAAATGCAGAAAGCCCTGAAAGCCTGGGCAGAATCCGAGGCCACTCCACCCCAAGGCGAAGGGACCTCGGCCCAGGACGAAAACCTGCCGCCGACCATGACCCCGGCAGATGGGGGACGAAGCATCCCGGAAGCCGGCCTATCCCACGAAGAAATGCGAGAATGGGAGAGGGTCTGGACACACGAATTGGAACTCGCACCTACGGCTGCAGGAGGAAATCGAAGAAAAGAAACGGCATCGAGAACTAGAAGAGAAACGGCTAACCCTCGAGCACGAGAGGGGACTCAAGGAACTCAAACTGAAATCCAAAACGGGGGAGACCAGCACCCCCGGATCCCGGGACGCTCTGCCACTGACCGAGCCAAAGGTTCATATCCCCAAGGATGTCGTCAAGGAGTACTATAAAAACGACGACATCCAGCAATGGTTCCGAGCATACGAGGTAGCCATGACCTCCCATCGGGTACCCCGGAAGGATTGGGGTGCCGGCCTATGGGGGATGTTCCTCAGCGAGGGCTGGGATACCCTGCTGCAACTCCCCGACGCGGTGATGACCTCGTACGACCACATGAAAGAGGCCGTACTCACCCGCTACGGACTATCAGCCGAGATGTACCGGCAGCGCTTCCGGGACAGTAAGAAGCTCCCCGGTACCACATGGGGCGAATACGTGGACTTCTTCAGCAGAGCCTTTGAAGGGTGGATAAGAGGGAGCAAGGTCACCTCGTACAACAAACTGTTCGACCTCATTGTCTGGGAGCACCTCGCCAACAACTGCTTTGTCGAACTAAGGCAACACCTCCTTGACAGCAAACTGACCGAGCCCCGGAAGCTCGCCGCCGAAGCCGACCGATGGGTCAACACCCGGGTCCCCCGGAACCCCGTGGGGGACTACCAACGGAGTACCACGGGACCTCCTCGCCAGCGGGGCGGAGGAGGAGGGTCCCACCGTAGTCGAGAATTCCCGGCCGGGCCGCCCCGAAGCCCGCCACGAGGCCAAGCCGCCAACCACACGTCCCCGACCCTGGTCCGTAGGGGGACCCCCATCGCCAGGCCTGGACCCCGACCAACAGTGACCTGCTTCGGCTGCCAACAGACAGGCCACTATGCGAGCGACCCGGCCTGCCCCGTGAACCGACGAAACGGGACCGCTGGGCCCCCTCCCCGACAAATAGCCGCCGCAGCCCTGGGGGAAGGAGAAGAAGAGGAGGAAAACCGCGACGTCGGGTCCCCCGAGTGGGAACCGGCTGCCATGTCACTCGTATGCCTGGGCACCCGAGAAATGGTGCCCCGAGCCCCCATCCCGAGCAACACTCAGAAGTACCAGCAGTGGGTCACCATCAATGGGCAACGGGCCGAAGCCCTCCGTGACACTGGGGCCAGTGTGACCGCTGTCCGCTGCCACCTGGTGACCCCCGAACAGATCCTTCCGCATGTCCTATGCCCTGTCCGGACCGCGGACAACACCGAAAGCATGTGCCGGATGGCCCGGATCCCCTTCGAGTGGGGAGGAGTGTCAGGCACCCTGAAAGTAACTGTCCGCGACGACGCTCCAGTGGACTGCCTCCTGGGGAACGACCTGGAGAGCTCCCCCTGGGCCCAGGTGGAGCACCGAGAGCATCTGGGGATGCTAGGGCTGCCCGAATGGGCCTGCGCCACCACCCGGTCCATGACCGCCCAACCAGCCGCTGCAGCGGCCCCCGTCGAGCCTGCGGGTCCAGAACTGCCACCCTCCTCCGGCACGGAGGAGCCTGACGATGAGGCCGAGCCATCCGAACTTTCCCCCGACGAGGCCGCCTCCCTCAGCGAGATCCCCGAGCTGACCCAGTGGCGCAACGACGGGGGCCCCACCCGCAAACAGTTCCAACAAGAACAGAAGGCCTGCCCGTCCCTCGAGGGGGCCCGACAGCAAGCGGCCGCCCAGGCCACGGGGGACACCACGGGAACCCACTGGATCTATTGGGACAATGACTTGTTATATAGCGAACAGAAAGTCGCCGAACTAGGAGCCGGCCGTGTGTTGGTGGTTCCCCTTCCGATTCCGAGAGTTCCTCCTGAACCTGGCGCATGACGTGCCCCTCGCCGGACACCTCGGGCAAGACAAGACCTACAGCCGCTTGGTGACCCATTTTTATTGGCCCCGAATGTGGAGAGACGTGGACCACCACTGCCGGTCCTGCCAGACCTGCCAAGCCAGCGGGAAGACTGGGGGTCGAGTCAAGGCCCCCCTCCAACCATTTCCACCCGTCCACACCCCGTTCGAACGGGTAGGGATCGACATCGTGGGGCCCCTCGACCCCCGAACCGCCCTGGGCCACCGCTTCATCCTGGTACTGGTCGACCACGCCACCCGATACCCAGAGGCCATCCTCCTCCGAACTGTGACAGCTCCAGTGGTGGGCCGGGCCCTGATGGGCATCTTCTCCAGGGTGGGGTTCCCCAGAGAAGTGGTGAGCGACAGGGGTACGAACTTCATCTCGAAATACATGAGATCCCTCTGGCAACAATGTGGGGTCACCTACAAGTTCACCACCCCTTACCACCCCCAGGGGAACGGACTGGTCGAGCGGTTCAACAGAACCTTGAAAGGAATGATCAAGGGCCTGGAAGAGCCCCTGAGGAGGAGATGGGACGTCCTGCTGCCATGCCTCCTGTTCGCCTATCGAGAGGTTCCACAGAAATCCCTGGGCTTCAGCCCCTTCGAACTGTTGTATGGGCACCCCGTCCGAGGGCCCCTCAGCCTGGTCAAAGAGGGCTGGGAGGCGAGCGTCCAAGATGCCCCCCCCCGACGTCTACAGGTACCTCTTGACCCTGCGGAACCAGACTCGGAAGTTCCGGGCCCTGGCAAAAGCCAACCTCGAAGCCAGCCAAGAAGACATGAAACGCTGGTATGACGAAAATGCCTCGACCATCGAGTTCGAGCCGGGCCAGCAAGTCTGGGTCATGTCTCCCGTGGACCCCTGCGCCCTTCAGGACAAATGGACCGGGCCCTTCAAGGTGGTTGAGAAGAAGAGCCCCGTCACCTACTTGGTCGACATGGAGTCCCCAAGGAACCCCCTCCAGGTCCTATACGCCAACCGGCTCAAGCCCCACTTTGCTCGAACCGAACTAAGCCTGCTGCTGGCTACCGACGATGGGGGCGAAAGCGACTCCGAGCCCCTACCCGACCCCCTGGGGTCCTCGGACCAAGACGGCTTCATGGAGGGCGTCAAACTCTCCACCACCCTGACCCCAGAACAGCGCCATGACTGCCGGCAGCTGCTGCAACCCTTCGCTGCCCTCTTCTCTCTCACGCCCGGGGTGACCCCCTGGTGCGTCCACGACGTGGATACCGGGGACAGCCCCCCTGTGCGACACCGAGCCTACATAGTGCCCGACCGGGTCCGAGCCTGCATACAAACGGAGGTCTCCAAGATGCTCGCCCTCGGAGTCATCGAGCCATCCGACAGCCCGTGGGCCAGCCCTGTGGTCTTGGTGCCGAAGGCCGCCGCCCCCGGCACCCCCCCGGAACTCAGATTTTGTGTGGACTACAGGGGCCTAAACGCAGTCACCAAGACCGATGCCCACCCCTGCCATGGGCAGACGAGCTGATCGACCACTTAGGGGCCGCCCGCTACCTAAGCACTTTTGATCTCACCGCTGGGTACTGGCAGATCAGGCTCACCCCCGGCGCTCAGGAACGATCCGCCTTCTCCACCCCCGATGGGCACTACCACTTTCGGGTGATGCCCTTCGGTATGAAGAACGCGCCAGCGACCTTACAGAGACTGGTGAACAAGGTCCTGGCCGGACTAGAAGCCTTCAGCGCGGCCTACTTAGACGACATTGCAGTCTTCAGCAACCACTAGGCCGCGCACCTAGGACACCTCAGAGAAGTTCTGGCCGCTCTCCAAGGGCCGGGCTCACGATTAAGGCCAGCAAGTGCCAGATCGGTCAAGGATCAGTGACCTATCTGGGCCATCAGGTGGGGAGTGGCCAGGTGGCGCCCCTCCAGTTGAAGGTCGATGCCATCCAGGCGTGGGAGCCCCCCACCACCCAAACAGCTGTCCGGGCCTTCTTGGGCCTCACAGGCTACTACCGGAGATTTATCAAAGACTATGGCAGTATTGTGGGCCCCCTCACGGAGCTCACTTCCAAAAAACAGCCCAAGACGGTGCACTGGACACCCCGCTGTCAGACCACTTTTGAAACCCTCAAGGCGGCAGTGTGCGCTGCCCTGGTACTACAGGCCCCTGACTACGGCAAGGAATTCGTGGTTCAGACAGATGCCTCAGAGTACGGGGTTGGGGCGGTCCTCTCCCAGATGGACACCGAGGGCCTCGACAGACCTGTGGCCTTCATCAGCTGCCGACTGCTGCCCCGAGAACAGAGGTGGAGCACCATCGAGCGGGAGGCCTTCGCCGTGGTATGGGCTCTCAAAAAGCTCCGGCCCTACCTTTTCGGCACCCACTTCCGAGTCCAGACTGACCACCGGCCCCTGCGGTGGCTAATGCAGATGCGGGGCGGGAACCCCAAATTGTTGCGATGGTCCATCTCGCTGCAAGGGATGGACTGCACCGTAGAGCACCGGCCCGGCAACGACCACGCCAATGCCGACGGCCTATCCAGATTCTTCCGCCTCGGCGAGGAGAACCCCCAAGGAGATGGGTGACTCTCCCTGCCTTCAGCTGGGGGGGACGCTTGTTGGAGCTGGCCTCGTGGCGTGGTCCTGTTCCCCCTCGACAAGCCGCACGAGGTCCCCTGCACCTCGGGGATCCTCCATTTTGGATTGTACGTGACTCTGCGCACCAGCCTACGTGACCCCGCTCAACCCGGCCTCGGCCCCAGCAAGCCCCGACATCAAGGCACCAACAACTGGCCAGGGGGTACCACGTGAACACTTCCCCACTCCCGGCGGAGGGCAGTATCGATGGGACCCCCAACCGTCCTCCCACACCTAGGTGCGATCGCCCCACAGCTCTCCTGGGCCTGGCGCCTCTCCTGCTGAGCATCTGGCCGCTCCCGACCCGGCCTCTCCGCCCCCCCCCGGGCGCAAGGGTCCGGACATCAAAGGGCTCCAGACCTATATCTGGGGCGACCCTGCAACAGGACAGCAGTTGTATCCCGGAGTCAAGAGCCCTCCTGATCAGATCGCGGCTGACCCTACGGAGAAAGACTCATCCTGGACCCACGCTCTGAGCCCTGCTGACTACATAGCGGCTCCACCGTGCTTAAAGACCTTCACGAACCTTTGGGGCCCTGCTGACGCTGTCACGGCCCGACCTTGTTGAACTTGCCATCAGAGCCCAGCTGATCTCGTCGCGGCTCGACCGAAGCGAACCTACCACCGGAGCCCTGCTGACTGGGTCGCGGCTCGACCCAAGCGGAACTACCACCCGAGCCCTGCAGACACCGTCGCGGCTCTCCACGTCCGAGCTGCTTTGAGACCAGCACCTGCCGCTCCGATCCCCGGAACCACCTTCGGCCTAACGCAAGGTCTGGCGCAGAGCTTCCCCGTGCCAGGCTGGTACTAAGACTGTCCCGCTACTGTTGGACCCGGCCTCGTGGCGTGGTCCTTAACCCCGTGGATTGTGCCCGTTCCCCGCCCCGGCCTTCACGGGCCACCCTTCGGAACTGCACCGAGGCCCTTCATCCTGAGCTGCACGAGGTCGCATACCCCTCGTGGCTCCGCCATCTTGTTGGCATCCCCGTGACTCTGTGCACCAGCCAGCGCGACCCCGCTCAACCCGGCCTCGACCCCAGCGAAGCCCCGACATCGAGGCACCACGAACTGGCCAGGGGGTGCCGCAGGAACCATTCATCGCCCCCGGCGGAGGACAGTATCGATGGGACCCCCAACTGTCCTCCCCTCTCGAGGTGTGATCGCCCTGCAACTCCCTTGGGCCTGGCGCCTCTCCTGCTGGGTGTCTGGCCACCTCCACCCGGCCTCTCCGCCCCCCTTGGGCGCCTGGGTCCGGACATCAAAGGGCTCCAGACCTATATCTGGGGCGACCCCGCCACAGATCGGCAGTTGTATCCCGGAGTCGAGAGCCCTGCTGATTGAATCGCGGCTGACCTACGGAGAAGAACTTTTGTCGGAACCATCACGAGCCCTGCTGACTGCGTCGCGGCTCCTTCTTGTGAACACTTTGAAAGCCACCCGGAACATCGGAGCCCTGCTGACGCTGTCGCGGCCCAACCTCGCTGAAACCTCCCTCGGAGCCCTGCTGACGACGTCGCGGCTCGAGCTGAGCAGAATCCACCTTGAGAGCCCTGCTGATTTGATCGCGGCTCTCCACGAACTATACGCCAGAGCCCTGCTGACGCCGTCGCGGCTCGACCCCTCCGAGATCCGGAGGTCCTCCAGCTTGAGGATAAGAACTGGGCCCCAGGTACCCTCGTACCGCACCCCTGCCAAAGACTGTCCCGCTACCCCTACCCTTCCAAAGAGACACTGAGACTTTTGGTGGATCCCTCGATCCCTTCGTGTAAATATTGACCTCGTAACCTTCTTATTGCTGATAAAGAATTGCTTGTCTTACGACAACCTCCTTGAGTCCTGTGTGGTGGTGTTACTGTGCTAGTACGTGATAGGAGAAGGATCTCTCAGGAGACTTCTCGGCAGCGCTCGGCTACTTCGTACGGTGGGAGGGCCTCCATTGGTGGTCTCGCCGACTCCTCGGGGTCCGCCTTCCAACATTTGGTGGCCAACGACGGGATCCGAGCCGAACGCAGTACGTACCAGCCAGTACCCACTAGCTACCCATCCAAACGAACAGTAATCATGCGCAGCCAGGAAAACAACGCGACAATGGAGTTCCAGCCCGAACGGCTGTAGGAATATACACACAAAGAGTTAAAACAGTTCTGCAAAGACAAAGGCATTGCAACCACCGGCCTAGGTACCAAAGAGGAGATGCAGAAAGCTCTGAGGTCATGGCTGGAGGCCGAGGCAGGCCCCTCCCAGGAAGAAGGTCCCCTGCCCCTGACTGAGACCACATCAACCGCACTGACTCTGGCAACCGGAGGAAGAAAGAGCCTAGAAACCGGCCTCTCCGAAGAAGTAATACGAGAGCGGGAGAAGGTCCGGAACCACGAGCTAGAGCTCGCACGACTGCGGCTGGACGGCGAACTCCAGCTGGCAGAAAAGAAACTGGCCCTAGAGCAGCTACGGCTTCAAGAGGAGATAGAGGAAAAGAGACGACACCGGGAGTTGGAGGAAAAGAAACTGACCCTTGAGCACGAGCGCAGTCTCAAGGAGCTCGAAATCAAGGCCAAGAACGGAGGGACCAACACCCTCAGTACTAGAGACACTCTACCGCCTTCCGAGACCAAGGTACATATCCCGAAAGAGGTCGTCAAGGAGTACTACAAGAATGACGACATCCAACAATGGTTCAAGGCCTACGAGGTGGCCATGGCCTCTCATCGGGTGCCCCGAAAAGACTGGGGCGCGGGCCTGTGGGGGCGGTTCCTGAGTGAGGGTCGAGACACGCTGCTCCAGCTGCCGGAGGAGGTGATGACCTCCTACGATCACATGAAGGAGGCCCTGCTCACCCGCAACGCGCTAACCGCGGAAATGTACCGCCAGCGGTTCAGAGACTGCAAGAAAATCCCGGGTACCACATGGGTGGAATATGTGGACTTTTTCAGTCGGGCCCTAGAAGGGTGGATCAAAGGTAGCAAAGTAACCACCTACGGGCAGCTGGTCGACCTCATCGTGTGGAAACATCTCTCCAACAATTGCTTCATGGAACTGAGACAGCACCTCCTCGACAGCAAAATGACCGACCCGCGAAAACTCGCCGTCGAGGCCGATCGATGGGTCAACTCCCGGGTCCCCCGGAACTCAATGGGCGAGTACCAGAGGAACCCCACCGGACCCCCCCGCCAGCGCGGTGGAGGGGGAGGGCCGAACAGGAACCGAGACCCTCCCGCCGGGGCCCCCAGGAGCCCCCCTCGAGGGCCACCGCAGCAACAACTCTCCCCGAGCCTAGCCCAAAGGGGGGCGCCCCCGGCCAGACCCGGACCACGGCCACCAGTAACGTGCTACGGCTGCCAACAAACCGGACACTATGCCAGCGATCCGGTCTGCCCCCTGAACCGAAGAAACGGGGCCGGCGGGCCCCCGCCCCGACAGCTGGTGGCCGCCGCCCTGGGAAAAGGAGAAGAGGAAGAGGAGACCCTCGACCGAGGGACCACTGAATCGGAGCCGGCAGCCATGTCCCTGGTCTGCCTGGGTAGCCGAGAAATGGTACCCTGCACCCCCATCCCCAGCAACACCCAGAAGTACCGGCAGCAGGTCACGGTCAATGGACAACGGGCCGAAGCCCTTCGTGACACCGGCGCCAGTGTCACCGCTGTCCGCTGCCACCTGGTGACCCCTGAACAGATTCTACCGAATGTGCTGTGCCCCGTCCGGACGGCCGACAACAGTGAAAGCCTGTGCCAGATGGCCCTGGTCCCCTTCGAGTGGGGAGTGGTGATGGGCCTGCTGAAGGTGACGGTACGCGACGACGCCCCTGTCGACTGCCTCCTGGGGAACGACTTGGAGAGTTCCCCCTGGGCTCAAGTAGAGCGACGAGAGCACCTTCGAATGCTGGGACTATCTGACTGGGCCTGCGCCATCACCCGGTCCATGACCGCCCGGGCCCCCCGCTCATCCTCGGCCTCCGGGGCTGCCCAGCCCGAGGGGCTCGCACCCCCTCCCGCCAGCAGCGAGGAGGAGGCGGACACCGACCCTGGACCTAGTGAATCCTCCCCCGAAGAGATGGCTTCCCCGTGCGCCCTACCAGAGCTGACACAATGGCGACACGGAGGGGGCCCCACCCGGGAGCAGTTCCAACAAGAGCAGCAGTCCTGCCCCACTCTCGAAGGGGTCCGCCAACAAGCGTCCGTCCAAGCCAACGGGGACCAGACCGGCACCCACTGGGTCTACTGGGCCGAGGGCCTGCTATACAGTGAGCAAAAAGTGGCAGAACTCCGGGCCAGCCGAGTGTTGGTGGTCCCCCTCCGCTTCCGGGAGTTCCTGCTCAACCTGGCACATGATGTGCCCCTCGCCGGACACTTGGGGCAAGACAAAACGTACAGCCGTCTGGTGACCCACTTCTACTGGCCCTGGATGCGGAGAGACGTGGACAACCACTGCCGGTCCTGCCAGACCTGCCAAGCCAGCGGGAAGACGGGGGGTCGGGTCAAGGCCCCCCTCCAACCCTTTCCCGCCGTCAGCACCCCGTTCGAACGGGTCGGAATCGATATCGTGGGGCCCCTGGACCCCCAGACCGCCCTGGGCCACCGCTTCATCCTGGTCCTCGTGGACCACGCCATTAGGTACCCGGAGGCGGTCCCGCTAAGAACTATAACGGCCCCCGAAGTAGGCCGGGCCTTAATGGGGATCTTCTCCCGAGTGGGATTTCCCCGCGAAGTGGTGAGCGACAGAGGCACGAACTTTATTTCCAGATACATGCGGTCCCTGTGGCAGCAGTGCGGGGTCACATACAAGTTCACGACCCCCTATCACCCTCAGGGGAACGGACTGGTTGAGCGGTTCAACAGAACATTAAAGGGAATGATCCAGGGCCTGGAAGAGCCCCTCAGGCGGAGATGGGATGTCCTGCTGCCGTGCCTCCTGTTTGCCTATCGGGAGGTCCCGCAGAAGTCCCTGGGGTTCAGCCCGTTTGAACTATTGTATGGACACCCGGTCCGCGGACCGCTCAGCCTGGTCAAGGAGGGTTGGGAGATGAAGCCCCAAGGCGCCCCTCCTGACGTCTACCGATACCTCCTGACCCTCCGAAACCAGACCCGCAAGTTCCGAGCCATGGCCGAAGCCAACCTCGAGGCCAGCCAGGAGGACATGAAGCGGTGGTACGATCAGAACTCCTCTACCATAGAATTCGAGCCAGGTCAGAAAGTATGGGTCATGGCCCCGGTTGAACCCGGCGCCCTCCAGGACAAGTGGACCGGGCCCTTCAAGGTAGTGGAGAAGAAAAGTCCCGTCACCTACCTGGTCGACCTGGAGTCCCACCGGAACCCCCTCCGGGTGCTACATGCTAACAGGCTAAAACCCCACTTTGCCCGAACCGAACTGAGCCTGCTACTGGCGACCGACGAGGGGGGCGAGGACGACTCCGAGCCCCTGCCCGACCTCTTGCAGTCCAACGTCCATGATGGATCGATCGAAGGTGTCCAACTCGCCGCTTCCCTGACTCCGGAACAGCGCAACGACTGCCAGCAACTGCTGCGGGACTACGCAGCCCTCTTCTCCCTCACCCCGGGGGTGACCCACTGGTGCGTCCACGACGTCGACACCGGGGAGAGCCCCCCCGTGCGACACAGAGCCTACCGGGTACCCGACCGAGTGCGGGCCTGCATCCAGGCCGAAGTAACGAAAATGCTGGCCCTGGGGGTCATCGAACCCTCCGACAGCCCGTGGGCCAGCCCTGTCGTCCTGGTGCCAAAGGCCACAGCTCCCGGCCACCCCCCAGAGTTACGATTCTGCGTGGACTACCGAGCCCTGAATGCAGTGACCAAGACGGACGCCCACCCTATACCCCGGGCCGACGAACTCATCGACCGCCTAGGGGCCGCTCGCTACTTGAGCACGCTGGACCTCACCGCCGGGTACTGGCAAATCCAGCTCACCCCCGGCGCCCAAGAAAGATCCGCCTTTTCGATCCCGGATGGGCATTACCACTTTCGGGTGATGCCCTTCGGAATGAAGAACGCCCCGGCCACTTTCCAAAGACTGGTGAACAAGGTTTTGGCCGGGCTTGAGGCCTTCAGCGCGGCCTACCTAGATGACATTGCCGTGTACAGCAACCACTGGGCAGAGCACCTCCTTCACATTAAAGCCGTCCTGGCCGCCCTCCAGCGGGCCGGGCTCACACTCAAGGCCAGCAAATGCCAGGTCGGCCACGGATCCGTGACCTACCTGGGCCATCAAGTGGGGAGCGGGCAGGTGGCCCCTCTCCAACCGAAAATAGATGCCATCCAGGCCTGGGAACCCCCCACTACCCAGACCGCTGTCCGGGCCTTCCTGGGTCTCACCGGATACTACCGGCGGTTTATCCGGGACTATGGGAGCATTGTTGGCCCCCTCACAGAGCTAACGTCCAAAAAGCAGCCCAAGAAGGTGCACTGGACACCCCGCTGCCAAGCAGCCTTCGACACCCTAAAGACAGCAATGTGTACTGCCCCGGTGCTGCAGGCCCCTGACTACAATAAGGAGTTCGTGGTGCAGACGGACGCCTCCGAGTATGGGATCGGGGCCGTCCTGTCCCAAGCCGATGAAAAGGGGCTCAACCGACCCGTGGCCTTCATCAGCCGACGGCTACTGCCCCGAGAGCAACGATGGAGCACCATCGAGCGTGAGGCCTTCGCTGTAGTGTGGGCCCTCACGAAGCTCCGGCCCTACCTCTTTGGTACCCACTTCCGGGTCCAGACCGACCACCGGCCCCTGCGGTGGTTAATGCAAATGCGGGGCGAGAACCCCAAGCTGCTGCGGTGGTCCATCTCGCTACAAGGGATGGACTTTGACGTTGAACACCGGCCCGGCAATGACCACGCCAACGCCGACGGCCTGTCCCGCTTCTTCCGCCTTGACGAGGAGAATCCCCAAGGAGATGGGTGACTCTCCATGCCTTCCGCTGGGGGGGACGCCTGTTGGACCCGGCCTCGTGGCGTGGTCCTTAACCCCGTGGATTGTGCCCGTTCCCCGCCCCGGCCTTCACGTGCCACCCTTCGGCACTGCACCGAGGCCCTTCATCCTGAGCTGCACGAGGTCGCATACCCCTCGTGGCTCCGCCATCTTGTTGGCATCCCCGTGACTCTGTGCACCAGCCAGCGCGACCCCGCTCAACCCGGCCTCGACCCCAGCGAAGGCCCGACATCGAGGCACCACGAACTGGCCAGGGGGTGCCGCAGGAACCATTCATCGCCCCCGGCGGAGGACAGTATCGATGGGACCCCCAACTGTCCTCCCCTCTCGAGGTGTGATCGCCCTGCAACTCCCTTGGGCCTGGCGCCTCTCCTGCTGGGCGTCTGGCCACCTCCACCCGGCCTCTCCGCCCCCCTCGGGCGCCTGGGTCCAGACATCAAAGGGCTCCAGACCTATATCTGGGGCGACCCCGCCACAGATCAGCAGTTGTATCCCGGAGTCGAGAGCCCTGCTGATTGAATCGCGGCTGACCTACGGAGAAGAACTTTTGTCGGAACCATCACGAGCCCTGCTGACTGCGTCGCGGCTCCTTCTTGTGAACACTTTGAAAGCCACCCGGAACATCGGAGCCCTGCTGACGCTGTCGCGGCCCAACCTCGCTGAAACCTCCCTCGGAGCCCTGCTGACGACGTCGCGGCTCGAGCTGAGCAGAAACCACCTTGAGAGCCCTGCTGATTTGATCGCGGCTCTCCACGAACTGTACGCCAGAGCCCTGCTGACGCCGTCGCGGCTCGACCCCTCCGAGATCCGGAGGTCCTCCAGCTTGAGGATAAGAACTGGGCCCCAGGTACCCTCGTACCGCACCCCTGCCAAAGACTGTCCCGCTACCCCTACCCTTCCAAAGAGACACTGAGACTTTTGGTGGATCCCTCGATCCCTTCGTGTAAATATTGACCTCGTAACCTTCTTATTGCTGATAAAGAATTGCTTGTCTTACGACAACCTCCTTGAGTCCTGTGTGGTGGTGTTACTGTGCTAGTACGTGATAGGAGAAGGATCTCTCAGGAGACTTCTCGGCAGCGCTCGGCTACTTCGTACGGTGGGAGGGCCTCCCTTGGTGGTCTCGCCGACTCCTCGGGGTCCGCCTTCCAACAGCTACCCTGTCCCTACAAAGACATTGAGACTCTTTCTGGATCTCTCGATCCCCCTGTAAATATTTTGAATGTGCTACTATTGATAAAGTACCTAGATAAGCAACTGATACGGAGTCCTGTGTGGTGGTGTTACTGGGCCTAGTACGCTCATAGGAGAAAGACCTCTCCTAGGAGGCTTCTCAGCGGCGCTCGGCTATAACTTTGCGGTAGGAAGGTGCCCCGGAGTGGGCCCCCTGACTCCCCGGTGGTCCTCCCTCCAACTGTGGGTAGTAGAGGGAGTAGTAGAGAGTAGTAGGGTAGTAGAGAGTGAGTTGTAGAGAGTGAGCAGTAGAGAGAGTAGTAGAGAGTAGTAGAGTAGTAGAGCGCAAGTAGTAGAGAGTGAGTAGTGGAGAGTGAGTAGTAGAGAGTAGTAGAGAGCGAGTAGTAAATAGTGAGTAGTTGAGAGTGAGTATTAGAGAGAGAGAGTAGTAGAGAGTGCATAGTAGAGAGTAGTAGAGTGTGTAGTAGAGAGAGACTAGTAGAGAGTAGTAGAGAGTGAGTAGTAGAGTAGTAGATAGTGAGTGTTAGAGAGTAGTAGAGACTAGTAGAGAGAGTAGTAGAGAGTAGTAGAGAGTGAGTAGAAGGGAGTGAGTAGTAGAGAGTAGTAGAGAGTGAGTAGCAGAAAAAGAGTAGTAGATAGTAGAGAGTGAGTAGTTGAGAGTGAGTAGTAGAGTGAGTAGTAGAGAGTAGTAGAGATTGAGTAGTACAGAGTGAGTAGTAGAGAGAGAGTACTAGTAGAGAGTGAGCAGTAGAGAGTGAGTAGTAGAGAGAGAGCAGTAGGGAGTAGTAGAGTAGTAGAGAGTGAAAAGTACAGAGTGAGTAGTAGAGAGTAGTGGAGTAGTAGAGAGTGAGCAGTAGAGAGTAGTAGAGAGTAGCAGAGTGAGTAGCAGGGAGTAGTAGAGAGTGAGTAACACAGTGAGTAATAGAGAGAATAGATAGTGAGTAGTAGAGAGAGAGTAGTAGTGAGTGAGTAGTAGAGAGTAGTATAGTGAGTAGTAGGGAGTGACTAGTAGAGAGAGAGTGGTAGAGATTTGTAGAAAGTGAGTGGTAGAGTAGTAGAGTGAGTAGTAGAGAGTAGTAGAGTGAGTAGGTGTGAGTAGTAGAGAGTGATTGTAGAGAGTAGTAGAGAGTAGTAGAGAGTGAGTACTAGAAAGTAGTAGCGAGTGAGTAGTAGAGAGTAGTAGAGAGTGAGTAGTAGACAGTAGTAGCGAGTGAGTAGTAGAGAGTGAATAGTAGAGAGTAGTAGAGAGTGAGTAGTAGAGAGTGAGTAGTAGAGAGTAGTAGAGAGTGAGTAGCAGAAAAAGAGTAGTAGATAGTAGAGAGTGAGTAGTTGAGAGTGAGTAGTAGAGAGTGAGTAGTAGAGAGTAGTAGAGATTGAGTAGTACAGAGTGAGTAGAGAGAGTAGTAGAGAGTGAGTAGCAGAAAAAGAGTAGTAGATAGTGAGTAGTTGAGAGTGAGTAGTAGCGAGTGAGTAGTAGAGAGTAGTAGAGAGTGAGTAGTAGACAGTAGTAGCGAGTGAGTAGTAGAGAGTGAATAGTAGAGAGTAGTAGAGAGTGAGTAGTAGAGACTGAGTAGCAGAGAGTAGTAGAGAGTGAGTAGTAGAGAGTAGTATAGAGTGAGTTGTAGAGAGAGTAGTAGAGAGTAGTAGAGAGTGAGTAGTAGACAGTAGTAGCGAGTGAGTAGTAGAGAGTGAATAGTAGAGAGTAGTAGAGAGTGAGTAGTAGAGAGTGAGTAGTAAAGAGTAGTAGAGAGTGAGTAGCAGAAAAAGAGTAGTAGATAGTAGAGAGTGGGTAGTTGAGAGTGAGTAGTAGAGAGTAGTAGAGAGTGAGTAGTAGACAGTAGTAGCGAGTGAGTAGTAGAGAGTGAATAGTAGAGAGTAGTAGAGAGTGAGAAGTAGAGAGTGAGTAGTAGAGAGTAGTAGAGAGTGAGTAGCAGAAAAAGAGTAGTAGATAGTAGAGAGTGAGTAGTTGAGAGTGAGTAGTAGAGAGTGAGTAGTAGAGAGTAGTAGAGATTGAGTAGTACAGAGTGAGTAGAGAGAGTAGTAGAGAGTGAGTAGCAGAAAAAGAGTAGTAGATAGTAGAGAGTGAGTAGTTGAGAGTGAGTGCCTTTGTTTCGGTTTCCTTCCTTGTTGTCCGCCTACCTCGCCGCCCTCCGCTCTCCCCTCCCGCCACCGTCGCTTTTCCCCGCCCCTTTTTCTATTCTGTACCCTCCCCGCTCCCGCCTCCCAGCTGCTCCGCCCACCCGCGCACTTGGCCTTAAATGGCGACCGTGCGACGCAGGTGAGTGTGACCCACTTGTGGGACACCCCCGCGCCGCACGGCCACCAGCTGCTGCGTGTGCCCCCTGCCTGCCCTCTGCCTCGCTGCCTGCCTCGTTGCCGGCTGCCGGCTGCCTCCGCTGTAGTTGTTTTGCCTTGTTTTCACTGTTTTCACTGTAATTTGTGCCTGTTTTTATTATTTCGTTGTGCCTTTGTTTTGGTTTCCTTCCTTGTTGTCCGCCTACCTCGCCGCCCTCCGCTCTCACTTCCCGCCACCGCCGCTTTTCCCCGCCCCTTTTTCTATTCTGTATCCTCCCCGCTCCCGCCTCCCAGCTGCTCCGCCCACCGGCGCACTTCGCCTTAAATGGCGACCGTGCGAACGCGCAGCGGCCACGCGCAGTGGGCGCGCCGAAGGCGCGCCAAAGGTAAGCCCGTCTGCGCCCGTCCGCGCCTGGACCGCGCCCAGTGCCAGGACCCCTGGCCCACGACGAGGACCCCGACCGACCCGCCTGACGTACTCCGCCGCAACCCTCACCGCACTCAACACCGGCCGACTCCCAGAATGCCATCAAGCCACTCCACGAAGTACCCACGGACCTTTCAGCTGCCACGCCTGCAAGTTCTCCTGCATCCGGACCAGCCTCGCACAAGCACCCGCCAAGTCGAACACCAGCAGCACCCACCTCAAGTGCATCCTGCTCAACACCCGCTCCGTCCACAGACACGCCATCGAACTCTGGAACCTTCTAGACGCCACAGCCCCCGACGTTGCCTTCCTCACGGAGACCTGGATGAACGCCTCTTCAGCTCCCGACATCGCCATCGCTATCCCAGAGGGCTACAAGATCGTCCGGAGGGACCGAAACGCCAACCAGATGGGAGGAGGCATCGCCATCATCCACAGGAACACCATCCGTCTCACGACCAGCACCGACATCACCCTGACCAGCGCCGAACACCTGCCTTTCCAGATCCACACCAACCCGAAGACCACCCTCTGAGGCACCCTGATCTACCGACCCCCTGGACCACGCACACAATTCAGCGAGGACATCGCCGACTTCGTCAGCCCGCATGCCCTCCCCTCCGCTGACTACATCCTCCTGGGAGACCTCAACTTCCATCTGGAGAACAACAACGACCGCAACACCAGCACCCTGCTCGACAACCTCGCCAACCTTGGACTCAAGCAACTGGTGTCCACCCCCACCCACCTCGCCGGACACACACTCGACGCAGTCTTCTCTTCCAGCACAGACATCGACTTCAGCCACGCCACAGAGCTTCAATGGACGGACCACAGCTGCGTCCACTTCACCTTCAAGAGAGCGACGACCCACCAACACCAGCAACAGGCCGCCCGCAGAAGCTGGAACAAGATCACAGCAGACCAGCTCGCCACCTCCCTGAGCCAGCACCCTCCTGCCAGCTCAGCGAACCCCAGCCAGGCCGCCGACAACCTCACGACATGGATCAGCAACTGCGCAGACGAACTCGCCCCACTGAGGACCCCGCCTAGCAGACCCGGCAGCAAGAAGGCCCCATGGTTCACCGACGAACTCAAGAGCTCCAAGAAGAACTGCCGAGCCCTCGAGAAAGTCTGGAGAAGGGAACCGACACCGGACAACAGGACCTCCTTCAAACTCGCCACCCGGAAACACCACCAGCTGATCCGCGCCGCCAAGAAAACAGCATTCAAGGACCGGCTGGACAACAACGCACACAACTGCAAGGAACTCTTCAACATCGTGAAAGAGCTTTCCAACCCCAGCGCAGGAAACAACGACATCACCCCATCGCAAGACCTCTGCAACTCCCTTGCTTCATACTTCCACAACAAGATCGCGGACATACACAACAGCTTCAACAACCAACCAACGCACACCATGACCGAACAACCACCCCCCACCACCACCCTCCACGCCTGGACCCCGATCAGCACCGAAGACACCATCCGCACGATGAACTCCATCCACTCCGGATCCCCGACCGACCCCTGCCCTCACCACGTCTTCAACAAGGCCGACGCTGTCATCGCACCCCACTTGCGAGACATCATCAACACATCCTTCGACACCACCATCTTCCCTGAGAGCTGGAAACACGCCGAACTCAGCGCTCTACTCAAGAAACCAACAGCGGACCCCACCGACCTCAAGAACTACCGCCCCATCTCGCTCCTCCTGTTTCCAGCCAAAGTCATCGAGAAGACCGTCAACAAGCAGATGGCCGCCTTCCTCGAGACGAACGGATCCCTCGACCCCTCACAGTCCGGACCGGATCATGTTTCCTTGATGGACTCGTGCAGAACGCACCACTCGTTTACCTTTGGGACATTAGCAGTCCGTACTGCATTCTTCCCCGCATTATCTATTCTCGATCCATTGACGACTGCGGGACTTCGCGGAAGACGTTGATCTTCAATTCCTGTCTCCTCGACGCGTGTCCGCCACAGCCCTAAAATCATTATCCCTGGATACTTTAGCCATCGCTACTATTTTGAAACTATCGCTTGTATGGCCACACTAACCCCCTGTCTTCCAAGCACTTCCTACGACGACGTGGCCCTGCTAAAACAGATTTAATGGTGGAACAAGTTCCAATGATTGATGTACCTATTTAAACGAACTACTAAGGGCTCGTTCCCTCTGAACTACGTATTCTACATGTCCCCCTCCACTTACCTATTGGCGCCCTGATGAAGGTGGGACCCCCGCTCGGGTCTTTCACCGAAACGCGCGTTGGCGCTTACACTTCTGACACCTGTAACGCCCATCTGTCCTTATTCCATCTGGCGCTTGCACTCCTGATATGTTTCCTTTTTGTTATTTATTTGTACGGTATAATTGTTCCTGTCTGAATTTTATTATCTGTCTTTGGTTCACTGTCTTTGAGTTGTGATGAATGATTGTGGGTATGTATGTTTTGAATGTTGAGTGGGACATGTCACTGTTTTATATACCAATTGTATGTATTGTCAATTTTTATATCACTCAATTGCACTATATATAAAAAAAATGTTGTTTTCCAAACAAAATATATAAAAACAGTTTATTTGAATTATGTGTATCCACAAACGAAAAAATAACTAAATAAACTTGAAATTTATTCTTTTATATCAAACCAACATGTTGAACTCTTTGTTGTTCGTTTCATGTTTGATTTATCTCCTAGTGTGGTTTCAGCTCCTGATTAGTGTTGCTTGAATTTGGGACCCTAGCTTTGGGCCCACCCTATATTTATGAGGGCCTGATTTCGCATTTGATTCCTTTCGGCTTCCGAGCCAATCACAGCACCGAGACAGCCCTCATCGCCGCCACCGATGACATCCGAGCCCTGATGGACAATGGAGAAACAGCGGCCCTCATCCTCCTAGACCTGTCCGCGGCATTCGACACGGTCTGCCACCGCACCCTAGTACGGCGCCTCAGCAACATCGGAATCCAGGACAAGGCGCTGGAATGGATCATCTCCTTCCTCGACGGAAGAACACAGAGAGTCCGCCTACCACCGTACAAGTCAGAGGCCTCCGAAGTCATCTGCGGCGTCCCTCAAGGATCATCTCTGAGCCCCACCCTCTTCAACGTCTACATGAGCCCCCTCGTGGCCATCGTACGCAAACACAACCTCAGCATAATCTCCTACGCCGACGACACCCAGCTGATCCTCTCCCTGACCAACGACCCCGCCGCCGCCAAAGCCAACCTGCACGAAGGGATGAAAGAGGTAGCCGAGTGGATGATGACCAGCCGCTTGAAACTGAACTCGGACAAGACGGAGGTCCTCATCCTGGGCTCCTCACCCTCCGCCTGGGACGACTCCTGGTGGCCTCCCGCCCTGGGCACCGCACCCAAACCGACAGACCATGCATGCAACCTGGGCTTCATCCTGGACTCCTCCCTCTCCATGACCAGGCAAGTCAACAATGTCTCCTCGGCGTGCTTCAACATCCTACGCATGCTACGGAAGATCTTCTGGTGGATCCCCACCGAGACCAGGAAGACTGTCACCCAGGCCCTCGTCACCAGCCGACTGGACTACGGCAACGCCCTCTACGCCGGCACCACCGCCAAGCTCCAGAAAAGACTCTAGCGGATCCAGAACGCCTCAGCCAGACTCATCCTCGACATCCCACGAACCAGCCACATCTCCGGACATCTGAGAGACCTTCACTGGCTCCCCGTCAACAAAAGAATCACCTTCCGCCTCCTCACCCACGCACACAAAGCCCTACACGACCAAGGCCCGAGCTACCTCAACAGCCGAGTAAACTTCTACGCTCCCAAACGCCACCTCCGATCAGCCACCCACGCCCTCGCCGCCGTCCCCCGCATCCGAAGAGCGACTACAGGAGGAAGGTCCTTCTCCTACCTGGCCGCCAAGACCTGGAACTCCCTCCCGACCAACCTGCGCCTGACCCAAGACCACCTCTCCTTCAGGAAGAAGCTGAAGACCTGGCTGTTCGAGCAGTAGCGGCACCCCTCCCCCCCCAGCGCTTTGAGACCCTACGGGTAGGTAGCGCGCTTTATAAGTGTCCTTGATTGATTGATTGATTGAGTAGTAGCGAGTGAGTAGTAGAGAGTGAGTAGTAGACAGTAGTAGCGAGTGAGTAGTAGAGAGTGAATAGTAGAGAGTAGTAGAGAGTGAGTAGTAGAGACTGAGTAGTAGAGAGTAGTAGAGAGTGAGTAGTAGAGAGTAGTATAGAGTGAGTTGTAGAGAGAGTAGTAGAGAGTAGTAGAGAGTGAGTAGTAGAGTAGTAGAGAGTAGTCAGTGTCAGTCAGTCAGTGCCAGTCAGTCAGTCAGTGTCAGTCAATCAGTGTCAGTCAGTGTCAGTCAATCAGTGTCAGTCAGTCAGTCAGTGTCAGTCAATCAGTGTCAGTCAGTGTCAGTCAATCAGTGTCAGTCAGTGTCAGTCAGTCTTAATCAGTCATTGTCAGTCAGTCAGTGTCAGCTAGAGCAGCTCTGCTGACCTGGTTCTCTGGCTCTAAAGCAGCTCTGCTGACCTGGTTCTCTGGCTTTAGAGCAGCTCTGCTGACCTGGTTCTCTCCCTCTAAAGCAGCCCTGCTGACCTGGTTTCTCTGGCTCTACAGCAGGTCTGCTGACCTGAATCTCTGGCTCTAGAGCAGCTCTGCTGACCTAGTTCTTAGGCTACAGAGCAGCTCTGCTGATCTGGTTCTCTGGCTCCACAACAGCTCTGCTGACCTGGTTCTCTGGCTCTAAAGCAGCTCTGCTGACCCGGTTCTATGGCTCTAAAGCAGTTCTGCTGACATGGTTCTCTGGCTCTAAAGAAGCTCTGCTGACCTGGTTCTCTCCCTCTAAAGCAGCTTTACTGGCCTGGTTTCTCTGGCTCTACAGCAGCTCTGTTTACCTTGTTCTTAGGCTCCAGGGCAACTCTGCTGACCTGGTTCTCTGGCTCTAAAGCAGCTCTGCTGACCTGGTTCTATGGCTCTAAAGCAGCTCTGCTGACTTGGTTCTCTGGCTCTAGAGCAGCTCTGCTGACCTGGTTCTCTTACTCTGAAGCAGTTCTGCTGACCTGGTTCTATGGCTCTAAAGCAGCTCTGCTGACTTGGTTCTCTGGCTCTTAAGCAGTTCTGCTGACCTGGTTCTCTGTCTCTAAAGCAGCTCTCCTGGCCTGGTTCTCTGGCTCTAAAGCTGCTCCCCTGACCTGGTTCTCTCCCTCTAAAGCAGCTCTGCTGACCTGGTTTCTCTGGCTCTACAGCAGGTCTGCTGACCTGAATCTCTGGCTCTAGAGCAGCTCTGCTGACCTAGTTCTTAGGCTACAGAGCAGCTCTGCTGATCTGGTTCTCTGGCTCCACAACAGCTCTGCTGACCTGGTTCTCTGGCTCTAAAGCAGCTCTGCTGACCCGGTTCTATGGCTCTAAAGCAGTTCTGCTGACATGGTTCTCTGGCTCTAAAGAAGCTCTGCTGACCTGGTTCTCTCCCTCTAAAGCAGCTTTACTGGCCTGGTGTCTCTGGCTCTACAGCAGCTCTGTTTACCTTGTTCTTAGGCTCCAGGGCAACTCTGCTGACCTGGTTCTCTGGCTCTAAAGCAGCTCTGCTGACCTGGTTCTATGGCTCTAAAGCAGCTCTGCTGACTTGGTTCTCTGGCTCTAGAGCAGCTCTGCTGACCTGGTTCTCTTACTCTTAAGCAGTTCTGCTGACCTGGTTCTATGGCTCTAAAGCAGCTCTGCTGACTTGGTTCTCTGGCTCTTAAGCAGTTCTGCTGACCTGGTTCTCTGTCTCTAAAGCAGCTCTCCTGGCCTGGTTCTCTGGCTCTAAAGCAGCTCCCCTGACCTGGTTCTCTCCCTCTAAAACAGCTCTGCTGACCTGGATTCTCTGGCTCTACAGCAGCTCTGCTGACCTGGTTCTCTGGCTCTAGAGCAGCTCTGCTGACCTAGTTCTTAGGCTATAGAGCAGCTCAGCTGACCTGGTTCTCTGGCTCTAAAGCAGCTCTGCTGACCTGGTTCTCTGGCTTTAGAGCAGCTCTGCTGACCTGGTTCTCTCCCTCTAAAGCAGCCCTGCTGACCTGGTTTCTCTGGCTCTACAGCAGGTCTGCTGACCTGAATCTCTGGCTCTAGAGCAGCTCTGCTGACCTAGTTCTTAGGCTACAGAGCAGCTCTGCTGATCTGGTTCTCTGGCTCCACAACAGCTCTGCTGACCTGGTTCTCTGGCTCTAAAGCAGCTCTTCTGACCCGGGTCTTTGGCTCTAAAGCAGTTCTGCTGACATGGTTCTAAGGCTCTAAAGAAGCTCTGCTGACCTGGTGCTCTCCCTCTAAAGCAGCTTTACTGGCCTGGTTTCTCTGGCTCTACAGCAGCTCTGTTTACCTTGTTGTTAGGCTCCAGGGCAGCTCTGTTGACCTGGTTCTCTGGCTCTAAAGCAGCTCTGCTGACCTGGTTCTATGGCTCTAAAGCAGCTCTGCTGACTTGGTTCTATGGCTCTAGAGCAGCTCTGCTGACCTGGTTCTCTGGCTCTTAAGCAGTTCTGCTGACCTGGTTCTATGGCTCTAAAGCAGCTCTGCTGACTTGGTTCTCTGGCTCTAGAGCAGCTATGCTGACCTGGTTCTCTGGCTCTTAAGCAGTTCTGCTGACCTGGTTCTCTGTCTCTAAAGCACCTCTCCTGGCCTGGTTCTCTGGCTCTAAAGCAGCTCCCCTGACCTGGTTCTCTCCCTCTAAAGCAGCTCTGCTGACCTGGATTCTCTGGCTCTACAGCAGCTCTGCTGACCTGGTTTTATGGCTCTAGAGCAGCTCTCTCTGCTGACCTAGTTCTTAGGCTATAGAGCAGCTCAGCCGACCTGGTTCTCTGGCTCTACAACAGCTCTGCTGACCTTGTTCTCTGGCTCTAAAGCAGCTCTGCTGACCCAGTTCTGAGGCCCTAAAGCAGTTCTGCTGACCTGGTTCTCTGGCTCTAGAGCAGCTCTACTGAGTAGAGAGAGAGTAGTACAGAGAGAGTAGTAGAGTGAGAGTAGTAGAGAGAGAATAGTAGAGACTGAGTAGTAGAGAGAAGTAGAGTGAGTAGTAGAGAGTGAGTAGTAGAAAGAGAGTAGTAGAGAGTAGTAGAGAGTGAGTAGTAGAGTAGTAGAGAGTGAGTGGTAGAGAGTAGTAGAGAGTAGTAGAGTGAACAGTAGAGTAGTAGAGAGTGGGTAGTAGAGAGAGTTGTAGAGAGTAATAGGGTAATAGAGAGTGCGTTGTAGAGAGTGAGTAGTAGAGAGAGTAGTAACAAGTAGTAGAGTAGTAGAGAGTGAGTAGTAGAGAGTAGTAGAGAGTGAGTAGAGGAGAGTGAGTAGTAGAGAGAGTAGTAGAGAGTAGTAGAGTAGTACAGAGTGATTAGTAGAGAGTAGTAGAGAGCGAGTAGTAGAGAGTGAGTAGTGGAGAGTGAGTAGTAGAGAGTAGTAGAGAGCGAGTAGTAGAGTGAGTAGTAGAGAGTGAGTATTAGAGAGAGAGTAGTAGAGAGTGAGTAGTGGAGAGTGAGTAGTAGAGAGTAGTAGAGAGCGAGTAGTAGAGTGAGTAGTAGAGAGTGAGTATTAGAGAGAGAGTAGTAGAGAGTGAGTAGTGGAGAGTGAGTAGTAGAGAGTAGGAGAGAGCGAGTAGTAGAGAGTGAGTAGTAGAGAGTAGTAGAGAGTGAGTAGTACAGAGAGAGTAGTAGAGTGAGAGTAGTACCGAGAGAATAGTAGAGACTGAGGAGTAGAGAGTAGTAGAGTGAGTAGTAGAGAGTGAGTAGTAGAGAGAGAGTAGTAGAGAGAGAGTAGTAGAGAGAAGAGAGTGAGTTTTAGAGAGTAGTAGCGAGTGGGTAGTAGAGAGAGTAGTAGAGAGTAGTAGGGTAGTAGAGAGTGAGTAGTAGAGAGTGAGTAGTAGTGAGTAGTAGAGTGAGTAGTAGAGAGTAGTAGAGAGTGAGTAGTACAGAGAGAGTAGTAGAGTGAGTAGTAGAGAGTGAGTTGTAGAGAGAGAGTAGTAGAGAGTAGTAGAGAGTGAATGGTAGAGAGAAGTAGACAGTAGTAGAGTGAGCAGTAGAGAGTAGTAGAGAGTGGGTAGTAGAGAGAGTAGTAGAGAGTAGTAGGGTAGAAGAGAGTGAGTTGTAGAGAGTGAGTAGTAGAGAGAGTAGTAGAGTAGTAAAGAGTGAGTAGTAGAGAGTGAGTAGTAGAGAGTTAGTAGTGGAGAGTGAGAAGTAGAGAGTAGTAGAGAGCGAGTAGTAGATAGTGAGTAGTTGAGAGTGAGTATGAGAGAGAGAGAGTAGTAGAGAGTGTGTAGTAGAGAGTAGTAGAAAGCGTAGTAGAGAGAGACTAGTAGAGAGTAGTAGAGAGTGAGTAGTAGAGTAGTAGAGATTGAGTGGTAGAGAGTAGTAGAGACTAGTAGAGAGAGTAATAGAGAGTAGTAGAGAGTAGTAAAGAGTGAGTAGTAGAGAGTGAGTAGTAGAGAGTAGTAGAGAGTGAGTAGTAGAGAGTGGGTAGCAGAAAAGGAGTAGTAGGTAGTAGAGAGGAGTAGTAGAGAGTGAGTGGTAGAGAGTAGTAGAGTGAGTAGTAGAGAGAGTAGTAGAGAGAGTAGTAGAAAGTAGTAGAGAGTCGTAGGGAGAGAGTAGTAGAGAGTAGTAGAGGTTGAGTATTACAGAGTGAGTAGTAGAGAGAGAGTACTATTAGAGAGTGAGTAGTAGAGAGTGAGTAGTAGAGAGAGAGCAGTAGGGAGTAGTAGAGTAGTAGAGAGTGAGAAGTACAGAGTGAGTAGTAGAGAGTAGTTTAGTAGTAGAGAGTGGTAGAGTGAGTAGCAGGGAGTAGTAGAGAGTGAGTAGTACAGTGAGTAATAGAGAGTAGTAGAGAGTGAGAAGTAGAGAGCAAGTAGTAGAGAGTGAGTAGTAGAGAGTAGTAGAGAGTGAGTAGTAGATAGAGTAGTAGAGAGTGAGTAGTGGAGAGTGAGTAGTAGAGAGTAGAAGTGAGCGAGTAGAAGAGAGTGAGTAGTAGAGTGAGTAGTAGAGATTAGTAGAGAGTGAGTAGTAGAGAGAGAAAAGTAGAGACTGAGTAGTAGAGAATAGTAGAGTGAGTAGTAGAAAGTGAGTAGTAGAGAGAGAGTAGTAGAGTGAGTAATAGAGTAGTAGAGAGTGAGTAGTAGAGAGTAGAAGAGAGAGTAGTAGGGTAGTAGAGAGTCAGTAGTAGAGAGTGAGCAGTAGAGACTGAGTAGTAGAGAGAGTAGTAGAGAGTAGTAGAGTAGTAGAGTAGTAGAGAGTGAGTAGTAGAGAGTGAGTATTAGAGAGAGAGTAGTAGAGAGTGAGTAGTAGAGAGTAGTAGAGTGAGTAGTAGAGAGAGAGTGGTGGAGAGTAGTAGAGAGTGAGTAGTAGAGAGTAGTAGAGAGTGAATAGTACAGAGTGAGTAGTAGAGAGAGAGTAGTAGTAGAGAGTGAGTAGTAGAGAGTGAGTAGTAGAGTGAGTAGTAGAGTGAGTAGTAGAAAGTAGTAGAGAGTAGTAGAGAGAGTAGTAGAGAGTAGTAGAGAGTGAGTAGTACAGAGTGAGTAGTAGAGAGAGAGCAGTAGGGAGTAGTAGAGTAGTTGAGAGTGAGAAGTACAGAGTGAGTAGTAGAGAGTAGTGGAGTAGTAGAGTGAGTAGCAGGGAGTAGTAGAGAGTGAGTAGTACAGTGAGTAATAGAGAGTAGTAGAGTGCGAGTAGTAGAGAGTGTGTGGTAGAGAGTGAGTAATAGAGAGTAGTACAGAGAGAGTAGTAGAGAGTAAGTAGTAGAGAGTGAGTAGTAAAGAGTGAGTAGTAGAGAGTAGTAGAGTGTGAGTAGTAGAGAGTGAGTAGTAGAGAGTAGTAGAGAGTGAGTAGTACAGAGAGAGTAGTAGAGAGTAGTAGAGTGAGTAGTAGAGAATGAGTAGTATAGAGAGAGTAGTAGAGAGTGAGTAGTAGAGTAGTAGAGAGTGAGTGGTAGAGAGTAGTAGAGAGTAGTAGAGAGTGAGAAGTAGAGAGTGAGTAGTAGAGAGAGTAGTAGAGTGTAGTAGAGTAGTAGAGAGTGAGTAGTAGAGAGTAGTAGAGATCGAGTAGTAGAGAGTAAGTAGTAGAGAGTGAGTATTAGAGAGAGAGTAGAAGAGAATGAGCAGTAGAGAGTAGTAGAGTGAGCAGTAGAGAGAGAGTAATAGAAAGTAGTAGAGAGTGAGTAGTAGAGTAGCAGAGAGTGAGTGACAGAGAGTAGTAGAGAGTGAGTAGTAGAGAGTGAATAGTACAGAGTGAGTAGTAGAGAGAGAGTAGTAGAGAGTGAGCAGTAGAGAGTGAGTAGTAGAGAGAGGGGAGTAGTAGAGTAGTAGAGAGTGAGAAGTACAGAGTGAGTAGTAGAGAGTAGTTTAGTATTAGAGAGTGAGTAGTAGAGAGTAGTAGAGTGAGTAGCAGGGAGTAGTAGAGAGTGATTAGTACAGTGAGTAATAGAGAGTAGTAGAGAGCGAGAAGTAGAGAGCAAGTAGCAGAGAGTGTGTAGTAGAGAGTGAGTAGTAGAGAGTAGTAGAGAGTGAGTAGTAGAGAGAGTAGTAGAGAGTGAGTAGTGGAGAGTGAGTAGTAGAGAGTAGAAGAGAGCGAGTAGAAGAGAGTGAGTAGTAGAGAGTGAGTAGTAGAGATTAGTAAAGAGTGAGTAGTAGAGAGAGAATGGTAGAAAGTGAGTAGTAGAGTAGTAGAGAGTGAGTGGTAGAGAATAGTAGAGAGTGTAGTAGAGAGTAGTAGGGTAGTAGAGAGTCAGTAGTAGAGAGTGAGTAGTAGAGAGAGTAGTAGAGTAGTAGAGAGTGAGTAGTAGAGAGTGAGTATTAGAGAGAGAGTAGTAGAGAGTGAGTAGTAGAGAGTAGTAGAGTGAGTAGTAGAGAGAGAGTGGTGGAGAGTAGTACAGAGTGAGTAGTAGAGAGTAGTAGAGAGTGAATAGTACAGAGTGAGTAGTAGAGAGAGAGTAGTAGTAGAGAGTGAGTTGTAGAGAGTGAGTAGTAGAGTGAGTAGTAGAGTGAGTAGTAGAAAGTAGTAGAGAGTAGTAGAGAGTGAGTAGTACAGAGTGAGTAGTAGAGAGAGAGTAGTAGTAGAGAGTGAGTAGTAGAGAGTGAGTAGTAGAGAGAGAGCAATAGGGAGTAGTAGAGTAGTAGAGAGTGAGAAATACAGAGTGAGTAGTAGAGAGTAGTGGAGTAGTAGAGAGTGAGTAGTAGTGAGTAGCAGGGAGTAGTAGAGAGTGAGTAGTAGAGAGCAAGTAGTAGAGAGTGTGTAGTAGAGAGTGAGTAGTGGAGAGTGAGTAGTACAGAGTAGGAGAGAGCGAGTAGTAGAGAGTGAGTAGTAGAGAGTGAGTATTAGAGAGAGAGTAGTAGAGAGTTAGTAGTAGAGAGTAGTAGAGTGAGAGTAGTAGAGAGAGAATAGTAGAGAGTGAGTAGTAGAGAGGAGTAGAGTGAGTAGTAGAGAATGAGTAGTAGAGAGAGAGTTGTAGAGAGTGAGTAGTAGAGTAGTAGAGAGTGAGTGGTAGAGAGTAGTAGAGAGTAGTAGAGTAGTAGAGAGTGAGAAGTAGAGAGTGAGTAGTAGAGAGTAGTAGAGTGTATTAGAGTAGTAGAGAGTGAGTAGTAGCGAGTAGTAGAGAGTGAGTAGTAGAGAGAGAGCAGTAGGGAGTAGTAGAGTAGTAGATAGTGAGAAGTACAGAGTGAGTAGTGGAGAGTAGTGGAGTAGAGGAGAGTGATAAGTAGAGAGTAGTAGAGTGAGTAGCAGGGAGTAGTAGAGAGTGAGTAGTATAGTGAGTAATAGAGAGTAGTAGAGAGTGAATAGTACAGAACAAGTAGTAGAGAGTGTGTAGTAGAAAGTGAGTAGTAGAGAGTAGTAGAGAGTGAGCAGTAGATAGAGTAGTAGAGAGTGAGTAGTGGAGAGTGAGTAGTAGAGAGTAGGAGAGAGCGAGTAGTAGAGAGAGTAGTAGAGAGTGAGAAGTGGAGAGTGAGTAGTGGAGAGTAGGAGAGAGCGAGTAGCAGAGAGTGAGTAGTGGAGAGTGAGTCGTACAGAGAGAGTAGTAGAGTGAGAGTAGTAGAGAAAGAATAGTAGATACTGAGTAGTAGAGAGTAGTAGAGTGAGTAGTAGAGAGTGAGTAGTAGAGAGAGAGTAGTAGAGAGTTGTAGAGTGAGCAGTAGAGAGTACTAGAGAGTGGGTAGTAGAGAGAGTAGTAGAGAGTAGTAGGGTAGTAGAGAGTGAGTAGTAGTGAGTGAGTAGTAGAGAGAGTAGTAGAGTAGTAGAGAGTGAGTAGTAGAGAGTAGTAGAGAGCGAGTAGTAGAGAGTGAGTAGTGGAGAGTGAGTAGTAGAGAGTAGTAGAGAGCGAGTAGTAGAGAGTAGTAGAGTGAGCAGTAGAGAGTACTAGAGAGTGGGTAGTAGAGAGAGTAGTAGAGAGTAGTAGGGTAGTAGAGAGTGAGTAGTAGTGAGTGAGTAGTAGAGAGAGTAGTAGAGTAGTAGAGAGTGAGTAGTAGAGAGTAGTAGAGAGCGAGTAGTAGAGAGTGAGTAGTGGAGAGTGAGTAGTAGAGAGTAGTAGAGAGCGAGTAGTAGAGAGAGTAGTACAGAGTGAGTATTAGAGAGAAAGTAGTAGAGAGTGAGTAGTAGAGAGCTGTAGAGTGCATAGTAGAAAGAGAGTAGTAGAGAGTGAGTAGTAGAGTAGTAGAGAGTGAGTGGTAGAGAGTAGTAGAGGCTAGTAGAGAGAGTAGTAGAGAGTGAGTAGTAGAGAGTGAGTAGTAGAGAGTAGTAGTAGAGAGTAGTAGAGAGTGAGTAGCAGAAAAAGAGTAGTAGATAGTAGAGAGTGAGTAGTAGAGAGTAGTGGAGAGTGAGTAGTAGAGTGAGTAGTAGAGAGTAGTAGAGAGTGAGTAGAGAGGGGTGCCGCTCGTAGCTGATCTCCCTGTGCCTCTTTGGATTGCTTTGTCGGGCTCTTCTAGCGGGACAGCGAGGACCAGCAGTCACAGTGCTACAACCAGCTGCTGCCTCTTCCCGGTGATTAGACCCCGCCTGCCTACCTACTTAACAGCTCACGGCCCCCGCTTCACGGGAGCCACTCGTAGCTGATCTCCTTGTGCCTCTTTGGATTGCTTTGTTGGGCTCTTCTAGCGGGACTGCGAGGACCAGCAGTCACAGCGCTACAACCAGCTGCTGCCTCTTCCCGGTGATTGGACCTCGCCTGCCTACCTACTTAATAGCTCGCGGCCCCCGCTTCGCTCGCGCCGTTCGTAGCTGATCTCCCTGTGCCTCTTTGGATTGCTTTGTCGGGCTCTTCTAGCGGGACTGTGAGGACCAGCAGTCACAGCGCTACAACCAGCTGCTGCCTCTTCCCGGTGATTAGACTCCACCTGCCTACCTACTTAACAGCTCGCGGCCCCCGCTTCGCGGGAGCCGCTCGTAGCTGATCTCCCTGTGCCTCTTTGGATTGCTTTGTCGGGCTCTTCTAGCGGGACTGCGAAGACCAGCAGTCACAGCGCTACAACCAGCTGCTGCCTCTTCCCGGTGATTGGACCCCGCCTGCCTACCTACTTAACAGCTCGCTGCCCCCGCTTCGCGGGCGCCGCTCGTAGCTGATCTCCCTGTTCCTCTTTGGATTGCTTTTTCGGGCTCTTCTAGCAGGACTGCGAGGACCAGCAGTCACAGCGCTACAACCAGCTGCTGCCTCTTCCCGGTGATTGGACCCCGCCTGCCTACCTACTTAACAGCTCGCGTTCCCCGCTTCGCGGGAGCCGCTCGAAGGTGATCTCCCCGTGCCTCTTTGGATTGCTTTGTCGGGCTCTTCTAGCGGGACTGCGAGGACCAGCAGTCACAGCGCTACAACCAGCTGCTGCCTCTTCCCGGTGATTGGACCCCGCCTGCCTACCTACTTAACAGCTCGCGGCCGCCGCTTCGCGGGTGCCGCTCGTAGCTGATCTCCCTGTGCCTCTTTGGATTGCTTTGTTGGGCTCTTCTAGCGGGACTGCGAGGACCAGCAGTCACAGCGCTACAACCAGCTGCTGCCTCTTCCCGGTGATTGGACCCCACCTGCCTACCTACTTAACTGCTCGCGGCCCCCACTTCGCGGGCGCCGCTCGTAGCTGATCTCCCTGTGCCTCTTTGGATTGCTTTGTCGGGCTCTTCTAGCGGGACTGCGAGGACCAGCAGTCACAGCGCTACAACCAGCTGCTGCCTCTTCCTGGTGATTGGACCCTGCCTGCCTACCTACTTAACAGCTCGCAGCCCCCGCTTCGCGGGAGCCGCTCGTAGCTGATCTCCCTGTGCCTCTTTGGATTGCTTTGTCGGGCTCTTCTAGCGGGACTGCGAGGACCAGCAGTCACAGCGCTACAACCAGCTGCTGCCTCTTCCCGGTGATTGGACCCCGCCTGCCTACCTACTTAACAGCTCGCGGCCCCCACTTCGCGGGAGCCGCTCGTAGCTGATCTCCCTGTGCCTCTTTGGTTTGGTTTATCGGGCTCTTCTAGCGGGACTGCGAGGACCAGCAGTCACAGCGCTACAACCAGCTGCTGCCTCTTCCCGGTGATTGGACCCCGCCTGCCTACCTACTTAACAGCTTGCGGCCCCCGCTTCGTGGGCGCCGCTCATAGCTGATCTCCCTGTGCCTCTTTGGATTGCTTTGTTGGGCTCTTCTAGCGAGACTGCGAGGACCAGCAGTCACAGCGCTACAACCAGCTGCTGCCTCTTCCCGGTGATTGGACCCCGCCTGCCTACCTACTTAACAGCTTGCGGCCCCCGCTTCGCGGGAGCCGCTCGTAGCTGATCTCCCTGTGCCTCTTTGGATTGCTTTGTCGGGCTCTTCTAGCGGGACAGCGAGGACCAGCAGTCACAGCGCTACAACCAGCTGCTGCCTCTTCCCGGTGATTGGACCCCGCCTGCCTACCTACTTAACAGCTCGCGTTCCCCGCTTCGCGGGAGCCGCTCGAAGGTGATCTCCCTGTGCCTCTTTGGATTGCTTTGTCGGGCTCTTCTAGCGGGACTGCGAGGACCAGCAGTCACAGCGCTACAACCAGCTGCTGCCTCTTCCCGGTGATTGGACCCCGCCTGCCTACCTACTTAACAGCTCGCGGCCGCCGCTTCGCGGGTGCCGCTCGTAGCTGATCTCCCTGTGCCTCTTTGGATTGCTTTGTTGGGCTCTTCTAGCGGGACTGCGAGGACCAGCAGTCACAGCACTACAACCAGCTGCTGCCTCTTCCCGGTGATTGGACCCCACCTGCCTACCTACTTAACTGCTCGCGGCCCCCACTTCGCGGGCGCCGCTCGTAGCTGATCTCCCTGTGCCTCTTTGGATTGCTTTGTCGGGCTCTTCTAGCGGGACTGCGAGGACCAGCAGTCACAGCGCTACAACCAGCTGCTGCCTCTTCCCGGTGATTGGACCCCGCCTGCCTACCTACTTAACAGCTCGCGGCCCCCACTTCGCGGGAGCCGCTCGTAGCTGATCTCCCTGTGCCTCTTTGGTTTGGTTTATCGGGCTCTTCTAGCGGGACTGCGAGGACCAGCAGTCACAGCGCTACAACCAGCTGCTGCCTCTTCCCGGTGATTGGACCCCGCCTGCCTACCTACTTAACAGCTTGCGGCCCCCGCTTCGTGGGCGCCGCTCATAGCTGATCTCCCTGTGCCTCTTTGGATTGCTTTGTTGGGCTCTTCTAGCGAGACTGCGAGGACCAGCAGTCACAGCGCTACAACCAGCTGCTGCCTCTTCCCGGTGATTGGACCCCGCCTGCCTACCTACTTAACAGCTTGCGGCCCCCGCTTCGCGGGAGCTGCTCGTAGCTGATCTCCCTGTGCCTCTTTGGATTGCTTTGTCGGGCTCTTCTAGCGGGACAGCGAGGACCAGCAGTCACAGCGCTACAACCAGCTGCTGCCTCTTCCCGGTGATTGGACCCCGCCTGCCTACCTACTTAACAGCTCGCGTTCCCCGCTTCGCGGGAGCCGCTCGAAGGTGATCTCCCTGTGCCTCTTTGGATTGCTTTGTCGGGCTCTTCTAGCGGGACTGCGAGGACCAGCAGTCACAGCGCTACAACCAGCTGCTGCCTCTTCCCGGTGATTGGACCCCGCCTGCCTACCTACTTAACAGCTCGCGTCCGCCGCTTCGCGGGTGCCGCTCGTAGCTGATCTCCCTGTGCCTCTTTGGATTGCTTTGTTGGGCTCTTCTAGCGGGACTGCGAGGACCAGCAGTCACAGCACTACAACCAGCTGCTGCCTCTTCCCGGTGATTGGACCCCACCTGCCTACCTACTTAACTGCTCGCGGCCCCCACTTCGCGGGCGCCGCTCGTAGCTGATCTCCCTGTGCCTCTTTGGATTGCTTTGTCGGGCTCTTCTAGCGGGACTGCGAGGACCAGCAGTCACAGCGCTACAACCAGCTGCTGCCTCTTCCTGGTGATTGGACCCTGCCTGCCTACCTACTTAACAGCTCGCAGCCCCCGCTTCGCGGGAGCCGCTCGTAGCTGATCTCCCTGTGCCTCTTTGGATTGCTTTGTCGGGCTCTTCTAGCGGGACTGCGAGGACCAGCAGTCACAGCGCTACAACCAGCTGCTGCCTCTTCCCGGTGATTGGACCCCGCCTGCCTACCTACTTAACAGCTCGGGGCCCCCACTTCGCGGGAGCCGCTCATAGCTGATCTCCCTGTGCCTCTTTGGTTTGCTTTATCGGGCTCTTCTAGCGGGACTGCGAGGACCAGCAGTCACAGCGCTACAACCAGCTGCTGCCTCTTCCCGGTGATTGGACCCCGCCTGCCTACCTACTTAACAGCTTGCGGCCCCCGCTTCGCGGGAGCTGCTCGTAGCTGATCTCCCTGTGCCTCTTTGGATTGCTTTGTCGGGCTCTTCTAGCGGGACAGCGAGGACCAGCAGTCACAGCGCTACAACCAGCTGCTGCCTCTTCCCGGTGATTGGACCCCGCCTGCCTACCTACTTAACAGCTCGCGGCCCCCGCTTCGCGGGAGCCGCTCGTAGCTGATCTCCCTGTGCCTCTTTGGATTGCTTTGTCGGGCTCTTCTAGCGGGACTGCAAGGAACAGCAGTCACAGCGCTACAACCAGCTGCTGCCTCTTCCCGGTGATTGGACCCCGCCTGCTAATACATAAGCACATCTCCCACGCGCATCGCGGAACGCGCGTGGGCGTGTGCCGGGCAAAGCCCGGGCCAAGGGCTGGCCCGTCTGAGCCCGTCCGAGTACGGTCGAGGGCGGGACGTGGCCTTCTTCTTACTTCCATTGGTCACTATTCCTACATTGGATCCATCGTGTCATCTTGCAAGGGTTCTGGTAGGTTGCTCTGTTTGTGATTGTAATTGTTACCATCACACCCTACCACTCGCTGGTAATGGCCACCTCAGGACTGGGAAAGGGGCGGAAGTCTCTCAATGGGGCCGGAGTGGTTGGAACTTTGGACAACTTTATTACTAGGGCCACGTCCGTTTTACAGAGGGAAATCGAGCTGACGGAAAAAAGGCTTTCCTTCGACCAAGAGTTTGCTAAACGGTCCTCATTGGGCACTATTGCCCTGGCAAAGTCACCTGTACCTGTAGACAACAGCCTGCCTAATTTAGTATTAGATCCCATTCCTCCAGCCTGTGGACGTGATGGAAACCAACCCTCAGCTGTAAACTGCAATGCTCGCAGTTTAACTGAGCGTGGTGACTTTTCTGGGATTGATTCCTCTACACTTGTGCACAATGTTGGAACAACTAGATCTGGTTTGCCTATTCGTATATGTCCGTTCCCGGATACGAACGAGGAAGCAAATGGCCAGTCGACAGATCAGGTTGTTAGACGCAAGCGGGGTGGCACAGCCGTGACTAATAAGAAAATAAAAATACAAAAACGGGCAAACGTCTGGAATTCTGACCCTACGGCTAAATCAGATATCCAGCATAGAGTTCTTTCTGCCGAGTCTACAATCCAATGTACTGAGGATTCGATTCGGCCAGAATCCAGATGAGACTTTTGGGCTAAAATGGAACAGCTATTTACTGTGACTTGCCTCCCTATCCATAATAGACTTGATTCTATTGAAAAAAAACTTTCTAAATTTGAAGTAATGTTCGCTGCATTATCCGGGGAGAAGGAGATACGGGGTGGCGAGGGCCTAATTGCAGATTCAGCTCCACTGAACAAAGAATCAGATGGTATAAATTGCCCAAACCCCAAACCAATTAACAACCCAATAGATTTGATAAACCAACTTATCCCACAGGAAAATAGAGTAGGCACTACTGTCCAAGTAGAACACAATGAGCAAACCCCACTTGTCTCACTAGGGAATGCAAGGAGAAAGGCGGATCATGCTATATAGGCAATATACCATCTGAGGCTAGAAGTCTTGATCCCATTCCTCATAAGTTAACTCAACTGAATTCAGGGGTTATAGCCAAATCCAGCTTGCCATGTCTGGATTTGCCCCCTGAATCAAATCCTTATGTAGTGGTCCTTGTTGGGGTACCCACCTTGAACCATGGATCAAGGGAGGCATTCAGCGAACTTAAAAACAAGTGTACGCACTGGCTGAATTGTAACAAACCTCTCCCTAACCAGTGTAGAAGTGAAATTCTATTTGCAAGACGCATAGATTGGGTGGGTTCTAGAGCCAAGGATATAGAAGGCGACTGTGTCGTAATTAATTTTAGGGACCCAAGAACAGTGAGGCATATTTGTACTATGCAGTCGGGTAGCTTTGAATCAGTTATAAAAGCTTTTCCACTCACTTATTTCTACCCGGGTGCCTCTCGTCATGGGTATGATGCTCCTCTGAGGGATTGGGTGGCTGGTGCAGGAAATGTTCTGGATGGTCGTTTTTTCTGCCCTGGCAATAATAACCAAGTTGATAATCAACATTGCCCGCCCCCACTTGAAGCATTCCACCATAATAACAGATTTAGGGGCTGATTTATGAGCCCCTTGCGCCACTTTTGCGTCACTTTTAACATGGGAAAAGTGACGCAAAAGTGGCGCAAGGGGCTCATAAATCTGCCCCTTAGTGTTTTGGATCAAGTCGACTGACGCCTGGATTCTAGCAGTTCCATTTTTATGGCTGGGGACCAGAAAGGCCTACAAGATATCAAGGAAGGCTCCAAGGATTGGAAAAAAAATCTTCCGCAGCAGGGGCCCCTAGAAGTATTGTCCAATTTGAATGTTACTGTGGATCCATCTTGGAAAAGCCCTAGGAGCAGCATGAAAGAGTCACACACACTGCCACCGTTGGGTGGGTAGGTGAAGGAGTACGAGCAGGGAAGCTTGGGTCGGGTAATTATCCCTCCAGCTACAAATAGGCACGCTACTGATCTGACTGCTGCTATAGGGGAGTCCAAGATGAACATCAATTTACTTTCCTGGAATGTGGCAGGCCTTAAGAGTAAACTGTTTTGTGAAGAATGGGGCAACTTTTTGACACATTTGATATTTGTCTAATGCAAGAGACATGGGCACTGGAAAATTTTCAACGGGTTGGTTTTGTGTCTTATAACATACCTGCAATAACTAGTGGTAGGGGAAGACCTTCAGGGGGTCTTAGCACCTGGGTGGCTTTGCATCTGGGTGTTACAGCTAGACAGCTTAAAACTAGTTCACATCACATTCAATGTGTCCTACTCGATTTGCCTGGAAACAAACACCTAGCCCTATTGAATGTTTACTCTAGACCTTCCCCGAGTGGCCGGGATTCCAAGGTTATAATACATCTGAATGATTACATTCTGACCTTGGACCTAGAGTACTCTGTGATAGTGGGTGGTGACTTCAATTGCCAGTATGAACCACTCAGTATGCTGGACTTAGATGATCCGATTGTGGAAAATACACATTGGAACATTCCCGATCACTTGATCCCCCTGGTCAAAGCCTGGACCCCATTGGTGTTACAGATTATTGCTCTCACTCTTTCCTTATCTTTGAGGTCATGCAATGGTAGATTTAATTCCGACAGGCCTGGACAAGCTACCTTTAATAGAGTGGGGCAAAATTCTATTATAGATTATATCCTCATTGAAACAAGATCTTGGGACAAGGTGCTTGATTTCAGGATTATAGATCGAGATGACAGTGACCACAACACTCTGGTCATGACACTAAAATCAGAAAGCTGGGGATTGACCAGTTATGATACTGTGGCCACTATTATACCACAACCTCTCATTCTGCATAACAACAGACGGAGAGTAAAATGGCCACGTATCTCTGCTTGCTCAAATAAAATGGCAGAAGTTTACAGACTGGTTCTGCCCCACCTTAGTGAAATGGCTGGAGTAGGGTTAAATTGCCCCTCTACTGGGAGGGAGATAAGGCCGGTAGACATCCATAACCAGCGTGCCCCAAAACTCTCGGAGGTGTTTTTTACGGTCGGGAGTACGAGGGCTAAACTGGCCAAAAGCCAATTGTGGTATACTGTTGAGTGCCGGAAGCTAAAAAGTGAATTGATCTTAGCAATCAAGGCCAAGGACAAAGTAAGGATTTAAACTCTACGAGTACAGTACAAACAAAAGATTGAAAGGGCAAGAAAGACTTGGAAGGACTATAAGTGGGAGGAGTTAAGACTAGCCTTACAGTATAAGGATTTTAAATCCTTTTGGGCTATTGTTAGCAATGGTAGAAAAGAAATCGTGACTACTATATTTTCTAACATAGCCCCAGCAGCTTGGGAAGATCATTTCCGGAGCTTATACTTAGGCACAAACTCCAACACATCAGTTACAACTGCTCCCTCCTTCACCATTGAGTGTTGAGTAGAGGATGTTCCAGTGATAACGATAATGGAGGTGGAATCAGCTATTCATAAACTGCAACCCAATAAAGCGCCGGGCCTTGACAAAATCTCAGGCGATCTTTACCGGTCAGAACCGAAGGTATGGGCTCCGTATCTTTGTGTCCTGTTTAATTCTAGTTTATCTGGTGCAGAACCCCCAGAGACCTGGTGTGGTGCAGAGATTGTGCCAATATTTAAAAAAGGATGCCCTCTACAACCCTCAAACTATAGGCCCATTAGTTTGATTGATATTACCCAAAAGCTACTTGGACGTATAGTTTTGGACAGAATTCAGACGTGGGAGGCAGAAAATAACATTCTGAGTACTCTGCAGGCGGGTTTTAGAAAGGGCACCTCAACTATTGATCAGTTATTTTGACTTCAGGTTCTTTATTGGAAAACTGTGAGTTTGGAGGGTGGCAGCCTCTACCTCATTTTTGTTGACCTGAGGTCTGCATTTGACCTGGTGCCGCGAGGAAAATCTGTGGAGAGTCCTCCAGGAACTCAATGTTCCCTTGTATCTTTTAGATGTCTTGAGAAGACTTCATGCAGAAAACTTTGCACAGGTCAGATGTGGGAAACACGGAGAGTTGTCTGCACGTTTCCCTGTAAAGCGAGGAGTCCGCCAAGGATGCGTGTTAGCACCCACACTATTTTGTTTATATATCAATGGGCTCATTAAACATCTGGAAGGCATCAAGGACACTGATGTCCCAAGACTCGCCACGGGTAGGGTACCAGCTTTTTTGTTTGCTGACGACACTTTGTTGTTGTCTCGAACATCTACTGGTATCTAGCGCATTTTAGATGGCTTTGTGGACTTCTGTGGGGAAAGAGGTTTGGAGATCAATTTAGCCAAAACGAAGTTCATGATCCTCAACCCCCCCAAACATACACGCCCGAACCCAGCGTTGAATGGCATTCCTCTCGAGCGGGTGAAGACGTTTGGATATCTGGGGATTACTTTACAAGAACATCTTGGGTGGGGGAGTCAAATTGTTAATTCAGCCCTAAAGCTGACCCAAATTACAGGGGGAATGTCTAAACTCTTTAGAGGATCGGTCTCCAAGCCTGTAGCACCAGTGGTATAAATCTACAAAACTCAAGCCAGAGCAGCGTCTACTGAATTATGGGGTCATTGTAAGATCTTCAGCCTAACAAGGATTGAAAATTCCTTTATGAGAAATTTGCTGGGCTTGCCTCCAAGTACCCCCCTGGTACCTATTAGGTTTGAGTTAGGGCTGTTACCCATGGAAGAGGTGGTGGCGTTGCGGCCAGTGACCTACTGGAAGAGACTGTGGTCTAATCCAGGGTTGGGTCCATACCGAGAAGAATTCAAGGGGGTTTGGCTCCAAATCAACAACAAGAAAATTCCTTGGTTAAATCACATTAGGGACACATGTGCTAAGATTGGCCTTTCAGAATTATGGGGTTCCCTGGAGGCCTCATGCTTGGCTCTATCTAAGGCAAATCTGGTTGAGCAGTTTAGACACTACCATCTTATGAGCCTGCACGTGAATTCTGGTGTTGGTAGACTGACTGCCCAGTTTCTTCAGATCAAAGTTGATTACAGGAGGGAGGAATTCTTAGATATGATTTTTCCCGCTGTTGCTAGGAAGTTGTACTTCCAGCTGAGAATAGGCAGTCTACCGCTCAGGTCTTTTACATCGGGCTGGGACCCTAATAAAATCACTGCTTGCCCTGCCTGTGGCTACCAAATTGAAGACGAAAAACATGTTTTCTTTTTTTGCCCAACGTACCACCAGTCACGAAAACGCTGGGTAAAACCCATCTGTAGAAACTTGGGGTTCTGAAACACGACACTCATCCTCCAATTGTCTTTGCAGTTTCACGTTTTCTAAATGCTATTTGAATTAAACATAGGAATTACTGCAATTAATCATTAAGTTTAAATGTATTTTTCTATTTTTGGTACCCTTTCATACCATTTTATGAATAATTATGATTTGTTATTGTTGTATTTAAGAATTGTATGTTGTTATATTCTATGGTACATTTATGGCTTTTGTGGCCGAAATAAAGTTTTATGATGATGATGATGATGAGTAGTAGAGTGAGTAGTAGAGCGAGAGTAGTAGAAAGTCGTAAAGAGTAGTACAGAGAGAGTAGTAGAGAGTGAGTAGTAGAGAGTAGTAGAGATTGAGTAGTACAGAGTGAGTAGTAGAGAGAGAGTAGTAGTAGAGAGTGAGTAGTAGAGAGTGAATAGTAGAGAGAGAACAGTAGGGAGTAGTAAAGTAGTAGAGAGCGAGAAGTACAGAGTGAGTAGTAGAGAGTAGTGGAGTAATAGAGAGTGAGTAGTAGAGTGTAGTAGAGAGTAGTAGAGTGAGTAGCAGGGAGTAGTAGAGAGTGAGTAGTACAGTGTGTAATAGAGAGTAGTAGAGAGCAGGTAGTAGAGAGCAAATAGTAGAGAGTGTGTAGTAGAGAGTGAGTAGTAGAGAGTTGTACAGAGTGAGTAGTAGAGAAAGTAGTAGAGAGTGATTAGTATAGAGTGAGTAGTGGAGAGTGAGTAGTAGAGAGTAGTAGAGAGCGAAAATTAGAGATTGAGTACTAGAGAGTGAGTATTAGAGAGAGAGTAGAAGAGAATGAGTAGTAGAGAGTAGGAGAGTGAGTAGCAGGGAGTAGTAGAGAGAGAGTAGTAGAAAGTAGTAGAGAATGAGTAGTGAAGTAGCAGAGAGTGAGTGGTAGAGAGTAGTAGAGAGTGAGTAGTAGAGAGTGAATAGTACAGAGTGAGTAGTAGAGAGAGAGTAGTAGAGAGTGAGTAGTAGAGAGTGAGTAGTAGAGAGAGAGCAGTAGGGAGTAGTAGAGTAGTAGAGAGTGAGAAGTACAGAGTGAGTAGTAGAGAGTAGTTTAGTAGTAGAGAGTGAGTAGTAGAGAGTAGTAGAGTGAGTAGCAGGGAGTAGTAGAGAGTGAATAGTACAGTGAGTAATAGAGAGTAGTAGAGAGCGAGTAGTAGAGAGCAAGTAGTAGAGAGTGTGTAATAGAGAGTGAGTAGTAGAGAGTAGTAGAGAGTGAGTAGTAGAGAGAGTAGTAGAGAGTGAGTAGTGGAGAGTGAGTAGTAGAGAGTAGGAGAGAGCGAGTAGTAGAGAGTGAGTAGTAGAGAGTGAGTAGTAGAGAGTAGTAGAGAGTGAGCAGTATAGAGAGAGTAGTAGAGTGAGAGTAGTAGAGAGAAAATAGTAGATACTGAGTAGTAGAGAGTAGTAGAGTGAGTAGTAGAGTAGTAGAGAGTGGTAGAGAGTAGTCAAGAGTAGTAGTAGAGTGAGCAGTAGAGAGTAGTAGAGAGTGGGTAGTAGAGAGAGTAGTAGAGAGTAGTAGGGTAGTAGAGAGTAAGTAGTAGAGAGTGAGTAGTAGAGAGAGTAGTAGAGAAGTAGAGAGTGAGTAGTAGAGAGTAGTAGGGAGCGAGTAGTAGAGAGTGAGTAGTGGAGAGTGAGTAGTAGAGAGTGAGTAGTAGAGAGTGAGTAGCAGAGAGTGAGTATTAGAGAGAAAGTAGTAGAGAGTGAGTAGTAGAGAGCAGTAGAGTGCGTAGTAGAGAGAGTAGTAGAGAGCAGTAGAGAGTGAGTAGTAGAGAGTGAGTAGTAGAGAGTAGTAGTAGAGAGTAGTAGAGAGTGAGTGGTAGAGAGAGTAGTAGAGAGTGGTTAGTAGAGAGTAGTAAAGAGTGAGTAGTAGAGTGAGTAGTAGAGTGAGTAGTAGAAAATAGTAGAGTAGTAGAGAGAGAGTAGTAGAGAGTGAGTAGTAGTGAGTAGTAGAGAGTGAGTAGTAGTAGAGAGTGAGTAGTAGAGTGAGTAGTAGAGAGAGAGCAGTAGGGAGTAGTAGAGTAGTAGAGAGTGAGAAGAAAAAAGTGAGTAGTAGAGAGTAGTGAAGTAGTAGAGAGTGAATAGTAGAGAGTAGTAGAGTGAGTAGCAGGGAGTACTATAGAGTGAGTAGTACAGTGAGTAATAGAGTAGTAGAGAGCGAGTAGTAGAGAGCAAGTAGTAGAGAGTGTGTAGTAGAGAGTGAGTAGTAGAGAGTGAGTAGTAGAGAGTGAGTAGTAGAGAGAGTAGTAGAGAGTGTGTAGTGGAGAGTGAGTAGTAGAGAGTGGGTAGAAGAGAGTGAGTAGTAGAGAGTGAGTAGTAGAGAGTGAGTAGTAGAGAGTAGTAGAGTGAGTAGTACAGAGAGAGCAGTAGAGTGATAGTAGTAGAGAGAGAATAGGAGAGACTGAGTAGTAGAGAGTAGTAGAGTGAGTATTAGAAAGTGAGTAGCAGAGAGAGAGAGTAGTAGAGAGTGAGTGGTAGAGAGTAGTAGAGTGAGTAGTAGAGAGTAATAGACAGTGAGTAGTAGAGAGAGTAGTAGAGAGTAGTAGGGTAGTAGAGAGTCAGTAGTAGAGTGTGAGTAGTAGAGAGTGAGTAGTAGAGAGAGTAGTAGAGAGTAGTAGAGTAGTAGAGAGTGAGTAGTAGAGAGTGAGTATTAGAAAGAGAGTTGTAGAGAGTGAGTAGTAGAGAGTAGTAGAGAGCAGTAGAGTGAGTAGCAGGGAGTAGTAGAGAGCGAGTAGTAGAGAGCAAGTAGTAGAGAGTGTGTAGTAGAGAGTGAGAAGTAGAGAGTGAGTAGTAGAGAGAGTAGTAAAGAGTGAGTAGTGGATAGTGAGTAGTACAGAGTAGGAGAGAGCGAGTAGTAGAGAGTGAGTAGTAGAGAGTGAGTAGTAGAGAGTGAGTAGTAGAGAGTAGTAGAGAGTGAGTAGTAGAGAGTGAGTGGTAGAGAGTAGTAGGGTAGTAGAGAGTGAGAAGTAGAGAGTGAGTAGTAGAGAGAGTAGTAGAGTGTAGTAGAGTAGTAGAGAGTGAGTAGTAGAGAGCGAGTAGTAGAGAGTAAGTAGTAGAGAGAGAGCAGTAGGGAGTAGTAGAGTAGTAGAGAGTGAGAAGTACAGAGTGAGTAGTAGAGAGTAGTGGAGTAGAGGAGAGTGATAAGTAGAGAGTAGTAGAGTGAGTAGCAGGGAGTAGTAGATAGTGAGTAGTACAGTGAGTAATAGAGAGTAGTAGAGAGCGGATAGTAGAGAGCAAGTAGTAGAGAGTGTGTAGTAGAGAGTGAGTAGTAGAGAGTAGTAGAGAGTGAGTAGTAGAGAGAGTAGGAGAGAGTGAGTAGTGGAGAGTGAGTAGTAGAGAGTAGGAGAGAGTGAGTAGTAGAGTGAGAGTAGTAGAGAGAGAATAGTAGAGACTGAGTAGTAGAGAGTAGTAGAGTGAGTATTAGAGAGTGAGTAGTAGAGAGAGAGTAGTAGAGAGTAGTAGAGAGTGAGTAGTAGAGTAGTAGAGAGTGCGTGGTAGAGAATAGTAGAGAGTAGTAGAGTGAGCAGTAGAGAGTAGTAGAGAGTGGGTAGTAGATACTGTGTAGTAGAGAGTAGTAGAGTGAGTAGTAGAGAGTGAGTAGTAGAGAGAGAGTAGTAGAGAGTGAGTAGTAGAGTACTAGAGAGTGAGTGGTAGAGAGTAGTAGAGAGTAGTAGAGTGAGCAGTAGAGAGTACTAGAGAGTGGGTAGCAGAGAGAGTAGTAGAGAGTAGTAGGGTAGTAGAGAATGAGTAGCAGAGAGTGAGTAGTAGAGAGAGTAGTAGAGAGTAGTAGAGTAGTAGAGAGTGAGTAGTAGAGAGTAGTAGAGAGCGAGTAGTAGAGAGTGAGTAGTGGAGAGTGAGTAGTAGAGAGTAGTAGAGAGCAAATAGTACAGAGAGTAGTAGAGAGTGAGTATTAGAGAGAAAGTAGAAGAGAGTGAGTAGTAGAGAGCAGTAGAGTGCGTAGTAGAGAGAGAGTAGTAGACAGTAGTAGAGAGTGAGTAGTAGAGTAGTAGAGAGTGAGTGGTTGAGAGTAGTAGAGACTAGTAGAGAGAGTAGTAGAGAGTTGCAGAGAGTGAGTAGTAGAGAGTGAGTAGTAGAGAGTGAGTAGTAGAGAGTAGTAGTAGAGAGTAGTAGAGAGTGAGTAGTAGAGAGTGAGTAGTTTAATTTAAAAGGAACACAATGAGGGGGTTCATTTTGCCATAGAAATTATGATTAGTGCTGAAAAAAGAAAAATTAGGGCACATTTTGAGTGACTTCTCACATCCTCTTCTATTTCATTAAAAAATTCTGACATGCAGACTGAAACATGCACTTTGAATATCAACAGCCTGGTGAGCAGTAGCTTTACTACAGTGATCCAATGAGCAATTAGAGTGCTAACATTTAGAATTTATGGCAAATGTGTGCCACATCTGAATGCCTTCTTGATGGAACCAATGTAAACAAGCATTGGAAATACTATAGGTCTCCACGTTGATTAAGTTAAAGCAATTCTGTTTGTAATTTGGTGGCTTTTTAGCTCGTCTTGTATTAGTGTTTTTCAAACTTTCATGTACATAACATGCACATGTATGCATATATGCATATGTATATGTATGCATGCATTTATATTTGTATTTATATAGATATGCATATTATATACATGTTTATATATGTATTTATTACCTACTGGCGGTCACCAGTAGGTAGTTATAGTTAGGACCTATTTTCCATAGGAAATCCGCAACATTCTATTGGGAATATCTTTGGCGCCGGTTGATGAATCTTCGCGAAATTCTCCAAAATTTTGGCCAGCTCCGCTCCGCTCCTACCCTGAAAGTTTTGTGGTGATTCGTTAAGTGGGGACCGAGAAAAAAGGGGGGTCCCAAAACGCATTTTCCCCATGCATTTTCCTATAGGATCTGTCGTCGCAGCTACAGCCCGAACCGCTGAACGGAATGACTCCAAATTTGGCATAGAGGTAGTCCTCAGTTCAGACTCATGCCTTTTGCATAAATGGTGTAAATCTGTTCAGTAGTTCCTGAGAAAATTAGGGTCAAAAAGTTAGTGATATCTATGGCCGGGGAGGATCCGCGCACCCTACCCGCACCGGAAGCGCACCCTCCCCGAACAAAGCGCGCACCCTCCCGATCGCACGCTGAACGCTAATTGGCTGCCGAGTGTCTCTCTACATTCGAAACCAGGAACTGTTGGCGGCCATTTTCTGCCTCGGTAGAAGCGAGGCTGAAGAAGCAAGGGGAAGAAGTGTGTGAAACATATAAAGGTGGCAGAGTGGAAATACTCTGACCCTCTAGAGGTGCTTAGGGGGTCCCAGAAGGACCCCCTGGGGCCCCTCTTTTTAAAAAAAAAGAAAAACTGTGAAATGCGTGCACCGTGTGCGCATTCTATCGCGTTGGATGCACGGATCCTCTTGCGTTGGGTGAGCGGATCCAAGGAAAAAAAAAATGAAATTGTTGGGAGATAAAGATTAAGCTTAAGTGTTTTGTTCTTGAGTGGCTCTAAAAAGAGCCGTTGTGTTCATTCAGAGTTTTTGGTACTTATAAGTAAGTACCTATACAGAGTCTAAAGTTGCTGAGGAAGACTCTGTTTCCTTCATCTGTAAAGTGTGCTCCATCTCTCCTATACATCTCTTGCAAATGAAAGCGCAGATTGTTATTGTAAATGGAGCCCATTCTGTAGTCTCGGAGAAAAGCAGAAACAGATTTATTCACATGTTTCCTAGCTTTCTCAATCTGTGGACAAAAATGATCGGACCAGTTCCATTTGTGCCTTTGGCATATGTTAGAGTACACAAAGGCAGTTTTAGGGAAAAGTGAAATCAGTTGTGCAAAGGTGTCCTTCATAGGCCTTTCCAGACCTACCCCAGTCAAAGTGCCTAGGTCATTGCCACCACAGTGCACTATTATGAGGTCAGGGTGTTGAATTTGCATGAAGCATTGCAACAATGGCATCAATTGGTGCCACTTTAACCCTCTCTGTCCAATCCATTTAATGTCTACATTTGGCAAACCTAGGTCTTGGTGAATGCCTTTGTTTTCTGCATACCTTTGGCACCAGAAAATGTAGCTGTGTCCCACAATCCACACTCTAAGCATCTTGTAAGGAGGTCTGGATGCACTCAGATGGTCTCTGTAAATGAAATGGCAGTTTGGAAAGTAAGATGTTTCTAAAATGGTGGCTAAGATGCAATTTTGAAAAAAGACAAGAAATCATTGGTTGTTTGACAACCTTCTACACTGAAAGGTAGGGTGCATATTTCTGTTTTTTAAACGCATGATTCTTATTGGTTAACAAAAACTGATTGTAAGGAACATTATTTATGATGATACGCTGATATGTTAAGAAGTCAAGCAGACTTGCTGTTTTGATTAGCTACAGTGTGTGTGCTAAACTTGTGACCTGTGTGCTCAGTACAGTGTTCCATGACCTGTTTCTATGGTAACGGGCAGAAGGGAGATTGGGGGAAGGTTTGAAGTTTATGTCATTTGGAAAGGGTTGAAATGTTTAACCAATAGAAATGTGTGTTAGCTTTTGAATTTATGTAGGAAGTAATGTGATTTGATGTTTACATGTATATGTGTGGAAAATGAGAGGGAAACTTTGCCATTCTTTGGTCTGCTGACAGGTGCACATTGCAGAGATTCTGTATAAGAAAATCTGGTGTGTGACTGATATCTGGTGTGTGACTGATATACTTCTTAATCTACAAAACATCTTGAAAGGTGAGTTATTTAGTTGTGAGGGGATGTATGTAGACTATTTTGATTTTAATCAGACTAATGTATTTCTCCTGCTAAAGTGTAGGGAGTACGTTTTTTTGTCTACAATCTCATTGATAGTGTGTGTGCATGTAGAAATCATTTTGTGATAAGCATTTGTGTTTTTCATGTGTTTGCAGACAGATAACTGTGCTGTATTTGTATTTTGGTACAATTAGAAATCAGTCATTGTTTATGAATTTGCAAAATGATTCATTTTTCTACATTTAAATGTAGTACTCCTTCTAGATTAAGAAATGTGTTTTGGTATAGTGCAAGGGTTAGTGATGTTTGTCTAGAATCACACAGTGAGTCTGTGTGCATTTAGGAACCACTGTGAGAGAAGCATTTGGTAACATCAAGTATTTGCTGACAGATGCCTGTTTTAAAACCTGTCATGTTGTCAAGTTTTAGTTGCATTAGAAGCCAGTGTTTCCTTATGCGTTGATTAAATTAGTCAGGCATTGACACTAAACTGCAGTCGTGAAATATGTAGATTGTGTGCAGTTCCCTTACCACTTCCACTGTAGTGAATGAGTTTTGGTAAACTCCTAGGGATAGTGGTGCTTGTCTAGAATCACACTGTGAGCTGTATGCATTTGGGAACCACTGTGAGAGAAGCATTTGGTGACATCGTGTATTTGCTGACAGATAAGTCTTTTAAAACATGTCATGTTGTCAAGTTTTAGTAGCATTAGAAGACAGTTATGGCTTATGCTTTCATTAAATGAGTCAGACATTGACACTAAACTGCAGTCGTGAAATATGTAGATTGTGTGCAGTTCCCTTACCACTTCCACTGTAGTGAATGAGTTTTGGTAATCTCCTAGGGATAGTGGGGCTTGTCTAGAATCACACTGTGAGTCTGTGTGTATTTGGGAACCACTGTGAGAGAAGTGTTTGGTAACATCGTGTATTTGCTGACAGATAACTCTTTTAAAACATGTCATGTTGTCAAGTTTTAGTAGCTTTAAAAGACAGTTATAGCTTATGTTTTCATTACATGAGTCAGGCATTGACACTAAACTGCAGTCGTGAAATATGTAGATTGTGTGCAGTTCCCTCACCACTTCCACTGTAGTGAATGAGTTTTGGTAAACTCCTATGAATAGTGGTGCTTGTCTAGAATCAAGCTGTGAGTCTGTGTGCATTTGGGAACCACTGTGAGAGAAGCATTTGGTAACATCGTGTATTTGCTGACAAGTGCAGTACCATGTAGTATTGTGTTTACTGTACCAGAACTGAGAATTTAAAATTTTTACCCAGGCACTGTCCTAGAAGTAGTGTGATGATTTAGTCAGTTTCTAAGTACTTATGTTGTGAACCATTTATTACTAAATAAACTGCTTTAAAGTGACCCATTCAGTACCAAGTAGTAATCCATTCCCTGTGCCAAAAGCCTACCACTTATAAATTCACCCAGGCACTCTCCTTGGTGTACTCTAATCATTCAGTCAGTACCCAAGTACTCATGCAGTGAGCCAGGTCTTAGCACATGGACTGCTTCAAATGTCTATCCAGTATGCATTCAGTCCTGTAATCACCTACACAGTTGTCTTTCACACCTTCAATTCCCTAGTCGGTATTCATACAGTTCTAGCAAACACCCTGTCACTCATCCAGTGTGTCTCCTTATAGTACTGTAATCATTCAGTCAGTTAGCATGTAGTTTTTTAGTGAGGTAGGCTTTAGGGCATGAACTGCTTCAAAGTAGTATGCACTATGCATGTAGTGTTTTAACCATTGTCACAGTTGTGCTTTAGGGCTATAGTTTCTTAGTCAGTTTTTATATAAAATGTGTTTCTACAGTAATAGAATAATATAAGTTTGAAAGTTATTAATATACATTTATTTGTGATTCTTTTTTGCAGATACTGTTTTTCAACGTTAAAATCGACAAATTATGCCAGAAAAAAACAAGAAAAAGAAAAGAACAGAGACAGGAGTATTATTTGAAGAAACATCAACCACAAGTATTGAATGAACAAGATAATGTGGCTAAAAGGAAAAAATCTTCTGGTAAGATCACGAAGCAATTTATTAAAAATGTTTGTAGGAGCAAACAGAATGTAGAGAATGCTGCAAATTCAGAGAATTTTTTAAGTAAGAAAAAAAATAAAAATAAGAGGAAAAGTAAAAAACCAAATAGTGAGTCAACGGAGATAAAAGAATGGTAAAAAAAGGCAAAATCAGTATAAAGAATTACGCAAAAAATTTTTTACAAGAGAGTAGTGCATAATTTGCTGAAAGATGTGAAGAAATATAAAAAGAGAGCTCTATTTTATAAAAAGAAGAAGCGTATTGAAAGCATTGTGGAAAAGGCTTTTGAAGTAAAAAGGAAACTGTTTATTTTACTGTTAAACAGAATTCGATCACTAGATAAACCAATATATGTAATGAAGGCCAAAAGTAGGTGGAAAAGAGTTATTAATAAAAAAAAATGTTGTGATGTTTTTTGGGGAGAATGGAAACACAGTTCTAGTTCAGAACCTTTTTTTAATGAAGAGAGTTATTCATTAAGTGAAATATTATTGTATGCAGTTGACACCAGTGGTAGAGTTTATGAGGTTAGAGACGGTTGTCCAATGGAGAAAGAGAAAATGGTTGAAAGAAATGCAGAAGAAGTGATAGCTGATGAAGTTTTAGGGAGACGTGCTAAAAACCCTGTGTACACTTGGGATTGCAGTAGTGTTTGTAGTGTACGACAGGAATCCATTGAAAAATGATGTAGTTGTTTACGAGTCTATACTAAAAAAAGTGTAAAACAATAGATTAAGCTGTTGCAAGGACTAGACCCTTGCAGAGTGAGAAAACATACTGGTTTGCAAGGTCATTCTCTGGCTTGTCTTTCTAGGAAAGTTTGTGAAAGTGTTTTTCACTATTTCAGAATGCTGGCAGTACATCATACTCAAATGCGGAAGTTTGTGAGAAGGTTGTATTATGCAAAAAGTCCCGCACTAAAGTTAAGTGAGTTGAACAGTGCCCTTTTGCGTGGGTCAGTTTCAGATGTGAAGCAGGTCTGTGAGGATATTGAGTTTTGTTACTTTGGGCCTCAGCAAGAGAGTGAAGAAACTGACACATTAGTAGAACAAAATGTTGAAGACAATGTTGAACCTTCAATGACAGAAAAATTTGAGGATGAAATCACAAAGTTTAAGGTAATTTCAGGTGAAAGACCAAATGTTTCTTGTATTGTTGTCGGCGAAGTCACTATAAAAATCAGACTAGGGGTGTCAATCTGTATTTAAAAAGTGAAATAGAAGATAATGATAAGTGGATGGAATTTGCAACTTATTTGTTGGTAGAGGATTGTTTTGATTTGGGATGGGAGCAGTGTATTTGCAAATATTGTTATAATAAATTAGATGAGAATAAAATGCCTGCTAGAGATAGGTATGGAAAATACTGTCGACGAAAGTACAAGTCAAAGGATAAGTTCTATACCAAATGCCGTTTTGGATTTCCACGTCCTGTATTACCTAAAGGAAGAGTGAACAGTTTTATGTCAGCTGTACGACATACCATCACAAGAAAGTCTCCGAAAAACACCTACAACTTAAGAAGAAGCGAAGAATCAAAATACATAAATGACTACAATCCAGTTATTTAATCCATGTGGAATGCTAACATGGATATTCAGTATGTTGCGGACAATTCCATTGCTGTTGCTCGATATGTAACATCTTACATTACTAAATCAGAAAAGACTGAATTGAAAGAAATGTGGGAAGAGATTTCTCACGAGTAAACTCTAAGTAAGAAATTATACAGTTTCAGTTTAAAGATGTTATCGCATTGTGAAATTGGAGCATATAAATGTTCAGATCGGTTATCATCTGCAAGTCTATATTCGAAAAGTAGAAGAATCATTTGGGTGAGTCTAGGTCTTGCAGGAATGCGAAATCGGGTACTGAAATCTGTTCAAGAAATTGAATATTTAGCTGAAAATGACCCTGAAAGTACAGATATTTTGAAAACAAATATGTTGGACAAAGAGAGGTCATCATCTTGAGAACATGTGTCTCTATGAAGTGCTACAAAACTACACTTTTAAACGGAATGTTACAGAGAACATCAACAATGGAAATATGGAGTGATTGGTTCTGAAGGATGTCTGGTGAAACAAAGGAAAGGAAATTTAATTAATCACAGAAAACTGAGCTGCGACACTGCTGCAAAAGGGAATTTTACTATTTAGCCCTTTTGCAAATGTTCAAACCATGGCGTTCTGAACTTGAATTACTTGGAGATTTTCCCAGCTATGAAGATTCATTTAATGCTTGTAAAGATAGCATACAATGCCGTGCTTTTGCAAATTATGTGAAAATGTTGAATGATGAAATTGATCAAGAAGCTACAATTGCAGCTGAGATTGCTAGAGACAGTTCTCAAGACAGTCAAAGTTCTGCTACACTGAGTCAAGATTCACTAGGACAACCAATTATTGAAAATGAAGCAGCGATTGCAATGAATGAGGTGGAAACAGCAATGTATCAAGCACAAGAAGATGCAATACAGTTAGAAAAGTTGGAAGAGCAATTAAATGTTGAACAGAAACAAATATATCAGCAAGTGAAAGAGCAGATTGACCATGGATTACTTCATGAAAAGAGAGTGTGCTCATGTACATCATTTCAACCTATACGAATGTATGTGAGTGGTCAAGCTGGAACAGGAAAAAGTTTCTTAATTAAAGTAATTACAAGTTATCGGCAATAAACAACTGAGTCACATTTGTCTTGTGTTGTCACTGCTCCAACTGGGTTGGCAGCACATAACATTAAATGAATTACTTTACATCATTTACTAATGCTGCCAGTAGAGCATGAGAACAAATTGGAATACCACAAGCTATCTGGAAAAGCTTGTTGTGAAGTTTCAAGAGTGCTGATGAAAATGAAACTTCTCATTATTGATGAGGTGAGCATGGTTTCAAACTTGATGCTTGCCTTTGTGCATTTAAGGATGCAGCAAATTCTTAAAACAGAGCATGACGTGTTATTTGGAGGAAAACACGTCATAGTTTTTGGAGATCTACTGCAACTGACACCAGTAAAAGGACAACCGGTATTTAAAACACTTGCCCATGAAGATACCAGAAAGTCTCTTGGCAGTGTTGGTAATGTAAACATTTGGAGTAATTTTGAATACAAAGAACTGACAACAAATATGCGACAGGCAAATGATGCTGAATATGGAAGTATTCTTCAAGATATAAGAATTGGAATTCTTTCAAAAAAAGGGAAAGAAGCTTTAGAGAGTCGATTACTATGCAATGTCTTTCCAAATGAAAATGCAGTTGCTGCAAAAGTGTACGTGGAAATTGCGAAAAATAAGTCAGTGATTTGCTTAATGCCAACACTGCGTGAGTGTTCAATATTCAACGAAGAATTATTAAAATTGGAAAATGAAGAAATTGTAAAAATGGAAGCCATCGATAAAATACTACATGAAGGAATCACTATTATTTTGACAGGTAAATTGAGATCAAAACTAGATTGTTTAGAAAAAAAAATATCTAAAACTGCTGGTTAGGAAAAGACACTGTATGTGTGTGTAAACTGTCGGGTAATTTTAAGGCGTAATTTGGATGTAGAGAAAGGGTTAGTTAATGGTGCAATGGGCAAAGTAGTGAATTTTGTGAATTATCAGAAAAAAGAAGGAATTGAATTTTTAAAAATTAAATTTGATCAGATTGATGAAGTTAAAGAAATTGGTCGTTGTTCTGTTCATTTTTTGCTTGTTAAAGATTTATATGTTCGTAGGAAACAATTTCCATTTTCTCTGGCATATGCAGTGACTATTCATAAATCTCAAGGATTAAGTGTAGACAGTGCATTGGTGAACATTGGATCTACTGTATTTAAAGAAGTATGGCATATGTTGCTTTGTCGCGAGTGAGAACATTATCTGGTTTGTTTTTGATTGATTTTGATGAGACAAAGGTTACTGCAGATGCAAACTGTGTAAAAGAGTATAATAGGTTAAGAAGGGTGTATGCTCCCAATTTAGATCAATATCCTGTATTTGAAAAGCGTGTGGTTGGTCGAAAAAGAAGATTTGAGAATATCTGTACTGAAGATGTCAAGAAGAGAAAAGAACAAGTAAATGCTGTGATTGCAGGTAAAAAGAAATTGGACACTGTTGAAGAGATTGTTGGTTATCATTTTGAAAATAGTTCTGGTGTCAACTGCTATGCTAATGTAGTGGTGAATGTTGTTTTTTATCTGGAAGATTTGCAAGCACAAATTATGGAGAATCGGGAAAAAAACATTTTGTTCTCTGTTGGATTTGTTTATGAAAAATTGACAACAGATAGAAGTAAAATACAATCTGTTTCAGATGTTCGTAGTCTTTTGGATGTGTGTTCTGGTTCTACACAATTTTCACAAAATATCCAACAAGATGCTCAGGAATTTTTAATGTATATGCTTACCATTTTTGAAAATAAAGGTGTTGAAATAGAAAATATTTTTGGCCTTTCTTACATATGGGAACATTATTGTGAAAATCGCATGTATACATGTAACACCACTGTAGACACTGAGAGATTTCTGTATTTAACATTACCAGACTGTAAATCAGTGTCTTTCAATAAATTAGTGAAAGGTGCAAATCAAAACATGCAGTGTAGCCAACGTAAATCAGAAATGTTATCCACATTATTTTTAACAAAATATGGAAAATACATCATTTTAATGATGCAACGTTGTACAGCTGATGGAAGAAAATTGGATACTTTAATAAAACAATTTGTAGCTGGACAACTATCAATATCAGGAAGGACTTTTGTAGCAATTGCAATAATTTTCCATGATGGTCCTTCTACCACATCTGGACATTACATTGTGTATCTAAAATGTGACAAAGGCTGGACACTTTGTAATGATTCCCAGTTGATTTTCAAACAACGTTTGCCTAGGGAATTACAAAATTCCTACCTAATATTTTTGAAGTCAAAGTTTTAGGAAGATAATTCATTCTCTGAGGAATTTATTATTATAATTTAATTGGACTACCATTGGACAATTTACATAAAGAAAGAGTGAAAAAATACCATTTGGCCTCAAGGAAAGGTATATTTTTGAAAAAAGGACTTTTTGGTGGTCATTGATTCGGTGAATATTTGAAAGCGGGAATATTTACAGATTTTACAACTTAAAGTTATAAAATTTTGTACGCCGTAAGCATTTCATATATGTGTGATTTGTATTTTCTGGTATTTTACTGAGAATAGCATGTTGGGTTTTTTTAAACAATCTTTCTGATTTTTTTTTTTTTTTGCCCTCTATTAAGTGATGAGTACCATTGAAATCACTATTACGAGTGCAATTCAATATATTCGGAGAACAGTAAAAAAGGCAAACAAATTACTTTGTGGAAATTATGTTGTGTTATAAAAAAGTATTATTATATGTTATAATTTTTTTTGTTCTCTTCTTTCACAGATCCAAATTTTAAAATAAGCAATTTTTAAGAATTTAAATTTGATTGAAAAACAGCAAAAAATGAATAGCATTTATTATTCCTATTACTGTGAAGGTAAGTTTAAGTAAGTCTCAATATGCAGAATGAAGAGCCCTGGAAGAAGCTACAAAGTTGAAAACGTTTCTAAAAACACTCTGTTTATGTTGTTTGGAAATCTGACCATAATCACATATCATGTGACCTGCAAAAAAAGAGATTTGAGGGGTTCAGAATATTTTACGTTTTTAGCTGTTGAATGACCGCAAACATTTCAATCATTCTTCTTTGAACATCTTTGCAGACAAAACTCTGTGCTTACCTTTTATCATTCGCAAGGAATTTTAAAAACGGAAATATGTCACTTTTTGTAACATAGTTATTACGCAAGACACTCTTATTTACAAAGAGAGGAAAGGGCACTCTGTGCACTTTTTGTACTCCATGTAAATACAATCTCATCATACACACCACTGTGCGTTGAAAGGCTGTTCTATAAGTGTTGTTGTGCATGATTGCACTGAATACTCATAGAATAAGACACATCTCCATATTTATCAGAAATAATAAATCTCGATATGTGTGTGAATCCTGCACCATTCTAAAATTGGTGAAGGAGAGCACAAAAAGGAGAATTGTTTTCATTTCTCCTCATTTTTACATCTTCAATGCATGCTAAAATGTTCAGCATACATTGAAGGAGAAGAAATGCGTTTTCTCATTGTTTTTGTGCAGGAAGCTGTGTCTTAATGCACAAAAACAAAGAGCACATGACCCAGATATCCTTGCACTATGGTGCAAGGGTGCCTGTGTCACCACATGGCTGCAGTTTAAGCAGCCGTGCAGACAGAAGCATACATTTGCAACATACTTATGTACATATGTTGCATCCCTGTGCTTCGGAAGTACTACAGCACACTGCAGTTAAAGAGGTTGTGATGCTGCAGCACTTCCTCATAGTTCTGCACTTATATATTCACCATACTCTACTAATGCATTCATTCAGTCAATTACGTACTACACACACATTCATCTAAACTTTCACACACTATCAAAGAAATGTATCTCTTTTTTAAACCAGGAAAGTTAGTTCTAACAAGAACTTTTTTTTTCTTCGTTCTTCTTTTGAAATTTTTTTGAGGTTTTTCAAACAGTTTTGTATTTTTTTTTTAATTTCTAAAACAACAAAAAAAAAAAAAAAAAGAGGAGAAACTAAACAATGAACTTCAGGGAACAGTAAAAAAAACAACAAAAAAAAACTAGCAAGTATGGCTTTCTTGCCGGCGGCAAATTAAATCAATTGATTGCTCGCCATAGCACAACGTTTTGTTGCACTTAGTGCAGAGCACTTTTAAATATTGAAATTGCGGACGAATGTCCAACTGTTGGGCAGATGGATGCACTCTTGAAGTGCTTGGGTGCGAAGAGGTGAAAGGCGCAGGAGTGTCTCTCATTCGTCGGCACTCTTCACGTGCAAGATTGTTCGGATGAAGGGTTCTTAGATGCTTCATCATACTAGCAATGCCACACGAGTATTTCTTGGTTGGATCCCTTCGAGACAGCACTCTCTTGCAAATATTGAATGTGACCAAGGTGGCATTGGTCTTATTCTGCCCATCGGGAAAAGTAAACAAGCATTTGACAATGCAATAGGTCTCGCATTTACTAGAGTTTGAGCAATCGGCATTGTAAATGGCAATGCGCTTTAATATATCTATGTATGTAATCACTATGGCTACAGAAATAAACATAGATGTTGTTTTGGGAAATAACGGACTAAGGTTTAAACATGTGTCAGGCATACGCAATTAATAAGCGTCATACATTAAAGCGCTTAAGCTACAAAATTAATGTTCAGCTTAGTATAACGCCTAAGTGGCATTTTACGAATCCTGCTACTGCACCCAAACAGTTTACAATAATAGCCTACCTCCCAAAACGACGTAAACTTTATGTTTCTGTAATATGACTAGTGGCTATATACAACAATGCTATACTTTAGGACTAATTTAGCGCTATATAAAATGGCCCAAAAAGCAAATACATTTTTAAACCATAAAATGCTACAAAGGTAACATCAATTTTCCCCCCTAACACTACGGTACAAACTGTGAGCCCTATTGGCACCCCTTCCAAGAACCTGCTTGGACCAGGCCAACCTAAAGTCCAAACTAAAGTGTAGTAGTAATAGTAGTTTAGCATATATAAAGCATACGATTTCTCCCTAAAGTAACCACTACTTAAAGTTTGCCCTTCTGTATCATTTTTATTTTCAAAAGCTTACTCGCCCGCTTGGAGCAGATTCAGTTTCCAACAGCCTCTTAGTAAAACAAGTAAATCTGTTTTTAGAATACTCATGTTCCAAATTACCGGACCGCTTGTTAACATGCATCTCCCTCTCGTCTATCCACTAAGGCACTTGTACATAATGTGGACGGTACTGATACTATACACAAATTATTAATCCAATGCCAAGCAAATTACAAAATACAGAAGGCCTCTCAGTGGATCTGCATCGCTGCAGCTCATATGACAGCCGAGTCACGTAAAATAGTCACCTAGAATAATAGTAAAAAAATGCACAGCCCCATTAGCCCCCGTTGCAGTATCTGCTTGGACTCGGCCCAATTAAAGCAGTAAGTAAAGTGTAATGCTAATAACAATTAAACATATAGAAAGCATAATAAAAACGGGCTAGTCATTACGGGCAAATTTCTAGCATAAGGAAAACGTTTCCTCCCTTGAAGTTTGCAGAAAGCTGGTTCTAGTCACAGCGCTACACGTAAGCTCAAAATCAGTGTTTAGCATAGTGTACCGTTCAGAGCCACCGTGATCAAAAGAGAGCAATAATAACGCGGGAAAAAGTCCTCCCGCTACGGTGTTCTAATACCCAAAGGGTGCTGGGGCGGACATTGCGGTCCGGTGCCGGCGTGCTCAGGGCACGGCAATGGTGAACGTCGGGCTTGTAGCGCGGTAGAGATTCTGCCCGCTGCAGTGTTGTAATCATTTATTGCTCTGTTTGGGGCACGGTGGCTGTGGGCTGTGGTGTCTGCCCCGGCGTTTTGTGTGGCTGCGGGACTGTGGCGGGAGGATTTTTTGCCGCGTTGGAAGTTTCATCTTTGTTGTTGCCGTGTTTTGGGCGCGCTGGCTCTGGACTGTTGTGTGTGCCCCAGCATTTTTCACGGGAAAAAGTCGCAGACATAACACTTCAGAGCTACCGTGCTAAAAAGAGAGCAATAATAACGCGGTAAGGAGCACTCCAGCTACAATGTTGTTATACAAACAAGGTGCCGGGGAACACATAACAGTTCAGAGCCAATAATAGATATCAAACTTGTAATGCGGTGGAGGGTCCGCCCGCTACGGTCTTGTGGTCGTGCAGGAGGCTGGGGCAGACGTTGCAGTTCAGGGCCGGCGTGCTCAAACAGCCTACAACCTCTATCAGTGATAAAACGAAGGTAAATAAACAACATGCATTAAAGTCTCCAATTACAAAGGCAGAAGGCAGGCTACAGCGTGCTAACCAGATAGCAAGCAAAGTGAAAGGACACTGTAGTTAAAAACCGCTGCATCGGAACTACACAGAAGTTAGACAAGCAGGATGGCTCTGTCTCCCTTCACGCCCAGGGAGGAGGGAGATGCGAGCAGAGCATCAAAGGGCTGGGTGAGAAGGGAGGGGGGAATGCAAGGGTCAAAGTGGCGAAAGGGAAAGTAATCGAGCAGAGCATCAAAGGGCTGGGTGAGAAGGGAGGGGGGAATGCAATGAGCAGAGGAGCAGCTGTGCACGTGCATGTGATCTCGTGCACTCAAGGTTTAGGCCAGCCAAAAGACTGGGTAGCACTTTGAAAAACCCACATATAAAATGTCTCTTCGAGCCTTTGGCTCGCGAGACCTAAAAATTTCCACACCACTGAAGAAAAACGTTCTTTGTGTGGTGGCTCCTCCAAAAATTAATTCTCAGATGAAGTAAGAGATGCAGGTGATGCCTGCTGCCCTGAAGCCATTGCTAGCAGAAAAAAAGTTAGAGCTGTAAACTTAGTCTAAAAAAGTTCTTCTCTGCACAGAGATGCTCCTCCAAAGAAGGTCAAAGAAGAATGATTGAATTGGGTGGGGTCTTTCAATAGTTAGAACAGGAAGTGTAATGAACCAATCAAATCTCTTTTTTTTGCAGGTCACATGGGATCGGCGCACCCAGCGCTTACGGAGCACGCACCCTGCGCATACGGATCACGCATCCAACGCGCATCCGCGAAATTAAATAAAAAAGAAACGTAGGATTACATGTAAAAAGATATTACTTTTAAGAATAGTTTAGTTTGTCTTCAATTAATATTCACATTAAATACATATATGTATCTTTTTTTAATGTTAAATATTTCGCTGGATCTGCACACCTACCGCATCATAGACGCATGTGACGTATCACGGAAGCGCGTAAACGTCGCGTTACGTATGTCGAATGTGTTGCGTATAGGTTGGGAGTCGCGTACCTGTCGCATTGTGATCACGCACTCAACGCGTAACCAACGCATACCGTGCGCAGATGCAATCGCGTACGGATCGTGAACGGTGCGCATAGGGTGCGCGGATCCAAAAAAACATGAATAAAATATATATAAATCAAACTTTTGAAAATATAGTTCAAAAACGATTTTTAATTACTTAAAAAAATATTTTTAAAAAAACCCAATTAAAAAAAACAACCTTTTTTAAATTTTGAAACGATTTAATTGAAAAAAAAAGATTAAGAAAATGGTGTTAAAAAAGAATTTCAAAAAAACAAAATAAATGAAATTGACACACTGAAATTGAAAAATATAGAAATCCATTCAAAATAATTAAACATCATAGCTTTAGAGATGAGTTATAGATAGGAATTACCATTTAAAAAACCTTTGAAATTCACTGAAAAAAACCATAGGTTTCATGCACGTTATAGTTAGGAATTGGCATTTAAAAAACCTTAGAAATTCACTGAAAAAACCATAGGTTTCATGCATGTTATAGTTAGTAATTGTCATTTAAAAAACCTTAGAAATTCACTGAAAAAAAACATAGGTTTCAGGGGCGTTATAGTTAGCTGGACATTTCCCTCATACAAAACCCTAGAAATTCCCCTGTTATAGTTAGTTCAGCTAACTATAACTCGCGCCCCCGCAATGCACTGCTGATGACGTCACATATTACATCACTCATGACATGGTCTGTGAAATCACTGATGACATCACTGATGACATCTCAAATGACATCACTGATGACATCACTGATGACGTCATCCATGTGAGAAATTAGTGCATCTTCTCACACCCTACTATAACCTTTGATACACCCACTCAAAATTTCAGGCGGCCATTCTCAAAATCATAGATACTCCAATACCAATAACTACATACCCACTCATTGACTCTTAGGTCTACACACACATCCACTCACTCACCTGTACAGTCACTCATACTTACAGTCACTCAGTACAGGACTATCATATGCATTTATACACCTATATAGACACTCACACCCCACCAATCATCCATAGACGTACTCTCACACCTAGTCAGTCATGCAAATAATTTATCACACTCCCATTTACTCACTAATTCAGTTATACACACACAAGTTCACTTACTCATAAAAATAGTACCATATTCTTACACTCTTATACAATTACTGATACAAGCACACACTCATCCATACAGGCACTCTCACAAACACACACTCTCACATATAGCCATTTATATACTCTTACAAACATATATACTGCCATTCACAAATGTAGTTACTCACACATGTACCACTGAGATATACATTTAAACACTAACACACCCATACACACACTCACCCAACCATACAGTCCATCACAGATACACTCTTAAAACCATGCACCCATAGAATCACCCACTAACACATCTATGCATAGAGTCACACACACCCCACCCACACAAACACTCAGGCACCCATACAGATACTCAGGCAAGCAATCAATAACCCATAGAGACACTCATATAGGTATTCAAAAAACCATGCAGCCACTTATACACCAACAGACAGACAGATACAGACATTCACACAGTTTAGTCACTAATCTGCAGTAAGATATATTTAATGACTCACGTCATCAGTGATGTCATCAGTGATGTCATTGGAGATGTCATCAGTGATGTCATCAGTGATGTCACAGACCATGTCATGAGTGATGTAATATGTGACGTCATCAGCAGTGCATTGCGGGGGCGCGAGTTATAGTTAGCTGAACTAACTATAACAGGGGAATTTCTAGGGTTTTGTACGAGGGAAATATCCAGCTAACTATAACGCCCCTGAAACCTATGTTTTTTTTCCAGAGAATTTCTAAGATTTTTTAAATGCCAATTCCTAACTATAACGTGCCTGAAACCTATGGTTTTTTCAGTGAATATATATATATATATATATACACATACATATATATAAATGCATATGCATATATATGCATATATATGTGCATATGTAGAGAGAGGTAGAGAGAGGTAGAGAGAGGTAGAGAGGTAGAGAGGTAGAGGTAGAGAGGTAGAGAGGTAGAGGTAGAGAGGTAGAGAGTAGTAGAGAGAGCGGTAGAGAGAGGTAGGGAGTAGAGAGTGAGTAATAGAGAGTAAAGAGTGAGTAGTAGAGAGAGTAGCAGAGAATGAGTAGTAGAGAGTAGTAGAGTGATTAGTAGAGAGTGAGTAGTAGAGAGTAGTAGAGAGTGAGTAGTAGAGAGAGCAGTAGAGAGTGAGAAGTAGAGTAGTAAACAGTAGTTGAGTATTAGAGAGTGAGTAGTAGAGAGTCAGTAGTATAGTGTAGTAGAGAATGAGTAGTAGAGAGAGAGTAGTAGAGAGTAGTAGAGTAGCAAAGAGTGAGTAGTAGAGAGTGAGTAGTAGAGAGAGTAGTAGAGAGTAGTGAGTAGTAGAAAGTGAGTAGTAGAGAGTAATAGAGAGTGAGTAGTAGAGAATAGTAGAGAGTGAGTAGTAGAGAGTGAGTAGTAGAGAGTGAATATTAGAGAGTGAGTAGTAGACAGAGAGTAGTAGTGAGTGAGTAGTAGAGACTAGTATAGTGAGTAGTAGAGAGTGAGTAGTAGAGAGAGAGAGAAGTAGAGAGTAGTAGAAAGTGAGTAGTAGAGTAGTAGAGAGTGAGTAGTAGAGAGTAGTAGAGTGAGTAGTAGTGAGTAGTAGAGAGTGAGTAGTAGAGAGAGAGTAGTAGAGAGTGAGTAGTAGAAAGTAGTAGCGAGTGAATAGTAGAGAGTGAGTAGTAGAGAGTAGTAGAGAGTGAGTAGTAGAGAGTGAGTAGTAGAGAGAGTAGTAGAGAGTGAGTAGTAGAGTAGTAGAGTGTCAGTCAGTCAGTGTCAGTCAGTCAGTCAGTATCAGTCAATCAGTGTCAGTCAGTCAGTGTCAGGCAATCAGTGTCAGTCAGTCAGTCAGTCAGTGTCAGTCAATCAGTGTCAGTCACTGTCAGCGTCAGTCAGTGTTAATCAGTCATTGTCAGTCAGTCAGTGTCAGCTAGAGCAGCTCTGCTAACCTGGTTCTCTGGCTCTAAAGCAGCTCTGCTGACCTGGTTCTCTGGCTTTAGAGCAGCTCTGCTGACCTGGTTTTCTCCCTCTAAAGCAGCTCTGCTGACCTGGTTTCTCTGGCTCTACAGCAGGTCTGCTGACCTGATTCTCTGGCTCGACAGCAGGTCTGCTGACCTGATTCTCTGGCTCTAGAGCGGCTCTGCTGACCTAGTTCTTAGGCTACACAGCAGCTCTGCTGATCTGGTTCTCTGGCTCTACAACAGCTCTGCTTACCTGGTTCTCTGGCTCTAAAGCAGCTCTGCTGACATGGTTCTCTGGCTCTAGAGCAGCTCTGCTGACCTGGTTCTCTCCCTCTAAAGCAGCTTTACTGACCTGGTTTCTCTGGCTCTACAGCAGCTCTGCTGACCTGGTTCTTAGGCTCTAGGGCAGCTCTGCTGCCCTGGTTCTCTGGCTCTAAAGCAGGTCTGCTGGCCTGGTTCTATGGCTCTAAAGCAGCTCTGCTGACCTGGTTCTATGTCTCTAAAGCAGTTCTGCTGACTTGGTTCTCTGGCTCTAGAGCAGCTCTGCTGACCTGGTTCTCTGGCTCTAAAGCAGTTCTGCTGACCTGGTTCTCTAGCTCTAAAGCAGCTCTCCTGGCCTGGTTCTCTGGCTCTAAAGCAGCTCCCCTGACCTGGTTCTCTCCCTCTTAAGACGTTCTGCTGACCTGGTTTCTCTGGCTCTACAGCAGCTCTGCTGACTTGTTTCTCTGGCTCTAGAGCAGCTCTGCTGACCTAGTTCTTAGGCTATAGAGCAGCTCAGCTGACCTGGTTCTCTGGCTCTACAACAGCTCTGCTGACCTGGTTCTCTGGCTCTAAAGCAGCTCTTCTGACCTGGTTCTATGGCTCTAAAGCAGTTCTGCTGACCTGGTTCTCTGGTTCTAGAGCAGCTCTACTGACCTGGTCCCTTGGCTCTAAAGCAGCTCTGCTGACCTGGTTCTCTCCCTCTAAAGCAGCTCTGCTGACCTGGTTCTCTCGCTCTAAAGCAGCTCTACCGACCTGGTTTCCCTGGCTCTACAGCAGGTCTGCTGACCTGGTTCTCTGGCTCTAGAGCAGCTCTGCTGGCCTGGTTCTCTGGCTCTAAAGCAGCTCCCCTGACCTGGTTCTCTCCCTCTTAAGCAGTTCTGCTGACCTGGTTTCTCTGGCTCTACAGCAGCTCTGCTGACTTGGTTCTCTGGCTCTAGAGCAGCTCTGCTGACCTAGTTCTTAGGCTATAGAGCAGCTCAGCTGACCTGGTTCTCTGGCTCTACAACAGCTCTGCTGACCTGGTTCTCTGGCTCTAAAGCAGCTCTGCTGACCTGGTTCTATGGCTCTAAAGCAGTTCTGCTAACCTGGTTCTCTGGTTCTAGAGCAGCTCTACTGACCTGGTCCCTTGGCTCTAAAGCAGCTCTGCTGACCTGGTTCTCTTCCTCTAAAGCAGCTCTGCTGACCTGGTTCTCTCGCTCTAAAGCAGCTCTACCGACCTGGTTTCTCTGGCTCTACAGCAAGTCTGCTGACCTGGTTCTCTGACTCTAGAGCAACTCTGCTGGCCTGGTTCTTAGGCTCTAGAGCAGCTCTGCTGACCTGGTTCTCTCCCTCTAAATCAGCTCTGCTGACCTGGTTCTCTGCCTTTAGAGCAGATCTGCTGACCTGCTTCTCTGGCCCTAGAGCAGCTCTGCTGACCTGGTTCTCTGGCTCTTAAGCAGCTCTGCTGACCTGGTTCTCTCCCTCTAAAGCTGCTCTGCTGACCTGGTTTCTCTGGCTCTAAAGCAGCTCTGCTGACATGGTTCTCTGGCTCTAAAGCAGCTCTGCTGACCTGGCTCTCTGCGTCTTGAGCAACTCTGCTGACCTGGTTCTCTGGCTCTAAAGCAGCTCCGCTGACCTGGTTCTATGGCTGTAAAGCAGCTCTGTTGATCTGGTTCTCTGGCTCTAGAGAAGCTCTGCTCACCTGGTTCTCTGCCTCTAAAGCAGCTCTGCTGACCTGGTTCTCGGCCTCTAGAGCAGCTCTGCTGACCTGGGTCTCTGGCTCTAGAGCAGCTCTGCTGAGCTGGGTCTCTGGTTCTAGAGCAGCCCTGCTGACCTGCTTCTTAGGCTCTAGAGCAGTTCTGTTGACCTGGTTCTCTGGCGCTACAATGGCTCTGCTGACCTGGTTTCTCTGGCTCTATAGCAGCTCTGCTGAACTGGTTCTCTGCGCTCACGATGCATGCACCCGACTTTGCAAAAATATATTTAAAAATAATATAAGCTTATTATAAGTACAAATATTTTATTTTTTATGAATATCTTAGATAACCTCTTGCCCTAATATGTATATTAAAGACAAATACATCCCTTTTTTTTCCGGAGTCGCGTACCCAGTGCACCCCAGCACGTATATGACGTCACGCGGGACCCGCCACTGCGCAAGCATCTTGTACCATAATGCGCATGTGTCGCGAATGCGTGGGAGCAGGAGTCGCGGACTGGTCGCATTCCAATCGTGCACATCCCGTAATATTAAATGTATATGATGTAACTGAAAAACATGCAGCCTTCGCACACTGTACGAGCATCCTTCATGACTTTTCTAAAATGGCGGCTAGAATCTGCGCACCCACCGTGATGTGTAAGCTTTGAGTGCGCGACTCCGAAAAAAATTTGTTTTTTTAAAAGAAAATAATATAAATATATTAAAATAAAAAATGAAAACAAAAAAATTAAGCAATATTTCATTTTGAATTTTTAATTTTTTTGTGTGCAATTTTCAGAAAATATATAATGTTATTTAATGAAAAAAATATTTATCAATAAACAGTTAAAAAACCTGTAAAAAAACAGTACAAAAAATAGGTATAACTACTATCACACTTAAAAATTAGCATTTAAAAAACCTTTGAAATTCACTGAAAAAAACCATATGTTTCTGAGACGTTATAGTTAGAAATTAGCACTTAAAAAAGCTTTGAAATTCACTGAAAAAACATAGGTTTCAGAGACGTTATAGTTAGAAATTAGCATTTAAAAAACCTGAGAAATTCACAGAAAAAACCATAGGTTTCAGGGGTGTTATAGTTAGCTGGCCATTTCACTCATACAAAACCATAGAAATTCCTCCTTTATAGTTAGTTTTGCTAACTATAACTCGCGCGCCTGCGATGCACTGCTGATGATGTCACATATTGCATCATTCATGACATGGTCAGTGACATCACTGAGGACATCACTGATGACATCTCAAATGACATCACTGCAATGAGTTTGTGCTGCCTGAGGTTTCTGGCCCCGAAGAAGAAGCGTCAAGCTTTGAAATGCGTCGGCCCAAATAATATCTGGGATTGGGAGCAAGAGGTGAATGTAAATTCGCCGGAGGGCTGGCAAGCTGTTGTGTGTCTCCGAAATCCGCTCTTGGGCACTTGTTGGTTCATATATATATATGTGTGTATATATATATATATATATATATATATATATATATATATATATATATATATATATATATATATATATATATATATTCAGTGAAAAAACCATAGGTTTCACACACGTTATAGTTAGGAATTAGCATTTAAAAAACCTTAGAAATTCAGTGAAAAAAACCATAGGTTTCACACATGTTATAGTTAACTGGACATTTTACTCGTAAAAAACCATTGAAATTGCCCCGTTATAGTTAGTTCAGCTAACTATAACTCGCGCGCCCGCAATGCACTGCTGATGACGTCACATATTACATCACTTATGACATGGTCAGTGACATCACTCATGACATCACTGATGACATCTCAAATGACATCACTGATGACATCACTGATGACATCATCCAGTGAATGTCTGTTTTTCTGAAAATTAAATATGTTTTATATATATATATCTCAAGGTCGATGGAAGAATAAATGGGTATATAAGTGTCTAAATGGATGATTTGTTTTTGAAAAATTGATTGTGTGACTGACTGATTAAGTGTATCATAGTGAATACATGGGTTAGTGAGTAATGTTTAAATATGTAAATATCTGTATCAGTCTTTCACTTTGTGTATAAGTGGCTGCATGGGTTGGTGAGTAGCTACATGAGTGTCTATATAGGTTATTAGTTTGTTTTTTGAGTATCAGTGTCTGATGTCTGTATGGTTCGGTGGGGGTATTACGTAGTGTATAGGTGCATGAATGAATGACTCACTCTTTGTATGTGTTGAAGACAGCATGTGTGCAGGACTGTATGGGTGGATGAGTGTGTGCATGGGTGTGTTAGTGAGTGAGTAAATTAGAAAAAGCAGGGGGCCACACAGCCCTCCTTCTTAAAAAAATAAAATAAATAAAAGACCAGCATCGCGCCGGAGGCCACGCCCCCTCCTAGCAGCACTCTGCAAACGCACCCCCTGGCCAGTTGTAAGTTGGGGAATTAATTCCCCTTCAATACTGAGGGTCCCTGAGGGTCCCTGAGGGCCAACTAGCCCAACAGGTACACCTCTCTGCAATGGACCCCAACCCCCGGGTCATGGCCTTTTTTATTTTATTCTTTAGGAGGGGGCTGCATTGCCCCCCTCCTCAGGCCTCCTCAGGCCACTTATGGCCCCGGGGACCCCATCCCCCGGGGTAGGCCTTTGTTTTTTATTATTTAAAAAAAATATATATTTATAGAAACACTTAGGACATGCTGGACAAACCGTATGTACCTATCACCATGACGATTTGCGTGATAATCATTAAAAGGCATCTATGCATGGAATGAATCCACATGGAATGTATTTACACCTAGTGAAGCTCTGACGTGTCTGACGCCCTACCGTGCCTAATCCGGTAGCTACTCTCCAAGTAGACACCCTTGTTGTTTATTTATACAAACATGGGGTAGCTATTGACGGGCACAATTAATATACACGCACACCAAGCCATTCAAAGGGGATTCAACAAAAATTCGACCAAACTATGCAAGAAAACCCCCTCACGGTTAATAAAACACACATCCACTGCCGGATGTGTAATACTTTTTATTTTACTCTCTGGAAAGGAGACAAACCTCACTTGAGAGTCACAGCGTGCTCCTGGCTGAGCCCAATGCTGTGTTACACCCACCAGTGCCCGCCGAGTGCCTCACACCTCTGTGTTGTATTCCACCAGCTAGTGCGTATGCTATGACACTCTCTAGCCCATGTGAACTGTAACACCACCCCGTGAATATGTCGTGCCACACTTGCCTTCGCACGGGTTATATTGCCCCATCTAATGTGCCTTCCTCGATGCCTATGTTATAACGCACAGCGCTATGCCATACATATTACAATCTGGGATCCATATCTTTGTCACAGTGCATATGCAACGTTACACTCCCCAGCACATATTTTATATTACAACTTTAGAGACTAGTTAGATTACACAACACTGCCCTGTGCATATTACACTCCAAGGCGCATATCGCATAGCACGAGCTAGTGCCTGTGCTATCTCGCGCTCTCCAATGAATCTGTCACTACGCACAATGTATTGCATATTATATTTCACGCCCCGGTTCATCTTATATCACACTTTTTGGTGCATAGTTTATACCATATACTATATCTAGTTTTCATTTTCAATCGTGCTCTCAGGACTATGTTCTATATAACACTGCGTCCACCTACCCTTTTCATGGACATTACATTTTGCGATGGGGGTGGAGGGTCAGGGGGTGTTTCTACCAAGTGAGCCCCGAGTCACAGTCACAAACGTCCTCTTCTTCCTGAATAAAAGTGAGATTATGCTGCATACTTGTTCATATTTTAAGTAGTTCGCACAGACACACTTTTTAAAAACAATAAAGTTCCTAATACCCACCTTCTCTGAACAGTTAGCTTGCTGCCCCATCCACCTCCTCCCTATCCTCTGTTGTCTGAATCCATGGACTAGCCTCCTCCCTCCTGCCATGCATGGTCTGATGTGCTGCCACTGCCCTCCATTTAGCATGATGTACCAGTCCACTCCTCCTGCCCTCCATTGCCCAATTCTATGGCCCATCATTGACCTCCTGCTTAGCCTCTGTGCTTAGCTTGCTGCCTCTATTCTCCTTCCCCCTGCCCTCCGATGTCTTTGTGCATGCCCCTGCTCCATCCTTTTTGCCCACCATGTTCCATGGACCTGCCACTCCCATCTTCTCTGAGTGTTCTGTTGAGCTGCCACTTCCCTCCCACCTGCCGAGCATTGTCAGATGACTGTAACCTGTCCCTGCCACCTCCACCCTGCCTGTCCACATGCCATGCCCCTATCCCCTTCCTCCTGTCCTCCATGGTCCATTTTACTGCCACACCCTTCTGCCCTCCCTGGTCTGTTGTGCTGCAACTGCTCCTCCTGCCTGCCCCGTGCGGTCTGTTGTGAGGCCCCTTCCCCTGAACTCTCTTGTCTGTGCCCAGGTCCTGACCCTCCCTTCAATCCTCCATGGTCCTTTGTGCATGCCCCTGCACCCTCCTTCTTGCCCATCATAGCCATTGTGCTGCCACTAACCATCCTGCTTGCCATGCATGGTCTTCTGTGGTGCCATGGCCCCTCCCACCTTCCCTGTGTGGTCAGCTAGCTGCTCCTGACCCCCTCCCACCTTCCCTCCATGGTTTGTGTGTATGACATCATAGTCTCATTGTTGCTCTCCATGGTGTGTCTTGTTTCTAGTGCCCATCCTGCCTGACCTCCATGGTCATCTTGCTGCTCCTGCCCTGCCCCCTTGCCCCCAGCCCTCTGTTTCCATGTGCAGACCCCTATTCCCTCCCTCCTGGCTTGTCTGTTCCATTGTAATGCCCCGATCCGTCCCTCCTGCCCTTTATGGTCTGTTATGCTGCAGATTTCTCTCCTGTCTGTCCATTATGGTCAGCTAGCTACCATTGCCTTTTTCCCCTCTGTTCTCTGTTGTCCATGTGCATGGTCCTGTCCCCTCCCTATTGCTTGCCATGGATTGTTGTGCTGCACTCCCTGATGCCTGCCCTGTAGGGTCAGTTTGGTGTACCTCTCCATGTCCCTCCTGTCCTCTGTTATCCGAGTCCATGTCCCTACCCCAATTCCTCCTGCCTACCATGATCCAATGTACCATACTTGCAAACACTTTGAACTTGGTAAGAGGGAGATTTTGAAAAAAAACTGGGGTATTGATTTTCCCCTTTGAGTTACATTGAAATAGAGGAGATTGTAGACAGGAGACAGATCAAATAAAGCCCATTTGAACTTAAAAACATTGGACGTTTCCTGGCTGAAACGGGTCTGTTGGCATGTATGGTTGTACTACCACTGCCTCTTCCTTCTGCCCACAATGGTCTATTATATTGCCACAGCCTCTCTTGCCAGTCCTGTATTTTTGGTTTGTTGCCCCTGCCCCCCTTTCCACTGCCCTCCATAGTCTGTTGTGCTGCCACTGCCCTTCCTGCCTGCCCAGTGTGGTCAAATTGTTGCCTCTGCACTCTCCTACCTGCCTTCAATTTTCAGAGTCCTTTCCCCTGGCCTCTGCCTCTCAACAGTATCCCAATGAACAACTAGATTGCTAACATTCTATATTGATAACAAAAGTGTGGAACGCCTGACATCATCTTGATGTAATCAAAACTGTAATACCTAGAGCATTTCCTTTAGAAATTACATGAGAGGGTCTTATTTGCATCAAAATTATGGTTAGTGCTCTAAAAAACTAAAATGAGGACATATTTTCTGAGTTTTCAAATTACGACAAAGAACTTTTAAATTATTTGTAATCTTTATGTTTTTTTATCCAGTTGACCACATGATTAATTGTTGCACCTAGGGGAGAGGATGTGGTGTTACTTCCAGAGCTGCAGACTTTGCAACTGGGGAACCAGGTTGGAGTTTCTGCTTCAGCTCAACATGCTGTGATTCTGGTCAAATCACTTAATCTCCCCATGTCTACAACCAAAATGAATTTGATCTTGTGTGATGTAACCAATGCTCATGTAAAGCACTCCAATACCTGACACGTCTGCACTATATAAAACTGCAAATACACAAAAAATAAGTGTTTTGCACACTTCTGTCATTGGGCTACATGTGGGCTACATCTGGGTGATATGTGGGCTCTTTTGTCTCTGGTGGCCATCTTGGGAGATTTTTTTGTTATGAAGTTTCCTAATTTCCTCATTTACTGCAGTCTCCTCAGTAGGAAATGCTTTCAGTTTTTTACTTTGATTCCATCAAGAAGGTATTCAGATATGTCACACATTTGCAATAAATTCTGAATGTTAGCACTCTAGTTGCTCATTAGATCACTGTAGTAAAGCTACTGCTCACCTCAGAAGTCTGCATCTGGTATTAAAAGTGCATGTTTCAGTCTGCATATCAGAATGTTTTAATGAAATAGAAGAGGATTTGAGAAGTCACTCAAAATGTGCCCTAATTTTTCATTCTTCAGCACTAATCATAATTTCTATGGCAAAATGAACCCCCTCATTGTGTTCCTTTTTAAATTAAATGTTTTAAGTGTTACCACTTTATTCCAATCAAGCTGGCTTCAGGTGTGCCATACTTTTGTCATAAGTAAGACTGTTAGCGCTCTAGTTGTTCGTTAGAACACTCTGGGACATTCTGTCATTGGGCTATGCTTGGGCTACATCTGGGTGATATTTGGGCTACATTTGGGCTCTTTTGTCTCTGGTGGCCATCTTGGGAGATTTATTTGTTATGAAGTTTCCTAATTTCCTCATTTACTGCAGTCTCCTCAGTAGGAAATACTTTCAGTTTTTTACTTTGGTTCCATCAAGAAGGCATTCAGATGTGTCACACATTTGCCATAAATTCTGAATGTTAGTACTCTAGTTGCTCATTAGATCACTGTAGTAAAGCTACTGCTCACCAGGGAAGTCTGCTGCTGGTATTCAAAGTGCATGTTTCAGTCTGCATGTCAGAATTTTTTTATGAAATAGAAGAGGATTTGAGAAGTCAAAATGTGCCCTAATTTTTCTTTCTGCAGCACTAATCATACTTTCTATGGCAAAATAAACCCCCTCATTGTGTTCCTTTGTAAATTAAATGTTTTAAGTGTTACCACTTTATTCCAATCAAGATGGCTTCAGGTGTTCCATACTTTTGTCATAAGTAAGACTGTTAGCGCTCTAGTTGTTCGTTAGAACACTCTGGGACATTCTGTCATTGGGCTATACTTGGGCTACATCTGGGTGATATTTGTGCTACATTTGGGCTCTTTTGTCTCTGGTGGCCATTTTGGGAGACTTATTTGTTATGAAGTTTCCTAATTTCCTCATTTACTACAGTCTCCTTAGTAGGAAATACTTTCAGTTTTTTACTTTGATTCCATCAAGAAGGCATTCAGATGTGTCACACATTTGCCATAAATTCAGAATGTTAGCACTCTAGTTGCTTATTAGATCACTGTAGTAAAGCTACTACTCACCAGGGAAGTCTGCTGCTGGTATTGAAAGTGCATGTTTCAGTCTGCATGTCAGAATTTTTAATGAAATAGAAGAGGATTTGAGAAGTCATTCAAAATGTGCCTTAATTTTTCTTTCTACAGCACTAATCATACTTTCTATGGCAAAATGAACCCCCTCATTTTGTTGCTTTTTAAATTAAATGTTTTAAGAGTTACCACTTTATTCCAATCAAGATGGCTTCAGGTGTGCAATACGTTTGTCATAAGTAGGACTGTTAGCGCTCTAGTTGTTCTTTAGAACACTCTGGGAAGCTGCAGTAGAACACAAAGGAATCAACTGACAGTCTCTGCCCTTCTTGGATGTACATGTTTTACTGAGAATGTCAGACTTCATTCTCACATGACTGAGAAAGATAAAGTGAATTTACAGAAAATATGCTTTCAGTTTGGCTTATAGATCACCTTCCAAACCTCTGTGGGAAAAGCATGTGAGAATACTTTTCTCTCAAACATGATTCATGATATCACAGCAGAAGGCTTTTTCACATGGTAAAATCACCTTAGAACACACCACAATTCCTAAAATGAATATGGTACCATCAACAAATGATTTATAATGTAACTAAAATCTTAAAACCTTCTATTAACTTCAATGTTTTTTAATGAGGTGCGATCATGTATAATGGTCCCAAGATGGCTGCCAACACTTCTTGGATGAAGTACTGACAGCCAATCAGATCTCGCGATGAGATGTGTGGTTAGGCTCCGCCCAGAAATATCTATCTTTTTAACTCTAATTTTCTCAGGAACTACTGAACGGATTTACACCATTTAAGCAAAAGGCACGAGTCTGAACTGAGGACTACCTCTTTGCCAAATTTGGTGTAATTCTGTTCAGCAGTTCGGGCTGTAGCTGCGTCAACAGGTCCTATGGGAAAATGCATGGGGAAAATGTGTTTTGGGACCCCCCTTTTTTCTCGGCCCCCGCTTGACGAATCACCGTGAAATTTTCAGGATAGGAGCAGACCAGAGCTGGCCAAATGTTTCGAATATTTCGTGAAGATTCATCAATCGGAGCCACTGTTATTCCAAATAGAATGTTGCAGATTTCCTATGGAAAATAGGTCCTAACTATAACTACCTACTGGCGTCTGCCAATAGGTAATATATCACTCTGACCCGGTAGTAAAGTTGTGCTGTCTCTTAAATTTTTTTTTAATTCCGTTTTTTATTAAAGTAGCTTGTTTAATATATATATATATATATATATATATATATATATATATAATGCCTAGCTTAGCATTACAATTAGTTAAAATTCAACACAATGTGTTCTCCATCCACGTACAGGGATAGTGTTCATACTCAGTAAATTTTATATTACTATGATACATTAACAATTTCAATACTAGCCACAGTACACCTTCAGTTCCTGACCCTAAAAAGTGCACCCCACTCATTGGTTACATGCAGTCATAAGGAACTCTGTACGTCTCCCAGCAGCCCCAAATCTTATCCCATGTCCCCAGACACCTCCTACTCTGGAACACCACTTTTCCTGCTGCACAGCACTAGTCCAGATCTCCGCTGCACTCAGTGACCATTGGTGGTTGGTTCGTTCATCACGCCCTTGCTATATTCCTTTTAGCTACAACGTCTGCTGTTATAAACTAGAGTATATTTATTTATTTAATGCATTTTTATATAGTGCGGACTTTACCCGAAGGTGTCATAGTTCTGTACAATAGAACCAGTTACGTTACATGAGATAAATGGTTCAAAATAGAACGTTACAAAAATAAACAGGAGAGGTAGAGTAAAACCATATAGGCAATAACACAATATCAAACACAGCAATCAAGGGTGGGGAATGAACAAGAGGATGTTACAAATTTACAATGATGAACTAACTTCCTGGTGAGGTCTGAGAATGAGGGTATTAGTTTTGAAAGTGTCTTTGGAAGAGAAGAGATTTGAGGTCAGCTTTGAAAATCTGGATGGAGATGGTGGCACGGAGCAATGGCGGAAGCGAGTTCCAGATTCTCACCGCATTACCTGAGAAAGATTGAGCCATCGATCTTTCCTTTTTGAAGTAGGGGTGCTCAAGCAGAAACTTTACCGCATTCCGAGAAGGTCTCAAACCTCCTGACATTTTCAGTTTATTCGCCAGGTAACGAGGGGAAGAAGTGTGCACGGCTTTATGGGTGGTGCAGGCAGTTTTATAAATGGAACTTGTCTCGATGGGAAGCCATCGAAGAGAAGACAGGATAGGAGTGATGTGGTCACTTCGTTTGGATCCGAAAATAAAGCGAGATGCTGAATGGAGGACGGATTTGAGGGGGTAGAGGTGAGATTTGGGTAAGCCAGTCAGAAGAGAATTTCAGTAATCCATTCTAGAGAGAACTAGCGATTGGGCCAGTGTTTTTAGGTCTTTCTCTGGGAAGAACCGACAGATCCCCCACAGAAGTCGCAGCTGGTAACGTGCGTTCTTAGCAATGGAGTTGATGTGGGAGATTAGGTTGAGTCTTTTGTCAAGTATGACACCTAGGGATTTAGCGCTGTTGACAATCACAGGTTTATTGTTGAGTAAATTCAGCTGATCCATCCAGGATTGAACTGTAGGAGGGGAGAGAGAGGCAGATTGGAGGAGTAATTCAGTTTTGGAGGGATTGAGAATGAGTTGGTGAACTAACATCCAGTTGTGAATAGAGTTGAGAGTAGAGTTGAGTAGTGAAAGATCGTTTGCGGAAGACACCTTGAGGTAGATTTGGGTGTCATCCGCATAGAGATGGTAATGGATCCCAGATTTACTTAGGAGGTTCCCTAATGGTTCCAGATAGAGATTAAACAGAGTGGGTGCAAGGATAGAATCTTGAGGGACGCCTTGACCTCCAGCCAATGGAGACGAAAGACTTTGCTATCTTCATCATTTTGGATCTGTCCGAGAGGAATGAGGCAAACCATTTCAGCACTGTGCCTTCCACGCCCATTCTCTGTTGAAGAGTGTTAAGGAGGGTGTTGTGATTAACAGTGTCAAAGGCTGCGGACAGGTCAAGAAGAATCAGAAGGCACGATTCCCCAGAATCGAGTATATACAGCGCATCATCAATCACTTGCAGCAGGGCTGTTTCAGTGCTGCAATTTTGGATGAAACCAGACTGGAAGACATCAAGGAGATTATTATCCATAATATGTAGGGAATATTGTTTCTCAACACATTTTTCTGTGATTTTAAAAAGAAAAGGGAGGTTGGTGATGGGGTGGAAAATGTTGGGGTCATTCGAATCTGCTGAGGTTTTTTTTAGAAGAGGGGTAACCTATCCTGTTTTGAGGGCAGCAGGGAGGGAGTCTTGACTAAGGAAGAGGTTAACTAGACTGGTCGAGTAAGAGAGAGTATTGGTGTAGAAACCAATAGCGATGCCACTAGCGATGGGGTCAGAGAAATGGTTGGAGGGTTTAGTTTCAAGGATGCATTTGAGGAGGTCATCTTTCGAGATGGCTGCAAAGTTCTGCCAAGTGACTAAGGATTTTCATTCCTCAATAGGGGTGGGGTGAGTGACCTGATCCACTAGTGATTTTACCTTTTCATCAAAGAATAAAGCAAATTCTGCTGCTTTCTTTGAAGAATCCTCAGGCTTGATGGTTTGGGGAGAGCAGTTTGGGTTTTTGATGAGGTCAAAAAGTTTTTTGGGTCTGCTTTTGGCTAAGTCGAGAAGGGATCTGAAATGTGATGCTTTTTCATGGAATATGTGCTTTTGGTATTTGGAGCTTGCCGATCGTAAATTGGAGAGATTGGTGGTGGATGGATATTGTCTCCACTGTTTCTCCAAGATTCTAAGGTTTTTCCTTTTTATCATAGAGAACTTTATTGAACCAAGGTGCTGAGGGGGTGGGTCTTTTCTTTTTCCTTTGAAGTGGAGCGACTATATCGATTTCGACTGCTAGGACTGAGGGGCAATGGGAGGTGAGATCATTGACATCCACGTTAGGGTCTAGTATTGGAAGTGATTGCAACGCAGAGTCACACAGAGTGTCAAGATCAATGTTTTTAATGTTGCGGAACCAGGTAGTTGTCCTTTTGGTTTGGCCGAATGTAATAACGTGCGATAGATGAAAACGGAAGGGAATGAGGAAGTGGTCTGACCACTCTACATGGACAGGGGGAGCAATAGTGAGCAGGTCTGCTTTGTTTATGACAAGGTCCAGATTTGAGCCCTTAGAGTGTGTAGTTTCCGAGCAGGGTTGGAAAAGATCAATGGCTGAGAACAATGTGGCAAGCTTGTTGGCAGCCGAGTCTTCCAAAGAGCCCCAGTGTAGATTGAAGTCACTCAGGAAGGTCTGTCTGTCACTTTGAGACAATTGGTCACTGATGAAGTTGGTGAGTTCCTCCAAAAAGGGAGAGCAGTTGCCGGGTGGATGGTAGATGACATGGAACCTGAAAAGTGAGCCGTGATGTACTTGAAGTTCTAGGGATAGGCATTCGAATGTATGGAAGAGGATGGTAGGAATGACTTTAATTTGAAAGGAGTTTCTGAAAATGATAGTGACACCTCCCCTAATTTTGTTAGTTCTGTCATTTCTGAGGATAGAGTAGTTGGTAGGTATCAGATGATCAAACAAAGTATGAGAGGAGTCATTGAACCAGGTCTCAGTGAGGAAGAGCATGTCAAGATTGCGATGGGTGATAGTGTCGGAAATTTCCAGTTTGTGCTTGATTGCAGATTTGCAGTGTGGAGCAAACAATGCAGCTCTGACACAACTGTTTTAGTGATGGGGGAGTTTGGGCTATTAATGGAGATGGGGATAAGATTCTTGTATGAGGGTGCCAGGGAAGAAGAGGGAGGCTGGATAGATCTGACAGAGGAGATGGTCTGAATAGAGAATTGAGTAGGATTCTTAGGAGGGGAAACTTGAGGGGGATTGACGTTGTTAGTCTTGTAGCTAGCCAGTAAGTTGGCGATGTCTGTGGAGGACAGACTGTGGTTCTTACATATTGAGGCCCAGCTGTTTTCTGTCACAGATAATATGTGCCACCTGGCTACCATTGGGACTTCCTGGCCCACTACCTCAGCCTTTGTCCAAACTATCTCTTTCCAGTACTGTTGAATACAGTGGCAGGCCCATAACGTGTGAAAAAGGTAGCCCCTTTCCCCTCAACATTGTGTACATTATTATTATTATTGAATTTGTTAGGCGCACAGCTACCCTATTAGGGTTTCCCGGCGCAGGTAAGTCTGAAGCAGACTAAGTAACTAGGCCAATTACTGAGTGAAGAGCCAGGTCTTAATGTCTCGGCGAAATTTTAAATAAGAAGGTTCCTGCTTCACATGATTAGGAAGGGAATTCCAAAGTTTTGGTCCAAGGTATGAGAAGGAGCGTCCGCCCATTCTTGTCAATTTGAACCTGGGAAGCGTCAGGTTACCCTGGGCGGAGGAGCGCAGAGCGCGTTGCGATGTGTAAGGGCAGATGAGTTCCCGTAAATACACTGGAGCTGCACCTTGCTTTATTTTGAAAATATGACAAAGAGCTTTGAATTTAATGCGATTGCCAATGCAGAGCCAATGTAAGAGGGCCCTAGATGTGTAGGATCTATGAAGTACACATAGCTGTATAAGGCGCAACCTCCAGAGGGCTCTGGTTCACCTCTGCCAGGTCATCTTCCTTCATTTTACCCAGATCAACCTTCCATACCTCTCGGAGAGTCACCAGTGTCTCTCACATTTTAAATAAAATGGTGCAAACAAGAACTTTCATTAAATAATCTCTCTTCTTTTCAGAAGTAGTGATAATGCTATGGCGAAGGGGCTTCAGCAAAGGATCTCCTTGATGTCTGTTTAACCCTCGTTGCATCCTACTCTGTCTTTTTATTTCTATTAACTAAACTGGTTTCTGCTAGGAGCAGCTAACTAATTCTGAACGAGAACACATAAAAACGCGAGTCGCGCTCTGAAAACCAGTTTGTGTACTGAATGTACTAACATTTGCATTGAAAGATGGTGAAAAGTAGGACTGCGACGGATGCAGGAAACCTGCTCACCTGATGGTGATGCTTTTCTCTGTTCAATTCCTGTTGTTTAGGATGTGAGAGGAAAGCCTTTCATTTACCTGGTCTGAGTGTGTGTGGGAAGCCTGCGGAGCTGTTAACAGCATTGTGTTTGTGTGAGTAAAGCGTAAGCTGATATTGCCTGTGCTGTACCTGCTCAGAGTGCATGTGGAAAGTTTGTTCTGCTGATGCTTGTGTTGTGCCTGTTCTGTCTGTGTGAACATGTGCGTCGTAGGGACGCTTGCTCTGAAAATGTCTGTGTTGTAATTGTGCTCTTTGTGTGTGTGTGTATGTGTGAGTGAAGCCTGATTTGCTGCTGTCTCTGATGCATGTGCTCTGTAGCTGTGTGTCCCCTGTTCTGCTTGTATGTGTGTTTGTGAAGCTTCTTCTGCCGTTCTCTGTGCAATGTGTCTTCTGTTCTACTTGTATGTGTGAGGGAAGCTTTTTCTGCCACCTGTTCTGTACCTATCGTGTATTGGTTAGTGACGTTGCTCTGCTGCTCTCTGTGCCATGTGTGTTGTGTTCTACTGCTATTTATTTGTGTGAAGGAAGCTTTCTCCATCCACTGCCTATGCTGCACCTATCCTGTGTGTGTTGGTGAGGCTTGCTGTGCCTTGGCTGTATCAGTCTCGTGTGTGTGTGTGGGGGAAGCTTGCTCTGCCGCCTGTGCAGTCCCTATTTTCTGTATAAAAGTGTAGCCTACCGCCTGTGCTGTAACCTATTGTGTTTGTGTGTTAGTGAATATTGCTCTCCTGCTCTCTGTGCCATGTGTGTTCCGTTCTACTGATATGCATTTGTGTGAGAGAAGCTTGTTCAAGTGCCTATGTTGTACTTATTCAGTGTGTGCTAGTGAACCCTGCCATGCATCCCTTTGCTGCATCTATTCTGTGTTTGTGAAGCTTGTTGCGCTAGGCTCAGTTTTTTACCTGTTTTGTTTGTGTACATTTGTGTGAGAGGGAATCTTGATCTCCTGGTGTCTGTATTGTACCTGTGATGCTCGCATGCTCCTATGTGAGCAAAACCTCATTTGCTGCAGTCTGTGCTGTGCATGCTCTGTTGGTGTGTGTCCTGTTCTTCTTGTATGTATGAGGGAAGCTTGCTCTGCTGCCTTTGCTGTGCCTACTCTATGTGTGTTGTTGAGGCTTGCTATGCCTTGGCTGTGCCAGTCTTGTTTGTGTTGGTGAAGCCTCCCTGCTGTCTGTGCTGTACATATTCTGTGTGTCGGTCTATCTTGCTATGCCTGGCCCATACCAGTCTGGTGTGTGTATGGTAACTTACTTCACTGCATATGATGTACCTGCTTTTTACGTCTCACTTGAGTCAGCACATGCAGGACTTTTGTTAACTTAATGGGGGCTTCGAGCCAGCCCTTCACATACCATTGGTTGACTTCATCCTCAGTCTCATTTCCTTGCTTCTCAATGCTCAGAGCATGCTTCTTTCACTTCCTCTTCATGTGTTTGACACTTTGTAGTGAATGAGCCACTTTTGTGGTCTGACACCCTATGATGACCCTCGACCACCACCATTTTATACTGACTTAAGTGTGTTATGTTGCCCTAGCCTTAATGTAGGATGGGCTTGCATATGCCTGCTTCTCTTCTGTCTTTTAGTGGAATAGTCTTTCCAAGAACAGAAGGTATGGGATGTTGAGTTGCAGTGTTGTGGATGGTGGTGCACACATGTGCTCAATGTTGTATACTGAGGGATTAAGTGTATAATGTTATTTGGGTTAGGTGAATTATGACTTTGACCTATTGGCTTTGACGTGGTCTAATGTCATTCTGATTTCTGACTTTACCTTGCTTTATGGCAGTGCTGACTTTTGCCTTTGACATGTTCTCATGTCATCTTGCTTTTCAATTTCATCTTGCTTTGGGCCTTTCTGTGTGCATGGCTTAACTAACTCCATTTTCATGCTGAAGCCATTTTCTGTGCCTGCACGAAGAAGAGGGCATGTAATTCTCTATTTCCTGTTATTCACATTTTTCTGACTAGAGAGAACTGGTTCTTATCAGAGGAATGTACATGGTTTGACTCGTAGCCATAGCAAAGGCCTGATCAACCGTTGCTGTGGCCTTGGAGCAGGCTGGGAACAAGGGGGCTTGGCTTGCTAGAAGCTTTGCTGTGTTTGAATTTGTATTAAAAAGCAAAGCCTACACCCGCCTGGTGGAAGTTCACGCCAGGGAGCAGACATGTTGTCATGGAAGAGTAGTGTCACTTCTGAGCTTTCACCCGGTTCAAGCAATGGACTTCCCTTGAGCAAAGTGGGGTGAAATGATGGAGCATTAGGTGAGGTGTCTCTGCTACTAACTGTCTCTTGATTCTTTTCTGAATTCTTTCCTTTCCTTCTTATTTTCTGATTCTTATATCCATACATATATATTTCTACATATATATTTGCCTTGATTGTGTTTCATACTATTGATATGTTAGAGTCTGCTATGATAGGTGCATTTGGCTTACTGTGTGGTGCTATTTACTAATAAATGCATCCCAGATATACCAATTCGTCTTTTCCTTGTAGCAGGAGGTGTGGACTCTTCTTGGCCAAGTATTCTGTAGTAGAAGGATGGGTGAATTCCCTTCTAGCAGGTAATTGTGTTATAGGAAGTTGTTCTACTCCTGGCAAGTGATGTTTAAATTATACTTCACTCTAGAGAAGTGTTGTGTGTGTTACCTTGGTCTAGAGGAGACTCATATGTTATATTGTTTTCTTGCCTTGCCTTTGGGGGAGTGTTAAAAGCTTTCCCACCTTAGGAATTGCTGTGTATATGTTATATTCCATACGTTTGGAACTGATATTCTCTCCCTGGGAAAGTGACGGTACATACCTTGTTCCAGGGGAGATCTAAGTTTGCCATTATACACTTCCATGGCGCATGGACCAAGTACTGATTAACTGCTTTATTACTGCCCCGCCACTGCTTGTGCTAGGATTTAGTAGCACTTTTTTAGGGTGCCATATTTCTTTTACAAGCTGTTCTTAACTTTGGGGCATATCAGCAACAACCGGCGATAATTATCACTAAGCGCACTTAGCGCTAGGATAATTATCGCCGGCTAGCGTGGATTTTTATCGCTGAGATAGTGTGCTATTAGCAACGCTTATCTCAAAAGCGATAAAAATCCTAGCGCTAACTGTCTAACGTGAGATTATTGCTGGAAACCCAGCGATAATCTCACAAAATGTGGTGTTAGCTTGTTGATAGGACCTCACAACCTTAGCCATGATATCCACCGTTCATAGGATATCATGGCTAAGTCAGTCCTGAAGCAGGCGTGAGGAAAGTAGCGATAACAGGGGTTATCGCTACTTTTCTTGCCGCTATGCTTCATAGCATGGGGTTTGATTATGCAAAGCTGGGCATTAAGAATACGTGTGCTAATGCAAGGTTTCACACGTTATCGTGACCTTGCCAATTAGGCGATAAGATTATCGCCACTTTTCGGCTGAAAACGGCCGCAAAAGCGGCGACAATTTTCTATCGCCACCTTGTAAATATACCCCTAAGTGTTTAATCAACTGCCCCAGCAGAAAATTTATACTGTCAATGCTAAACTGTTTACTTGATACGTCCCCAGAAGTTTGGACATTTTAAATACATGGAGATGGATTTTTAGGACGAGCATTTAAGATCTCTTATTAGGTCGAGCATTCAAGACCTCTTGTATATACTTTAGTATATACTTATATGAATATGTACTTTGTGGGCTCTGGAGATCTGCCCCACGACTTGTCTGATACCGCTTAGGGGCTATTTTTCTGTTCAACTGCTTCTATTGAACTATTTTGATAGAAAACGACCAGTAGAGGTCAGTAAAATGCCAGAATTGATTTCTGCTGAGGAACTTTCTTCTTTTTTTTTCTTTCTGGCAACTGGCTCTATTTAACTTTCTTGATAGGAAACACCCAGCAGAGGTCAGTAAAGTATCAAAATCACTTTAGCATTCTCTAGGTTCCACTCCATAGAAATTGTCTTCCACAAGCACCCATAGACAATAATATTTTTTTCAAATCTTGTATTTTCAGTGATATGACCACTGAAGGCCCTGATTTTATATTAAAAACAGAGCTTTGGACTATACCATTTCCCGCTGAAAGGCAATATTTTTCTGCATGTGTTGCCATACCTGGTGTATCACGCAGTTTGGTGCTTACTTTCCCTCCATGTTAAAGAACAGTAGATGTATCAGCACCCAGGCTAATGTTCTGCGTAGCTAAATACATATAAGATCCCAAAGGCGAGACCCATTGCATTGCAAATGCTTGTTTAGTTATTTGTTCCTAGACTCTCACCTGGGATGAATCCATGGGTCCCCTCCTTTTCTACGTCTCCTGAGTTCAATCTCGACTTAGGTCGTGGGTCGCATTCCCCTACTTCTGGTATATGGTATGGTCTCCCTCTCGGGACTACTGTTCATTGGTGCTACTTACAGTTCGATGCTTAAAGTATTGTATGCATTGTAAATATATCTGCGGGAAAGAGAGATTGTAAAGTGTTAGTGAGTGATTGTAATAAATACTAGGTGTGGGCAGTGAACTTCACTCTTCGCGGAGTTTTCTGCACTCCGTGCTCTGAGGAGCTTGCAGATTGTGATCGCGAGCTGCCGCTCAGGTAAAATTTCTACCCGAGCTGCGGAAAGATCAGCATGAATTGCAGTTCGCATGTAGCAAAACACTGCAAAATATGCCTAGGCCTGATGAATACCTATTGTTTGATAAGTACACTGTGTGGTTCTTTTTCACTCTGTCAGTACTAAAGGATTAGACACTGGTAAACAGAGCTGCTAGACACTCCTCCTAGATTAAGCCTGATAGCTGCTCTCCACAGCTACCACTTAGAAAGCTTTGTATGGCTGTCTAAACCACTAAAATCACCATAAGGGTTGCCTGGATTAGTGCAGGGTGCTATATTTACAAAAATGAGCACCATATATTAACCCAGCTCCTCACAGACAGCAAGAAGGCTTTTAGTGCCCACCGGATCGCCCAAAGCTCCAACAAGTTGATATGGAGCCAGGATTCCGCCGGAGCCCAGAGTACTCTGATCTCCACCTCTCCCAGATGGCTGCGCCTTCCCAGAAGGGATGCATCTGTCACTACTGTGAGATCTGGGTGGGAAAGAAAGAGGGGTCTGCCTCTGACCCAATCGCGGTTTGTGAGCCACCACTGCAGGTCTTTTGCAGTGCCCTCCGAGATCTGAACCAGGTCAGTGAGATTTCCCCGATCCTGTGCCCATTGGAACTTCATGTCCCACTGAAAGCCTGCATGTGCCATCTGGCATGGTCCGCAACCAGGATGCAGGAGGCCATGAGGCCCAATAGCCTCAGAGTCATTCCCACCGAAATCCAGGATAGAGGCCGAAATATCGGTATTATAGACTGAATATCCTGGATTCGCCGCTCATGAGCATAAGCCTGAAACTGCACAGTGTTCAGAACTGCTCTGATGAAAGGGACCATCTGAGAGGGACTCAGGTGTGACTTGGGCATGTTGATAATGAACCCCAGTGAATGCAGGAGGTTCGCCATAGTCATAGAGACGACTGCTTGGAACGAGTCCACCTTCAACAACCAGTCATCAAGATAGGGGAATACTGGAACCCCTGATCTTTGCTGATGGGCTGCAACCACCGCCATCAAATTGGTGAACACCTGAGGGGCACTGGTGAGGCTGAAAGGAAGCACAGCAAACTGAAAGTGCTCATGGTCTACTGTAAACCGCAGGTAGCAGCGATTAGCAGGCAGGACGGAAACGGGGAAAATGGTGTCCTGCAAGTCCAGCGGTGCCATCCAGTCTCCCGGGTCTTGGGCAGACAGGACTTGAGCAAGGGTGGGCATCTTGAACTTCTTTTTCTTGTGGAAGTAGTTGAGGGCTCTGAGATCGAGGATAGGATGAAGATATCCATACTTCTTTGGAACCAGAAAGTAGCGGAAATAGCAACCAAAGCCTACTTCTGATCCAGGAACCCTCTCTATAGTTCCCTTGGCCAAGAGAGCCTTGACTTCCTCACGGAGTAGTGCAAGATGATTCTCCGTCAGCCGATCAGGAGTTGGATGCATTGAGGAAGGGGTAGTCATGCAGGGGAGGGAGTATCCCTTTGGACTATTTGCAACACCCACCTGCCCGAGGTGATGTTTTTCCAGTGGAGGAGTTGATAGTGTATCATCCTACCCACTGGATGCTAGTGATTCCGGGGGATTGGACTAGGAAGGTTTTGTGGTGGAGGAGGGGATGTTGGCTTTGCTCGACTTCTGGTCTCCTGTTCTTGTGCCAGAGTGAACCCTGGCCACGGCAAGCTGAGGCTGTTGACCTTGTCGGACCCTCTGGCAGGGATAGGGTTGGCATGGTTGGAAGCCTCTTTAGTAGCAGTGAAAGGAGCAAAAAGCAGGTGCAGGCTTAGATGAAGTTGTGAGGCCAAATGATTTGGCCGTAGCCGAAGAATCCTTGAATCGCTTGAGCGCTGCATCCGTCTTGTCTATGAAGAGACGTGAGCCATCAAAGGGCATGTCTATGAGATTCGCCTGGAAATCCCCCGAAAAGCCAGATGTTCTCAGCCAGGCGTGGCACCTGATGGTCCCTGTCAATGAAATTGCTCTGCCTATCAAGTCTGTTGTGGCCAAGCAACAGCAAACAACAAACTTTGCTGCAGCTCTCCCATCTGAGATGGCTTGGGAGAGCAGGACCCCATCCTCCTCCGAGACCCTAGGCAGCACCTGCACAATCATTTCCCATATAGAATGGGAATAACGGCACAAAAGTCATGCGGTGTTCATTGACCCCAATGCAAGGCTGGCAGAAGAGAACATTTTCCAGCCTTTGGAGTCCCTATCCGGGGAGATGGAGGTGAACGAGCCATGGGAGGTGGAAGCCTGGACCACCAAGCTCTGTGGGGTAGGGTGCGGTGGGTGGTGAGGAAAGCTGGGTCGTCCGGTGCAGGGTGATGCCGCGGGCAATCATTCTGTTCACAGGAGCCCCTGTCCTGGGCTTGGACCATGTGCCTAGAAGAATGTCCGTTAAGGCCTCAATAAAAGGCAGCAAGGGTTCCGAGGAGGAGAAACCAGGCTGCAAGAACTCCATGAAGACATTTGTCTTAACAGCCACATCAGGAAAATGCAGGTCCAAGACCTCTGCAGCCCTATGCACCACCATAGCAAATGGCGCCCCTCCTCCTTAGCCAGGGTAGGGGGGAGACAGCATACCAGAATCTGGGGGAATGTTCAGACTACTGGCATCACCCAGTTCCTCATACCAGTCCTCTTGAGGTTGAAGGTCTTCTATGGGATTCTGCTTCCCCTCCCAATCCTCATCATCTATACCTAACCCTTCAGACCAGGGCCAGTGGAACAGCATGGACCCGTTTGGCTCCTTCGGCGCAGTTCTCGGCGTCGGTGGATACCAGACTAGCTCTGCATGATCCGGGATGAGGATGGGGGAGGTGCCACCGGTGGGCGCCAGTGCTGCAGGGTACCTCAGCATCATACGCAGCTCAGGGGAAGGTCGCTGCAGAGTTGCGACCGGCGCTGGTCCGGTCCTGGGAATGGGTCCAACATGAGGCCATGACGTCAGAGGTGCAGGCCTTATGGGATCTCTTTCACCTAGGCCTGCGGGGCCTGAAGGCCAGCTGGCAGGGTCAGGCCACCCAAATATGGTGCACATGGGTCGAAGGAAAGTAGAATCTTTTTTCATGGTTACTTTTTGCTGGTGTCATTTTGTTTTTCTGATTAGTCTGACTGGTATCCTGCTAAGCAGGACTCCCAGTGACTCTGCTCTCTCCCTAAATTCGACTTGGTAAGTACTTTGGTACCTTTCTAATTGGCTACTGGTGTACCCTCCTAAGTTTCAGGTATATGGTACTGAGATACCCAGGTACTAGGTACATCAGGGGTCTCCCATGGGCTGCAGCATGTATTGTGCCACCCATGAGATACCACTCAAACTGTGACTACAGGCCTGCCATTGCAGCCTGTGTGAACTGAAGCTTCCACCACTGTTATAAATGGGGGTCTCTAGTTGGCAGAGGTAGGTACCTTTTACCAAGTAGAGGCCCTTGCTTTTAGCTAGGGTGAGGTGTCTACACTCCTAAAATAACCCCTGCTCACCCCTTTCGTAGCTTGGGACGAGCAGGCAGGCTTATCTCAAAGGCAGTGTGTAAAGCATTTGTGAACACATACAGTAATACAGTGACAACACTACAAATGGAAACCACAACAGTTTAGAAAAATAAGTATTCTTTATCTAGAGTTAACACAAGACCAAACAACAAAAATCGACAATACAGTAATAAAAATATGACTTTCTGATGGTAGAAATAGCTTAATTCAATGTAGATGGTAAATGCGACACTTTACTCTCAAAGCACCTTGAATGCGTCACACAATATAAACAAAAGGGTCGCAGGGAAGGCGATGCGTCAGTTCCTTGCTTTGGGGGAGGCAGCGCACCTGTTCCTTACTGCAGTGCAGGGGAGGCGATGCGTCTGTTCCTTACCGGAGAAGAGGCGAAGTGTCTGTTTCTTACTGCGATCCGGTACGATTCAACAAGATGGCACCTCGAAGCGTTGCGACGATCTGGTGCGATGCAACAAAATGTCATCTTTGATGCTATGCAATGCGTGCACGCCCTACGACTGTGTGAGAAACTCGGTGAACTTTTGAGCCACAACAGGCCCTGCGACGCGCTTCTCCAGTGATGCGATGGCAACCTCTACGGCGGCGACACACTTCTCTGGTATGCGACACGCTTCTTCGGCGATGCTGCGGAGGCAACACGCTTCCTCAGCGATGCGACGGCAACTGCTGCGGCGGCGACACGCTTCTTCCTCGTTGTGTCGTGCTTCTAGCTCCCAGCAACACAGTCTTCAGAGGGCCCAAAAGAACAGCAGACACCTCTCTGCAGGTAGAATTACAAGCCAGGAAATTCAGGGGGAGCTGGTGATGAAGTCTTTGTGTCCCTGAGACTTTAGAACAGGAGGCAAGCTCAACTTCAAGACCTTGGAGATCTTCCTCAGGATTTTAAAAGTACACACACAGTTCTCTTCTCCTTTCCTTGGCAATAAGTAACCACTGCAGGACAACCCCAAATAGCAAACAGAACAGGGGCAGTCTCCTCCTTCAGCTTCCTTGTTTTTTCTCCTTGTCAAAGGTTCGTATTTATTCCCAGAAGTGATCTAAAGTTCTGGGGTCTCTGCCCCAATATTTATACTGCAAAATCCTTTGTTCTCTGAAGGCAGAGAGTGTCTGTGCCCAGCCAAAACCAGTTCTGTCCTCCCTGGTACAGTGTCTTGGCAGGAGGTGGAGACAGCATTGTTGAAAGCAGACCTGGCCTAGGTAGCTGAAAGGAAATCTCTAACCCCTATTCTCTATTCTACGAAGGCTCAGGCAAGTGAAAGGACATCTCCTCCCCCTACTCTCTATTCAATGCAGGTCCTATTCAGCATAGCCCTGACCCATCATACTGGAGCCAAGGCCCGCTCCAGCCCCCTGTCACTAGCAGAGGCATGCTGGATGGTTAGGAAAGAAAATACCTACTTTTTAAAAGTGGTATTTTCAAACCTAGAATGTAAAAATCACCCACACTAAAAGATATATTTTAACATTCTGAGTTCAGGCATACTAAACTTTATTTTCCCATCTTGTTCCTAGGGTCAGTTAGGATTATAGGATGTTATAGTCAACCTGCCCATTCTGGCCTATGGGAACAGATAGCCTTGCAATAGTGAAAAACAAAATTGGCTGTCATTCACTATTAGGACATGCCACACACATCAGGGCATATGCTACCTTTCACATACAATGCACCCTGCCCTTGGGCCTACCTTAGGGGTGACTAACATGCAGAAAAGGGAAGGTTTAGGGACTGGTAAGTGGGTGCACTTCCCAAGTCGACATGGCAGTCCCAGACTGCACATAGGCCCTGCAATGGCAGGCCTGAGCCATAGTTTACAAGCTACTTCTGTGGGTGGCACAACCAGTGCTGCAAGCCCACCAGCAGCATTTGATTTACAGGCCCTGGGCACACATCATGCACTGTATTAGGGTGTGACAAGTAAATCAAATAAACCAATCATGTAGTCGCTAATCTATTACAATAATTTACAATAGAGAGCACTTGCACTTTGGCACTGAATAGCAGTGGCAAAGTGCCCGAAGCATTTAGACCGGTAAAAACATAGCAAAACCACAGGAGGCAACAGCAAAAAATGGAAGGGAGACCCCACGCCAATGGTGCCAGGTCTAACAACCACTCACTACAAATATAAGTTTCCCTATATCTCAGGTCGCTGCACTTAAAACCTATAATTCACCCCTAAAGTAGGCCTTTCAATCCTGAAGACAGGGTTATTGGTTCTGAGTGTGAAGGTGTCATGCATGAGCAGGACACCCCCTTCAAACCTAGGAGTCACTTCTCCTGGCTTTGTAAGTGTGGTCAGCAATGTTATACATATAGTGGACATCAAGTCAAATATGAGCTGTTTAGCTATATTTGGCTGAACCAAAACCAGTCATATTTGGTATAAAACATGTTGGAATCGTACCCCAACACCGATTCCAGTATTAGATATAGGATCCTTTGTACTGGGGGTTCCACTAAAGAGCCCCCCTTTATTCCCGGTACCAGCCTTCCAGGGTCTTGAAGCAAGCTAGTGCTGCTGCCGACCACAGACATGATTCTGCCCTCCTGCTGCTGAGCCAGGCTTTAGCAGGGGAAGGTAGAATAATAGCTTTTCTGGCACAGGAGGTGTGACTACCTTCCAGACATGACTTAGTGTATTGGGCTGGGGTGGGGGCTCTAGCCAGCGCCACCAGACTGCTTTCAAGCATACTTTTGGTGCCCTACTTGCACACTGCAGTTGAAACCAGTTCAGGGAGCTATTGGCTTCCACACTGGCGTGAAACTAGTCAAAGGACATGGGAGTATCCTCCCCTCTGAGCAGACTCTCCCCTGGGAGGGAACCCTGAATCGTCCCATTCATTTCCTTAGGGTGCTTAAGGGCTTACCTTTGGGTAGACCCTTAGATTCATCGTGGGACAAGATTCAGATTTGAAACCACTTCAACTTCAACCATCTGGGCACCATAGACTTCGTTGGACTTCGCCTTGGGAACCAAGACTGCTTATGGAAGAATCCTGCTGCTCTTGGTCTCATTGTCCTGCTAGTTTTTTGCATCATCTGCACCTGTGCTCCATCCAGGTTTCTCTCCAGGCCTGTGGGCATCAAAGACACCCAAAGGAATCTTCCATGGAGAGAAGGAGTCACTCCAGTGCATCTGCAGGCACCACAATGAAGCTGACCAGTCTACTGCTCCGAAATTCCTATGGACTCCGAAAGGCTCAGCAACACAGGTTTTGGTTCTGCAACTCCCTCATGGCATGGAGTGTCTTCCCAGCAAGCTGGAGGCCAATACCCATGGTCGTAACTGCTGTAGAAGTATCCCTGTGCACTGCGTCAACTTGCTGCTGCCAAGGATTGTTGACTCTCTTAACCAGAGATCTTTGGGTTCCTAGAAGCTCCAGCTTCCAACACCTTTTGACACTAAGATCTCTGTCCTGACGGCATCCTCTGCAGCGTGGGCCTGCATCCTTTGTGAGCTGCTTGAGGTCCTTTTGCATCTCCTGTGCCTTTGGGCTGTGGGTCTCCTTGAGGGTCTTCTTTAACTTCAGTGGGCTCGCCTGCTTGCTTGGGGCCTGATGTGACTCTCCTACACTTGCTTAGTACCTTGGATCTTGCAGGTCCCTACACTGCACCTTCTTCTCTTTCTTTGTCTGTTGCTGTTGCCAAGGTCTGTTGGTGCTCCTGGTCTTCCACAGCTACGCCTGATCCTCACAGCTCCAGCGACAAGATCACCACCAACTTTCCTGCATCTCCGTCCATCAGTGGGCATTGGTCTATCGTGCCTCCTGATCACGTGCAAGTGGCATAGACTCTGTCCCCTCTGCTTGCTGGTACTCCTCTTCAAGAATCCATCCTTTAATTCCAACAGCATCTTGACTGAAGTCCTCCTTTTTGGTCTATGGCGGTTTCCAATGTCACTTCTCATCTATGTACCCAGCTTCCCAGGTGTAGGTATCCAGGTTCCTGGGGTATCCACGGGTGGGGTGACTCTCCAACCTTCCATCTTCCACAGGGTTTCTTCAGGGTCCACTGGGAAGGGTCCTTCTTCATAAAAACTGTAACTTAGACTTTCTCATTGACTTGTATTGAGCACACAGTCATTCTTCCACTCTGTACAGGGCCTCCTTGGGGTTCCTGGGTACTAACTTTGAGTGGTTCCTTGGGTCCCCAGCACTTCTAAGTCTTCTGGGTCCATTCTCGACTTCCAAAGCAGTTTGCATTCCATTTTATTAGGATGTGGTTGTATCTGTGCTACTTACCTGTTCTATAATTGAAGTATTGTGTGTATTGTGATTATACCTCTGGGTAGGAGATATGTATATGTGTTTGTGAGTGTCTATAATAAATACATATTTTTATAACTACACTGTGGTTCTTTTTCATTCAGCCTACACTACATAACTTTGCCCTGCAAGTACTAAGAGCCTCTTAACGCTATCTATATTCTGCCTACTACGCTGCTATTCTATCGCCATTTTGCACATCATTAGGCACTTGCACCTTTATTAGAAGCTTGGGGAACCTGGGGGACTGTTCTAGCTGGGGCTACGATCAGCATTTTTTTACTGTATTTGATGGTATTTTTAACGTTTTAAACTGTGTTTTAAATTGTGTTTCAACCATCATTGCACTTACTTGTACGGCCTCTGTTGCTGGTTTTGGGGCCCGCCCGTTCCGTCACAGCTGCTGTGCCGATTGAGCGGAGGGCGGACCCGGCAACACTCAGCTACTCCGCCTCCCTCTTTCCGCTTCTGGTGGTTCGCGCTTTGGCGCTCACCGGAAGGGTTTATACTATAGGCACCGATGGGGCGGACGCGCAGCGGACATAACTTTGCCCTGCAAGTACTAAGAGCCTCTTAACGCTATCTATATTCTGCCTACTACGCTGCTATTCTATCGCCATTTTGCACATCATTAGGCACTTGCACCTTTATTAGAAGCTTGGGGAACCTGGGGGACTGTTCTAGCTGGGGCTACGATCAGCATTTTTTTACTGTATTTGATGGTATTTTTAACGTTTTAAACTGTGTTTTAAATTGTGTTTCAACCATCATTGCACTTACTTGTACTGCCTCTGTTGCTGGTGTTGGGGCCGCCCCGTTTCGTCACGGCTGCTGTGCCGATTGAGCGGAGGGCGGACCCGGCAACACTCAGCTACTCCGCCTCCCTCTTTCCGCTTCCGGTGGTTCGCGCTTTGGCGCTCACCGGAAGGGTTTATAGGCACCGATGGGGCGGACGCGCAGCGGACGTGCGCAGCGGGCGCACCGCTGGCGCGCCGAAGGCACGCCTAAGGCAAGCCCGTCTGTGCCCGTCCGCGCCAAGTCCGTGCCCAGGGCCCTGCATAATACACCCTCGACGTTGAATTATACGAGTAGTGCTTTACATGCCCTGGGATCTCCTAAGAAGCTGACCTGCTGTACCTTATATCCCAGGGAAATGCTAACTAACTGTGCCTGCGGATTCGTTCTCCCCCTCCCTATACCAGTGAGGGCGTTTTGCGCCTATGAGCAGCGAGAGGAGACCTTGCCACAGGTTCAATCTGTCTTCCAGATTGGACTCATCAATGCTAGATCCTTGGGCAAGCACAAGTACGAAATTGCTCAGATGATAGAGGACCTAGCTTTTGACATATTATTTATAACAGAGACCTGGGCCGATGCGGCATCTGACCCCGACTTTATTACGGCCACACCCACGGGATATAAAGTGATCAGGGAAGACAGGTCTGCTAAGTGTGGGGGTGGAGTCGCCATTATCCTTAGGGACCGGTTTCCGTCAGCTCATTATTCCATCTCTTCCTCCCTCTATGAAGGCCTCCACTTCTCGCTTTCACTTCATCCCAAATTAACGCTCAAGGGAATTCTTCTCTACCGCCCACCTGGCCCTCGCTCCACGTTTTTAACTAATTTGGGCAGTCTATTGGAACCAGCTATTTTAAATTCTGATTTTATCGTTCTTGGGGATTTTAACTTTTATTTAGAGGATGCAGGGAACAAAGATACAGCAGAGCTATTGGACAGTTTTGGTTCTTTTGGACTCTCACAATTGGTGCATTCCCCCACACATACTGCTGGGCACACACTAGATGGTGTGTTCTCCTCGCTTCAGGGTCTTATGATCAAGGACACGCTTCCTTTGACGTGGTCAGACTACTCCCTAGTTAAATTCACGCTCCCCATGCCTAGTGTACCCAAGGAGGTTGTCAGTAAACACTCTGCCTCTGTTGGGCTTGCATGGAATAAAGCAGACTTACCATCTTTTACTGCTCTGCTAGAATCTTCTTATCCCTCCATACATGACCAGGTAGACCTGGCTGTGGACAGCTATACTAATTGGATACAGGATGCAGCGAATGCTTCAATTCCTCAAAGAACGCTCTCAACTAATAGGTCTACACCTTCTGCCCCCTGGTTCTCTGACTGTCTTCGTCTGGAAAAACAGCATTGTCGTCGCTTAGAAAGACGGTGGCGGACAAACTATGATGAGCCTCAGAAATTAGCGTATAAGACTGCACTTTCCAATTATAAAAAACTCCTCATATCTGAAAAAAAAAGATACTTTACTTCTCAGATCGAGTCCGCCGCCAACTCCTCTAAAGAACTGTTTACAGTGATCAATAAGCTCTCGACACCCACTAACTCAGGCAGGAGGGTTAACCAGGAATTCTGCAACGAGGTGGCCGAGGTTTTTAAATCTAAGGTTTTAGATATTTTTAATGCTTTTAGGGTGGCTTCTGACCCCAGCCCAGTTTCATGCCCTAACAGCCCAAGCATTAACAAGCTTCCACCATTTGTGTTCTCGGCAATCTCGATAGACACAGTGAGAGACCTTATCCTTCAAGCTAAGTCGGGTTCACCTTTAGACCCCTGCCCCCCAAGGGTCTATCAAGAACTGGCACAGTCGGTGAGTTCCCCACTCACCGATATTTATAACCTGATGTTCTCTTCTGGTGTTTTCCCGACTAGCTGGAAGCAGACGTCCGTTTTACCTTTACTAAAAAAAACGACTCTTGATGCGACTAACCCTACCAACTATCGGCCCATTGCCAGACTGCCGTTGCCAGCTAAGATAGTGGACAAAATAATGAATAACCAATTGTCCCTATTTATTAATGCCAACGGCCTTTTGGACCACACCCAATTTGGCTTCCGTAAGGACCACAGCACAGAGTTGGCATTGATCAAAGCCTCCGAGGAGATTAGGGCAGTTATGGATGGTGGAGGTGCAGCAGCTCTGGTGCTCCTCGACCTCTCTGCGGCATTTGATACGGTGGATCATGGCCTTCTGCAGAGACGCTTGGAGAAGCTAGGACTAGGAGACTCAGCACGCGCACTTATAGCCTCCTTTCTCGCCGATCGAACATCCACCGTATCCATGGATGGTTTTAATTCAGATTCTTACACACTTCCCTGCGGTGTCCCACAGGGGAGCTCTCTAAGCCCCACACTATTTAACATATATGTCTCCGAATTAGCACCCCTTATCCGGAATTTTGGTTTCAGTCTGACCACCTATGCTGATGACACTCAGATTGTGGTGGCTGCCTCCAAATCCCAACATTCTCCGGCTCCGCAGTTCAGGAACTGCATGAGTGCAATCAATAAGTGGATGACAGCACACTGCCTGAGGCTCAACCCTAGTAAAACAGAAGTCTTAATTTTCGGGAGCATTCAGCCCCCGTGGAATGACCTGTGGTGGCCCGTTGAGCTGGGTTCCCCTCCCACTCCGGTGATTAAGGCAAAGAACCTGGGCGTGCTTATGGATGCCAAGCTCACTTTCCATCATCACACAAATGCGGAAGTGTCGGCATCGCATTTTCTCATCAAGAAAATCAGGAAAATCTTTCCTTATATCCCTAACCACACTAGGAGAACAGTAGTCTCTTGCCTTATTTCATCTAGGCTCGACTACTGCAATGTCCTTTTTTTGAATGCACAGAAGCAACTTTTGCATAAATTACAGATGATCCAGAATGCAGCGGCTCGCCTCATACTGGATATTCCTAAATATCACTCCGTCTCCAACGGAATCCGCCATCTCCACTGGCTTCCTATACCCCAGCGTGTTGATTTCAAAGCCCTGTGCATCGTCTTTAAGGCCTTGCATGGTATTGGTCCGAGTTTCTTGCAGGATCATTTTTCTTGGTACTGTCCCACCAGACAGCTGCGGTCCACTGGAGCTCGATTACTCGCTGTACCAAGAATTCTTAAAACTCACTGGGGTGGACGCAGTTTTTTCTACGGAGCGTCTAAATTGTGGAACACCCTTCCGTTCTCCCTCAGAAATGCTAGCTCCCTGACGATTTTCAGGAAGCAACTGAAAACTTGGCTCTTCCAGCATTAGGGCCAAAGTATTCTGTTATCACTGTTATGTCCAGCGCCAAGACACCCCCGGGTATACGTGCGCTCTATAAATTACTGTAACATAACATAACATATGATCAGTTCTGGTAAAACAAGCTGCTTAACACTCCTTCTGGACTAAGCTTGAAGGCTGCTTTCCACAGCTACCACTTACAGAGCTTTCTCTGGACCACAAAAATCACCTTAAGGGTTGTCTGGATTGGCACATGGTGTTACACTTAGATAAGTGAGCACCATACACCAAGCCAACCTCCTACAATGGGTCATAGAATTGCTTGAGCTGGGCGGGCGTAGCTCCTAGCCCTGGAAAGTGAGGGAAACGCAGTGCAGGCCCAGGTTCACACTCCACAGAGTGAGGCCTAGAACGCCAACGTTTCTCCATCTCGATGCAACTTTGACTTCTTGTGGTGCCTCTTACCTGACTTGAACAAAGAGGATGTGGTTCCCTGAATCGGCACTCCCTCACGACCGAGACTGGACCGGGAATGAGATCAACGAGGCAACCTCCGTGGTGCCATGCACTGGGCTGCAAAAACCCTTAGGGACCACTAGCTCAAAGCCTTAACAAGAGTCTTGCTGAAGAGAATTGAGAGTGGGTTAAACATCTGACTAGGATTGTAACATCTGGATGTTTTTATTCACAGTTTTTTCTTGTTCTTTTTATCACATTGTTATATGTAGCTCTGCAATCTAAGCGGCTTTCCACGGCTTGAGGAGGAGTTAAGCACCACATAAAAATTGGGTAAGGCCTATTCTATTTATACACGCCAATTCTACTAGTATTTCACTCTGGTGAAGGGCACATTAACCCATGCATGTCCATGGTATAATAGACGGGACTTTTTGTTTTTGATTTGTATATGTTGAATAATATCTCTCTCTGTACATTCTTTTGAAAACAGAATGACTGTGGATTACCCCATGTGTCTGTATATTGTGGTTTGCCACCATTATGTACAAATGTTTGTAATTCCTTGCATATAGTTGCATTGCAGAGTTGTACCTGTTGTAGCTGTGCAACCCTACTGGGCTAGTGAGAGGGCAAAACAGAGAATATGAGACAGGCGAGCCTGAAGAGAATCGATGGCGTTGTCTGGACATCATGTACCAAATTTACACCATCTGCCAATATAAACAGATTTGGTGGTGTGTCTTCTTGAACAAAACTAATATCTACAACTTTAGGGGCGAGAGAACAATAACTTTGGTTGCACTGTTCAATGGTGGAAGATCTGAATGTTGGGGTCTAGAACCTGTCCCTGCAACTGTGATGGAAGGTCTGTCTTGAGAGGAAGATGGAGCACAGGCACAGGCAGAGGTGAATGAGGTTTGCATACCACCCCCTGTATGGCCAGTCTGGGCGATTGATAATTCTTGGACCTCATTGAGGCGAATCTTCCTCAACACACGAGAAATAAAGGCCATCTTATGCACAGGTTCTGTTAGCCTGGCTGCCAATGGAACATCTGCTGTCAGTTTTCTCGCACTCCCAAGTATTCGGTCAACATAACACACATACGTCAACATTTTACATTTAGGTTGAATATCAGAAACTAACTCCAGTAATACTGTAGGCATCAGATATTGTACACAAAAGATGTGTGACCTGACAACCAATGGGATCATCAATAAAATAAAACAGCACAATCTTCAGTCTTGGACTTCAGCTCGCTAATGCTCTAAAATATTAACAGTTTATAGAAGCTTCCTCGTGGTGCTAATTTGCACCAATATATTTAGCACTTTTTGACATATGGTAAGTGGATGGTATTTGGCTCCAAATTAAATTACAACAATATGTGCATGCACAGGAATGCTGAGGGGGATCTGCAGATTTGTAAAGCGTTGTACTTTAAATACAACAATATGTGCATGCACAAGAGTTACCAGGGAGCTGAACGTCGCGGTTTGTCTATGCACAGTGACATAATGCCATAGCAGCCCATGGAAGAGGATACATGGCAGAACTGAAAAATTGCATGTGCGCAGCTGGTTTGTTGCTGTGTGTCTTCTTTATGCTGAAGGCCCAGAGATGCCCTGCTCAGCGATGCTGCATGTGACACCTCACTTGTAGTGCGGAGGTACCCCGTTGCCAGCGATTGACGATCCACCAACCTACTCATATTCTCCCTTTTTAGGTCTGGTGTTAGCCAAGACCTGTTGATTTTATTACAATATGTATCACATACTTACATATAGGGATTTTGACCCACCTCTCAATCCATTGGTCTATTGTTGTCATCAACATTTTGCTTTTGCCCACTACAGCATACAACATTGAGCAGTGGGTCAGTCACTGTTTACATTTCTTTGAGTGACTGCATTTTGCTCTTTCACAAGGAGCACATCCACACACAAGCGAGTTCTCTTCAGTGCCAGTGTTCTTACTTTATGATTACTTTAGTGTTGCCTCTGTGTTTGGAGCCTCGTGCGATAGCAGGACGCTTCTGATGCACATTCCTTCTTTATTAGATCCCATCTCCTGCCATTGCTGTTCCAAATTCCTTTAGGAGTGTTTTGCTTTTCTGACTGGTGCTAGTTTACAGCCTACCAAATCAAATTGTGTCCATTTGAAACTGTTCTGTCTTACGTTATCCTCTTTTTCCTTTTTTCCTCTTTCTTTTCTACTCTGTCTCTTTACTATTTTCTTTCTGTTTCCTCCTTTCATTATTTTTCCCTTTCCTTCTCTCTTTCCTTGTCTTTTCTTGTCTTTCCTACTCTTTACTTCTCTCTTACATTGTTTCTTTACTTTCTTTCCCTTTTTCTTCTTTCCTTCTCTTTCCTCCTCTTATATTTCTTCCTTTTTCTTTCTTTCTCTCATTCCTTTTCTTTCGTTTTCCCTTTTCTTCTTTCTCGTGCCCTACTTTCTTGCTTTCCTACTTTCTCACTTTCCTATTTTTCACTTTGCTTTTTTCACACTTTTTCTTTCTGAAAGGTAAGAGTTTTGCAGACAATGCCAGACTGAATGACTTTTAGGTCTGCATTAACCAGAAAACTGATCAAGCGGCTTACCAGCAACAGGTACTATAATACCATAAACTCACATGGGCCCATAAACACACATACACACCATCTGGTAATAAACCACTGGGGTCAATTGTTTATGATTCTTTATCATTCAAAATTAGTCATGTCTTATTCTGCATTGGCCAAGACCTTTTGATTCTGCTAAAATTATGTGTATAATATAGTTACTTTTAGTGTTTTTAGCCAGACTATATCCATTAGTCCGTTACTGTGATATTCACATTTTTCTTCCACCTGCTCTGGCATGTATGAAGGGGCAATGTATCAGCCCGCTTCAGCCATTGGTTGAATTCACTATGAGTTGTGGCATGCTGTCCTTTCACAAGGAACACATCAACACACAAAGTAGTTCCCCTCAGTGCCAGTGAGTACTATGCAAATGTGTAGTTTCATTTTAGACCCACAAATATTTTTTGACTGGAGATTTAGGCGGGGTTGGCATATTTACAAATAGCAAAGCATTGCAAAAACCATGAGAGAACCAGAATTGCCAGAAGGCTGGCTGCCAATGCCAGACCTAATGGCTTTGCCAATGCTTGTTTATAAACTGTTCTCCCAGGACAGCTATAGCCCTCAGTCGTTCATGCACTTGAAAAGCACTCGCCAAGACTTCAATCCTGAGGAACTTTAACTTTTACCCCATCCCGCTTAAACAACATTATGGCGCTGTTGCCCTCACTCAGGCACCTTAAACACTTATAGCATTTCTTTCGTATTTTTCGATGTTATACATCTAACACGACCTCTCTGTTGCTGGGGAGCCAAGCCCATCCTACACCCCGTGAACCTCGGCTCGAAGCAGTCAATTCCTTAGATAACCATCTATTGACCCTTGGTGACCGTTCTCCGGCCCCTACAGATGTTTTACGAATTATCATCCCCAGCACGCACACGCGCCCTGTCGTAAAGTAATTTAGTTAAGGAATGACTAAACCGCCTGACCTGTCGGGTCGGATAGGGAACACAACCTTAGGGAAGGAATTTGTATTGCCCATTATTCAGTATCTTGTATAAAGAATGTGTTCTCGTGGATGATTTGTATTTTTATTACACATGAAGGGGGGTGTTGCTTTAGGGGATTCTAGCGCTACAAAAGATTGTGAGCCACAGATTGAAGTGGCAGTCTCCTAAGAACCTACTTACGATGTACTTCTGGGACAACTGTACCTAGCTGCAGCTAAATAAATTGAAGTTCCTATGCTAACAGAGTGTTCCGTGTCTCTGTAATTTGGAAGGCGAACTCAGAAGATTTCAGGTGTACCCTGCGCCGCCGGGCCTGACAAAGCCTGGTTCTTCAAATGGTGCCCTCTGTGAGGTGGCTTCAGAGGATGTGGGTCCAGCCCGAGGATCGTAAGGAGCCCCGCCAGGAAATTCCGGAGGACGCGCACCACGTGATCGACCCCTGCATGTCGTAAGTGGACCGAAGGTTTTTACAGCGTGGCTTCTCCTCTCTAACGGCTGCGGAGACCTGCTGCCCTGACTGCCGCCACGCTTTGGCCCTCTTGGTTTTGGTATGGCGAAACATTAGAACGGACCTCTGTTGGCGTGGGACTCATCTGGATAAGTTAAGTATAGTGGCCACTCCTTTGTCTTTGTTTTGTTCGACTTTTGCAAAAGCCGAAACTGAGGGGTGTGTACAGTTTGTGTACCGTAAAGTGACTAATTAATCCCACACGAAGTTTGTAAGAAAACTAGTGTGCTAACGATGCCTGGTTTTAATAAGTTTGGTACTTGGTTTGGTTTTGGTTGCAATAGGGATTCCTGACTGGAGGACTCTTGTCCAATCCCTCCGGCCGGAACTCCTCCGTATGAAGTATACTCTAAACATGGTATTTGCCCCATAGCGTTTAATGAGGCATGGATTCGCTATACCAGGAAAGATGGTGTTTTACGGTGGCCGAAAAACGGCAGTTATGAGCTCAAGACCGGCCGGCTATGTTTGACTCCTTTCGCTTATGGCGCAAGGAGGCCAAACAGAAAGAAATAAAGCAAGCTAAAAAAAATAGGAAAAATATGACTATTGTACAAGCTGCTCAGCAATTTACAAGCGACGAGACCGATCGTGCGATTGAGATTCTAGATAGGCAACATCGTATGGCGGTCGATAGATGTTATCCAGTTTTGCCGACTCCCCATGCAGAGAAAAATGCGGACCCTGAGAAGGACCCTTTAATGTCTCATCTGTTGAGACTACCCCCGCCCTACGCGCAGGGGACTGGTGTACCTCCCGCATTACCGCCTCCCCCGAGAGCGAATGCACCCTTAGCGTTGGTGCCTGCGCCACCTGTTGTTCCGCCCGTCGCTCCCCAATTGGTTCCCGCAACTTCTTTACAACCTATTCCGGCGTTACCGAGTTCTCCCTTCCCGTCGGGTCCCTTCGTGAATGCTACTCCCTCTCCTGTTCCGCTTAATGTGAATGCAACCGACTCACCTGCTCCGCCTAATATTATGTCTCCTATCCTAATGACGAGTTCTCCCTCCGCTCGGAAACGGATGATCGATACCGTTTCCGGCCTTTTGTCCCCCCTCTTTGGGGCTTTGCAAACTACTCCCGTTCTCTCTCGTAGGCAAACTCGTAGCCAACTCCCCGGTCCAGACGAACGGGAAGTACTAGACCTCCTTGCCCAACGGTGGGTCATGAACAGCTCGCAGTATACCTTGCAGGACATTATGCTTACCTTTCACCAGTGGGAAGCGCCTACGCAAAGATACGTTTTCGATGTTATGTGCAAATGTTTGGGTCAAGAATGGGAAGATATGGGATTGGGGCCAGTTCCCCAGGGCCTGCTAGATGTACAGGCCGAGTTTGACAAAGGATTGATTGTGATCGCTGAGGTCGAGGATGCAGTGGGAACGCTCATCACGTTCAGAATGATGTTTGCTTACCGGTCCTTGCCAAAACGCGATTCTTCTGTTAGGCGAAAGTTGAAACACTACCCTATGAGAGAGGTTTCCCCAGTGTGGAGAGAGGAGGTCGCAGCTCAAGGAAACAATCCTCTTATACCTGCCCACTTCCATCGTGTGTGGGTGCACGTTCCTTGGAAGCGTTCCGAGGTATTGGCCCTAAAGCAGTCGTTACCGGACCCCCGTAAAAATCCTGCTGGCTATTATAAAGAGTTGTCCCAAACTGTCGACGCCTGTGTTATGAATCTGGCTGACATAGACATGCTCATGGGTAATGTAGTACCACAACCATTATGGGCCGGAATCCGGAAGGAAGACCACCCTGCGGAATTGGGAGGTAATTGGGCTGCCATACTTGCCGCGGACAGACTCCAAGTGGGTGGTGCTAAACCAGAACCGTTAGTTACAGAACTCCCAGCTAGAATGATTGCCTTACTGAAAACTATGATGCTCCCTCTGCGAGTTAATTGGGATAAATTAGCAGCTTGTAAGCAGAAAGCGGACGAAAATGTCTCTGATTTCTTCACACGGTTTGAGGAGACGTTTATCGATCATAGTGGTCAGGATATGAGCACGGAAGGTGGCCAACGACTGTTTGTAGATAAATTTGTGTCTAATTTGGTTCCGGAAATATCAAATAAATTAAAGAATTCTGAAAGGGCGTGGGCCGTGTCGTCTTCTGCCCAGATACTGGCCACTGCTCAGTATTACGAGAATAGGGATAAAGAGGAGAGAGAGAGACTAGACAAAAAGACGAGAGAGCTAAAAACGAAAGTTCTCTTACAACAGGCTTATCCTCCTCGCCTTGCCCAATACGAATATCAGCCGCCTCCACAAAGCGTACGAACGGCACCCCCGGATCACGAGGCCGGGGTGGTTATCAGTCAGCACCCAGGGGTAGAGGATGAGGCACACCGCCTAATAACCAACGTTCCATCCCCCCTGAACACTTCACAAACTATTTTGATCAGCACAATGTACAGTCTACCAACTATTACAATGATGATTATTATACCGAGGGTGAGAGCCAGAACTGTCAACATAGTTAGGACAGCCTTGGACAAAGTAAGGGAGTAGTTTCAATTCCAGTGGATCAAAGCGGGCCTTATGTCAATGTGGTAGCACTAGGTGTTACAGAGCCATTCTTATTAGACACCGGTGCGACAAAGAGCTCTATAATGCATTCTAATCTCCCTGGGGCACCTTTGTCTGGCTGTACAAATGTTTCTGTGGGTTTTTCTGGTGCCCCAGTTCAAAACCCAGTTTCACGCCATTTGCCCAGCTCAATAGGTCCTTACCAATTGGAGACTCCGCTCCTTTTAACAACTGGTTGTGGTGAAAATTTGTTGGGTTTGGATTTATTGAAGAGATTGTTTGCAACATTGTACTGTTCTCCTTCTGGTGTGTGTCTTACCCTAGGTAAGGGATCAACGTCATCGATGTATTTGTCCACAGACCAGCTCCCTCCTGAATTACAGTCTCTTCCTGCCACCCTCTGGGCCACTGGCCCCAATGATGTGGGCCTCTTACAAATTCCGCCCTATATTGCAACGATTAAGTCTAATGTTAAATTTCCTCGCATTCCACAGTACAACATTTTCAGTTACGGCGAAAAGGCTCTTTTGACTATAGTTCATGATTTGGTACAGAATGGTGTGGTCGAAGAGACTAGGGGAAATGTATGCAATAGCCCTGTTCTGCCTGTTTTTAAACGGACCGACCCCTCCCAGCCACCTGTTTATCGGTTTGTGATTGATCTCAGAGAAGTTAATAAGATTGTAGTACCTCAATTCCCTGTTGTCCCAGACATTAATGCCATATTGACAACGATACCTGCCTCAGCTTCCTGGTTTTCTGTCATTGACCTCAAAAATGCGTTCTTCAGCATACCTATTGCTGAGGAAAGTAGGGATATTTTTGGCTTCTCCTTAGCAGGCCGAAGCTTCCGTTTCAAGAGAGCTCCTCAAGGTTATTGCGAGAGCCCCTCTATTTACAGTCAAGCATTAAAATCATAGCTCGACTCTATGCCTTTACCGCCAGGTGCCACCCTCATTCAATATGTGGATGACCTGTTAGTAGCAGCTGATTCAGAGGACACTTGTAAAAAAGCTACTGTTTCATTGTTACGCCACTTATCTGACCATCACCACAGAGTTTCACTATCTAAATTGCAATATTGTTGCCAAGAGGTTACCTACCTAGGTCACCTCTTGTCAAAGGAGGGACGGCGATTGACCCCAGAACGTATCCAAGCAATCGAGCAAATGCCTATTCCTTGTACGCAAAGAGAGGTGCGTGCCTTTTTAGGTATTACCTCTTATTGTAGACAATGGATCCCCAATTTCTCCCTCCTGGCGAAACCCTTGTTGACACTGACTCTTAAAGACACACCACACCCTCTCCCATGGTCTGTGGAATGTCAGAAAAGCTTCAATGGTCTTTGTACTGCCTTGTGCTCTGCTCCTGTGTTAGGTACTCCTGATTACAGTAAACCTTTCACACTCTATGTTCATGAGAAAGAAGGTTGCGCATTATCAGTTTTAACGCAACGATTCGGGGACAGGCAGCGTCCCTGTGCCTATTTCTCTGCCACATTAGATCCAGTGGCCAAGGCTTTCCCTAGCTGTTTGAGAGCAGCAGCAGCAGCAGCAGTTTCCATACGCCAGTCTGCCGGATTGGTATTAGATAATACCCTCATTGTCATGGTGCCGCATGCGGTAGACACCCTCCTAAACAGAACCAAGACGCAACACCTTACGAGTGCCCGCCTTTCAGGGTATGAACTGACACTCTTGGCTAGCCACATACACATTAAACGGTGTAATGTCCTGAACCCGGCAACATTGCTGCCAATTCCAGTAGAAAATAGTACACCAGAGCAACATGATTGTTTCCTCCGTACGGAGGAAGAGAAAAGAGGCAGAATTGATTTGAAGGATACTCCACTCTCGGACCCGGATGGGACCCTGTGGGTGGACGGTTCCTGTTTTAAGCTTCCCAATGGCGAAACAACCACAGCCTATGCAGTTACTACCTTGTACACTGTTGTAGAAACAGCACAGATTATGCATAATTCAGCCCAGGCAGCTGAATTAATAGCACTGACTAGAGCATGTGTGTTGGCTGAAGGAAAAAGGGTGAATGTGTTCACTGACAGTCAGTGTGCATTTGGAGTGGCCCATAGTTTTGGCCGCCTGTGGAAGGAAAGAGGGTTTCTCACATCCCATGGCACTAAGATACAGCATGGCCAATTAGTGAATGACCTCCTTGAATCGCTTACCTTGCCCACTCAGATAGCAATTGTGAAGTGTAGCGCACATAGGAAGATCACTGATGATGTAGGTCGAGGAAATGCGTTTGCAGACCAGATAGCAAAAGAGACAGCTAAGGACACCACTAGTCGCATGTATGTTGTGGACTCCGCTAGATGGGTTGCACAAGGTGGGATGTGTGAGAATACTGTGGACAGTGTGAAAATGAACCAGGCAGAAGCCAAAGAGAAAGAATTAAGTACGTGGAAAGAAGGTATGGGAAGGTTGGATGTGACAGGGTGCTGGACAGATTTGTCAGAGCATCAACGCTGGTTGTTACCAGATGCTTATGTGCTACCAATAGTGACCATGGCACATGGTCCAGCCCACATCAGCGCAAAAGGCATATGCAAACTTCTGGCCCCAGTATGGCAGAATGTGGGGATACCTAAATGCGCAGACAATCTGGTTAAGCACTGTATTGTATGTTTGATGCATAATCCAGGGAAGGGAACAGCAACACCAACAGGCCACTTTGCTCCCCCAACGTACCCTTTTGAGGTGTTTCAAAAAGATTACATTCACATGGAACGATGTAACAATCTGAAGTACGTTCTTGTTGTAGTATGTGCCTTCTCCCGATGGGTGGAGGCCTATCCCCTGAAAGATAATACTGCTCTATCGACGGCAAAGGTCCTTTTAAAGGAGTTTCTGCCGAGATTTGGGTTACCTAGAATTATTTGGAGTGACAATGGGAGTGAATTTGTGGGCCAGATCATGCAGAAAGTATGTGCTGGTCTTGGCATCAAGCAAAAGTTTCACGCAGCAAACCATCCTCAGTCAGCGGGTTTGGTGGAGTGCTATAATGGCACTCTCAAGCTTAAATTGGCGAAAATTCAAGCCAGCACGGGTCTAGCTTGGCCTGATGCCTTGCCCTTGGCTCTCTTATCTACCAGAATAACCACCCATTCCCTTATGGGGCTTAGTCCCTACGAAGTTGTGTTTGGATGCCCGGCAAATGTTTGCGGAGTCCCAAGGCCCAAGAAATATTCTGAGATAGAGCATCCATTGTTAATTGATTATTTATATGAAATCACCACTAAGCTACGTGTCCTTCACCAACAGGTACAAGATACTTTGCCTCAGGCTTCAACGGATCCTGGACATACCATACGGCCAGGAGACTGGGTCCGTATTAAAAACTTCCAGCGGTCAAAGAACTTGGAGCCTCGCTGGAGAGAACCCTGCCAAGTACTCCTCATTTTTCTATTTCTATTTAAAATTATTTGTACAGCGCACGTACACCAGCGGTTTCTTGGCGCTAAAAACTGAAAGAGGTCAGAGAAGAAGTCCCGGGTTAGGGGAAAAAAGAGAGACTAAGGTATTAATTAAAGGATTTGGCAAAAAGGTATGCCTTGAGTTGTTTCCGAAATAACAGATATGAGGTTGAAGCCCTGAGTTCTGCAGGCAGAGAGTTCCAAAAAGTCGGGGCGAGAGTCGCAAACTTCGAGCCTCCCCATTTCTTTCTTCGGAACCGTGGGACAGTGAGAAGGGATTGGGAAGATGACCTCAGTTCCCTAGATGGAACGTAGGGAATGATCTCCGAGGAGATGAAAGCTGGCGCCGTGCCCAGTCGTGCTTGGAAGGTGATAGATGCAAGCTTAAACTGGACACGGGCCCAGACGGGAAGCCAATGTAAAGCTTTCAAAAGGGGAGTGGTGTGGGAGGATTTAGGGAGTTTGAACACCAGGCGTGCCGCCTGGTTCTGGATCTGCTGCAAACGCCGAAGACTATATGCAGGGATACCTGCATATAGGGCGTTGCCATAATCCAGGCGGGATACGACCATGGCAAGAGTGATAAGTTTTAGGGCATCAAAAGAAAAGAAACGGGACACCTTGCGAATGGTGCGAAGAGCCAGAAAGGAGGAAGAAACCACAGAGCTCACCTGGGAGTGAAGGGTGAGTTGTGAATTGAGCTTGATGCCTAGGGTTTTAACCGAGGTGGAGGGAACAGGTGGGGCACCAAGGGAAGGGGGCCAGAAAATGGGGGACCAGGGGCTGGATGAACCACCCGTCAACACCAGCTCAGTCTTATCTGGGTTGAGCTTAAGATGGTTGTGGTTCATCCAGTCTCGGATGTGAATCATGATAGTTTGAAAGTTGGAGACAGAATCGGGGGAAGAGGAGAGGTTGAACACAAGCTGGAGGTCATCCGCATAATTAAATACGGTGACCTCCATTTGTTGCAATGAAAAGATAAGGGGGGAGATGTAAAGATTGAATAAGAGGGGGGAAAGGGAGGAACCTTGGGGAACCCCGCACTGAACGTCACGGAAGTCTGCAGTGAAGTCACCCAGGCGGACAGCCTGGGTGCGATCCCTCAGGAAGGAGGATAACCAGACCAACGCGGTACCCCCGATCCCCGCCGCCCTGACACGGGAAAGTAAGATGGAGTGGTCCACCGTGTCAAAGGCGGCTGAGAGGTCGAGGAGAACCAGGGCCTGAGGTTGGTTGGTATCCATTCCCTCCCTGAGGTTATCAAGGACTGAGAGCACTACCGACTCCGTGGAGTGTGCGGGGCAAAACCCGGCCTGGCGGGGGGCAAGAGCCCCGTTCTTCTCCACGAAAGAACTCAGGGCGTAGGTGACGTGACGCTGGAGTACTTTCGCCAGGAAAGGTAGGAGAGAGATGGGGCAGAAATTGGCTGGAATAGATGGATCGGCACCAGGCTTTTTCAGGATAGGGACTATTACAGCAGATTTAAGTGAGTTGGGTACCACACCCTGGGATAAGGAGCTGTTGAGAAGGTGAAGGGGGGGATCTGGGCAGTTAGAGAAGATATGACGGAGGATATGAGCCGGGCAGGGATCTAGCGGGGACCCTGATTTAACAAGTGGGATTATGGCATTTATTGATTCCTTAGTTAGAGGTGGGAGGGTGGTGAGATGGTCCTTGGGAGGAGGACACTGAGGGTCCACAAAGGTAGGGGAAGGAGGGGGAATATTGGTTTTAATGGTTTCGATTTTTTGAATGAAGAAATTATTTAGGGAGTGACAGAGTTCCAGAGAAGGGGTGGGTTTGAGAGAGGTTCTGTCCGAGTACGCTAGATTGTGAACAATCGAAAAGATTTCCTTCGATTTGCTTTCGGCTGCGAGGATTTTGGAGGAAAAGTAGATGGTTTTTGCCTCAAGGATGTTTTTCTTATATAGGGTCAGGATGTTTATAAACTCTAAGCGTAAGGAGGGGCAGTAGTTTTTCCTCCAAGCCTGCTCCGCACGCCGCACCGCCAGTTTAGTGGCTTTAAGATCTTGATTAAACCACTGGTTGGCGTCCTTCTCTCGTTTGGTTGAGACCCGCTTCAGAGGAGCAATGGTGTCACAGCCTGCAGAGAGCCATTGGTCAATGGCCGTGACCTGGGAACAGGTAGATAGGTCTTGGAGGAGGGGAGCGGAGGAAGTGAGTATGGAGGATAGACTGTTAGGGTCTACTCGGCCCCATGCTCGAACCCAGGTGTTTTTGGGGAGCGGGGGCTTAATCGGGGGGTGAATGGGAAGAGAAAAGGAAATCAGGTGATGATCGGACCAGGTGCAGGGTAAGATTGAAAGGGATTCAACGGGACAATTGGAGGACCAGATCTGGTCGAGAGTGTGACCTTTGACATGGGTGGGAGAGTGAATGTGGGAAGTAAAGTTAAGGGAGGAAAGGGTAACTGAGAACTCCTTGGAAGATGGGCATTCGGCTTGGTCAGAAGGCCAAAAATTAAAATCACCCAAAAGTAAAATGGAAGAGTTGTTGACTGTGATAGTAGCCAGAACTTCCAAGAAATCCGGAAGGAACAATAAGGGAGATTGGGGGGGACGATAGATGAGAATACAGGTGAGAGGGGGCGTGATGGAGGTGGTACGGATGGCTAAAAATTCCGTAGTAGCGATATCAGGAAGGGACAGGGGCTGAAAGGGGAGGTCGGTTCGAGCGATGACCGCCACCCCACCTCCAGCTTTGCCATTAGCCCGGTCGGCACGAATAGCATAATATGGAGCTGGTAGAGTAGCCAATAAGGTGGGGAGGGAGTCGTCGCGGAACCAAGTTTCTGTTAAGAAAAGAAGGTCGGGGGCATGGAGATCCAGCAGGACCGAAAGTTCATGGGCGTGGGCAACTGCAGACCTAGTGTTCAGATAGAACGCCGTAAGAGACCTAGAAGCAGCTGGAGAAGCGCTACCGCTAGAGGGAGTCGGGGGCAGAGGTTGTGGCCAAGGTATTGTCAGAGGGGCAAGAGGAGCTAAGCCAAGAGACGAGATGTGGGAGCAGGTGGAGGCAGGTAACGGCCATGGGCCCCGAAGGCAGCGCATTTGGGCAGGTGAGTAGGTGGTAAAGCAAGCAGAGTGGTGTGCCCCTTGCCCCGGACGGTCGCGGACGAGCGCAGACGAGCTTGCCTTAAGCGCGCCTTCGGCGCGCAATCGTCGCGCCCGCTGCGCTCGTCCGCTGCGCTTCCTGCCAAGGCACATAATTTATGTTGGTTGGTCGGGGCGTTGGAGGGGGTGTGGCCAACCGAGGTGGGCGTGTCTCGTGGCTCGCCTCGCCGTCAGGAATGGCGACCAAGATGTAAAGAAGCGTTGCAGCGCGAGGCGCGCTGTTCAGGAGAAGCAAGGATCAAGCAGTAATTAAAAGGTACATGGTATCACAATAATTTTTAAAAAGATGTCTTTCGCCCTCCCGGCTTCCGCCTCAGGAGTCTCTATCAGTGTCGCGCTTAGAGATCTGCGCGCACTATTTATAGGTTTGGTGAGGGGGCGTGGCCAACCGAGGTGGGCGTGTCTCGTGGCTCGCCTCGCCGTCAGGAATGGCGACCAAGATGTAAACAAGCGTTGCAGCGCGAGGCGCGCTGTTCAGGAGAAGCAAGGATCAAGCAGTAATTAAAAGGTACATGGTATCACAATAATTTTTAAAGCGATGTCTTTCGCCCTCCCGGCTTCCGCCTCAGGAGTCTCTATCAGTGTCGCGCTTAGAGATCTGCGCGCACTATTTATAGGTTTGGTGAGGGGGCGTGGCCAACCGAGGTGGGCGTGTCTCGTGGCTCGCCTCGCCGTCAGGAATGGCGACCAAGATGTAAACAAGCGTTGCAGCGCGAGGCGCGCTGTTCAGGAGAAGCAAGGATCAAGCAGTAATTAAAAGGTACATGGTATCACAATAATTTTTAAAAAGATGTCTTTCGCCCTCCCGGCTTCCGCCTCAGGAGTCTCTGCGTACTGCAGTAAAGGTCGTCGGCAAAAAGAACTGGGTACATGGGGTACATTGCTAGAAAGTCCCCCTACCTTTGCCTTATGATCAGTGGGTTCGTAACCCAATTGGCCAATTCTGAAAACGAACAGATACCAAGATTTGAACTGTTTAGCGATGCACGCCTAGACTCTGCCAAACCACAGAAAAACGACGGCGAGGTCTTCCAAACAACTGTGCCATCGTCATCGAAATTGGACACTACTGAAGCACATCTCTTCCAAGAATAAACTGTACCTGGTTCCCAAAGATACAATTTGAGGCCCAGACTGAATAGAAATACCTCAATAGTACCTCATTGACTTTGTTTGTTTTTATCCGATTTCCACCTGTTGCAGGGCCGTGACTGAAGTCTCAGACTTGTGACCCAAGTTGTGGCACTAGGCCTGTGGGACTTGTAGGAAAGTAAAGAAAACTACAGACAATCACAGCTGAGCGAAGCAACCTCCCGTCACAGGCAACCTTTAGAGATGGAAAGTACTGGTAAAGAAGGAATGAACAAAACACGAACAATGAACACGAAGCGTTGTAAATTATTGCATAATCATTTTGTAGTAGTCTTAATAGTATTGATTGTAATATGTATTATATTGTCTTGCATAGGATGGGGTTTACATGCACTTTTACGCAGCCTGTAGCCAACGTCACCATTGAGATGCATACACTTGTCACTCTACCACCTCATGTTGAGTCAAGAAGGGGCGAATTCCGTAACAACACATTTATTTCTATGCTACACCAACATCAATTGGCGACTAATGCGACAAACTGTTGGGTTTGTGGCCTCCTGCCAAGTTCGGTGCACACTGGAATGCCATATATTACCCTTCCTTTTTCATTTAATGGTTCTTGTAGTGCATGGTGGGAACTGAGTGCCAGTTGGGTATTTTCTGGAGATGGTGATACCCAAGACGTAAGGAGCTTGGGAGTACATCTGTATCATTTATGCTGGCGGGACAGAAAAAGAGAATATGGGACGAGTAGTGAGAAATCAGAATATGCTGATCGTCAAACCAGATCTACAGACTTGTACCTCCAATAAAACATCTCGGAAAGGTCAGACTTTTCTGGTGGTACCCGGACAAGCCCCATTCTGCATTTGGAAAGGGGGGTCAGAGTATAAGGGTACAAGCAACTGCCAACATATTGTGACATTGAATGGAACGGACTGGCCTCGCATGGTTCCCTCACGTAATACATACTTTGTGTGTGGGAATAAGGCTTATACTTCTCTACCTGGTAGCTGGAGAGGCACTTGTTATATTACTTGGTTGTTGCCCATTACATACATAGCTGACGCCAAACACCATTTACACAAAAGGGGGGTGACATCTGACCGGGATACATCAGGACAGGAAGCCGGGGATGTCTTGAATGGATTCCTCCCATTCTGGGGCCCAATAGCCAACAGTAGGGACATAAGGCAACTAATTCGAGTTGTAGAAGCCACTATCAATGAAACAGCTGGAGCTTTGAGTAATCTCACTGCAGAACTCATTGCTGACCGCCTCGTCACGCTTCAGAACAGAATGGTACTAGATATTATTCTTGCTGACCGTGGGGGCGTATGCAAATTGATCGGATCAAGTTGCTGCATTTATATCCCAGACCACACCCCTACAGTATACCAAGCCATCTCTAAGCTGCATAAGATCGCCGAGTCCGTCCATCAGGATGAAGGAAACTGGTCTTTGATAGGATGGTTTGGGGACATACTGTCTATATGGGGATGGAAGGTTCTTACCTTTGTCGGAGCGATTTTGGCCATTCTCTTCTCATGTTGCCTTTGCCTACAATGTGGTCCCGCTATATGCGGGCTCTGCGGTACCCTGTGTCTTCCACATCCTGTGTCCCAGAAAGCAGAGAACGCAAAAATAATGTTACAACAACAGCTTATAGATTTCATGGCCATTGAAGTAGATTCAGATTGACAACAGCCTATGTTTCTCTTGCCTGAGTAATGGCAAAAGGAGGGTCTGAGGAACTTTAAATTTTACCCCATCCCGCTTAAACAACATTATGGCGCTGTTGCCCTCACTCAGGCACCTTAAACACTTATAGTGTTTCTTTCGTATTTTCCGTTGTTATACATCTAACACGACCTCTCTGTTGCTCGGGAGCCAAGCCCATCCTACACCCCGTGAACCTCGGCTCGAAGCAGTCAATTCCTTAGATAACCATCTATTGACCCTTGGTGACCGTTCTGTGGTAAATATTTTCTATTACCGGGACTGAATTTAATACGGAATCTAAATAAAATAGCTCAGTAAAATAAGAGGCAGAATCCGTGGTATAAGAGGTTTCTGAATGGGCTTTATTCCAAAATGGCCGACTCGAGTCGCGGCCTTCATGTTCCGTCACCACGGGGGTTCAGGAAGTGAAGTACAACATTTTATTGATAGACAATCATTTTTATAGAATGTACATTATAATGAAACAAATGCAGAAGGCGTAACAATTGATAAGAAAGGTGATTATTCACGTGCGTAACCGAAAATGGGCGTAATGAGGAGTAAAAAGAAACATAATTGGTTATGATGTCATGTATAGGTGGATCTATAAGATAATACTTGGCATAGATGCGCGCGCAGCAGCATGACGTGTGATTGACGTACATCTAGGGGGTGAAGGGGACTTGACATTTAGCTCTACATGTGGAGACAAGAAGTCTGGGGGGTCAAGTCAACCTAATCCCAAATCATATCTAACATCCTATGTTTAAAGAACTATGTTATCCACAAAGGAAGGACTCTCGGACAGAATCTATTCTATACTGACTGTGTGTGCGTGCACAAGCGTCTAAGTGTCTATATGAGATGCAAGGGGCAGAAACTTTCCATGGTAACAGGGCTATGAATTACTTGCATGAGGACAGAGAGGCCGGGCCCTTTGCTCGGTAGCTGAAGGAAATGTTTACCTAAACTACTAGACAGGAATGCATCGGCTGAGGAGCGAAGCAGATAATTCGAAGGTGAAATACAGTTTTTGGCAGGCAGGCAGAACCGGCCGAGGCAGGCACCGTTAGCTGCACAGGGAGTAGGACAAAGTTCATGGTTACAGATGCGAGCTCAAGCTGGAGCTGTCAGAGGCAGAGAGCAGAGGAAAGCTTGATGGCAGAATCGGGCCTACTCGCCTGAACTCTAAAATGGAGTAACTGAACCATATAAAGTCGGTGGCCTTTCATACTTAGGAATCGAATATCCAGCCCATTCATGGCGGATCTGACAGAGGACATGTTGACGGTGGACGCACATGTGTTTGCGTCATCAAAACTGGAACTGGAGGGAACATACATGTACTTGTAACATGCATATAGAACCGTTGGGGTCCAAGATAGGGGACATAACTGATCACGAAAATCCATATTTCCACATTCCCTCCTTGTCCCCTACTTGCCCATCAAGAGACATCAATCTTCATTAATCCATCGATTAGTTCATGGAGCATCATTTCTTCTTCTTTCTTCTTCCGGGATCTTGAGTGGAAACCTTGATGTGGAATACACGATGTGGCACACAGGCCGCAAATCGCTGGTCCACATTGCAGGCATAAGCAGCAACTGAATAGGATAAGAAGGCCAATACCTAGGAAGGATAGAACTCTCCATCCCCAGGCTGATATCACACTCCAAAACCACCCGGACCAAGTCCAAGTGCCTGGGTTCTCGTGTATCTGGCTCACAATCTTATGAAGGCGAGTTATAGCTTTATATACAGATGGCGAATTTTCTGGTATGAATACGCAGCAGCTTGATCCGATGACCCTACAAGCTCCGCCCCTATCGGCCAGGATGACGTCAAGGACAAGACGATTTTGGAGAACAACAATCCTCATCGCAGATTGCTCCTCTGTCAAGTTGCCTAGGGCGGCAATAGTTTCATTCACTACAGCTTCAAGAGTCTTAGTTAATCTACGTATTAGCTTACTATTTGAAATTGTACCTATATAGGGGAAGATGCCTTTATTGAAATCTACATACTTGTCCCATGCTGTCTCAGTGTAATCGACAACTGGGAGATCTCTCCGCTCTCTATTGTGTACTAAATGAATATTTCTGTAATAATCAGGAGGAGCTAGAAAAACAGGTGGCAAAAGGAATGCAACGTAACAGGTACCATCCCAATCTAGAGGCAAACGCATATATGCAGTCTGACCACATATAAAGTAGGAATGGCGAGAAGCTCTAAATGAAGATTTGCCTTGATCACTGAATTCTACTATAGTAGTGCATTTACTATGGCCCATATATATGGAACCAATTTTTCTTACACATAATTCACCCTTAACTGGGAATACTGACATGGTGGGCAAAATTAGTTCAACTTCGGATTCGACATTCAGAATCATGAGATTAGGTGTAAAATTACCTAATCCATATACTTCATTTTCTAGATCAGTTCCTGTTCTTTTGGGGCGACCCTCCTTGTCAGGGTAGCAGACTTTGAGTAAAACTAAGTTCAGATTTCCCCTTATCCAATGGTCTTGATAAACTGCTGTGTCTGAGTCTATGGAATTGATTAAACTAAACCATGCTCCACAGGAGCCATTATGTGTAAACGGATGTGGAAAGAAAGGCAGAACTCCCTTAAAATTCTGATAGGGAGGTAGTCGGCCACACACCCAACAATTAGTAGCATTACTAGTCTGATGGGAATGATGTAACATACTAATGAAAGTGTTATTACGCAGCGCAAGTCTATAGGACAATTCATGCGGGGGTAGGTCACTAAAAGAATGTTCATCAGTTATATTGAAAACATGTTTAGAAATAGGATAATATATATGCAACAATATACTTGCAGTTATTATTATAAAACTCAAGAAAAACAAAATTAATAACGTCACTATACAGTGGCTACGCAGTGATTTACAATACTCATGTCGTTTCAACATTTTTCGCGACTTTTCATGATTCAGATCTAAGGGATACATGTCGGAGACAGATTCAACCGCTTCACCTTGGAGAGGACTTAAACAATCAAATCGTCCGACGGCTTGGGTCTGAGTTTCAATTTATAGAGTTCTTGGCTACTGGCCTCAGCCAAAGGTAGCTTTGAGTCAATGGGTGAAGACACACGAGGTGGGCTATTTATATCCGAAGGAAGTCCATGAAATTTCTTAATATGACTTGAATGCACCCATCCTTTCCTGTCCTCGATCTTCACGGCTGTCCTTGTGGTGAGCAGGACCAATTTGGGCGTTTTCCACCTGGGCTCCAGCTGAGTCTTTCGGTCAAAATTCCTCACGAGGACGAGATCCCCCGGGACTACGTCATGGGGTTTCACCTCAGTGTTGTCGGGAAAGGCTGCAGCTACCTGTGAACGACAAGATTGTAGTGCAGACATCAAGGAAGCCAGGTAATCTGTCAGCATATTACAATCAACATCAGTTATTTTACGGGGTATAGGTGTCCCCCACATATTCGGTGGTCTGCCAAAGATCACCTCATACGGGGATAGCCCTGTTCGAGAGTGTGCTACCATTCTCATGTAAAAGAGTGCAACTGGTAAAGCCACTACCCAATCAACCCCTTTCTCCCTACATATTTTGGACAATCTGATTTTCAAAGTTTGATTATGTCGTTCCACGAGACCTGCTGCCTCGGGGTGTCGGACACAATGAAACTTCCACTGATATCCTAGCAAAAGTGAGACATGTTTCATCAGTTCGGATGAGAATGGCTGGCCGTTATCTGAGTAGACAACACGTGGTAAACCGTACCGTGGGAAGAATTCTCGAACTAGCTGCTTGGCAGTAGTCGGGGCAGTGTAATCTGATACTGGGTATGCTTCAGTCCACCGGGAAAGAGCACAGACAACTACGAGAACATATTTGAATCCTCGACATCGTTCCATCTGGATGTAATCCATCTGGAGGACTTCAAAGGGTGATCAGGAGGCTGAAATCCACCCTGCTCTACGGGAATGCTTTTTCCTGGGTTAAACTGACAACATATCATACAGGTACGGACTTTTTGTTTAGCTGCTGCTCGTAAATGTTTGTTGAACCAAATGTGTTGAATGCTGTCTAGCATAGCTTTCTCTCCTAAATGCGCCGGACTGTGAATTGTAGTTATGATGGCCTGGACCATAGAATCAGGAAGGAACCATACAGATTTCTCCTTCGTCATCCATCCCTGATCTGTCTGGATCCCTCCTAGTTCAGTCCATTTCTTTATTTCGTCTGCTGTAGCATGTGTCTGTATGTCAATTATGTCAAGTGCGGGATCCTTAATCGTCATACAATGTGTTGGTGTCGGAACTGTTGGCTTTGTCATGTCGGATGTGCGAGTCTGAGCAGTCTGTTTAGCTGTTCTGTCAGCTAAATCATTGCCTTGAGAAATGATATCAGTGACTTTCGTATGTGCTTTACATTTCATAATCGATATAGCAGTGGGCAGATGAATTGCGTCTAACAGAGCATGAATAAGGGACCCGTGCTGAATGTGGGTACCGTGAGAAGTTAAATAGCCTCTTTCTCGCCACAGCACCCCGAAGTCATGTACAACTCCGAATGCATAACGTGAATCAGTGTATATGTTAACTTTCTTATTTGTGGCTTGAATACAGGCTTGTGTCAGAGCAGTAAGCTCTGCTGCTTGGGCTGACAAGGTATTTATACAGTTTGTTTCAATGACTTCAGTATCTGTTGTGACTGCATACGCGGCCACTAAATCTCCTGTACTTGTTCTCATACATGATCCATCTACATACAACGTCAGGTCTGGATCTAACAATGGAACATCTGTCAAGTCTTGTCTGGGTTTCGTTGTTATGGTAATAACTTCAACACAATCATGAGCTAGTGGGTCTGTTCCGATTACAGGCAAAAGTGTAGCAGGATTCAATGTATTACAGCGTCGGATTTCTATATGTGGCTGAAATAATGTCAGTTCATACCCTGTAAGTCTTGCTATGGTCAAGTGTTGTGTTTGCGTTCGGTTCACAAGAACCTCTACTGCGTGTGGTACTTGTACTGTCAACGGATGTCCTAACACTATGGCATCGCTTTGTCTGATTGCTAAAGCTGTTGCTGCCACTGATTTCAGGCACGCAGGCAAAGCCTGAGCTACGGGATCTAATGTACTAGAGAAATAAGCACATGGCTTGCGTGATCCGGCATGTTCCTGAGTGAGCACTGACAAAGCAGTACCTTCACGTTCTGTAACAAAGAGTGTAAAATGTTTATAGTAACATGGTGTTGCTAAAACAGGTGCTTGACATAGAGCTTTCTTTAAGCTTTCAAAAGCTAGTGTGTGTTCCTGAGTCCAAGGGAGGACAGTCGATGTGGCCGCCTCCTGTGTTGTCAGCTGAATGAGTGGTTTTGCTAGAAATGCATATTGAGGGATCCACTGCCTACAATATGAAGTGAGGCCTATGAAAGCCCGCACCTCCTTTTGTGTCTTGGGTATTGGCATGTTAGCTATTAACTGAATGCGGTCGGGTGTAAGCTGCCTTCCCTCCTTGGACAGGCAGTGACCAAGATAAACAACTCGCTGTACACAGAATTGCAGCTTAGAAGGGGACACCTTGTGCCCCTTGTCGGCTAAAAATTGTAAAACTGTCAGAGATGCTTTTTCACATTCGGATTCGCTTCGGGCGGTGATCAGCAGATCATCGACGTATTGAAGCAGTGCAGTGCAAACTGGCATGTGGATACTGTCAAGTTCTCGGTTCAGTGCTTGGCTATAGATGCTGGGGCTTTCTGTAAATCCTTGAGGTGCGCGTGTGAATTTAAAACTTCGTCCATTTAAACTAAATCCGAACAGATATTGGCTCTCCGGATCTATTGGGACGCTGAAAAAGGCATTCTTGAGATCAATTACAGTAAAGAATGTAGCTTGTGAATCAATGGCTGTCAGTAATGATGAGATATCGGGGACCACAGGAAATTGTGGCACAATGCACTTGTTTAGTTCGCGCAGATCAATAACCAGTCGATATACTGGCGGGGCCATTGGATCTGTTCGTTTAAGAATCGGGATTATCGGGGAATTACATACATTGGAGTCGGTTTCCACAACCACTCCTTGGGCAATAAGCTCGTCAATGATTTTCAGTAAAGCCGTTACAGCATCTGGTGGTAACTTGTATTGTCGCATTCGTGGTAGTACCACTCCTGCCTTTAATGTGACTCGATATGGTGTAATGTTCATGCAACCAACATCGGTAGGGCCTTGTGCCCATAAATGTGCGGGTAAAGTCTGCAGTCTGTGATCCATGTCTCTGTATACATAGTGACCTTTGAAATCACGTAAAAACAATCTTACTCCTTCCGGAGAACAACATATTATAGCCCCTAGAGCTTTCAATGTCTTTATACCTAACACGTTTTCTGGGCATGATTTGGTAAGCAATAAATCTGTAGTTCGTGTCAAGGGACCAATCGTAAGTGGAAGTGGCTGTGATACTTCATTAACAATAGGTTTTCCTGAAAAACCAAGGGAAACATTTTGAGAGCCTGAGAGGGGTGCCCCTGGAACTTCACTACGTTTTACTGTTGTTCGACTTGCCCCTGTATCAAGTAAAAATTTTCTGTCTTGACCTAATAATTCACTGTGCACATAAGGTCCTTCTTGATCTACTGGGATCTCAATAAGGGGTAAGTCAACTTCCCTCTCTAGGCTTGTTCATGCGTAACGCTGATACTCAGGATATTCATACTGTGCGGTCTGATACATTTGTCGTGTTGTTGTTTGTGTGGCAGCAACAGGCAACGGTGGTGCAGCTGGCACAAACTGTATGGGCTGTTGTGCGGCTGGCATGGCCTGTGCATGCTGCGGAGCTCCTTGTTCATTCTGATCCTGTCTTAGTGGTCGTGGTCTTTCCTTTGCAATACCTACAGCTATATTACGTTTTAGAACTGGACAATCGTGTACATAATGACCTGGCTGTTTACAATAATTGCATGTCCCTTTTACAGGAACTGCTGAATCTCCGGAATGTGTCACACCCTTTTTGTGACCATCCGCTGGAACTGTCTGTGAAACTAGCATTTTCATTTTAGTGTCCTTCATACGTCTTTGTTCGTGTTCTTGTTCATCTCTAATTCTATTGTGATGATACTGTAACATTTGTAACATTTGTGACGGAGTGTTACCCTGCCATGTACTCTCGAATTTCAATACTCTATTCTTCACTTGAGGTAAGGAATTTTCCACTAATTTTGTCACAAATAAATGTGGATAAGACTCACTATTTGCTTTTATACCACTATTTATACCAAAACATTTTTCAAATCGGGCATAGAAATCACTAGTGTCTTCATCTGGTTTTTGTTTGCAGGCTGAGATTGCACCCCAATCTTCCTTTTTCGTAGTTAATAAACGTGGCAGTACCTGTACTAGTAAACCTGGTAATGCTTTAACTTTATCCCCGAGCCCTGAACCTGCGAGTCGGCCTCGTTCTTCAGTTTCTAATGCTGTCCAGTCTATCTTTTGGTCTCCCACTTCCCACTCTTTTTCCTTAAGTTTTTCATAAATGCCAGCAGGCATTAGCACCTTTAATATCGTCATAATGTCAGGATAGGTATACTCTCCCATCAGTAACATGTCTTTAATTTCTCGGTGAAAACCCGCTGGGTCTTTGTCATGACTAGGTACCACTTTCTTCTTTCTAACAATTCCATTTTAGATATGGGTGTATATACAAATACACGATGAAAATGATTGTCCTCGCCTTTTATTGGGTGCACTTCTCGTAAAGGATTCTGTCTATCCATGTAATACGGCGTTCTTTCCTTGTTGGGCAGTGAGAAAGGATCTGGGCTTACAAAAAGAATGTACTGTTTTCTTGATACTAGTATTTCTTTAATTAACTTATTACCAGAACCTCTCCATCTATTCGTGAGTAGTTCAGTTAATATATCAGGTAAGGGACCAGGATCGGAATGTTCGTTCTTATATAATATAAGAAGTTGCTGAATCATATAAATTCCAGCTAAACGCTGTTCATCTGGGCTGAGGTTCAAAAACGTGTGTGCTACTGTCTCATCACCGTATTTTCCAGGACTATCAATCCAGTGAACGGCTGACCTAGCTAATTCTTGTTCATCCATAGAATCGAGGAGGTGATAACCCCTTCGTTCTCGCAGTACCTTGTCAACGGCTTGGAACGAATGTTCGGGAGATTTCAAATTTATTATAGGCGTCGGATAAGTTCTGTTATTATCTGGACATATCGAATGTATTGGATCAGAAAAACATCTGGTATTATTACAGGACCTTCCTCTACCTATATAGGCTATGGTGTCCGACTGACCTGCGGGAAATTCTGATGCCCCCCCTTCGGTTGGCTCAAACTCGTCTACCTCCAATCTTTCTTCATGTATTCGTTCTACTTCTTTCTTTATTTTTCGGCACATTGCTACTATACATCCCTGTTTGTCATGCCTCCCGTCTGATATATTCTAGCTCCATTTCGTAAGGGTTTGCATTACCTCCGAGTTTACCCCCGGTCGGTCTTGATTTCTGGTCACACAATTTACGAGAAAACGCAACAGTTCCCCCTGTATTTCCACTTTCTGATATTCCATAGCTCTGTTAATGCATTCAGGATTTCTCCCTGTTTGTACAAAATGATATATGTTATCCAGATGCATAGTCATTCCTGGTAGCCTCCCTAGAAACGTTGCAGCTCTTCTGATACGTAATGATGCCAGGACCATTTCGTCCTCTTTGCCGGGCACCGGGTCATATCTACAATCTACTAGAAGCTCCTTAAGCGCCCGGGTATTTATAAGTTTGGGCGTACGTGCATGTGCTTGCTCTTGAAAAGTAAGTTTATTTACTCTGGGTGGCGTAGAATAACCGATAGCCCCCTCTGGGGTACTGGGCGCAAAAGGATTCGTTGAACGTGCTACAGCAACTACAGGTGTGGACACCACTGTAGAATCGGCTGCAGGAACAGATGCGGAGACAGATGTGCTTGCCGAAGCTTGTGTCGGAGTTTGTTGTTGCACAGATACGGACACCTGGTCTTGGCGTTGAACCCCCCCGGCAGACGGTCTATGTGGTGCGGGGTTAGCATACTCGGGAGCTGCGTCATCTAAATATGAGGAAAGAAAAACATCTTCTGCGGTTCTGGGATGCCCTTTAGGATGTACTTTTATTGGAAACAATGGGGGTGGCAAGTCTTTTGGTATGGCCGCAGTAGCCTTAGGTAATCCTTCGGCCAGGAGGGGATACATTCCTTTCATAAGGGCATTTCTTTGTCTATCAGTTTGTTCTGCTTCTACTCGTATCCCCTCTTCAATCAACAGATTTTCTCGAACTTTATTTGCACTTTCTTTACTTCTCTCTTCCTGTCTTAATGCTTTCTCGGTACGTCTATGCGATTCTTTACGCCATAATTCAACAGCGTCTTTCTGTGACTGTCTAGCTTTCCTTTTCCACAACTCTTCTTCTACTTTCATAATGCACTCTGCATCCCAGGTCCCAGCTACGGGCCACCTCTGACTTTCTGGTAACTCTTTGGTGTAGTCCACCCATAAATCAAGAAATAATATGGCGTCTAAGCCATGTTTGTGATACATGAAGTGCCCTGGAGTGTCCCTAGGAGGAATAGGGACGGCTTCTTCGAGTACCCCTTTCCTAGTAGTGATCTGTCTTAGTTTCGAAAAGAGCGGCATATTGACAACTGATCTGATACTTACTCTTGAACACACTTAATACAAAAAGCACAATAATGAACAATCATTCATACCACAATATGCAGGACGTTTAACACATTAAACATTAAACATTATAACCTTTAAAAATGACCAACAATGATGATCGTCTGCATAACTAATCACCAAGCATAATTCCTGACAATAACTAGATACTTCGGAATACTTGATATACTGCTAGACAGTACATATACACTGCTAAAACAGTGCAGACCGGATTTGTGTACCCAAATCCGTCTTGACCGGCACAACCTATGTGCACGTCAGAACGCCTCCCCAGCAATGGTACTCACCGGGTAGCTCGGAACGGAAGGCCTCAGAACGGGATTGGACTCAACTCAACAACTGCGGGCACTGCGGACATCGAACTCTCTGGACATCGGGGCTTCGAAATCTGGTGGGCCTCTGTATACCTCGGATCTTGCTCTCTCAGCTAGGCTCTGGTCGGGATACTTCGCACTTCTCACCGCCTCGTCTGGGTTAATCGCAGCCTCAGTCGCCCCCGCTTGACCGGAGGGAGCTACAGGAAATCCTGCTGGTACGCGTTATGGTCCGTCCAGCTGTGGCAGGAGAGCGGGCCTGCAACGCACCACCGGCGCGTGAGATGAGAAAGTGTCCCTATTCGGGCGCCAATCATGTGGTAAATATTTTCTATTACCGGGACTGAATTTAATACGGAATCTAAATAAAATAGCTCAGTAAAATAAGAGGCAGAATCCGTGGTATAAGAGGTTTCTGAATGGGCTTTATTCCAAAATGGCCGACTCGAGTCGCGGCCTTCATGTTCCGTCACCACGGGGGTTCAGGAAGTGAAGTACAACATTTTATTGATAGACAATCATTTTTATAGAATGTACATTATAATGAAACAAATGCAGAAGGCGTAACAATTGATAAGAAAGGTGATTATTCACGTGCGTAACCGAAAATGGGCGTAATGAGGAGTAAAAAGAAACATAATTGGTTATGATGTCATGTATAGGTGGATCTATAAGATAATACTTGGCATAGATGCGCGCGCAGCAGCATGACGTGTGATTGACGTACATCTAGGGGGTGAAGGGGACTTGACATTTAGCTCTACATGTGGAGACAAGAAGTCTGGGGGGTCAAGTCAACCTAATCCCAAATCATATCTAACATCCTATGTTTAAAGAACTATGTTATCCACAAAGGAAGGACTCTCGGACAGAATCTATTCTATACTGACTGTGTGTGCGTGCACAAGCGTCTAAGTGTCTATATGAGATGCAAGGGGCAGAAACTTTCCATGGTAACAGGGCTATGAATTACTTGCATGAGGACAGAGAGGCCGGGCCCTTTGCTCGGTAGCTGAAGGAAATGTTTACCTAAACTACTAGACAGGAATGCATCGGCTGAGGAGCGAAGCAGATAATTCGAAGGTGAAATACAGTTTTTGGCAGGCAGGCAGAACCGGCCGAGGCAGGCACCGTTAGCTGCACAGGGAGTAGGACAAAGTTCATGGTTACAGATGCGAGCTCAAGCTGGAGCTGTCAGAGGCAGAGAGCAGAGGAAAGCTTGATGGCAGAATCGGGCCTACTCGCCTGAACTCTAAAATGGAGTAACTGAACCATATAAAGTCGGTGGCCTTTCATACTTAGGAATCGAATATCCAGCCCATTCATGGCGGATCTGACAGAGGACATGTTGACGGTGGACGCACATGTGTTTGCGTCATCAAAACTGGAACTGGAGGGAACATACATGTACTTGTAACATGCATATAGAACCGTTGGGGTCCAAGATAGGGGACATAACTGATCACGAAAATCCATATTTCCACAGTTCTCCGGCCCCTACAGATGTTTTACGAATTATCATCCCCAGCACGCACACGCGCCCTGTCGTAAAGTAATTTAGCTAAGGAATGACTAAACCGCCTGACCTGTCGGGTCGGATAGGGAACACGACCTTAGGGAAGGAATTTGTATTGCCCATTATTCAGTATCTTGTATAAAGAATGTGTTCTCGTGGATGATTTGTATTTTTATTACACATGAAGGGGGGTGTTGCTTTAGGGGATTCTAGCTCTACAAAAGATTGTGAGCCACAGATTGAAGTGGCAGTCTCCTAAGAACCTACTTACGATGTACTTCTGGGACAACTGTACCTAGCTGCAGCTAAATAAATTGAAGTTCCTATGCTAACAGAGTGTTCTGTGTCTCTGAAATTTGGAAGGCGAACTCAGAAGATTTCAGGCGTACCCTGCGCCGCCGGGCCTGACAAAGCCTGGTTCTTCAATCCTGCCACTAGTATCGGTGGAAAGAGGAAAGGTGTGTTTATCCTGCTTAAGTCCTTGCAACCGTGTGAGTGTCACTGCTGCATAATTTTTAAAACCACAATATTAGCCAGTCGTAAATTTGTAAAAAATCGAGTGCTAGGGCCCAAGGGATTTCACACGACACCAGTACTACTTGCACCACCCAAAGCCACAGAGAGTGCTGCTAAATGCCAGTTTCATCAATACCTACTCCCATCACACACCAATAAATCTGACAATTCAATCTCGTCCAATAAAATTGCAAGGTCGCTGAGGCCATAAGAATGGTCTGGACGATCCGATATCTTTATTTTCTTTTTTTTATGTACAATAATTCGTTACATACTGTTGCTGATGTGTTCTGTTACAAAAATAGACAGAGAGCTCCATCATATGCTGGCCTGCCAAAAATAAGTGCAGGTGCTGAGCACTGGCACACAATCACACAAATTAAGCACTGATATTATTAGCCCCTCCCCCCTGTCCTTGTTACATACGAAGAGCTCCACCTGTCCTGAGCACTTCTTATCTTATCCAGAAGCTACAGACCTGGGAAATGCAAACGTCTCATTTGTTAGGAGTTCAGTCCTGAAAGTGGCGGCACTGTCAGGTGGGCAAATCTGGAGGAATGATTTGTAGAAAACAGTAAATGAGCTTGAAACTTTTAGCCAAACTTGGTACGTCCAAGTTTAGCCCGAGCTCACCCCCAAACTGCCCTTCCCTGGAAATAAGTCTAACAATCTGGACTGCTCATCTAATACATATCAGACTGGCACTTTAACCTCTGAGCACTCTCACAGACATCACCTCACGTGAACTGACCCATGGCCTGGATACAAACCGCGTTAAACTGCCCTCAGTGCTGCAGAATTGTCCTGTACACACTTAAAGCTGACCGCAATTTTAACAGTTTTATGCCATATGTGCGATGTATCATTGCACATTGTAAAAAGTCCAGTGTCAAGGTCATGATGGCACTACATAAATAACTAAAGTAAATAAAAACTGAAGAGCAATCATAGACGGAGATGGAGGACAAAGCGAGTTCGGCCTGGGTGTGAGACCGTCGGGTGGGCTTTTGTTGGCTAGTTCACCCCTTCCCATGGCCTTATACTGTGCACCATTATTGAGCCCAGGGTTGTCAATTATTGCAAAAGGCTTATAAAGAATGTTGTTCTATCTTGGCATGGGTGGAAAATTGGAAGGGAGTGTTATTCCCGAAATGCATTGGGCTTTTGAAAATAAATCATAGCACGAAATTCACCCTATGCTCTCGAGTTTTGTTTGAAAATGGATGGTAAAACGTATTGAATGAAATGAATTGAATAAAAAAGAGAAAAAAATGAACGACTAAAATTGTGAAAAGACAAAAAAGTACATCAACTTAATTAATTGGATTCAAGCTACTAACGGGCTGTGCAGCTTTGTGGAACCAAGGCTGGTTCCCTTCGTGGTGGAGTTATGGGTGGAAAAGTTAACATCTTCCAGCTACTGGTGATAACAGCACAGGTGCATGAATTCAGAGATATAAAAAAGATTGCAAAGTCATGTGTAATCTCCCAATGTCATCTTGTTCTGTAAATCCTGTACATCACTGTCTATGAATGGGGCTACTGGAAGTATGCGGTTCTGTGTCTGCAGCATTTACCGCATAACAATAGATTTATCGCATTTATCACATAATCATCCGTCTGCTGAAATAGATTCAAGAAAAACTATTTGTAATTTAAGCAGTTCAGAAGATACCGGAAAAAAAAACCCTCGCGTGCTGCTACCCACTGTCAGACCCTGTGGAAAGGTTAGCTGGCCAGTTTCCAGTTGCAACGTCTTGAATACTTTAATGTTTTCCGGTGCTCAACTGCTACTAGGTAAGTGAATCATTTGCTGAGACAGCGCTGTGATTTAAAGTAAACTAGTGGTACAATAAGACATGAAATATACCGTATTATTGGCCTTTACTTGCCGCACAATTTAGTCAACTCTGCCGCACAATCTGATCCTTCATTGCTGCATTAACATGGATTCTATTTCAAAGGCACACAATCAACCCCGCAGCTGTGCGCTATTAAAAAAAGAAATGCAGTCTCAAACATGACTTGTGTTTTCAGAATCTGAAAGCACACGTCGTGTTTGAAACTCTGCATTTCTTTTTTTAATTAATTTGTATTCATGTTAATTGCAGCACCCGTGTGCACTGCAATTAACATTAATTCCATTTCAAAGGCACACAATCAACCTTGCAGCTGTGCACTATTAACAAAAGGAATGCAGAGTCTCAAACACGAAGTGTGCTTTCAGATTCTAAAAGCAGACGTCATGCTTTAGATTTGCTGCATTCCTTTTCCTAATAGTGCGGGGCTGATAGTGGGCCTTTGTAAAAGTATTCATGTTAATTGCAGTGCATGACGGCACTGTGATTAACACGAATACTTTGACAAAGGCTTACAATCTGCCCCACAGACTCGCACTATTAAGAAAATAAATGGAGCAAGTGCCAGAGCCACTTGCTGTTGAACGCCCTAGCGGGATGTGGTGTGTGCTCGCTAATTATGATGCTCGGCGTGCTCGGGATGACTTCAGTGCGCGCGCACAAGCGCGCACGTTATAGGGAACAGTGTCGCCCACCCAGAAATCTTTAGTGCTGTCTAGGTAGACGGACAGCGCACGTTTTGGGTCCTGACAGTGGAGACTCTCCTCATTTTTGGAAGGGTGCGGAGGCAGGAAGAAGGTGGGCAAAGTGATGGTGTGACCTATGTGGAAAGAGGTAACCACTTTGGGCAGAAAAGAGGGCCTAGTGCGAAGGACCACTTTGTCTGGATGAATTGCTAGAAAAGGAGGCTCTGAGGATAGAGCCTGAAGCTCACTCACCCTGCGAGCAGAGGTAATGGAAAGCAGGAAGGCAGTCTTCAAAGTAATAAGTCGAAGAGGACAGTTGCGTAGTGGCTCGCAGGGAGCACACCACTGGAGTAATGAACCTTGAGGGGGCCTCCCTGCAAGGCATAGGGGGGGCCCTCCGGGCTCAATCAGGAGCCCTGCAGCCAGAGTGCTGTGCTGAGGGGGCCCCCTGGAGCTTGGGGCCCCCCCGCACCGCGGGGGCTGCGAGGGCCTGTGTTACGCCCCCGGAGCACACATAAGGTGAGAAAGGACAAGATTCAAGTCCCATTGGGGCATTAGGAAAGTAGGAAAGAGATGACTAATGCCGTTTAGAAATCTATTTATAATAGGGGACCTGAAAAAAGAAGGCTGATCAGGAAGGCGAGAAAGGCAGAGATGGCCGAAAGGTAGCCTTTAAGAGTGCCCAGAGCAGAGCCCTGCTGGGCCAAATATGGAATGAAGAGGAGGACCGCCGAAAGAGGGGCAGGAAGGAGATGCACAGCCTTTCTGTGCACCATGCCAAAAATGTGTTCCATCTGCAGGCGTATACAATTTTAGTGGCGGGACGCCTGGCTGCCAAGATGACATTACAGACTCCGGAAGGAAGGGCGAAAGCTGTCAACTGCAGCCGCTCAATCTCCACGCAATGAGGTGGAGGCTGGACATGTTCGGGTGGAGGACCGTCCCCTGATGTTGCGACAGAAGATCGTCCCGAAGAGGCAGTCTGATCGGAGGATTGATGGCCATGCTCAACAGTTTGGGGTACCAGACTCTTCGTGCCCAGTCCGGAGCCACAAGAATGACTTGGGCCCGGTCACGCTTGATCTTCTTCAGTACTCTGGGTAGAAGTGGTACAGGCAGAAAGGCGTACAACAGGCTGCAATTCCAATTTGCGATGAAAAGCGTTGCTGAGCGAGTGTAGCCTTGAAAACTCCAACATACTGAACTGCTGGCATTGTGCATTCTCTTCGGCGGCAAACAGATTTAACCAAGGCTCTCCCCACTGCTGAAAGAGAACTTGCACCACCTCTGAGAGAAGACGCCATTCGTGATCCATCATGCACGTTTGGCTGTGCTCATCCGCCATGGCATTCAGAGATTCCGCCAGGTGTTGAACCACCAGAGATATGACCTTATGATCCAGCCATGTCTGAAGGCGAAGAGCCTCTTGACAGAGGGTCCATGACCCCACCCTGACCTGTTTGTTGCAATACCACATGGCGGTGGTCTTGTCTGTGAACACCTGCACTACACTTCTTCTGACAGAAGGAAGGAATGCCTTCAGTGCAAGACGGATCGCCCGGAGCTCCAAAAGGTTGATGTGGAGACCAAAATCTGCCGAAGACCCCTGATTTCTGGCACTCCCAGTGGCCAACCCCATCCCAGGAGTGACACATCCATCACAACTGTAAACTGAGGTTGGGGAAGAGAGAGGGATCTGCCACTGACCCAGTCCAGATTGGTAAGCCACTACTGCATTTGACGTGCAGTCTCCTCCAAGTTCTGGATGACGTCGGAAAGATTTGCCTGATGCTGCGCCCACTGGAACTTCAGGTTGCACTGCAGAGCCTGCACATGCCATCTGGCATGATCCACCAGAAGGATGTGGGAGGCCATGAGGCCCAGTAGCCTCAGAGTCAATCTCACCGAAATCCGGGATAGAGGCTGAAACATCGGTATCATATCCGGAATATACCGGACTCGCTGCTCGGGACGATAAGCTGAAACTGCACTGTATCCAGAACTGCTCTGATGTAAAAGAGCTTCTGAGAAGGAGTCAGGTGTGACTTCGGGATGTTGATAGTGAACCCCAGTGAGTGCAGGAGGTCAGCCGTAGTCTGGAGGTGGGAGACAACAGCCTGGGGCAAGCACAACTTCAACAGCCAGTCATCGAGATAGGGGCAGACTGGAACCCTTGATCTTTTCAGATAATCTGCGACCACCACCATCCCTTTCGTGAACACCCAAGGGGCGCTGGTTAGGCCAAGGGAGAGCACAGTAAACTGAAAATTCTCATGGCCTACCGTGACCCGTAGGTAACGCCTGTGGGCTGGCAGGACGAGAATATGGAAATATACATCCTGCAAGTCAAACGCTACCATCTAGTCTCTGGGGTCAAGGGCAGACAGGACCTGAGAGCATCTTGAACTTCTCCTTCCAGAGCAAGCGGTTGAGGGCCCTGAGGTCTAAGGTAGGGTACACAACTTATTTCTGGCACAGGGACCCTTATGATAGCTCCCTTGGCCAAGAGAGCTGCAACTTCCTGGCAGAGAAGGGCCAAGTGATCCTCTGACATGTGATGGAAGGATGGTGGCATGGAGGGAGGAGTAGTCTCAAAGGGGAGGGAGTAGCCCCTTTGGACTATCTGCAAAACCCACCTGTCTGACTTGATGTTTTGCCAGTGGAGGAGGTGAAGGCAAATCTTGCCGCCCACTGGCCTCTGGTGGCCCTGAAAGGTCAGACTAGAGGGCTTGGAGGCTGCTGCAGGGTGGTTATGTGGGACTGACCCACCCGCTTGCCCCCAGACCCGCGTCACTGTGTCCCATGTCCGCAGCCACGCACAGGCTGGGCAGCTTGTGTGAACCGGTGGCTGCACTGGGTCGACTGTGGTGGGGCACCCCTTCTGTAGCCACGAAAGGGGTGAAAAGAAGACTTGTGGGGCGAGAGGTTGCCACAAGGACTAAGGATCTGGCCGTAGCCCTAGAATCCTTGAAATGCTTGAGCGCCGAGTCCGCCTTGTCACCGAAAAGGTGACGGTCATCAAAGGACATGTCCAGTAAGGTGAATTGGACATCCCCAGAGAAACCAGACATCCTCAAGCAGGCATAGCCTCAGGGCTACTGACATGGAAACTGTTCTGCCCAGTGAGTCGGCGGTATCCAGCCCACATACGATTGTGAATTTGACTGCATGGGTGAGAACAGCTCGGGCCTCCTCCAGCATCTGTGGCAGCGCTTGCCAACCGTATCCCACACTGTATGGGTAGAACAGCCCAAGAAGCATGTGGTATTCACCAACCGCAGCGCTAAGCTGGCAGAAGAAAACATCTTCTTCCCAAGGTGGTCCAGCTTCTTGGATTCCCTATCTGGAGGGGCAGTGGGGAATGCGCCCGTTAAGGACGAGGTTAGGACCACCAAGCTCTCAAGGGTCGGGTGTTGGGAGAGGAAAAGGGGGTCACCCTGGGCCAGGCGATGGCATCGGGCAATCATCCTGTCCACAGGAGCCCCTGCACTGGGCTTGCACCAAGTGCCCAGAAGGACATTATTGAGGAATTCATTAAAAGGCAGAAGGGGCTCCGAAGGGGCCGTTGTCAGTTGAAGCACCTCTGTCGGGAGGTTAATCCTGACTGCCACCGTAAGAAGCTCCAGGCCCAAGGCCTCATCCGCCCTATGCAACACCACTGTGTATGAAGCTCCCTCCTCCATAGCCACGGTAGGGAGGGAGAGCATGACATGGTCTGGGGAGGTATTAAAACCACTGGCATCACCCAGGTTCTCTTGCGGGTCTGGCTCTTCAAGCTTGTCAGCCAAAGGGTCCACAGACCCCTCCGTGTCCTCCTCGCCCTCCTCTGGTTGCCACTGAGGTTTGAAAGTAACACCAGGAATGAACAGTGGCACAAACGTACCTTCCGGTACCGACGATGGTCTGGTGCCATGTCCAAGTCAGTGGTGAGGCTGGGTCAGCACCGGTCGAGGGCACAACTGATGCCGGAGGCATGGTCACTGGAATCAACACCGGGGAAGGTACTGTGAGGTCAACTGGCATCAATCCGGAGCCAGGCCTGTATCCTCAAAGGCCCTCTGGGGCAGGGGCTTATGCTGCCCGCATAAAAGGCCCAGGGCCCCCAACTGAGTCCACGGGGCACGAAGGTGCGCCGGGAGAGTCAGGCTGCCCAGAAATGCTGTAAAGCACCATGCAAAAGGCTGTAAGCTGGACAGGGGATGCTCCAGCTCTGGGAAAAGGAGGGACAGAGCTGGAGTGTGACGATGCTCCGGGTCCCTTGTCGGGTCGGCCGACAGACAGGACGAAGGGCAACGCTGCTTCTTTGCCTTCTTCTTGTACTTAGACTTACCCGATGATCTCGAAGACTTGGATTATGAATGGTGATGGTAACTCTGCGACCGGTCCTGAGACATTCATTTAGACCGGGGCCTCGAGCGACACGGAGCCTACTGCCGGGCCTCCAAGAGCATTTTGTACCGCTCCCACAAAGACTTTGGGTTCATGGCTCAGCAGTCGGAGCACTACTTCGGGTCATGGTCATGCCCCAGGCATCAGAGGCACACGAGGTGGGTGTCCGTAACCGACATTAAGTGGTTACAGGCCTCGCACGGCTTGATTCCGGTCCATCGATGTGATATCCCAAGTGCACCAGGAGTCAGAAGACTCAAAAAGAAGTCAACAAAAGTCGAAAAAAGTTAATTCAGAAAAGGACTAATGGGCAAGTTTCTCTCTTCGATATCTGTGTAAGGCTAGCACAGAAAAAGAAAGAACTGACGTCAGTGCAGAGGGGCAGCGTCTAAGTGGACATTGCGACATCAGCCCGGTGGCCACGACGACGAGCGCAGAGTCAACCGACGCCACCTAACGATGCTCAGTGGTACTGCTAAGAGAAAAATTCTCCGGATCTAGTCTGACACATGGGGGTAATTCTAAGGTAAGGAATATATAACTAATGGTCTCTTTCAGATATAAGACCTAGAACCTTGCTCTGACACTCAGTGGGTATTTTGAGTCTGGGTGTGAGTGCAGGGCATATGTAGCACACATGTTTTGCATTAGGACTCTGTGTGTTCTATGACTGAGTACTGGGGCCAGCGGAATCCGTTATGGATGGGCCTGTTTTACTCTGTGTAGTGGGATCACGTGATGACCTTTGACCATTATTTTAATTGACTTTGGATGTTTTCTTGAATGTACAACATCATTTTTCCTGCATGTTCACTTCCCTTGAATATTTTTTTCGTGTCTCCTTGTAGTTTTAGAGTGGGAGTGCTTTCGCAGAGTAGAACAGCCTTGCCATGCACATTTGAAAGCATGAGAGAGAGAGAGACAGAGAGACAGAGAGAGACAGAGAGAGACAGAGAGAGAAAGATTTTGAGGTTCCTGTTGTTTTAAGCAAAGTATATAACTTTTGGCTTCTTCAATAGTAGAAGTTGCAGGATTAACCGTTTATAACATTAGGAGCATCAATGACTTAACTTTTTGATTCTATTTGTGTAGTCATCATACATTTATTCCTGTAGCTGAGTTAATAGATATGCATGAACTATTTTAGATGAAGTAATATGTTACATGCTTTTATAATGTCAATGTATTAATGTGTGCTTCATTTTATAATCGTGATTTGAGTTAAAAAGTTTATTTTAGAAATGTATGTTATGATAGTCAAAGGTCATGGCGTGGAATTTAATGCCAGAGACACTCCCATATATTTGGACCACTTGATGACCTTTGACTACCAATGTTTTAATTGACTTTAGGTGTTTTCGTGAATGTAAAACATAATTTTTCCTTAATTTGCAATTTTCCTTGAAGATTTGTTTTGTGTCTCCTTGTAGTTTTAGAGTGGGTGTGCTTTCACAGAGTGGAACAGCCTTGCCAGGATCAGAACATGTGGGATGTGCATTTGAAAGCATGAGAGAGGGAGGTGTGGAATGAACTTCTCAGTCTCGGATTGTAGTGTTATATGCAGTGGTGCTCAAATATGCATTATGTTGCACATAGGGAGATAACGTGTGTACTGCTATTGGCAGTGGTGCACAAATGTGCATTGTGTTGTACATTGGGAATTATTATGAAGTTCTTACTCTTGGCTTTGACATGCCCTCATGCCATCTTGATTTCTGACTCTGTCTAGCTTGAGCTTTTGCACACACAGGCAGGCCCCTAGATCACTCAAGATGTTTAGGCTATTCACATTCAAGGTTGTTTTCTGTACTTTTGGAGATTGTTTTCAAGCTTCGTTAAGATAAGGGACTAGAAAATATGAGAGTGCAAAAGGATACGTGAGAACTCCTTTGGAATGCTTGCATGGAGAGTGGCCAAATCAGTAGGTTTCCTTCGTGCAGAGCAGGGCCTTTTGGAAACTCCTAGTGCTTTGAGATTATAAAACTGGGGTTTTTTGACTTGGAAACTGGGATTTTGGGCCTGAATGACGGACATGTCTACTTCAGTGAAGAAACCTTGCTTCCTGAGGCTCTTGACCCCGGCTGTGAATCCCGCAGTCTGGAGTGGGCTAAGATGCAGTGTTTGTAGTGGGTGATGTTTTTTCTTTGATTATTGACTTTGTGATGTGTGAGTGTGTCTGTGTGCACATTCAGGTCTTCAGTGGTTATAATCATCTGAGATGTTATTTTTAGTTAATGGTATTGTGATGTGTGAATGTGTCTGTGTGCACATTCAAGTCCCCAGTTGTTATAATCATCTGATGTATTTAGTGTATATATCTTTCTGATTTCTTGCAGTGGACGTCCATATTATGTGCTTGTATTTTATTTCATGTATTTTCTTCCATGCATTTAACAGTTGCATTTGTCTACTTATAAGTGTGTTACTATTGTTTGCACAAATATATAAATATATCTTATCTCTATATACATTTGAATGTTGTTCATTTGACATCTGGGAAAGCCTTTATGTTAGAGTGTTGCACAAATAAACCTCATGCCTTATTCTGAGAACAGTCTTTTGATGTGTCTCATTTTATAAGAGTGTAATTCATTTCCTGGTGTTTTTATTGCTTCGCCATGTTTGTGCCTTCGTGTGGGAGGGCAGTATTTTCTATTATTTGGGAGGGCGATGCAATACAGTTTGGCATCACTCTGCAGGATACGAAATTAAATGGGGAAAAATGTTTTCTAAAATGTCAATGTTTCCAGTTGCAAATTTCCTGAAGCCAACTCAGTTATCGGGGTGGGGAGTTTCCTCTAATGCATATTTAACAGATGAGGGGCAAACACAGATGCTCAAATGTTTCCAGAATGTTTCTTTTGAAGGGGAAAACAACTTGGTATTTCAGAGAGAAAGATTTGTCTAATTTTGAATGCATTGCTCAGCATGGATGAAAATTGTATGCAGTTAGAAAGAGAACATAATGAAATACAAAGGGAGTTAGTTAAAGCTAAAGAAATTTCTGATCTCTTACTGTTTGAAAATAAATCATAGAAAAAAGAGTTGCAAATGTACTAGGCAGTGCAAGATCGAAAAACTGTGTGTATGTTGCAGTTCTTATTACCAGAATGTTTAGATAGCCAGAGTGAATCGCCGGCAAAGAATGTGGTTGAAGGAGAGCTGCAGGTGAATTTACAATTCTCACAGGAGGTTTTAATTAATTCTATGGAGGTCTTTCCTCAGCCATACATTAAGAGACTGGAGGAGGATTTGACAACATGGCTTGTACGTTTGTTTGATTTAGAAGCTTCTGAAGTAATGTTGAATCGAGAAAATGTAGCACAGTTTCATGCACTCAGCCTTGACTGTAATGTGCAGGAATATTTCAAAAATTACAGAGAAGATAAACCAATCAGCCTGTTAGAACTAGCGATTGTTGGTTGCAGTTACAAATCAGACTGGTCAGTGAGCGACCAGCCTTGCTTTACACGAAGAGATGCTATCCTGAAAAATGAAATGATGAAAAATGCTATTGTTTAAACATGACTCTGAGTCGGGAGAGAAGCAGCAATGTGTTTCAGACATGTGGCCACTACAGAAAGGAGACATTGAGTTACATATGACAGGTCAGGGGCAGTGTGCCACTTAGAGTATGTGGGAAAAACAAGGAAAGACGAGGGTGCTTTTGGGCTTTGGACTGAAACATTGTCAGATTCTGGAGAGTGGTTTACTCCCTTTGAACAACAGTTGCTAGTGTTTCACTGCACTGTGACAGACACTGGGCAAATATAGCTGTTTGTGTGTTTTTGTGGTTTGAAATTTCTCTAATGCAATGGATGATGAATTCACTTGAGTTATACAGAACGGGTAATGCACAAGAAGCAAATGTAATCATGTGGCACATACAGGCAGAAACTGCAGTTTTGCATGAATAGTTGGTGCAGGTCCCAGTAGAAAATCCAGGAGTGGTGTTTGAGGTGCCTGAGATACACGATTCCCCTGTGAAGTGGAACAAGGAGTTGTGGCAAGAAATTTGGGAAAAGTTAATGCAAAGTACAGCTACTGTGTATCATGTAGACGCTCATTGACCCATACATTTACTAGACAGAAACTTTAATTTCCTTACAGATGAAAAGGCTTAAATCTTTGCGGCAGAGTTGACAACAAAGAATTCTGCATTGGTGGGCACGACTAAGTGCGAGCACTTGGGAGAGAAAGACACTAACAGGTGGGCAGAAATGAATGAATGCATATACCCCTAGACTTATTTAGAATTGTGATTCCAATTTGTCAGTTTGCACAGCTCAGACTAGTCACACAGTTGGTGAGGGGCCAGTTGGAGAAAGGAAAATTACTAGCGCAGATAGGGTAGATGGATTACCTTCGGCTCATGCCAAATTATCAAGGTTGTACTTATTCAGCAGTGTATCTAGAGATAGTCAGGAAAGGGACTGCCCCAGCCCTTCTTCCTAAGAAAGGGGAAGGAGAGTTTGACTCCCCTACCAAAAATCCAGAGGTCAAAGTGTGGGTTGAATTCTCAGATAATTCCCCAGAACTAGCAGAGAACTGTGCAGAGAGAAAAGATAAACTTTTGCCATCAGACCCAAAACAGAAAAAATAGAACGTGTGCTTTTTGAAACAATATTGTTTACAAGAGCAGTGATGCTTGCTTCTTTTTTAGATCATACTGCAAGGTGTTTGTGTACCTGATGTCCCTGTCCTGGGTGTGTGTGCCTTTGTCTGAGTGGGGTCGTGAGGGTGTGGGAACCCCAAACCTCAAAGTGACCACCTGACAGCGCAGACTGACACCGTTGCTGGCATTCTTTGGCTGAATCAACCAGATGAACTTACCTAGCAAAGACGTGTTTTGAATGTGCTTTTATGACAATGAAAGTGAACTGATCCTGAAAGTGAAAATTATGATTCCAAGTGTACTTTTGACTGAAGAGAAAAAAAAAATATGATTTTAATTATAGCAAGAAGGCTGTGTAATTACACAGAACTTATGGAATGGAGAATATTTTTCATTGATTCTTGTATTGCATATACAGAAAAACCTGCCCAGTTTGTAGAAGATTTTGAGGTTCCTTTATTTTAAGCACAGTATATATCTTTAGGCTGCTTCAATAGTAGAAGTTCCAGGGAATGATTGGACACACTGTATTGGGGATCCCATGCTGGGTCAAATGTTGTGTAACCAGCGGTCTGCCTTGCGCCGGATTCGCGACAGTTTGTGCCATGATATAAAGCAAAAAATAAAACAAAACAGGTCTAAAACCTTCTAGAATTCAAGCTTGACAAACCTACAGGAATAGGTGTACCCTACAACTAGAAGAGGCAAAGCTTTCCCACCAAGGACGTATCCGGGAACCGGTAAGGGGGTATTGTGGAAAAGCACTAGCGCTACTCAGGGTTCTCGTGAATAAGTACCAGACCAAACGTTTGTGGCGCCATGTTGCAGGGACTCTGCACAAACACAGAACTATGCATGGGATTATGGGACCTTAGTATGTAGGGACGGAGATATCCTACCACCTTAATACCCATGAACCAGGGATCGACTAGCTTTATTTTCTCACTTGCCCTCCTACTCACTGACAGAGGAACAAGTGCTTAGACACCCCAGAACACAACACTCCTGACTCTCTCAGGAATCACGGTTGCAAGACACACCCTTTCACTCACACTTTTGTACTCGTCCACAATAAGATATGACGGAGACATGAACAAGTTTAAAAATATTTATATTAACTGACATGCTCTAGCATGCAGTATTTGTGCCACATGGCAAAAATATGGTCAGCATAGCAAGTAGTCCATAAATCATAAAAGGAGCTGTCATAATGAGCAACCGCGTAGCCTAACCTCCCTCCCCTTGTATAGAAGCAAGCTGATTTTATATTAGAAGACCCCGTACCTTATTCTATAGATGGTATATCTACATCATAGTTGTTGTCATGCTCTTCTTCCTGAAAAAGTGCTACCTAACCATATATTCCAGTAAGACCAAAGTACATGATCTCAAACAACAGGAGCATCTGTATGTTTTGTCTAGGTGCTAGGGCCTGACCAGAACAGAATAACAAGGGCCTCTGTTGTTCGACCTCGTTCACAATGTTCAGACTAAATCCCAGGAACATGCAAAACGTGAAAAGAATTGTAGGTTCTATGTGAAAGTTTCAGAATAGCACATGCAAAATAAAACTGCAAAACTAGATAATCCCGGTGCACTCAATTATAATTCAAAGTTCAAACATTCATTTTGGCGCCAACTTGTGTCACACGGAGTCCAACCGTGTCTTCGAAATGTAGGCAATATTGTGGGGAGTGTCACCATCCCACTGAACAAGTGCGCGCTGTATCCAATGAAACACGGTGGTTTCTTCACATAATTCAAAGAAATCGAAGTTTTTCCATATATTTGTGGATTATGCATTGGGTGGACATATAAAGTGGAATACTTAATATGATTGATGAAAGTTGATCATGTATACGATGTTCAAGCGTTTAACTAGCTCTTGAAGCACAAATATATGGAAAAACTTTGATTTCTATGAATAAATTGAATTATGCGAAGAAACCACCGTGTTTCATTGGATACAGCGCGCACTTGTTCAGTGGGAAGGTGACACTCCCCACAATATTGCCTACATGCAAAATAAACTCAGGTAGTAACATGCGCAAAGCAGCGGACAGTCTGCATTGAGCTCATGCTAACATAGAGAAGACGACAATGTTCCCATGGGCCATGCGAGAGTACATGGCACACATTTCGGAAACTGACTTAAGTGTGTTTCATTTTTAAATTAGTCATGACAAAGAAGGGTGTATTCTAGATAGTGTTCCAGAAAAAACTTCTCAAAAACAAAATATGAGTGAAAAAAGAAGGGGCAACAATGTGTGGTGACACTAAAAGCAACCTATGCACTCATTAAATGTTGCAATGGTAGAAGCATACTAGCATGATTTGGACAAAATACCCTACTCTTTGATCAAGTGCGAAAGCCAGGATTAGAACCCAGGTGTCTATGTGTGAAGTTCAGCCACTTAGTCACTAGATGACACATCCTCCTCTATGGTGATAGAGAAGAAAAAACAGACACTTCATTGGAAATTAGCACATGCTAATCAATTGTAATGTGGATCAGGGGCGTGGGTACCAGGTTTGACATTTTATATTATCAAGCACCTCTGCTAAAAGAATGGACTCAACTCCAAGGCTGTATTGAAACTGGTACAGTAAGCACCACCGATTCCCAGAACCCCAACCTACTTTTAGAATCGCTGCCTTACTGCATACCACCCTAAAAAGCTCACAGGCCCAGCCATGCCCATCATCACAAGACCTAGAGGCAAGATCTGCACTTTTCAAATACCACATGAATTCACAGCTGGAGCAACTGACTGCAGCTTGTCATCAGTTTACCAATGGCAGAAAGTAGTAAAGGCTGCTTTAAAGTGTCATCTTGTTGACTCTGGAACCTTGGTTACTCTGGGGAGCTCTCCAGTGTCCTGCACAGGGTGTGGATCAACCTATAAAAGACACCACTAAATAAAACAAATGCACTGTTGGGGAAGGTGGCTACCTTTGACATGTGTACAGCCTGAATGAGGAAATGAGGTTTTGCCGGGGTGCATATAAGAAGGAGTCTAGATCTGGATCAAGACGTAATAATGAATTGGTAGGGGATTCTAGGGAGGTGGAATCTAAGGTGCAGGTGGGGGACTGTATTAGAATCAAACTTCCCCACAAAGTTGCTGAGGGGTTGTCAATGTTTGGTCCACCTATAAAAGTTGATGCCATTTCTCGTTATGCTGTGAGAATCAATGGGAAAAGTTGGTGGAGTGTACAAGATTCCAAGACATATGGTAGATAAGATGAACCTACGTTGTTTGTCTGAAGGTGACAGAAGTGATCATTTCATTGATCATTCCTTTGAACCATCAGAACGACGGTGTGATTTGTATATGAGCACAAGAGTAACAGAAAGTGAGGGAAATGATCCTCTCGTTGTACCATTGGAACAACAGTGTGAGCCATGCAAAAGTGGTAGGAAGATGATGCCACCTAAACATTTTGGTTGTTAATTCTCAGGAGGTAGATTGTGCGCATTCAACATTGGAATATACAAAACCTACTCTAAGCATGTTTCTCCCGCTAGGTTTCTCTTCAGTTTTTCTTTAGTTCCTAATTCTTTTTCGCATTATAACTAGATTCTTGTTTTGTGTTATTTTTTCCAGAATATTCTGCATGTGTTATTCTTTTTATTTCCTTTGTTTTTATTTAGAAAGGAAGGAGATGTTGTAACAAGTAATGATTGCATTGCTTACAGCGGTAATGATGCCGTTTCCTAGGTCATCGAATGTTACCATTTGAATGTTCAGTTGTTGCTGTTCATTCTCTCTGGAAGCTGTGTCAATAAATGTAGTGTGCTCTTTACTCACCTGCCTTCGTGTTTGCTACAAATGTCTAGGTCAAGGAAGCAACAATGATACCAACCTGCAGATGAAGCCGACTATGAAGAGAAGAATCGCCACAAGATCCATCAGGTTCCAGAAGTTGCGAAAGTACTGACAATCTGTGCCTTTTAGGTCCTGGACGAACTGCCAAGAAAAATAATATTCTGTTTTAATATTATTAATAAGGTGATCTTTGGATTAGTTTGTATATTTGTAATATTGAACCTTCTTTAATGTTGTAAAGTGCTCCAACATCCATCTGGTATCGCCCTTACCATCAACAACTGCTAATTAATAAATAAAATTTCTGCTCAAAGATATCACGAGAACAATGCTAAGCACCACAAACCCTTGAACCAACCACATGACGAAGGAAGAGGCACTGCACTGGCCTCAGCTGCTTTCCAAGTTTATAGGTGAACCTCCTCTTGCCTAAGTACTCATGGCCAGCCTGGTGGGACACTGACCCGCCTCGGCACCGCTAGCACCATCACACATGCTCCAGCTCTGAGCAGATGGCTCAAAGTCTAAAGGAATCTGCCACGCTCTGGATGACACCAAAAAGATGTATGATGCAGTTAAGGCGGACTCACACTTTCTGCAAAATAATAACAAAGTACAGTATGGAACAAAGAGAAGTAAACTTACCTTGTAAGTCCAAATTGAATTCTAACATAGGCCTTCCTTCTGGTACCACCCGCTACACTGACCTCTTTTGAGAGGGGCTTTACCCAAGCTCAAAATGTGTCATAAAAATGATCTACTTATTTCTATGCAGATAGAACTTATTTTAAAGACCACAGGAAAGGGAATAGTTACTTACCTGTAATCCTGCTTCTCCTCCAGTGGAATCTTCATTATTGTCAAATGCACTGAACAGTCCTGTTGACAAGCAGCATCCCAGAGCACACACAGAAGCCAACAATATAAAACTGTGGGGCAGATTTATGTTGCACTTGCGCCACTTTTGCGCTGCCGTTGCGTCACTTTTGTGACGCAGCAGCGGCGCAAATCCTGCGCCATGGTGCGGGGTATTTACAACGTGACGCAACTGGGAGATGCGTCACGTTGTAAAGCCCTGCGCCACATGTAGGCGTTCCAGGGCAGGTGGGGGCGTTCCGGCGCAGGAACGCCTCCTAAAAGTGGCTGAGTGAAATCTACAAGATTTCACTCAGTCACTTTTAGGCCCATGCTGCGTCAAAACCCTGCGCCTGCTTGAAGCAGGCGTAAGGATTGACACAGCATTGTACAGATAGGGCCCCCCAGAGCATTGCTGGAGCTGCGTCGCGCTTGCGACACAACTCCAGCAATGCGCCACTTTTACGGCACAGATGCGTCACGCATCTGTGCCGTTTTTGCCCCATGGTGCGCCACATTATAAATGCGGCGCATCCATGGTGGCGCAGCTGTGGCGCATAATAATTGGCGCATCCCTGCTGATATGCAGGGATGCGCCAGTTAACATAAATCTACCCCAAAGTGTCTTTCACAACCTATTGAAATTGTTTTCTTTAAAAAGCCAATGCCCGAAACAGAAGAATATGGTACCACTAAAGGGGTAAGCCTATATACGTTCTAGAGCTGAGGCTAAATTACAACCTTATATAGAAAGGGGAAGCTCTAGCAGGATAAATTCAATACCAATATCATAGTCACACAATAACACATTAATTGTTTTAGGGATCAAAACAAAAAAGAAGTATTTCAACATTTTACTTTACATATTGTTATGTTGTATATAAACCAGGACACTTATTATGCAAGGTGAGCCAAATCCCATAGGAATACTGAGATTCAGTATATTGAATTAGATGTAGGCGACCCTAGTTCTTCCCAAACCGCCTTTCGCATTAGGGGCTCCAACTGGGGCTCAGTACACTTTCAACTCGTAATTTGTTTACCTGATTATAATTTGCACATTTGCTATTGACCAATGCAATTGACAGTGCCTGCATCGATACATGCCCTTGAATGCAGTCCTGAAGAGGCCAGAATTTTAAGGCTGAAAATGCGTGGATCCTTTACACCAGGAGTCCGCTGTATAAAGATTTTCAAATCAAAATGAAAAACAACTTCTCCACAGACCTCCTCTCAAACTTTACAGAGACATTTTTAATCATCTTTTTTAAAGACCAGGTCTTCCACATAGTTCCTTTATCCTCAGGCGTTCTACCTGGAGACGGTACTCAGATTCCCAAATAACTGGATCGGACCGTCTACTCCACTATACTGTATCTCAGTAAGGATTGCTCCTAATGTATATATGTTTCAAAAGAAAGCATGTTTCTGTGAATATATTCTATTTGCAGATTTGTGTAGAAAAACCAAGCTAATAACAAAGGTTTAATCTTCTTCCCCGTGGGATTTGGTTCGCCCTGCAGAGTATCAAATGAACAAGTTACTTACCTTCCATAATACATTATCTGGTAGACGCAGGATCTAGCCGCAGATTTGTTTTGTGCTTTTATGACTTTTTTTACTGTGCTCCTGTCCACAGTTATTGTGAGGTTGAACGGCATGAGTTTGGATCCCATTAAGGGTGTGGATAGTTTTATATTAATTTTGTTGGTTGGCTTCTGACTCAGATTTGTCATAATAACATGGATATTTTATTCCCAAGGTTTTTATGTCTTACGACTTTACTTACCTGAGGTTCCTTCCACCAGAATGTATGTGATGGGAGAGAACGTTATTGCTCATCTACATCGTTATGAATGTCCGGTCTTTTTCCCTTGGTCTAGACTCGTTTTGGTCTAGTAAGACACTTTTAACGGTTTCAGTTTGCAGACCCTCCTCCGGTAATGGTATGACTTTGGTTTCTGATTCTAAAGTAAGGAATCTATGGCTAGATATCTCTTTTAGTGCAGAAAACTACTCTGTCTCTATATAATTGGAAGAAAGATTCTTCCAAGTTTAAAGCCTGGAGCTCATTAACATGCACAATTACAAACAAAAAATGCCACCTTCCAAGAAAGAAATTGAAGGGAGCATGAGTGTAAGGGTTCAAATGGGATGCTTATGAGTCTTGTGAGCATGACATTGAGGTTCCAGGAAGGTTTGGGTGGAACCCATGGTAGAATAATGTGTTTAAGCCGTCCATGTAGGTTTTAATCACTGGGACCTTGAATGAAGAAAGGAGTTTTCTATTTTGGAGATAGGCAGCCATTGCAGAGAGATGTAATCATATAGATTATTATTATTCCGAAGTTTTATATAGCGCTGGCCAGACCCGAGGGTATCGGAGCGCTTTACAACAGTCGTTCTGCAAAAGATCACAAAATACAATAATAGTAAATAACATGGACGGAGAGTTTTAGCGGATTGTGTAACCAAGGGGAAATGAAGACTCGGAATGCCTTCAACGAGTGGCATAGTCTTGGGTAGAGCTCCTCTTCCAAGGAGTAGTGTTATCAGCGCTTCTGCTGCTCCAGTCCCTTCGCTGGGGAATGATTTAGGAAAACATTTTTGAGCAGACCTTTGAATTTTCAAAAGGATGGGATAGTTCTGATGCGGGGGGGAATAGAGTTCCAGATTTTGGGCGTGTTACCCGCGAAGGACCGGGCCGCAGTTTTTGTTTGCGAGCCTTCAGCAGGATGAGTAGTAGTGTGTTCGAGCTCCTGAGGGTTCTGGTCTGGCCAGCTTTTTTGAGTTTGGAGGCCAGGTACTCAGGTTTGCCTGTGTGAACGGCTTTGTGCGTGAGGCAGGCTGTTCTGAAACTAGCATGCATTTCAACTGGGAGCCATTTTAGTTCTCTGAGTGCGGGTCAGATGTGGTTGAATTTCTTCACTCCTGTGACCATTCTAGCTGCTGCTTTGAGAGTTGTTTTGAGGGGAGCGAGGTGAGACTGATGTACCTGTGAGGGCTGCTTTTCCATAGTCTAATCTAGACAACACCAGTGCTTGAGTGGCTTGTTAGAGGTCATTTAGCAGGATGAAAAGTTTTATTTTGTTCAGTAGCTTCAGGTTAAGGAAGGCGCTCTTGGCGGAGTTCTTAATGTGTTTGGTCATGCCCAGGTTCCGGTCTAGAGTGATACCTAGGGATTTTACAGGGTCCGCCAGGGTGCGGTTGCAATTGAGCGCATTGATCGCTTTTAGCAATTCCGTAATTTGGGGGTTCTCTTATTTGCTAGAGGAACAAGGTACTTACCTTCGGTAACGATGTATCTGTAAGAAACATTAGTTAGTTAGATTCCTCACCTTAGAATATCCCCAGGCGTCAGACTGGATCCGGAAGATTTTTGTAGCAATACCCCTTGCGCGTCGCTAGGCGTCGTCTGCGGCTCCGCGTCCGTCGTTGGCGTCGTGCGCTGGAATGACGTCGTCGGAGTACTTAGACGCCGCCCTCGCGCGCTGACGTCAGTTCTTGTACACAGCTTTCCGTGCCAGGAATGCAGAGCCATGCAAGAGACCGACACTGGTGCCAAAAAAGTCTAGGGGCCTGAAAAGGATAACCTTAACCCTAGATGTCGGTTCGCAGAACGGGGAGGATGGGTGGGTCGGTGAGGAATCTAACTAACTAATGTTTCTTACAGATACATCGTTACCGAAGGTAAGTAACTTGTTCATCTGAAAGAAACACGTTAGTTAGATTCCTCACCTTAGAATAGATACCCAAGCAATACCAACCCCGGTGGTGGGTCTGCGAACCAAGATCACACCAGAAAGTCCTGAGGACAGAACGGCCAAAGAAGCCATCCCTCCGGACTTGGCTGTCTAGGCAATAATGCCGGGCAAACGTGTGTAGCGAAGCCCACGTTGCCGCCTGACAGATGTCCTGCAACGGGACTCCCCGTCCCAAAGCAGTAGTAGCCGCTGTGGCCCGAGTAGAATGGGCTCGCAGCCCAACAGGAAGGTCATTTTTTGCCAAGGAATAACAGATTTTTATACACAAAACGACCCACAAGGAGATGGTCCGTTTGTGCACAGCTTTCCCCTTCTTAGCACCCACGTATCCAACGAAAAGTTGGTCGTCCACTTGGAACGGTCCAAATAAAAGGAGAGCACACATTTTGGGTCCAGACGGTGGAGCCTCTCTTCCTCTTTGGAAGGATGCGGAGGCGGAAAGAAGGTGGGCAAGGTGACAGATTGCCCAAGATGAAAGGGGGTCACCACTTTCGGTAGAAAGGAAGGACGAGGCCGAAGGACAACCTTGTCCGGATGAACAGATAGAAAAGGAGGCTTGGACGATAAAGCCTGGAGCTCACTCACCCGTCTGGCCGAGGTGATGGCTACCAGGAAAGCAGTCTTAAGAGTCAGAAGACGAAGAGGACAATTGTGAAGAGGCTCAAAGGGAGCGCACATCAGAAATGTGAGAACAAGATTCAAGTCCCACTGAGGCATTACGAAAGGAACAGGAGGGAACGTGTGAGTAATGCCTTTAAGAAAGCGTGATACAACAGGGGACTTGAAAAGAGAAGGCTGATCAGGAAGCCGTAAGAAGGCAGAGATGGCAGCAAGATAACCTTTCAAGGTGCCCAAGGCAGAGCTCTGTTGGGCCAAAGAAAGAAGAAAGAGGAGAACCTCAGAAAGAGGGGCGGAAAGGGGATCCACAGCTTTTGCTGTGCACCAGGCCACAAATTTGTTCCACCGGCAGGCGTATACCGTCTTTGTGGAGGGACGCCTGGCTGCCAGAATGATATCTCAGACTTCAGGAGGCAAGTCAAATGGCATCAACTGCCGCCGCTCAATCTCCACGCATGGAGTTGGAGGCTGGACAGGTTCGGATGGAGGACCGTACCCTGCTGCTGCGACAGAAGATCCTCCCGAAGGGGCAGACGTATCGGAGGATCGGTCAACATACTGAGTAGCCCGGGATACCAGACTCTTCGTGCCCAATCCGGAGCCACCAAGATGACTTGGGCCCGGTCGTACCTGATCTTCTTCAGCACTCTGGGCAGAGGTGGTATAGGCGGAAAGGTGTACAACAGACCGCAACTCCACTCGCGACGAAAAGCGTCGCCGAGCGAGTGCCGCCTTGGAAATTCCAATGCGCAGAACTGCTGACATTGCGCGTTCTCTTCGGTGGCAAATAGATCTAACCAAGGCTCTCCCCACTGCTGAAAGAGGCCTTGCGCCACCTCCGAGTGCAGACGCCATTCGTGATCCATCATGCACCGGCGGCTGAGTTTGTCTGCTCTGGCGTTCAGAGAGCCCGCCAGATGTTGAACCACTAGGGTGACGCCCTGGTGTTCCAGCCATGTCCAGAGGCGCAGAGCCTCCTGACAAAGGGTCCACGACCCCACCCCGCCCTGTTTGTTGCAATACCACATGGCGGTGGTGTTGTCTGTGAACATCTGCACGACACTTCCCCTGACAGAGGGAAGGAAGGCTTTCAGTGCAAGTTGGATCGCTCGCAGCTCCAACAAGTTGATGTGGAGGCGAGACTCCGCCGGAGACCAGAGGCCTCTGATCTCCGCCTCCCCCATATGGCCACCCCATCCCAGGAGGGACGCATCCGTCACTACGACATGCTCCGGTAGGGGTAGGGAGAGGCTCTTGCCCGTGACCCAATCGAGGTCTGTGAGCCACCACTGCAACTGCTGTGCAGTGCCCTCCGAGATCAAGACATGGTCGGACAGGTTGCCGTGATGCTGGGCCCACTGAAACTTCAGGTCCCACTGCAGAGCCCGCATGCGCCGCCTGGCGTGATGCACTAGTTGGATGCAGGAGGCCATCAGCCCCAGAAGCCGCAACACTAGCCTGATCGAAACCCAGGATAGAGGCCGAAAGATGGAAATCAGGGCCTGTATATCCCGGACCCGCTGTTCCGGTGGAACTGCGCTGAATCGAGAACCGCTCCGATGAAGAGGAGCTTCTGAGAGGGGCTCAGGTGTGACTTCGGCATGTTGATGGAAAACCCCAACAAATGGAGGAGATCCGCCGTAGTCTGGAGGTGGGAGACGACTGCCTGGGGCGAGCCCGCCTTCAACAACCAGTCGTCGAGATAGGGGAAGACTGGAACCCCTGATCGGCGCAGATGAGCTGCGACCACCGCCATCACTTTCGTGAACACCCGAGGGGCACTGGTAAGGCCGAAGGGGAGCACGGTGAACTGAAAGTGCTCCTGACCCACCGTGAACCGCAGGTAACGCCGGTGGGCCGGCAGGACGGGGATGTGGAAATATGCGTCCTGCAAGTCCAACGCTACCATCCAGTCTCCAGGGTCTAGGGCAGCTAGAACCTGAGCCAAAGTCAACATTTTGAACCGTTCCTTCCGGAGGAAGGCATTGACATTCCGGAGGTCCAAGATAGGGCGTAGGCCCCCTTTGCCCTTCTTGGAAACCAGAAAGTAGTGGGAATAACAACCACGACCTACTTCTGGGCTTGGAACGCGCTCGACGGCCTCTTTGGCCAAGAGGGCCGAAACTTCCTCTCGCATAAGATTCAAATGATCCTCCGAGATACGGTGGTGCTGCGGTGGCATGGCTGGAGGGGTCGTCTCGAAAGGGAGGGAGTAGCCCCTTCGGACGATTTGCAGCACCCACCTGTCCGACGTGATGATACGCCAGTGGAGCAGGTGATGGCGAACTCTGCCTCCCACTGGCGACGAATGGGCCTGAAAGCTCGGACTAGGAAGGCTTTGAGGCGGATGCTGCCGTGGCGGATGTGGACTGTCCGCGTTGTCCTCCAGTTCCGCCGCGGCGGAAACCACGTCCGCGACCGCGTGCAGGTTGGTTCTGCGGCCGGTGGCTAGGCGGACATGAGGAGGCGCCCCTTCCTTGGCCACGAAAGGAGCGAAAAGCGGAAGTTTGTGGTCGCGGGGCCGAGAGGCCCAAGGACTTGGCCGTAGCCCGGAAGTCCTTAAAGCGAACCAGCGCACTGTCCGCTTTCTCGTTAAAAAGGCGAGTGCCATCAAAGGGCATGTCCATGAGAGTGCTCTGGACATCCCCTGAAAAGGACGTGGACCGCAGCCAGGCGTGACGTCTAAGCGCCACTGTGGTAGAAATCGCCCTACCCAGCGAGTCCGTAGTGTCAAGTCCACATCGGATTGCATGGCGCGCTGCATCCCTCCCATCGGCCAGAGCCTGGGAAAGGCGTGTCCGGGCCTCCTCCGGACACAGGGGCAGCACGTCCTCCACCGCATCCCACAGAGAGTGGGAATAACGGTCCAAGAGACAGGCGGTGATTAAAGACCGCAGGCCCAAGCTGAGTGAGGAGAACAGCTTCTTACCAAACTGTTCCAGTCTCTTGGAGTCCCGGTCCGGAGGAGTGGACGGGAAGGAGGATTGGGAGGTAGAGGCCTGGATGACCAGACTCTCGGGGGTGGGGTGTTGCGACAGAAAACTGGGGTCGCCCGGAGCAGGGCGGTGGCGCTTGGCAACGTTCCTATCCACAGGAGGGACTGTGGCGGGCTTGGACCAGGTGCCCTTAAGAACGTCAATGAGGGCCTCATTGAATTGCAGCAGAGGCTCAGTGGAGCTTGCTGCAGACTGAAGCACCTCGGTGAGGATGTTAGTCCTCACCGCCACTGCAGGCAGCTCGAGCCCAAGGGCTTCCGCCACCTTGCGCAGCACCACAGAAAAGGCTGCACCTTCCTCCGAAGCCACAGTCGGAGGAGAGATGAATCCAGTGTCCGGTGAGGTATCCAGACCACTGGCCTCCCACAGTTCATCTGCCCAGTCCTGTGAAAGTTGACCCTGGCGGGTCAGAGGGTGCTCAGACCCCTCCCAGTCGCCCCCGTCATCCGATTCCTGGTATACAGGAGGAATAATCGGAGCCGGACAATAGACAAATTGTGTGCCTAGCGGCGCCGGATGCGGCGTCGATGGACGCCGCACCGGCGCCGGGTCCGGACAGGGGCTGAACCGGGGAACGACGTCGACCGGAGTCAGCGTCGGAGGTGGCACCGGTGTCAACGCCGGCGGACGAGGCGTGACGAGGTCGACCGGCGTCGACGGGGGCCCAGCCCTGGGCCCCTCGGGGTCCTGCAGCGTCGGGGCCGGAGCCTCCGATGGCGCCGAGACCGGAGCCGTCAGCGCGCAAGGACGCCCAGTCGAGTCCGCGGGGCCCGAAGGCACGCCAGCGGGCGTCGACGGCGGGGCCAGGCTCCTCATGGCCGAGAGGAAGGCACTGACCTCCGCCGGCATCGCGTCAGTCCCAGGGACCGGCGGGTATGGGGACTTGCGCGGCGCCTGCGGCTCCAACGGAGCCGCGGGGGTGGAACCACCCTGACCCTCGGCCGAGTCGCGCAACCGACGAGGGGAGTCCGAAGAGCGGTGTCACCTCTTGGACTTCTTGGATCGCTTGGACTTACCCGAAGAGCCAGACGATCGATGGTGACGACTGCGGCTCCGCGACCGATCCTTGGACCTCCTCCTGGACCGGGATCGAGAGGGGTGCGGAGCCGAGTGGCGGAGCTCGAGAAGCTTACGGGACCGCTCCCGCCTAGCTTTCGAGGTCAGGTCCATACAATCGGAACATGACTCTGCGTCGTGGTCGTGGCCCAAACAATACAGGCACCGGCGGTGATGATCCGTCACCGACATCAGTCGGTGACAGTCGTTGCAGGCCTTGAAACCAGGCATCCTACCGGCACCAGGTCGAAGACAATGACCAAAAGAGTCAAAAAGATTTAGTTAAAAATTGACTAAAAGGGGTAGCTCTCCCGGATCGCCGCTTACTGGCGCGGAAAAAAGAAGAACTGACGTCAGCGCGTGAGGGCGGCGTCTAAGTACTCCGACGACGTCATTCCGGCGCACGACGCCAACGACGGACACGGAGCCGCAGACGACGCCTAGCGACGCGCAAGGGGTATTGCTACAAAAATCTTCCGGATCCAGTCTGACGCCTGGGGATATTCTAAGGTGAGGAATCTAACTAACGTGTTTCTTTCAGATATGAGGAGTATTTCAGTTTTGTCCTGAATGAGTTTTAGGTGGTTACTTGAAAGCCAGTGTTGAACTTCCCTGAGTGTGTCATTGAGTCTCTGAATGTCTTCAATGGAGGTGGTTTCGAGATAGATCTGTGTGTCATCTGCATAAAGATGGAAGGGGATGTTGCTTTTTTGAGAAGGATTGAGAGATTCCATGTGAATGTTGAAAAGTTGCGGGGAGAGCACTGAACCTTGGGGGACTCCCCTGCTGACAGGGTGTAGGTTGGATGCAAAGTTTTTGATTTTTATTCTTTAGGTGCGGTAATGGAGGAAGGAGGAGAACCAGTGTAGTACCACCTCTTCAACATCTGCCCTTTCTTGAAGCACCTTAACGAGCAGTTTGTGGTCGACCGTTTCAAAAGCTGCCGATGGGTCTAAGAGAACGATAAGGCAGCATTTGTCTGCATCAAGTGATTTGTGGCTATCATCAATGACGTTGAGGATCGCGGTTTAAGTGCTGCAGCCTTTTCTGCTACCCGATTGGTGGGAATCGAGGAGGTTGATGCTATCCAAGTGCTGAGTTAGTTGCACGAGCACACATTTTTCCGGGGTTTTGGATAGGAGAGGTAAGTTAGAGACTGGTCTGAAATTATTCATGTCTTTTGTGTCTAGGCCAGGTTTTTTTTAGCAGTGGCGTGACTTGACCGACTTTGAGGCAGTCAGGAACGACTCCGGTTCTCAGGGAGCTGTTTATGATCTTGCACCAGTGTGGAGCGAGGGAGAATTTCAGCTTTTTGGTCAGTTGTGAGGGTAGAGGATCTAGAGCGTGGGAGGAGGGATTGGATGTGGTGATCAGTTTGACTAGCTCTGCTTCATGTATCAGGGTGAAAATTTCCAGGGATTTGTAGGGGGCTTGGATGCGTTGTCGATTGTCCCAAGCAAGATGCTCTTGTGGGAGGGGGTGATGTTGAAGTCCATTGAGAGCTCAATCTTGTTTATCTTGTCCTCAAAGAAGTTGGCGAAGTTGTCGCAGAGCTCTTTGGAAGCCTGCATTGAGGAGGTAGTAGGCTTGGAGGTTTGCTGTCTGATGATGTTAAAGAGCTCCCTGGGCCTGTTTTTTGCGTTGTCTAGCGTGGTGCAGAAAAACAAGGTTTTTTCATTCTGGATGTGTTTGTTCTACTTCCTGCGAGCTGCTTTGAGTTGCTCCCGGAGGATAGCGGAAGGGTTGTTTTTCCAGAGTCTCTCTGTGGCTCTTAGTTGTCTCCTTTCTGAGTTGATGTCAGTGTTAAACCATGATCTTGATGGGATATTTCAGTTTTTTTTTCATTTCCGGGGTGCTATTTGATCAAGAATGGACATCATATTCGAGTTGTAGTGCGAGGTGAGTTCAGTTGTGGTAAGGAGATCAGAGGCGATGGGAAGGATCGAGCTTATCCTTTCCTCTAGGTTGGCTAGGGGAATCTGGGTTAGATTTCTAGACCATTTGGGGGGGAGTCTTGTGAGGGGGGCTGGAAAAGAACCTTTTGGTTGATGTGGAATAGGATGTTGTGGTGGTTGGACCAGTCCACGGGGAGGATGTGGTCGATCGTAACGGCGTCACGATGAGCGGTAATGGCATCTAAGGTTGCTCCTTTATTGTGCGTTTCTACTGCACAGAGTTGGGAAAGATTATTGTCCTGGAGGAGATTGTTTAGGGTTTGAATTAGCGGGTTGTTAGTATCATTCCACCGTAGGTTGAGGTCTCCGAGAATTAGGTTGTTTGATTCACCGAGTGATCAGTGAGCAATCAGGTCGGAGAGGTGTTCCCCGAATGCAGAGGTGTTGCCTGGGGGATGGTATAGAAGATGGCAGAGTATTGCTCCATTGTCATTTGTCTTGATGTTGGCGGTAAGACATTCAATGGTGCTGTAATTGAAGGTGTTCACTTCCATAATGGCAATGTTGTTCTCATGTATGATTGCTATACCTCCACCACTTTGATCTTTTCTGCCCTTGTTGGTGATAGTGTAGCCTGGGGGCACCAACACATCAAGGATTGGAGCGGAGAGCTCATTAAGCCAAGTCTCAGTGATGAACACAATGTCAATGTCATGGGAGAGGATGGTTTCTGCTCATTCTGTTGCATGTTTGGAGGCTTATATGCAATTAGTGAGCATGCAATTGGTAGAGGACCCCACTTTGTTGTGTTTCTTTACGAGGGGGGCCCTGGGTAGGGTAATGAGGAAGGCTGGTGGTCTTGAGGAATTCAGGGGGCAGAGATCCCTTCCGAAACCGGTGATCACTTGGATCTTGGATTTAGGGGAGGCTGTGGGGGGAGAGTTGTATGTTAAAGATAGCTCCGCCGCTTCTTTTGCAGACATAGCGACTTTAGTTCTTCTGGGTCTTTGTGCTCGGTTCTAGATGTGAGCTATAACCTAGCCTTTTGTAAGGGAAGTAGGTAGCAGAAAATGTATTATTCTGTGGCTTTGAAAGGGTCAATTTGCTTTAAATGACAGTAGCAGACAAAGCTTTTCCACTTTGCTGCATAGCAAGGTCTAGTGGTAGGGCTATGGGCTTCCTTAAGAATGTCCATACTTTCTGGTGGCAAATTGAGGTAACCAAACTATGACCTCGGAAGCCAAATTGCTAGGTTTAGAGTTTTGGGATCTGGGTTCCTGATTTCTCCATAGTTCTGATTGAGAAGATCCAGCCTGTTAGGAAACTTCTTGTGGGGAATATAGAGAGGTCTACAAGTGTTGTGAACCAGGGTTGACGAGCCCAGATCATTGTAAGATATGTCTGCCTGAGCTTCTGAACCAGAAATGGAAGGAGAGGGAGAGGTGGAAATGCATAGGCAAATATCCCTTACCAACTTACCCCTAGTGTGTTGCCCTTGGGTAGTGGGTGAGGGTACATGAAAGCAAAGGTAAAGTATTCTGCATTTTCTGGGGTTGCAAAAAGGTGTATGTGAGGGAACCTCACCTCTGGAAACTTGGGAGGAGGACTTGAGGGTGGAGTTCCCCTTCATGGAGTTGTTGCTGCAACCCGCAATCAGGTCTGCAAAGTTGTTGTCTATTTCCAGAAGGTATTCCGCTAACAGGTGAATGTTCTGATGTAGAGTCCATTTCCAGATGGTCTAAGACAGGTGACACAATTGTGGGGACCTTATCCCTTCATGTTTCTGGAGGTATAACATGGCTGTCATATTGTGTCATATTTTCCATCTGCACAAGGACAGCATTGCAAGTCAGGTAAGGTAGGAATACTTTGAGTGCTACGTGAGCAGCTTGAAGCTGTAGGTAGCTGGTGTCGAGACCTCAGTGATTGGCATCCCAGAGACCCTGTACTGTGAGGTCTCCTAGGTATGCACCCATTCCCATCTCTGATGCATCAGTTGTGATAGTGATGTGGGGAACAAAGTCGAGAAAAGGCCACCCTTTCAACAGGTTGGTGGTATACCACCACAGCATAAAGCGGTGAGTGTGGCGGACTATCAACACCAGATCCTCTAACTGACCCTATAACTGAGACCACTGCTGAGCTAAACATTCCTGTAATGGACGCATTCGTATTAGTGCATAGGGTACTATGGTGATGCGGGAGGCCTTTATCCCAAAAATACCTATGACTGTCCTCACTGTGAGTTGTTGGTTTGTTTGAAACTGGGGCAACATGCCTGTAAGTTCTGGACTCTTGCAGGATTGGGATAGGCTAGTCCTATTTGTGTATTTAGGACTGCCCTTAAGTATGGCTGAACTTGCAGTGGATGCAGGTGAGAGTTGGGAATGTTGATAGTGAATCCAAAACAGTAGAGTAGATCTATTGTCATCTGAGTGTGTTGTTGACACTGGTGGTGAGTGTTGGCTTTGATAAGCTAGTCGTCCATATATGGGAATACTTGGGCATTTTCTATGCACAGATGAGCTGACACCACTGCTAGGCATCTGGTGAACAATTGTGGTGCAGTAATCTTCCCAAAGAATTGGTAATTGCCTCGAAAGACAAATCATAAGTATTGTGATGAGTTGTGTGTATTGGTATGTTGAAGTAGGCGTCCTTTAGGTCTAGTGTGGCCATAAAGTCACCCTGTTGAAGAAGTTGAAGAAGTTGAATTACATCTAGTAAGGTGACCATGTGGAAGTGCTCTGATAGAATCTATTTGTTAAACGGCCTGAGATCCAAGAGTGGCAGTAAGAACCCATCCTTTTTGGGGATTAGGAAGTACAGAGAGTATACCTGAGCCCTGATGTTGAGGAGGGACGGGTTCTATAGCTCCTTTCAACACAAGAGTTTAAAGTTCTTGTTTGAGTAATGTTTGATGTTCCTTTGACAGGCTGTGAGCGCAAGGTGAAATATTGAGAGGCGTGGTAATGAGCTCCAGGCAATAGCCATGTTGGATAATGGCTAAAACCCACTTCTCTGATGTGATGGATTGCCATGTGGGTAGAAAATATTGTAGTCTGCCCCTGACAGGTGTTGTATGATAAGGGGGCAGAAGAGAGTAGTCACTGTTTGGTGGAGGGTATTGCTCCACAAGAGAGAAACCCCTACCTCTACCTCTGGCATTGTTACCTCTATAGGAGACACAATATCAACCCTTTGAGTAAGAGCCTTGAACGTGTTCTTTTGGGTGGGAAGTGGATGCCTCAGAAGTGGTGGTTTATGAGGCTCCACAGAAACCGGGTGACACAAAGTGCAGCAGGTGTTTGGAGAGCTCACATTGCGTTCACCATTTCCGCATCCTTGTTTAGTTCAAGCCTAGGCAGCGTACATGTGTAAGAAGCTGGAATCTGACTACATGGTTGCCCCCACTTTTTTCCTGGTGTTTTGCTGGTTTTTGACTTAGTTTGGCTGGAATTCAGGACCCCAGTCTATCTGATTTTTCCCTTAAATTGATACTGATAAGGCTCCATGATGGGAATTTTGCTCAGGTCAGATGTGGAAGGAACGGGGCATTGTCATCTAAGTTCCCAGTTGGCAGGGGGGTGAGACAGGGTTGTGTCTGAGCACCAACCCTGTTTTGCCTCTATGTCAACGGTGTAATTTCGCATCTTGACAGTCTCCCCAATAATGACGCACCAAGGTTGGCGGGCAGGAGGGTACCAGCAATTATGTTTACTGATGACACCCTCCTGCTCTCCAAATCCCCTATGGGGATACAACGGATACTGGACGGGTTTGGGGACTTTTGCAGATCTAGGGGCCTTGAGATAAATGGGGGGGCCTTGAGATAAATGCCGATAAAACAAAGTACATGATATTCAATCCCTCGGCATCTACACGTCCAAACCCGACTCTGGGGTCTGTAAGGTTGGAAAGGGTCACAACGTTCCAGTATCTCGGGATAACATTGCATGAAAACCTCTTTTGGGGACCACAACAAGCAAAATCCCGTCTAAAGCTGTCTCAATTGGTAGGTGGCATTTTGAAGGTTTCAAATTCATTCACATTTAAGCCAGTAAGTCCAGCTCTGGAGATTTACAAAACTCAAGCCAGGGCTGCAGTACTCTATGGTGGAGAGCTGTGGGGTCATTCTGTTAGTCTTGAAATCTCTAAACTGGAATCTAATTTTGTTAGACGGCTGCTGTCACTTCCACAAAACACCCCACTCTTCCCTTTAAGATTAGATCTGGGACTCCTACCTATAGAAGATGAATTAGCACTGAAACCACTCAGGTTCTGGCATAGGCTATGGACCACTGCGGAATTGTCACACTATAGACAGGAGCTGAAGCAGGTATTGAGCCTCTGCAACGCAGATAAAATACCTTGGTTGGCTTTTGTCAAACGCGAATTCCAACGCTTGGGCTTGTTTGACATGTGGAGCGACCCGGAGAGGGGATGCTTCGAGCTATCGCGCAGGACCTTGGCAGGGGTCTTCAAAGAGAAGAGCTTAAATTCGGCACTATGCGCCCCTAATATTGGCACCCTTACTGAATCATTCCTGGCTTCCAAAAGTTCTTATAAATTTGAGGATTTTATGGATATTGTTTTTCCAATTTTAGCATGAACGATTTTTATTCAATGGAGATATGGTACTCTCCCTTTTAAAGTGTTCACAAGTAAATGGACAGCTTCAGCAGATAAGACCTGCCCAGGATGCAGTTGTAGTACGGAAGATGAAATGCATGTGCTCTTCTTCTGTCCCGCCTACAGTAAACACAGGAAGCACTGGCTGGTTCCATTATGCAGAAATTTAGGTTTTAAAAACTGTTTACAATCGTTTAGAATTTTAAAGAATAGTACCTCAAATTCTATTGTGTTTGCAGTAAGCATGTTCTTGACAGCCATGTGGACGAAAAGGCGTAAATTAATGTTCAGTTAATGCAAATTTGGAAAAATGTTGTGATCATCATTCTTTTAATTGTAAATATGGACACTATTTTTATTTCTAAATTTGCAACCCAATGGTTTTCAGGCGTGATTATATATCTACTTGTATGCAATGTTAACGGTTTTATCTCTGTATCTTTTATGGCCTATACGGCCGAAATAAAGAATTTTGGATTGGATTACAAGTACTTTAGGTACACTCCAGATTGGATTCTGGTGTACCCTTATGAGTCCCTAGTATATGGTACACTATGTACCCAGGGCATAGGTACCCCAGAGGCCTACCAGGGGCTGCAGCATGTATTATGCCACCACTGGGAAGCCATCAAAAATGACACCACAGGTCTGCTACTGCAGCCTGAGTAAGGTGGTGCATGCACCCCTTACAGAGATATAGGTTCACTATATCTCACCCTATCACTGCACATATAAACCTATCATTCATCCCTAAGGCAGGCCTTAATAATCCTGAAGGCAGGGTGCTTGGTTTTATGTGAGAGGGGACCCATGCATGAGCAGAGCCCCTCTCCAGCCTTTGGAATCTATTCTCCGGGGTTGTCTGTGATGCAGCCTGATCATATACTCTTAAGTGCATTATAACCTCGCTGTACATGCTAACTTTGGGATGGCTGCACGGAAACATGTCATGTTTGCTGTCAAACACCTTGGAATCATACCTCCACACCAGTAACTGGTGTGGGAGTATGATCCCAGCCTTCTAGAGGGAGAGACATGACAGCACCTGTATACCCGGTACCAGCTAACAGAGCCCTGGCATCACAAAATCGATGCTGCCAGCCACAGACACTAGTCTGGCCTCCTGCTGCTGACCGAAACTCCGGCAGGGGAGGCCTGGACAATAGGTTTCCTGTCAGAGGGAGGTGTCATCACCTCCCAGACAGGCTTTAGTGGATTGGGGCTGGGTGGGTGGACTCCAAGAGTGCTTTGAAGTCTGCACTGGGGACACATTTGGTGTCCCTGTGCATAGTCCAGCTCAAACTGGTTGCAGGAGCTACCAGCCCCTGCTCTGGTGTGAAACTGGACAAAGCAAATGGGTGTAGCCACCCCTCTTTCCAAACCCTCCCATAGGTGGGTCCCCTGAGTTAGTCCAACCCCTTCCTAGGGTATAAAGAAGGAATCCCTGACTACAGAACTTTAAATATCCCTGGATGAAACACTCAAACTGAATCCTGGAACTTTGACAATCTACACGACTCTAGATGACTGAAGAATCTCCCTTGGAGTAAAGGAGTTACTCCCCTGCTTGGCAGTCACCAAAGATGCAAGCTCCTGAGGACTCCGAAGAACTTTGCAACACAGGAGTTGGGTTCCCGTGGTCTCTGAGGTCGATCTGTGTGCTCAGCAACTCTGAGGCCTGTATCCCTCGTGGAGACCCTGTAACCTGAATCCCTGGACACCACAACGATTTGCATAAGCATCCGCTTTGAGGCGACCTTGGCAGCTGAGCTTTGGGTTACTTGTAACCCTGACCCTGAGCAGCAGTGGCACCAAAGTTTGACTGCCTACACTCCACGAGTGTTCCGTGAGCTGGCCCTTTGTGTTTTCTCTTGAGGTCCCTTCGCGATCCCTGGTCCATTGACTGGTGGGTCCCTGTGAAGGCAACTCTGACTTTAATTGGGCTTCCCTGGTTGCTCCAGACGTGCCCTGACTCCCCATCACTTGGGGAGTCCCCAGGACCTTGCTGGTCCGCATCGAAGCATCTTTCCTCTTCCAGCGTGGGTTGCTGTTGCCAAGGCTTGTTGTGTCCAATCTGGGCACCGATTCTGCAGCACTCGACATCCTTCATGGGACAGCTCAAATCCATCTTCTGGTCGTCATTGACACCTCCTGGTCCTTGTGGCTGTCAAGCTTCTCCTCTTCGCACCTGACATCAGTGGGCATTCGTCTATAGTACCCCTGGTCACTGGCAAGTGACCCAGACTCTGTCCCCTCTGCTTACAGGTTCTTCACATCTTCGATCCCGGCTTGGATCTCTTCAGACACTTCTCGTCCTGGCAGCAGCACTTTGCAGCACCTTGCCATTGAAATCCACGAAGACGCCCAATACCATTTGACACCTATGCACCCGGCTTCCCTGGGTTAGGTAACACGAGTACTCCGGTGCTCCCATGGTGTTGGCCCTAGAACCCTCTAAGTGCAAAAGGCTTTGTTCCTAGTCCACCTTTAAGTGTCCTTAGCCTCTAAATTTCCAACCATGACTTTCCCATAGACTAGTACGGGGCTCGTGCCTGTGTTCTCACACTGCACGCGTCCCCCGTGGGTCTCCTGTGTCACTACTTTGTGTGGTTCCTTGGGGTCTCAGTGATTCTACGTGCTCTAGGCACTGTGTCTAGTCAAGTCGTGGTTCTTATACCACTTTCTTAATATAAGGTTTAATTCGCCCCTAGGGCCTATTGCATATTGTGCTAATTTACTGTGATATTTTAATTGTAACACATGTGCTTTGACCTCTAGGCTCATGAAGAGACTAGGAGGGTGTGTTTAGGAATAAATAAATATATTTTATATATATATACCTGGTGTGGTTCTCCTTTCATTTGGTCATTCAAGAGATTATAGACTGGTAAAACAAACTGCTTTACATTCCTTCAAGATTTAGCCTGAAGGCTGCTCTCCATAGCTACCACTAGGATAGCTTTCAAATAAGGTTGTTTTTAACCTATCATCGATAAGGGGTTGTTTTGACTGGACAGCATATACCAGGCCAACTTCTCAAAACATGCACTGTCTGTAAGGCCTGATGTAATCCTATACGGAGTATAATCTCACCTACTGCTTGCCATTGGTTCACTACAGCATTGCTCTACTTTCCTGGCTCCTTATTGGCTGGCGCTCCCGAGTTGTCACTTCTGTTTTATGGAAGGGAGCACCAGCCAACTACAGTGTAGTTTCCCTGTAGGTCTGTATCGGTTTTTTAAGGGACTACTTCCTTAATTTCTGTTTTATCGCCATGGCGCCCACATCACGGGCCACCATGCGCTTATGTTTATTATGCATGGGTGCCATGCTTCATGTTGTAGCGCGGCAACTGCTTTCACTTTTATCATTACTTTTTTATTACCATGATGGCCGCTTCATGGGCCGCCATTCGCCTAATGTTTATGTGAACGGGTGCCTCGCTTTATTTAAGCATGGCGTCCACTTTCATATTTTTAGGTCTCGCCTAGGCATCGCATGTGCTTTCTCGTCGAGAGATGCTGTATACTGTATACAGTATAGTGGGGGAAGCTTCTCCCACTTTCCGGCCATATTTTTGATTGGCTTCAGTCTTAAATTCTGCAATGTGATTGGTGTTTAGCTTGTTACTCCTGCCTCCTCATGGCTATGTCGTCAATTATTTCCTTCCAAGGCTATCGGCCCCTTTACTTAAAAAACAGTTTTTTAAGATCCTTCCTCCCCAAACAAATCACCTCTACCTTTGACCTTAGAGGATATTATGGATGAACTGAGAAATAGACGCCCTTTCATAAAGAATTACAGAGAAATGGTCTAGTCTGGACTTAAGACTTATAGACATTGAACAAAGGATTAGTGATGCACAGGATGTTGTCACTAGAGTGAATATTTTATCTAAAGAGGTTGCTCAACTGAGGGCGCTAGGTGGCGCACATGCGGAATGGCCGCCACATTGTAAGGCTCCCGCAGTCCGGCTTCGTAATCCGGTATTTATCCTGTCTCCGAGGCGGAGAAACTTCGTCAAATACAGATAATATATCCTGTGTTGGAGTGGGCACTTGGTGGCGTGGAGTGCAGCGACGGAGCAGTTTGCAGGCACGGGCGATTGGGATACGGCGGAGCTGTCGGTAGCGCTGGCTGTGATGTCTGGAACGGCGGGGCACAGCACTTGAGGGCCGAGGCTTTTGCAGGGCGAGTGGGCCGCTCCATGGTGAACAGCGCTGGCTGAGGAACTTGCAGTGAGCACAGGCGCGGATAGCGACTCCCACCGCCAATAAGCGGAGGCGGGCTGCGAGGGAACCGTGTGGTAAATGGCAGGATTTAAATCATTTGTGGAGCGGAGAAGACCACGCGCACAGAGGTGCACGCATTTCGAGGGGTGCTGCGGCCCGCGGCTGGAAGCGGAGACGAGGCCTCCGTGTATGCGCCAGATCAGTGATCAAGCGCCCGATACGGATTACAGGCGGAACGGGGCACAGATCGTCTGGACTGCCTGTGATTCTGTGGAAGGGCCTGGAACGGGGAGAAGCCCCTGCAGGGTGACGGCAGCTTAGCATTGTCAGAACATGCTCCGGTGCTGGTGAGTGCTGGAACGGCGGTGCAAAACAGAGAGTTGATAGGGGCAGGAGGCCACAACTACTGGGGCTGCCGACATAAGAGGACTCTGCAGCGCGAATGGAAACAGCTGATGAATGTGAGTGCTAGGTGAAGCGATTGGTGGACTTGCTGATGGATGCTTCTCCCTGGCTAATGTGATGTGTCTCATGGATTGAGGGGCAACAGCGTTGGGAGACACCATACTACGGCTTAAGAGATCATCAGGGCACTGCTGATATCCTTACCTCCCCCAGCGGACAGTTTCAGTCAATAAGTGCGCTGCGCCAGTGGGCCTGAGACCCGTGGCAGTGGAATAGCGCAAGACGGACCTGCACAGCGGTGTGAAAAGGGGGAGGAGGTGGTGTTACTCGTTGCCTACTTCTCATCTGTGTCAGACGCGGTGCCTGAATTGGAGGTGATAGGCGGTGTGGGGGGCAGTGCCAAGATGGGGAAAACGGATGCCCGCCAGTCCCGACTACAATTCGAAGGCAGGAAGTCCACGAAACAACGGTCGCCGGAATGGGAGATGGCGGAGGAGGCCTCACAGATGGATCCCCAGCAAAAATCGGGGGCGGACCTACACTCACTTCTACTGGAAATGCGACAGGGATTTGCGACCATCGCGGATAAAATGGACACGATAAGCACCCGCATGGACGCGATAGTCCGTACGATAGAGGTGCACGAAACGCGCCTCAAGGAAGCGGAGCACCGCATTTCTGAGGTAGAAGACACTGCGACTAGATAAGCTTCTCAAAGTCATAGCGGCTAAGAGCGAGGAAATCGAAGCGCGTAGTTGGCGGAATAATATTCGCGTTTTAGGTGTACCAGAAAGCACGAATACGGGTAAGATGGAAGCCTATATTGAGAAACTACTGGTGGCAGTGGTGGGGCCTGAACTCCTATCTCCCCATTTCATAATGGAAAGGGCTCATCGGTCGCTTTGTCCGAGACCACTCCCTGGCAATCCACCCATGCCCATAATTGCTCGCTTGCTGAGTACAGAGACAGGGATACGGCATTGAGGGTGGCCAGCTGACCTATGATGGAGTGTCATTCACTATGTACCCAGACTTCACGCTCCATGTGCAGGAGGAACGCCGCAAGTTCATGGCCGTGAAACAGAAGCTGAAGCAGGCCCAGATTGACTATGCCTTATTATACTCAGCTCGCCTGTGCATTACGCATCAGGGAACCCAAACTTTTTTTACAAAGCCTCAGCAGGTCGAAGAGTTTCTGAAGCGGCTCCAGAGGTCAAGACGGCAGACGGGGGCGCAGGAGGACTCCCCCTGATCTACTTTGCAGTTAGTACATTAATCGATGCTGCTGCTTGCAAACCGCCGCTGCCTAGACTCGCCACATGGAGGGACACCATAGTTTAGATAGACGTTTAATGCGGCACGAGCAGGTCACCAGAGACAAAGTGGCAGCAGGGATATCTGAGAGACGTCGCACACGCTGCAGGAACTGCCAATCTACTTTGCAGCCGGACACCCTCGAACTCTACCCAGGGACAGGCTGACTGCTTTGTCCCATTTGGACTGAGGAGAGGTTTTCGTGAGTCACCTAAATGCATCCCCCAATTGGGAGATCCCCCTTGTTGTTTTTTGTATGGTTTTTCCTTTTTCTAATTTGCGTTTTAAGTGCTCCGTGGGAAACCACAGGTTCTGAGGCTATGATACAGGAGCAAAGGGATGTAGGGGAGGGGAGTGGGGCACCTATGGCTGACATGTTTGGGATGTTTCAGTGGGCGGGGGAGGGCTGGGAGGGGGAACTTAACATTTGCGGTGAGTCAGGGGTGCGATTACATGGTGGTAAAATTCTCGATTCATATGTAGGATTGCGAAAGTACAGGAATACTCAATGCATAAGGCAGGTGGTAATGCACGGGTGCAATGACACAGGAGGATAGAGCTGTACTGAATGTGCTGTCGTGGAATGTTAGGGGCCTAGGAGACCCGAGGAAGCGACGGCAAGTTCTAGCCTACCTGGATCGGCAGCACATACAAATAGCCTTGCTGCAAGAAACACATATTAATCCAAAAGTGTCTAACACCTTCGCCAGTAAATGGGCAGGCTGCCGATTATTTTCATCATATTCCTCATATGCTCGCTGCACTGCCATTCTATTTAAAAAACAAACTCCTTTCGAAATGGCAGAAGCGGCGGTGGATACGCAGGGCCGGTTTGTTATCACATGAGGGAGGCTGGGTAGGGAGTCTGTCACGATTGTGAATTGTTATGGACCTAATACGGACAGCCCTGAATTCTTCACTATACTATGGGGTAAGATACTAAACGTTGGCTCCACTCATATCATTTGGGGCGAAGATTTTAATGTGTCTCTGAACCCGCTCCATGACAGATCTAATGTGGCCACACACCATTATACTCATGCACAGGAGGCGCTTAGTGGGATCATCGCTGAAGGCGAGCTAATTAACAGTTGGAGATATACACATCCGCAGGGACAGGAAGGCACGCACTTCACGTCCCATAGAGGGACGTGGGTGAGGATAGACTACTTTCTGCTGTCTATGGAATTGGTGCCGTCCACATGTAGTGTATCACATTTAGCTAGGACATTCTCAGATCACTGTCCGGTGAAACTGGCGCTTATTCCACCGGGGTATGATAGACCTAGGCCGAGCTGGAGATTGCAACCCACGGCGCTGTTGGATATGGTATTTCAGGTAGAATTGGTAGAGGAGATTAAGGATTTCTTCATAAGGAATAAAGGGACAGTGGACAATGTTGAAGTGATATGGGAAGCTTTCAAAGTAACGATCAGGGGCTTCTGCATGTCAAAAAGTTTTGGGGTCTTGAGGGACTTACAGAATACTTTGCGTAAATTGGAACGAGAATTACAAGAGCTGGAGAGGCGGATGGGGAGAGGAGCAGTGGGGCAAGTGCAAACGCAGTTTCTGGAAAAATTAACTGACTATGAAGACGCGGCACTCAGAGAGTCCAAATTTAGAGGTAAGTATTGGACAGTCCGTAAATACGGGGAAGGGGAGAGGCCGGGCAGGGCATTAGCTGAGGCGACAAGGAGCCCACGCTTTAATGCATACATCTTAGAGAGACAGGGGCCTGGGGAATTGTTGCAGCGGGACACACCGGCCATCTTAGACACGTTCATCACACATTACGATACTCTGTACACATCCCAGAGACGAGAGACTCCAGAATTAGATGACTTTATGGGGGACATAGCGATTGCATGGCTGAGTGATGCACAAAGAGAGTTTTTCATGCACCCTTTGGAGGTAGATGAAATTAGGGAAGCCATCATGCAACTGCAGAACGGGAAAGCCCCAGGCTCTGATGACCTGCCGGCAGAATTTTATAAAAACTACATTGACATCATGGCGCCAGTGTTAAAGGAAGTATATAAAGAATCCTTGGAGGTGGGCGTCCTTCCCCCCTCGATGATAGTTACGTCTCTGCTGAAACCCGGCAAACCCCCTGAGTCCAGTGACTCATACCGTCCGCTATCATTGTTAAATTGTGACACCAAAATCTTAGCAAAAACGCTTGCTAACCGGTTGGCCTTATTAATGGATAAGCTAATACTCCCGGACCAAGCAGGGTTTGTACCGGGTAGAAATACATCTCACAACCTCAGGACATTATTCTCCTTAACTCAAACAGTAGACCCAGAATTCCCTCTCGCCGCAGTTTTTTTAGATGCCACTAAGGCATTTGATTCTGTAGAGTGGGACTATTTATTTGGGGTCCTCCAGAAAATGGGCTTCCCGCATATATATTTATCCTGGATCAAGTTATTAGATCATCACCCTACTGCCAAGATATTAATTAATAGGCAACTGTCCCAGCCAATAGCGATCTCGAGGGGCACTCGACAGGGATGCCCCCTGTCCCCACTATTGTTCGCCATAGCTGTGGAGCCTTTAGCTTCCAGATTACGCCAAATCCACAAAGATAAGGCATTTTGCTGCTGCATGCGTCAGATACTAATCTCATTATATGCTGACGATATGACGCTATACATCAGGGACCCCATGCAGAATATCAACCCTATATTACGAGAGTTCATTTGATTTGGTAGCTTATCAGGCATTAATATTAACTGGGGGAAGTCGCAGTTTTTCCCTCTCACGCCGGCGGTACCTTGATTTCCACTGGATTTCCCATTGGACTGGTGTGATAGTGATTTGCGATATCTTGGCATACTGATTACCAGAGATAAAGAAGAAACAATACGGGCAAATTATGGTACAGCTATCACACGACTTAGAGCCAGCATTACACACTGAATCTCGTTGCCGCTCTTGTTGGCAGGGAGAGCTGCTTGTACTACCGCAATTACTATACTTGTTTCTCAACATACCATACCATCCCGGACAGCATTTCTTTCAGACATTACGCTCTGAATTGCTCAGATTATTTTGGGGAGGGAAGCAACCAAGACTGAAATGGTCGACTCTAGTACGACCATATGATCAGGGGGGATTTGATATCCCAGATTTTGAGCTTTATTTTCTAAGCGCACAGGCTCATTACGCCTACTATTGGATAAACCCCCCAGATACATGCTGCAAATAGCTGTGGAGGACTGGCTGGCAGACCCGATACCACTAAGTGGCTTGATACACGGGGCTACGTGCTCACGCGCGACGCCACCCACTACTATCACAAGCACGGTGGACGCGTGGAATAGGATAATGGCTTTGATGGCTGCGCCAGTCCTCTACTCCCCTCGACTACCGCTGACATATCCTCAGCTGTCCTTGCTGCAGGAGAGGGGATTCTTGGAGTTATGCCAGTGAGTAAAGGTCTCCACGTGGGGGGACCTGTTTCATGCTGGGGAGTTTCGCACACTAGAGCAATTTTTACAAGATATGCAACACACACCATTGGATGTATACCTTTATGTCCGCCTAAGACAGGGTATGCGTTCAATTGTTTCGGATTTCCCGTGGGAATCCTTAAGTCTGGCCCCGCTGCACAACATGCTTAGCTCCAAAGATGGAAAACATCTAGTATCAGCCCTATACACTACCATACGATCCAACAGGGTGGGGGCTCATTGCCCGGCACGAGTGCAGTGGGGGGAGAATCTCGGGCGGGAACTCACTGACGAACAGTGAAAGTATTGCTGCCTACAGACGGCACAGATCTCGGCGAGCTGTAGGCTGCGAGTGATACATTATAAATACTTGCACCGTATTTATTATACACCACTTAAGAAATACAAATTTAAACTAGCCACAACTGACAGATGTGAGCGGTTTCACCAATCAGGAGCGGGGTTCCTACACTTGGCGTGGGAGTGCCCAAAAATACAAGAGTACTGGGAACAGGAGTGAGGGGCACTAGAGAAGATGACATGTAGGGAAATCGAGAGAGATCCTCTGACGGCACTGTTAGGCTACACGGCACAGGTACCTAGTGCTCATAGGAAATTTCTTGCTATATCACTGTTACTAGCCAAACGGAGATTGGCATGTAGATGGGGAAGGGGCCGGGCCCCGAATTTCAAAGAATGGTTGACAGACCTAACATATTGTCAAGAACAGACTGCTATCTATGCTGAGACGGTACCAATTGCCTCCAGGCCCAGAGATATATGGAAACCTCTCCAGGGATACTTACTCCTACACAACTCCGCGGATGGGACGGTTGCTCCACATACAACGGCATAATGACTATTAGGGGTGTTTTGCAGAATATCTTGTTAGCAATGATCTCAGCTCGCTGGGACTGTCGATGCTGGTGGCCACATGCATAATGAATATTGTCGCCGGGGGTTGGGCTGCCTGCCTATGGTTATTGTGAGACTGGTAAGTCCCTCCCTGTCAACACAGAATGCTACTTTTTTGATTTATGTGCTATATATGCTTTCTTCTTGTACTAAATGGCTTAAAGAATGGCTATATTGCATCTGTCGCCAATATGGTGCCGGACGGTAGAGAACACTGGGGTTGTGCTCTGACTCACTGCACATTGTATTGCTATATGTTGTTGTGTAATATGTTAAAATTACAAATAAATAAAAAATAAATAAAAAATCAGGTTTGAAGGCAAAAAAGGTTTTATTATGGCAGTTTGTTGCCAATTTAATGAGAAAATCAGTGGGTACTTCATGTGGTGCAGTTGTTTCATTTTGAAAGTCCTTTGCCACTGCTAGTGCCTCATCTTGTGCAATGTTGGTATAAAGCGTTAGTAATAGCTTCCTCTATGTGAATCTGACAAGAATTTCATGTCAGGGTTGAAAGGAATATTTTCAAGTTTAGAAATATAGTCAGTCCATAGTGTCCCGTATAGAGGTGTCTTGTTGGCTGAGCACAGGCCTTAAAAAAGACATCAATGTATTGTGATACAGGCACCAAGATGGACCCACACTGATATAATCGGTCTACCCGGTAGGGGGATCTGCGCGGTTTGTCTGTATTTTAGGTAGCACATGTATCACTGGGATCCTTGATTCTGTTCCACTGAGAAACTCAATAAAGTCATCCCTCTCCCAAAAAATAAAAGAAAAAGAAAAAAAAAGAGGTTGCTCAACTGAAGTAAACATCAGACGATTTGGAAAATCGAAACAGATGTAATAACCTAAGAATTTATGGTGTATCGGAAGGTTCGGAGGGCTTCGACATGATTACTTTCTAGAAGGCCCATATTCCACAAATAGTAGGCCTATCGAAATCTGCAGACCTTAACCTCTTCTTGGCCCATGACAAGATAGTCTCGTCATAGAGCACGGTCGCGCTGTGCCCATGACGAGACTATCTCGTCATGAAACCCACCCGCGTGGGAAATGCCCGGCACAGGAGGGGGAAAAGGCGTGGCACCGAAGGGGTTAATATTCAGAATACGCACAGGTTAGGTCCTCTCAATGTATCAGCTTCAAGCAGACCACGAGAAATCATTGCCTATTTTCTTTTGCACTCTGATTTAATGGCGACTATTACAGCAGCTAAACAGCGTAAAGAGATGCTTTGGTCAGGTCAAAAAAAATTCTTTAGTTAAGATGTTTCTAAGCACACAGCTAATCAAGAAAAGTGTTTCTAGACCTCAGAGCTAAGCTTCGATCTATGAATGCTCGTTATGGTCTTATCCATCCTTGTTTTTTCAAAGTAACATATAAAGACAAAACAATCACCTTCGAGGATCCTGCAGAGCTCAAGAAATTTATACATGTGTACAAGGGAGAAGATATGGAACTCAGTAAACCTAATTGTTCTCTCTCTTTTGTTTCACAGGTTCCGACCCGTATCTTATTTGAGGACGATGTCTCTGTTCGTATTGTCCATCTGTTTCATTTTCCGTGTTCCGCTTGGTTGTATTGTCTCCCTAATATTTGGTAAGACCCTTTGCATTGTGTTGGTTATGTTCTCTTTTCTTAATATTTTCCTTCCATTATTTGTCGATATTACATCTACTTATTCTCGGTGTTCCTCTTTGGAGTGGCATCTGTCCTTCTAAATCCACCTTTCAACATTAATGTTTTTCTGGTTGTGATTGCTATTGCTAAAGTCTTTAGTCTTTTTGTCATCTTTCCTACATATATGCTTCAGTGGAGATGGTTTTCTCCTTTTGTTCCTCTTGTCCCTTTCTCACTTCTTATCTTATCTCTTCTTCCATTTTCTTTCTTCTTTTTTCTACAGTATAATACAGCGACCCTTTCTATAAGCAAACTTGTTCTTGTGGTTCTCTACTATTTTCTACCTGGCCTGATCGGTTTTGGAAAACACGTTGACTCTTTTTTTCAAATTCTATATTTTAATATAGCTTCTTTGTTTAATGGAATTCATGTGTATCTGGACTTGCATTATTTTCTATCATTTTGGTTATGGTTGATTAAGTACTTTAATTATTTTAGGTTTCATTTGTGCTTTTTTAAAACTCTTTATATATCCCCCAGATGAGTGGATTACGTATTATCTCATGGAATGTTAAGGGAATTTGTAACCAACAAAAAGAGGACACTGTTCCAAGGCAGGGTGGCTCCAATGGTAATTAGCGTTAAACGCCCACACCTTATCGGGCTCATAACATCATGACTTCATTGATCAGGAGCAGCATAATGGCCATTTATCCTTGACTCTTTTTATTTCACGTGCACTCCACTATATTTTTTCCTACATCCTGGTCCTGAAGACGCGCCAATGACCTTAGCAGCGACAGAGGCGCGAAAGATGTTGGCCGTTTTTATGATACTTAGGCATATTGTGCCATTTGGGATGATACACTTATTGAGAGTTTTTATACTGCCAAGAGGGTCATCAGATCACTACAACCTCTAGGAGGTTACCCCTTGTCAGTTTTAACTTACTATGCACGCAATTTTTGTTACCCCTATATAGGACCCACCCCGCACACCCTCATGCACCATCCGGCATGTCTCAAAAGATCTCCAACAAAGTGACCCTTCGGGGGACCCGTTGGGAACTGCAGCGCCGGCCCAATGAGGAGCACATGCCCGATGATGAAGCATGACACCTTTCGGGGTGTGTGAGGGCAACAAGAGGCAAGACATGTTCTATCCCTCACTTTATGGGCCCACCTAACTTAGGACTTCTTTTTATGATGCTTTTTTTTTTTTTATTACTAGGCATATGGATAACTTTTTTGACCCTGCCTTGGAACATTGTCCTCTTTTTGTTGGTATGTAATTTTGGGAGCATGTACACTGGACCATTAATTGGCTCCTTGGTCCCCTTTCTTCTGTTTTTGATATAAGGGAATTTGTAACCCTGTTAAAAAGCAAAGAGTGTTGTCTCCCCTTACTAAATTGAAATGCCATGTTGCTTTACAACAAAAAACTAATCTTAAGGAACAAGATATACTATCCTTACGTAGACAATGGGTTGGAAATGTTTTTTAAATCTCCAGCTGTGAATAATAACAATGGTGTAATAATATTATTTCACAAATCGTTATGTACTCTTTTGCTAAATGAAGTTAAAGATAATAATGGTAGATGGTTTTTACTACATATTAAAGTGAACGATACTCAGGTTTCTATATGTAATGTCTACGGTCCCAATGGTATAGACTTAGTATTTTGGAATTAGTTTTCCACTCTTCTTTCTTCCCATGCTTCAGAAAATCTTATAGTGGGTGGTGATTATATTCAACTTATGGATCCATTCTTAGATGAGAAATCCCAAACCAAATATATCCCAAATAAAATGCAAAAGACCTTCCACAAATCTAATACTTCTAGAGGGTTGATAGATGTTTGGAGAATTTCTCACCCTGATGTTTAAGAGTTCTCCTTCTTCTCCCCTGTTCATTGGTCCCATTCTAGAATACATTACATATTTTTCACGCAATCGTATTTTCAATTCATGACGCATGCTGAGATAGGCCTCAATTCTTATTTCAGATCACACCCCTGTCATTGTAGATCTGGATTGTCCCACTCCCACACCCATCTCATGCAGAAGGAGATTTAATAATGCCCTTTTGTTAGATACTCATTTTACAGAGAAATGTTAATTGTGTTTACAAGACTTTTTTAAGACTAATCTTCCCTCTGACTCACAGATGAACTTTATTTGGGATTCATTTGAGGCAACTGCCAGGAGATTTAGAATAGATTTTGTTGCCAATGTAAAAAAGAAGGCATTTAAAGATGCAACATTAATCCTAAAACAAATTATGGCCTCATAACATGAATATTTTTCTTCAAACCATGCAGATAATTTGTCCAAACTCATTAAAGCTAAAGTGCAATATATCATAAACAGTTCTGGAATTATGCTTTCAGTAGTCTGCTCAAGTGTAATGCTAAAATGTACAGTGGTCGGAATTAAACTGGCAAATCTACCTTAAAATTAAAAAACATAAATCCAAGATTGTTGCTATTATGGACAACACAGGGGTCAAGCATGTTAGTGACTCTAAGATATTAGAATGCTTCACTGAATACTATACTACTCTAAATACCACTGAGTCCTCCCCTTCAAGTGATCAGATAGATGCATATTTTCAAACTATTCCCAAATCTTCAAAAAACACTGTTGACCTGAATCTCTCGATAGTCCAGTCTTAGAACAAGAACTTACAAATGCTAATAATCAACTTCCAAAGGATAAAACCCCTGGGCTAAATGGATTTTCTGCACGTTTCTTTCTTCATTTCAAACAATTACTTGTTCCTCGACTGTTGCTTCTCGTAAATCAGTTTTTAGCTATTGGCAAGACGCAAGTATCCTTCACTCAAGCTATGCTCTGTTTGATCCCCAAAAAGACAAAGACCCTTCTCATTGTAGTAATTATAGACCTATCTCTTTAAGTTAACACGGATTGTACAATTTTTGCCAAATTATTAGCTCTCTGTATTAATCAGGTCATTCCTGATTTAATTAGTATACATCAAGCAGGGTTTGTAAGAGGACGTTCAATTACTGACAATTCTAGAACTTTCCTCAATATAATTCATTTGGCCTCCAAAGTTAATTCACCTGTTTCTTCCATAATGCTGGATGCCGGAAAAGCTTTCAATAGAGTGAATCTGGAATTCCTTTTGGAGCAATACAATGGCATGGCTTTAGTCCTCAAATCATTTGTTATATTCAGCTGTTATATACTGCACCCTCTACCTCCATTTGGGTTAATGGATGTCAATACAATTATTTTTCCTTTCACAGGGGAACCAGACAAGGTTGCCCTTTATCTCCACTTTTATTTATTCTAGCCTTAGAACCCTTTTTTGAAACAATTGCAGTTCTCCACAGTTTATGGGCTTTCAATGTAAAAACACGGGCATCAAACTTACTGCATATACGGATGACATCTTACCATATGTATCAAACCCTATCACTTCTGTGCTGGCGTTTTGCTCATTATAGAGGAAGTATTCTATAGTTTCAGGGTATAAACTCAATATTGATAAACCCGAGGTCCTGCCGTTAAATACACATTGTCTCCCAGACATGTTTAAAGATACAGGGTTTAAATGGAACTCAAAAAGTATAACATTTGTAGGTATTTTATATACAAATAACATTAAAGAAACCATTAAAATCAACCTTACTGAGATAATTACAAAACGTACGGTGTTAATATATAGTTGGTCCCCATTATTTTTGTCCTGGTGGGGCAGATTAGCAACAATTAAAATGATGTTGCTTCTGATAATTCATTTCTATCTGTCTATGTTTCCTGTTACTCTTCCAATCTCTTTCTTTAAAACCATCAACCGTTCCTTGATCAAATTCTTGTGGAATAATCGCAAGATTAGGATCTCATTAAACCATCTTCAACAACCTAAAGAATTAGGAGGAGTTAATTTCCCTAATCTTAGACGTTACCATTCTGCCTTTACAATTAAACAAATCTGGACTTTTCTTTCAGACAACCCACATACGATATTAACTGCATGGAGCCTATTAGAGCAGGCCAGTATACACCATTTTCGTTAAAAACAGCAATTCTTTTATCTCAGCCCCTAGGAGCTTTTTATCCCCTATTCTCACTCACTCTGCAGCTGTAGCTGATTCTTTAGTTGCCTCCCATAATTCTCATATAGATATTATTGCACAGACTCCTATTTGGTATAATAAAAATCTAACATTAAATAATGAAGTACTTTCATGGAAATAATGGATTGACAAAGGCATTATTACCATTGGACATATAATGACTGATGGTTCTCTTATGGAATTCCCAGAGATCCCCCCAAAAATACAACATATCCTTTCATCATGCCACTCATTATCTTCATCTTAGAACTTCTATTCTTCATCTCCTTTCTCAGAATTCTTCCATGGTTCCACATAATCAGACTTCCTTTCTCTCTTTGGATTTCTCCACTCACTTTAAAGCATTTGCTATTAACAAGATTTTGTCTCATCTCACTAATTTTAGAATAGAATCCAAGGTAGAGATTTTGTAGGAAAGTGCTTTACAACAAGAATTCTTCTTGCAGATTTGGGGTTCCATATGGGCTAAGATTCACACCTCCTCTCGCTCGGCAAGTACAACACAGTCTTTATATTATTTCTATAATAGGTTGTTTCTAACCCCGAAGGATCTAAAAAAGTCCAAGCTGATTGGCAATGCAAAATGCTGGTCCTGTCCTCATGAACAGTGTGATTTAGTACATGTTTTTTTCTTTGTGCTTTGGTTTCCTGTAGGGGGCGCGGTGGATTTAGGAATAATATTCTTTACTGTTCCTACTCTAGTTTGCGCAACAGCAGGGAAGGTGTTAGATTGTATATCCAATACCTTTGCGCCCCTACAGCAAGTCGTTGTAATGACTTGTGATATAAAGGTATTGTGTACTAACAACGTGGTTGTTGTAATGACCGCGTTGTAATAGCTTTGCGTTGTGGAAACAGCGTTGTAAATGCTGTTTCCCGTTGTAATTGATATATTGTTCATATCTTTCTCTTTTATTCACAGTACTTGATTAGAATTGTTTGAACATTATATGTACATTTTATACTTATGCTTTAATTTCATAATAGATCAATAAATCATTTGAAGCCAAAACAATCTCACTTCCTCTCTCTATCTTGCCTCTCTATACCTTCTGTCTCTCTTCACTAACTCATTTATCACCATATCTCTACAACTATCCACCTATCCCAACTCCTTTTACAATATATCCTATTTCTCTCACAAAATATTTGTTTGCTTTCACTAATTTACCCAAACAACTCGACATCTCACTTTTGCTCTCTTTCATGCTTTTCTAGCTATTCTCTAGCTATGCCTTTTCTCTCATAACCAATACTAATACCACCAATACCACCTCCAATCCCACCACTAATACCACCACCCCCAACTTCAATACCACCATTGCCACCAATTCCACCACCATTACCACCACCACCACCACCAATACCACCACCACAACCAATACCACAACCACCTACACCACCTCCAATACAACCACCACCAATACCACCACCAATGCCACCACCACAAATACAAACTCCAATACCACCATCACCACCAACTCCACCACTACCAATACCACCACAAACACCAATACCACCACCACCAACATCACCACCACTACCTCCACCACCATCAATACCACCACTACCAATACCACCACTGCCACCAATACCACCACCAGTAATTCTACCACCACCAATACCACCAGTACCAATGCCAATACCGCCACCAATACCACCCCCACCTTTAACAATACCACCACCACCACAAATATCACAATCATGGATATCACCACCACCATTACCCCACCACCAATACCAATACCCCCACCACCACCAATACCACCACCATCAATACAACCACCACCACCAATACCACCACCAGTACCAATACAAATGCCACCACCAATACCAATACCACCAACAATACCACCACCACCAATAACCACCGCCACCAATGCCATCACCAATATCACCTCAAATACCATCACCACTGCCACCACCACCAATACCACCACCACCGCCAACACCTACACCACCTCCAATACCACCACCAATACCACCACCGATGTCACCACCACCAATACCACCACCACCACCACCAATACCATCACCACCACTAATAACACCACCACCAATACCACCAATACCACCATCACCAATACAATACCACTACCACCAATACCAATACCATCACCAATACCAATAACACCACTTCCAATACCGCAACCAATACCATCACTAATACCACTACCACTACCACTAATACCACCAACAATGCCACCACCAATAACACCACCAATACCACTACTACCATCAAGAACACCAATTCCACCACCACCAATATCATCAATACCACCATCAATACCACCACCACCAATACCATCACCAATACCACCACCAATGCCACCACCACGAATGCTACCACCACCGATCCCACCACCACCAGCAATACCAACACCAGCAATACTACCACCACTACCAATACCACCACACCCACCACCGATGCCACCATCACCAATACCACCACAACCACCACCACTGCCAGAACCAATACAAATGCCACCACCAATACCAATACCACCACCACCACCAATACCACCACCACAAATGCCATCACTGATACCACCACTAATACCACCATGTCCAATAACATCACCACTAACACCACCACCAATAGCACCACCACAGCAGCTCTGCTGACCTGGTGGTTCTCTGGCTCTAGAGCAGCTCTGCTGACCTGGTTTCTCTGGCTCTACAGTGGCTCTGCTGGCCTGGTTCTCGGCCTATAGAGCAGTTCTGCTGACCTTGGTCTCTGGCTCTAAAGCAGCTCTGCTGACCTGGTTCTGTGGCTCTAGAGCAGCTCTGCTGACCTGGTTCTCTGGCTCTAAAGCAGCTCTGCTGACCTGGTTCTCTCCCTCTAAATCAGCTCTGCTGACCTGGTTCACTGGCTCTAGGGCAGCTCTGCTGACCTGGTTCTCTACCTCTAGAGCAGCTCTGCTGACCTGGTTCTCTGGCTCTAGAGCAGCTCTGCTGACCTGGTTCTCTGCCTCTAGAGCAGCTCTGCTGACCTGGTTCTCTGGCTCTAAAGCAGCTTTGCTGACCTGGTTCTATGGCTCTAAAGCAGCTCTGCTTCCTGGTTCTCTGGCTCTAGAGCGGCTCTGCTGACCTGGTTCTCTGGCTCTAAAGCAGGTCTGCTGACCTGGTTCTCTCCCTCTAAAGAGCTCTGCTGACCTGGGACTCTGGCTCTAAAGCAGTTCTTCTGACCTGGTTCACTCCCTCTAAAGCAGCTCTGCTGACCTGGTTTCTCTGGCTCTACAGCAGCTCTGCTGACCTGGTTCTCGGCGTCTAGAGCAGCTCTGCTGACCTGGGTCACTGGCTCTAGAGCAGCTTTGCTGACCTGGGTCTCTGGTTCTAGAGCAGCTCTGCTGACCTGGTTCTTAGGCTCTAGAGCAGCTCTGCTGACCTGGTTCTCTGGCTCTACAATGGCTCTGCTGACCTGGTTTCTCTGGCTTTACAGCACCTCTGCTGACCTGTTTCTCTGCACTCACGATGCACGCAGCCGACTTCGCGAAAATATATTTAAAAATAATATACGTTTATTACAAGTACAAATATGTTATTTTTATGACTATCTTAGATAATCTCTTGCCCTAATATGTATATTAAAGACACATACATATCATTTTGGAACATAACATTTTTTTGCGGGAGTTGCGCACCCAGCGCGCCCCAGCACGTAAATGATATCACGCAGGACCCGCCACCGCGCAAGCCCTAATATGTATATTAAAGACACATACATATCATTTTGGAACATAACATTTTTTTGCGGGAGTTGCACACCCAGCGCGCCCCAGCACGTATATGACATCACGCAGGACCCGCCACCGCGCAAACATCTTGTACCGTAATGCACATGTGTCGCGAATGCGCGGGAGCAGGAGTTGTGGACTGGTCGCATACCAATCGCGCACATCACGTAATATTAAATGTATATGATGTAACTGAAAAACATGCAGCCGTCGCACACCGTACACGGATCCTTCATGACTTTTCTAAAATAGCGGCTAGAATCCGTGCACCCACTGTGATGTGTACGCTTCGAGTGTGCAACTCCGAAAAAAAAATTGACATTTTTTTTTAAAGAAACTAATATAAATATATTAAAATACAAATGAAAACAAAAAAATTAATCAATATTTCAGTTTGAATTTTTTTATTTTTTTTTGCAATTTTCAGAAAAATATATAATGCTATTTAATGAATACAATATTTATAAATGAACAGTTAAAAAACTGTAGAAAATCAGTATAAAAAAATAGGTATAACTATTACTTAAAAATTTGCATTTAAAAAACCTTTGAAATTCACTGAAAAAAAACATAGGTTTCAGAGACGTTATAGTTAGAAATTAGCATTTAAAAAACCTTAGAAATTCACAGAAAAAAACATAGGTTTCAGGAGTCTTATAGTTAGCTGGCCATTTCACTCGTACAAAACCATAGAAATTCCTCCGTTATAGTTAGTTCTGCTAACTATAACTTGCGCGCCCGCAATGCACTGCTGATGATGTTACATATTGCATCATTCATGACATGGTCAGTGACATCACTGATGACATCTCAAATGACATTACCAATGACATCACTGATGACATCATCCACGTGACAATCTGATACACCTCATCATACACTGGTATAACCTTTCATCACTCACTGTAAAATACAGAGTACCATATTTGAAACCATTGACACACCAATACCAGTTACTACATACCCACTCACTGATTCCTAAGTCTACACACACAACTACCCATTCAACAACAGAATCATTTATACATGCAGTCACTAATTAATAGAACACTATCAAATGCACTTATACACATTTATAGACATTGACACATCAGCAGTCATCTTAGTCGGTTATGCAGTCATCCTACTCACTCATGAAAAAAATTATTCACACTTACATTTACTCACTTACACAATTATCCAACAACACCTCATTTATTCAAACACATAGTAACTCATAGTTAATATGTTAAAAAATCACCATTACAATTATACACTCATTCATATAGTTACTCTCACAATCACTGACTCGTACACATACTTATTTATATACACCAACTCTCACATACAATGCCTTTTATTTTTTTACTTTGTTGAAGATGTACAACTAAAAAATATATTCGCTCACCAACACACAAATAAATACACTCAGTCACCCAAACAACTGTTTCCACATGCACTCTTAAACCTATACAACTAGTCAACCATTCACACATCTATGCATAGAGTTACACACACCTCATCCAACCACACACAAACTCAGTGTCCCATACAAATACTCAGCCAACTGATCAATAACTAATATACACACTCATGTAGTTAGTGACCAACTGATGCAGCATGTTATACAATAACAGAGACAGTGCTGCACACATTCACATAGTTTAGTTATTAATCCATGTATTAAGTGAGACACTTTTAATTACTCACTTAAACAGACAGTCAGACAGCTACTAAATCCTCCTGGCTCCTCCTACGAGGTGTGCTCAGAGTGTAGAGCTCCCTCTCAGGTGGTCCTGCCCACCAGCCGTAGCAGGGAATCACCCAGTGCGCTGGGCGTTTACTGCTCATGCTCGTTCATTTCAGACAACCGTAGAGCAGCGCAGATGGCTCTTGAGGGACGGCGTGCACAATGCACTCTGTGTTCTCCCTGCAAGTGTTACTTACAGATCCCGTCACTTGTTGCCACAAAATTATGTGGTAATGCAAGTAAATATGAATGAAGATCTCTCATATGGAGCAGAAGTGTCTTTTATTCATCCTCTAATGTCTGTGCCGTAATAATACCAACCGTCACATTCAACTGTCTACCCATAGAACCCCCAAGACATGAACATTCTGGGCACGACCCCAGTAACCAATCGGTGCTCAGGAGGAGGAGAAAAGGGCAAGAGTTAGAGAAGAAAGAAAGTGCAAAGAGGATATCCAGTGATATGTACATAGGTATTAAAAGATGAGAGCTGGTATTGTGGCTCCGTGAAGAAGCGGCCTGTAGATGGGAGTGGGGATGATCAGAGCCATAATATAGGGAAAGCGTCAAGACCTGAACGGACAAGGAGTACCGAGACTGATACATGCGGTACAGATCGAAGGGAAGCAGAGACCAGCACGGAGTTGGGAATGCACATGACACACACTTTGGCAGGGAGTACTGAGACATGCAGTACAGGACTTTTACACTAGGACAGGCAGACACTGGCATGGAGGCAGAAATGCACACACACACACCCACACACACTTGGACAGGGAGCACTGAAACATACAGTAAGGAGCTTGCACATTAAGAAAGGCACACAGTGACATGGAGACAGGAATGCACAAGACACACACACTTAGACAGAGAGGGCTGAGACCGGAACACGCATTTCAGGCCTCACACACTGGGACAGGCAGAGACAGGCATTGAGGTGAGAATCCACAAGACGCCCAATTGGACTGGCAAATCCTTACATTGAGACATGCTTCGCACGAGTTACACAATGGAACAGAGAAACACTGACATGACCACTGTAATCAGAGCACAAGACCCTCGGGCAAAACAAAGGGGCAGATTTACAATAACTGCCGAATCTCTGCATATCAACAGGGATGCGCCAGTTATTGTGCGTCACGGCTCCGCCACCATGGATGCGCCGCATTTACGGCGCACCATGGGGCAAAAATGGACAGATGCGTGACGCATCTGTTGCCGTTAAGGCAGCGCATTGCTGGAGTTGCGTCGCAAGCGGGACGCAGCTCCGGCAAGGCTCGGGGTGCCCTATCTTTAAAATGCTGCGTCAATCCTTACCCCTGCTTCAAGCAGGCGCAGGGTTTTGACGCAGCATGGCCTTAAAAGTGGCTGTGTGAAATCTTGTAGATTTCACTCAGCCACATTTAGGAGGCGTTCCTGCGCCGGAACAACCCCCCTGTGTCGGAACGCCTACATGTGGTGCAGGGCTTTACAACGTGACGCATCTCCCAGATGCATCACATTGTAAGTACCCCACATCATGGCGCTGGCATTGCGCCGCCGCGTCACAAAAGTGACACAACGGCAGCGTAAAAGAGGCGCAAGGGGCTTGTAAATCTGCCCCAAAGTTTGTTCAGTGGTTGCAATGCTCGACTTGGTGATGGAGCCTCTAACTGGGAAACTTCCCAGCCAGCAGACATCTGCGTCCTGAGACAAGCGACTGGAACAAGGTGTCACAGAAAGAACAGTACTATGCATTATGACATGACGTATGCGATGTTAGTATGTTTCAGGGTTTCCTCACCTGCCGTCCTTCCTCAACAAGTAAGCTGGAGACCCAGACGTCGAGCAGGATCTCTCTCCAGGAAGGGGTAGGCTGAAAATCCATCAGCAGAACATAGGCAAAGAGCAAGAGGAAGCCGATGTGTGACCCCACGTTCAAACAGAAGACCACCACTGGAGCAGTGTAGAAACCATACAGGCGCTTGCAACAGGTCAGTGTGCACGACTTCTTCTGTCTGATGGAGAGGAGAGTGACACAGCAGTGTCAGTGAATTCACAATTACAATCCAATCCATACTATCTTCTAGGCAGGTTCACAATAGCTCACCTCCATCTCTCACAACCCCCCCTTCACAAACAGCTCTGTTCCGAGCCTTGTGACCATCTCTCACAACCCCCCCCCTCCATCGCAAACAGCTCTGTTCCGAGCCTCGTGACCAGCTCTCACAACCCCCCTCCATCGCAAACAGCTCTGTTCCGAGCCTCGTGACCAGCTCTCACAACCCACCCTCCATCGCAAACAGCTCTGTTCCGAGCCTTGTGACAAGCTTTCTTAACCCCCCCTCCATCGCAAACAGCTCTGTTCCGAGCCTTGTGACCATCTCTCACAACCCCCCCTCCATCGCAAACAGCTCTGTTCCAAGCCTTGTGACCAGCTCTCACAACCCCCTTCCATCGCAAATAGCTCTGTTCCGAGTCTTGTGACCATCTCTCACACCCCCCCTCCATCGCAAACAGCTCTGTTCCGAGCCTTGTGACAAGCTTTCTTAACCCCCCCTCCATCGCAAACATCTCCTTTACCTGGGATCCCCCGAATCTACCCTGCGGAAGCTTCAACTGGTACAGAACTGTGCAGCTAGAACCCTGCTTCAGACCCCACGCAGACAGTCAATCAGGCTCGGATTAAAAAAACTACATTGGCTCCCGGTGAAACAGAGAGTTGCATTTAAGGCATTATGTATCTCCCACCAAGCCTTCTGGAACAAGAGCCCAGCAATTAGCGACAGGCTAGTTACCCATTACCACCCTAGCAGGAATCTCCGATCTACGGAGGCCTTCTTGGCCTCAATGCCCAAAGTTAAAAGAGCCAGAACCGGAGGTAGGATGTTCTCCCTAAATGCCTCCAAGCTATGGAATTCTCTCCCTCTACAACTTCGCTCCGACCCTGACCTGCTATCATTTCGTAAACAACTGAAGACTTTATTGTTCTCACAGTCTCCCTGATCCTGGCCACCTCCTCAACGATCACATCTGTACACCTAGCGCTTGGACGCCCCTTGGGCAGCAATCGCGCTTTACAAATCCACATTCAATTCAATTCAATTCAACTCTGTTCCGAGCCTTGTGACCATCTCTCAACCCCCCCCCCCCCTCCATTGCAAACAGCTCTGTTCCGAGTCTTGTGACCATCTCTCACAACCCCCCCTCCATCGCAAACAGCTCCGTTCTGAGCCTTGTGACCATCTCTCACAACCCCCCTCCATCGCAAACAGCTCTGTTCCGAGCCTCGTGACCAGCTCTCACAACCCACCCTCCATCGCAAACAGCTCTGTTCCGAGCCTTGTGACAAGCTTTCTTAACCCCCCCTCCATCGCAAGCAGCTCTGTTCCAAGCCTTGTGACCATCTCTCACAACCCCCCCTCCATCGCAAACAGCTCTGTTCCAAGCCTTGTGACCAGCTCTCACAACCCCCTTCCATCGCAAATAGCTCTGTTCCGAGTCTTGTGACCATCTCTCACACCCCCCCTCCATCGCAAACAGCTCTGTTCCGAGCCTTGTGACAAGCTTTCTTAACCCCCCCTCCATCGCAAACATCTCCTTTACCTGGGATCCCCCGAATCTACCCTGCGGAAGCTTCAACTGGTACAGAACTGTGCAGCTAGAACCCTGCTTCAGACCCCACGCAGACAGTCAATCAGGCTCGGATTAAAAAAACTACATTGGCTCCCGGTGAAACAGAGAGTTGCATTTAAGGCATTATGTATCTCCCACCAAGCCTTCTGGAACAAGAGCCCAGCAATTAGCGACAGGCTAGTTACCCATTACCACCCTAGCAGGAATCTCCGATCTACGGAGGCCTTCTTGGCCTCAATGCCCAAAGTTAAAAGAGCCAGAACCGGAGGTAGGATGTTCTCCCTAAATGCCTCCAAGCTATGGAATTCTCTCCCTCTACAACTTCGCTCCGACCCTGACCTGCTATCATTTCGTAAACAACTGAAGACTTTATTGTTCTCACAGTCTCCCTGATCCTGGCCACCTCCTCAACGATCACATCTGTACACCTAGCGCTTGGACGCCCCTTGGGCAGCAATCGCGCTTTACAAATCCACATTCAATTCAATTCAATTCAACTCTGTTCCGAGCCTTGTGACCATCTCTCAACCCCCCCCCCCCCTCCATTGCAAACAGCTCTGTTCCGAGTCTTGTGACCATCTCTCACAACCCCCCCTCCATCGCAAACAGCTCTGTTCTGAGCCTTGTGACCATCTCTCACAACCCTCCCTCCATCGCAAACAGCTCTGTTCCGAGCCTCGTGACCAGCTCTCTCAACCCCCCTCCATCGCAAACAGCTCTGTTCCGAGCCTTGTGACCAGCTCTCACAACCCCCCTCCATCGCAAACAGCTCTGTTCTGAGCCTTGTGACCATCTCTCACAACCCCCCTCCATCACAAACAGCACTGTTCCGAGCCTTATGACCATCTCTCACAACCCCCCTCCATCACAAACAGCTCTGTTCCGAGTCTTGTGACCATCTCTCACAACCCCCCCTCCATCGCAAACAGCTCTGTTCTGAGCCTTGTGACCATCTCTCACAACCCTCCCTCCATCGCAACCCACAGTAATAGCTGTTGCAGTTTGCTCACACTCACAGTGCATGCTCAGCTATAAACAATACACGAGTGTTTATTTTGAGCCGGTGGCTGCACGTGGGCCCCCCTGGGACTCAATTTGAATCAACAGGACTTATTTTCCATAATTTGAGATTGACCCTGACTAAACAAGAGAGAAAAAAGCAGAAAAGCGGACAGAGGAGAAAGAGAAAGCTAGAATAACTGACACTAGGAGAAAGTGTGGATGAAAAAGAACCTGCAAAAGTGCAATAAAGGGGCAGGAAGTGCCCGAGGTGGAGCAAGAAAGGATGAAGTGGAAAGATGACTGGACATCCTTGGGATTCAACGATCCCGGTATTCAGCAGCGCTGGGGCGGCTTCTAAGAACAAGCATTTGCAATGCAACAGGTCTCGCTTTGGGACCTTATAAGTGTTTAGCTGTGCAGCATATTATCTATTCTATTCTATTAGCTATTAAAGATATTTAACTTTGTGGTAAATTATCATGACTGAGAGCACTTACACACCACCGCTCTCACAACCCTTAGACCATCAGTGGATTTAAGTGTTGGGAAACTGTTGAAGTGCTGACTTCACTGTAAAGTTAGTGCATTAGCCAATATATTTCAGTATATTCGAAGTCATTCCGTGGTGGCTTTGAGCTGCCTGTTAATAAGGAAGCTTGCAAGTTATCAGCAGTCTAACCAACTGATTCTATCCTGCTTGTTGATTCCAATATGCACGCTTGTTTGAAGAACTGTAGGGGGTTGGCCGAAACCTAGCATTCCAGAAGTAAAGTAAATTGTGTCTTTAAATTAGCAGTTAATAATTATTTGTTTGGCTCGTTGTTCGAGCGTAGAAAGAAAGGCAGGTTGTGATTCACAAATGAATGTATGGGCATGTTTGAGCAGATACATTTTTTGTTGCACTTGAATTGGCCGCATGACTCGGAAACTGGGGTTTGGGCATACCTTAGAGACGAGCCCAAAGGAAAGCATTTTCTCGGAGTAGGACCCTGTTTATATGTTTGTGCATCCGTTTTGCAGAAAACGGGCGCGGTTGCTGCTTTTGTTTCGAGCCACAATAAAACAACAATAAAACAACAGAAAAATTACAAGAAGGCAACAATAAAAAATGTAAAACACAGAAAGGCTGTGAATGTAACACGTGTTAGCCCTAAATTACAGGGGGCAAAGGAATCTGTATATCTGCTGGCACGAGGGCGCCTCTGAACAATAATGAAAGCACAGAAAAAAAAAACACACTGAGGTGTTTGGAGTAAAGAATACAAAAACAGCAATAATCTAAAGCATAACAAAAATAAACTATTAATATGTAAATGTTGCTTGTGGAGAAACGTGGCCATCTCCTTTATTATTCTGTATGAGGAATTCAGAGTATCCATGACCGCAGGGGTGCACGGCGAGTGGAGGGGTGCACGGCGAGTGGTGGGGTGCACGGCGAGTGCAGGGGTGCGCAGCGAGTGGAGGGGTGCACGGCGAGTGCAGGGGTGCGCGGCGAGTGGAGGGGTGCGCGGCGAGTGGAGGGGTGCACGGCGAGTGGAGGGGTGCACGGCGAGTGCAGGGGTGCACGGCGAGTGCAGGGGTGCGCGGCGAGTGGAGGGGTGCGCGGCGAGTGGAGGGGTGCACGGCGAGTGGAGGGGTGCACGGCGAGTGGAGGGGTGCACGGCGAGTGGAGGGGTGCTTGAGATTGGTACAGATGTGGAGAGATAAAGTGATAACTGTAAATGCCAAGAGGTTGGAGACTACAATACCCAAGATCCAGCAGACTCGAGAAGGCTCTAATTTGCATATTTAGGGTATTTATAAAGGAGAATCATGCACTCTGCTGTCAAGAGCAGACGATGATAAAGAGATGACTCATCAGAGACCCCAGATAACCCTGCACTCCAATATATCACCGATGCAGTCACATCCATGAAGGATTTCAGACAGTTTTTGTATGTAGAATACCAGAGGAAACACACTTCCTTTGATTCCACAAGACCCAAGGAGTTAGGATTGTGTATGCCTTTCCGAAGTGGAGCTTCCACTGAGGCACCTGCTCTGTTTATATTTGGAAGTGAAGTTCAATTTCTGTGAAATGCACACCAGGGCCTGTATGGAACCTCATTTTTTCCAAGAAGAGTCCACAGTTTCATCCAAAACGTCAGCCTAAATTAGTAAGTGCTAACCCCATTGTGTAACCATCTTGTGCATATTCTGCAATACAGCTCCATAAAGGACCCCAATGTTTTGTTTCCATTGACCTTGTGTAACATGTAATTTTAGCAATTTAATTGTTCAACTAGTGTCTTCATCCACAAATCTGTGAAAGCGTGAATCCTCCTCAAGAGAAGTCGACGAGACTATAAAGAGGGGAAACTCCACCAAACAGTGGCGCTTCCTTTTAACTACATGAAGTAAGTGCTTCTTTGTTTGGTTGAGATGTCCTCTCATTTCTTGGCACCTAGAACGTGTTACCAAAATCATCTGGAAACATGCTCAAGGCCTTTTGTTAAGTTGTCAATGTGGGAAAAGGCAGGAAGACCATTGCATCCTACTAAGGAATATGCATGACCCCCCTCACATTGCCGATTTGGGCCCCGGAGACCCCAACCTCTGGGGCCCGGCCACAATTGAATAGGGGATGGAAGCCACAGGCATCCCACCCCAGGCCATTTTTGGTCCCGGGAACCCCATCCCCAGGGCCTGGCTACAAACAAATGTGATATTTTATATTTTATATATTCAACGCGATAATTATGGATTTTTGTGAAAATCACTGTGAATTATAAAAAAATGCTCTTGCCTTTGCGTGGTCCCAGGGGGACCCCAAGACCAAGGACTGGGGGTCAGGGTATTCCTTTCCTGACCCTTTTTTTCACGTTTTGTGTGGGACTCGTCCCAAGACGGATGCCAACAATTTCTGATTGAAGTGTTGTCAGCCAATCAGAACTCTGCAGTTCCCTGCACGAGCTCGTTATTATTTGTGAAGACTTCTCAACCATAACTATAAAAATTGGGATTTTCTTTCATATCTCACAAACTACTGAACAGATTTACACCAAATAACACAAAGCACAATCTGTGGACAAAAAGCTAGCTTTCCGACGGATTTGGTGTAATTCCGTTCAGCGGTTTGGGCTACAGGCATGTCTAAAGAGTCTCAGGGAATTAACTTGGGAAACACTTTATCAGCTCCTGTCCGATGTACAACATGGTCTTCAGCCAAGCAACGGAAAATGGATCAAGGTCTGAACTTTTATTTACTGATGACTAGGTATAATAAGGCAAAGGAGGGCTCCCTCCATCTGAGGTTCATGGATTTAAGTTTGGCTTTCAACAAGGTTAGTAGGACCAAGCTCTGGAACATGATGCTGGGCATGGGTTTTGATAAAACTGTAGTTGCATTTTTAAATGATCTACAATCTGACCTTACAGATACCGTACGTTATGGGCCCACAGGGGAGTGTATAACTAAACTTGCCCTGAATAGAGGGGTCACACAAAGTTGCATACTGGTACCTTTTTTATTTATCTTAGACATAAATAATTTGTATAAGGCCCTTTGTGAGGAAGGGCAAGATCTACCTGTGGTACACAGGCAGCCTATACCCGTTTTACTTTATGCTGATGACCCTATCCTGATTTGTAGAACTGCTCTAGGTCTGCAGTGACTCTTAAACAATTTTGTTGATTTCATGGACAGCCTTGATCTCACCACAAATCATACCAAGTCAAACATTATTAGAAATGGGGTTTCTAGTTGGCAGGGGTAGGCGCCCAGCCCAAGTGGAGATTACCACTCTAGCCAGAGTAAGTGAGATACACAGTTAAAGATAACCTGTGCTCAACCTACAGTAGCCTGGCACAAAGCAGTCAGGCTTATCTAAAGAGGCAATGTGCACAGTATTTGTGCAACACACACACACACAATCACACAATGAAAAGACCACAAAAAGACTCCTCACAGGTTTAGAAAAATAAACAATATTTTATAAATAAATCAAAAACAAAACAACACAAATTCAATAGGAAGAAGTCGAGTTATGAATTTTTAAAGAATAAAAAGAGTTCTAGCGCCTACAAGCAATAAGCTTTAATCGGGGTTATCTGTTAGCGTGGTCCAGGGTAAAATCAACAGTTCAGACTCACTGCAATTGAGTGCAGGCTGGGGACAAGAGCCACGCAGACCCAGTAACCCAAGTACCTTGATCCTGGCACAACAGCGAGATGCGGGGTGTAGACGAGCGATGTGTCAAGAGGATGTTTCGATCTCTCCAAGTTGCTGTGACAATGATGCGTGGCTCTAATATTCAGGCTCCTATGGTGAAGAGTTGGTTCGAGAGCGGTGTGCTAGTTCTACTCCAGTAGCAGGGTCGATGCACAAATTCTACTCCAAGCAGACTGGAGATGCTCCAATTTCTTGGTTAAAGAATCTGGGTACATTTCCAGTAAACCAGGGACAAGAGCAGGGGTACAGACTTTGATATCCCTGAGTCTCAAGCAATAGGTGGCAACATAAAAAGCCCTTGGAGATGATTTTAGTTGCGAGGCAGAGTCCAGCTCCCACTCAGAAGGGTCATAGAACAGCAGGCAGCAGGGTAGCATAACAGAAAAGCAGTCCAGTAGAGTGACAGTACTTGATGCAACACAGCCATCCTTCTTACAGAGTCCAGTTGTAGGTCCAGAAGGGTCTGATTTGGTGATGTCAGAGACCCAGCTCTTAAAACCACATGTGCCTTTTGAAGTGGGGGTGACTTCAAAGAAGGATCTTTGAAGTGCACAAGTATCCTTTCTTCCTCACCAATGGCCCCGGGCTACCAGTATGGCGTAATCAGCCCTTTATGTGGAGACAGGGACTGTCTATTTACGTGTAAGTGTCATCCCCACCCATCCTCTCCTGCCCAGGAATAGCAGTCAAAATGCAGATGACTGATCAGACACACCTAACCCTCATGTGTTTGTGGCTGTCTGAAGGGAATGCACAAAGGGTAGCTATCACACACCCCAGACATGTATTGGAGACAGGTTGCAGGCACACAGAGCTGTAAGAGCAAAGATGTGCCCACTTTCTGAAAGTGGCATTTCTGAAATAGTAATGTTAAATCTGACTTTACCAGTAAAGAGGATTTATCATTGCCATTCCAAAGATATGAAACATGACAGAGCAACTTAAATGTGTATTAAGGAATTCCTAATGTTAACCTATGAGAGGAGTAGGCCTCACAGTAGTGAAAAATGAATTTGGTGATTTCACTACCAGGACATGTGAAACCTAAAAATACATGTTCTTCCTTTTTGCTTACACAGACCCTGTCCAATGGGCTACCTAGGTCCTACATGAAGGGTAACCTATGTGTACTAAAAGGGGAATTTAAGGCTTGGCCAGGGGTTTTAAATGCCAAATGGAGGTGGCAGTAAAACTGGACACACAGGCTCTGCAGTGGCAGGCCTGAGACATGTTTCAAGAGTTACTTAGCGCCTAGCACAATTAGTGCTGCAGGCCCACTAGTAACATTAAACGTACAGTCCCACGGCACATATAGTGCACTTACTTAGGGACTTATAAGTAAATTAAATATGCCAATTGTGGATAAGCCAATGTTACCACATTTTAAGGAGAGAGTATATGCAATTTTAGCACTGGTTAGCAGTGGTAAAGTATCAAGACTCCTAAAGCCAACAAAAATAAGGTCAGAAAAATAGGAAGAGGAGAGTAAAATGTTTGTGAGTGAGTCTGCACAAAAGGCGAGGTGCAGCCAACATAACAGTATTTGGTCCTAAAAACACTAGAAGCAGATCCCATTATATTGAAGGCAATAAGCTCAGCAAGGTAAAGAGATTCCCTTACTTCAGGGTTCTCTTTGCCTCCTCCGTTTGTTGGTCCCCTATGACCAGCACCACAAGACATGTTTTTCAAAAAGTCTTGCTTTGGTTTTTATTCTGTTTCTGAAATAGGGTGCAAATGTGTGCCAGCTGTGATAAAAATCTATCAAGCTAAATGTTTAAGTATTGTGTCTTATTGCGGTGAGGTTTGGGGGTATTGCATAATAATCGCAATTAAAAAATATAGAGAACAGGTTTCTTAAACATTTGTTTTTATTGCCTTGCACTGGTCAGTGTGATCGCTCTCCCTTCCCTCATGCAGCTCCACCACTGAGTACTACCCTTGAACCCTGAGCTCACTGTTGCAGGGTATTCGAGGCCCTCATCCACCCACAGGCCCCTGCCTGCGCCTCATCCCTGGTGGGCCAGTGGGAGAGCACTCTGCTCTTCTGTTGTTCTGCCTCTCTTGCCTCTTTCCTCTTTATCATCCTTCTATTTTAATCTTCCTTCTCTTTCTGTTACCTTGTCTTTGTTTCTTTTTTTCCTAAGCAGTTTTTCCCATGCTTTTCCCCTGCTGACTCCATGGCCCCTTCTCCCTCCAGTGTGTCCTTCCCATCTCCCAGCTGACCATCCCTCCCCCCAATCGCTACTTAATGGTGGCTGCCGTGCTGCCCCTGGCATGCCAAATGCAAACTAGTCTGTGCCCCTCCCCGCCCGACAAGTGCCAGGGACCGTGGTCCCCTGACCCACCTCAGCTACGACTCCTGCACCCTCCATGCTTTCAACCCCGGACGCAGCAACAACTGCCAGATTTCAACGCTGAGCAAAACCCAACATCCTCTGGACAGATCCCCACTGCATCCACTTCTCCTTAAAAAAACCAACCATACACAAGCATGCCCACCGCCTCCCTCATAGAAGCTGGAACAAAGTCACTGAAGACCAGCTCACCTCCTCCCACATCAGCACCCCACCACCAACTACGTCAGACACAAACACCGCAGCACGCAACCTCCACAGCTGGATCACGAACTGTGCCGACACACTCGCCCTCCCTTAAGAAAGTCACAGGAAGACATACCAAGAAAGCAAGCTTGTTCACCCCTGCACTCCAACAATCCAAACGCTCCTACCAATGACTCGAAAAGACATGGAGGAACAACAAAACCTCTGAAAATGTGCGCTGCCTACAGAGCAGCCACCACCGCACAACACCAACTCATCAAATCCACAAAGAAGAAATCCCTCCAAGACAGAATCCTCACCAACGCTCATAATACCAAAGAACTCTTCTCCATCATCAAGGAATTCTCCAAACCCTGCAGCAATAGACGTCCCATCCTCCCAAAACCTCTGCAACAGACTCCGCAGCTTTTTCCACCTCAAGAATAAGATGTTCTAAGACAACTTCGATAACCAAGACCTCCGGGCCGCTCCAGCAAACCCTCCTAGCAATGCCGCCCAACATACCCTGCTCAATTGGACCCCACTTATGACAGAAGACACCTTAAAGACCATGAAGAGCATCCACTCCAGAACACTTTCAAACCCCTGCCCAACCCACATATTCCACAGAGCCGCCACGGCCATCGCACCCGAACTACGTCAGACGATCAACTGCTCCCTCGGGATGGCCACATTCCGCGATGGCTGGAAACAGGCTGAAGGGAACCCCCTCCTGAAGAAACCCTTGACAGAACTAGACAGACCTTAAGCCTATCTCCCTGCTTCCAATCGCAGACAAAGTCATCGAAAATGCTGTCAACACCCAGTTAGCAAACTTCACCGAAGCTAACAATGTCCTGGACATCTCCCAATCCGGATTCTGCAGCAACCACAGCACCAAAACCGCCCTACTCACTGCCAGCGACGACATCTGCTCCCTCCTCGACCGAGGCTAAATGACAGCCCTCACATGCCTGGGCCTCTCAGCTGCCTTTGTCTCTGTCTCCCACCGCACACTAGCCACCAGAATCCATGACGCCGATATCCGTGGAAAAACCCTCGACTGGATATGCTCATTTCTCACTGGCAGAACTCAGCGAGCCAGACTCCTGCCCTACCTCTCGGAACCAACAGAAACCATCTGTGGAGTGCCCTAGGGATCCTCCCTCTGCCCCAGCTTCTTCAACATCTACATGGGCCCCTAGCAACCATCGTTAGAAACCACGGGCTCAACATTGTCTCCTATGCTGACGACACCCAGCTTATCCAATCCCTCACCAACAAACCCAACGTCAGCAAACACAAGTTCCAAGAAAGGGATGAAAGCCGTCACCACCTGGAAGAAGAACAGCTGCCTGAAACTTAACTCTGCGAATACAGAAGTCATCATCCTTGGCACTACCCCCTCCGCATGGGATGACACCTGGTGGCCCCTCACTCTTGGAAACCCCCCCACCCAGATGGACCATGCACAAAACCTCATCATCATACTAGACTCATTGCTAATAATGTACCGCCAGATCAACCCCGTATCCTCGACCTGCTTCAACACCCTCCGCATACTCCAAAAGACTTCAGATAGATCCCGCCCGAATCCTGAAAAACTGTCACACATGCTCTCATCAGTAGCAGACTGGACTACAGCAACGCTCTCTACACCGAAATCAACAAGAAACTACTTGGAGAACTATCCAGAAAGTCACAGTCAGACTGATACTAGACATCCCTCCGTCACAGCCACATCACCCAACACCTCTATGATCTCCACTGGCTCCATGTCAAAAGAAGAATAACCTTCAAACTCCTCACTCACATGTACATGGCCCTCCACAACACTGACCAACATACCTGAACAACTGCCTCTACTTCCAAGCACCCAAAAGACACTTCCGATCATCTGACCTCTTTCTGACCACTGTTCCAAGCATCTAAAAGACCAGAACGGGAGGAAAGTCCATTTCCTACCTCGCAGCCAGGGCCTGGAACGACCTCCACCTCCGACAAGCTCCCACACTGCTCCTGTGCAGGAAGGACCTCAAGACCTGGCTCTTCGGATGACCCTAGTACTCAACGAAGCCAGCCCCCAGCACCTTGAGAACCTAGCAGGTGAGTAGTTGTGCTTTACGTACCCCTAATTGAGTGATTGATTGCAGTGTGTTCTCCTTTAACCCCTTCAGCGCTGCGCGGATTCCCCCGCGGTGCTGAAGGGTTCAAGCGCGGGCGGGGCCATGACGGAACGGTTCCGTCATGAGCACAGCTCAACCGATGCTCATGACGGAATCGTTCCGTCATGAGCATGGAAGGGGTTAATGTCCATGAACAACTAGCTATTGGCTATGTTTCTGAATTCATTTAGCTTAGCCCCCTGTGTGGTTAGCTGTCTGGGTCAATAAAGATCTTGAGCTCAACAAAGTTATCATCAAAGATTGCCAAAACTTTCACTAAGCCAATAGAATTCCTTGGCTTAAATATGCCTGGAGTGGCTTGATAAACTAGGATGTCCCGATTTGTTCATCAACCCGAAACCTAGAGCTAGGACTGATATTACCTGTGAGGAACTATGAATTTTTATGATCAATTGTGTCCCCTATCTTAGACCCCAACGGCTCCATGTACGTGCTAAAAGTACATGTATGTTCCCTCCACTTCCAGCTATGAAGACACAAATACATGTGCGTCCAACGTTAACATGTCCTCTTTCAGATCCGCCATGAATGGGTCGGATATTCCGTTCCTGAGTATGCTTGGCCACCGACTTTATATGGTGCACCTTTCATGTTTTCAGCTCTGGCGAGTAGGCCCTGAATTCTGCCATCGAGCCTTTTCATGCTTTCTGCTTCTGAAAGCTCCAGCCTGAACTCGCATCTGTATCCCTGACCTTTGTTTTACTCCCTGCAAGGCTAAACGGTGCCTGGCTCGGCCTGTTGCCTGCCAAGACTGTATTTCGCCTTCAAGTTATCTGCTCCGCTCCTCAAACCAATACATTCCTGTCTAGTAATTTAGGTAAACATCCTTCCAGCTGCAGAGCAAAGGGCCTGGCCTCACTGTCTCCGTGCAAGTAATTCATAGCTCCTGTTACCATGGTAGGCCCATGCCCCCTCGCATCTCATGTAGACACGTAGACGCTTATACACGCACTAGCAGTCAGTATAGAATAGACTCTGTCCGAGAGACCTTTCCTTCCAGATAATACAGTTCCTTAAACACAAGATATTAGATATGATTTGGGATTAGGTTGTTCTGACATCCCAGACTTCTGTCTCCTCATGTAGGGCTAAATGTCAAGTCCCCTTCACCCTCTAGTTACACGTCAATCACACGTCATACGGCTGCACGCGCATCTCTGCCTTATATTTCTGCTGACATTGCAGGATTCTCTTATGGATCCACCCACCTGTGACATCCTCTTAATGACGTTTCTAGTATACGCCTTTATGCACGCCTATTGTAACGCCCTTTTCCTTACGTATGTGTATTCTTATCTTTCCTATCAGCTGTTACGCCTCCTGCATCTGTCTTTACTGTAATGCATTTACTATATATATGATAACCTGTCAATAATGTATTGTCTATCCCTTCCTGAACCTTCGTGGTGACGGAACCCGATTGCCTGGTTCGAACCAATTCCTTTGTAAGGAATAAATTCCCTTTTATAACCTCAAATACCACGGATTCTGCCTCTTATTTTTACTGAGTTATTCTTATTGAATTTTACCGCATAAATTAAGTCTAGGTAATTTAAATTTACCACATAATTGGCGCCCGAATAGGGACACCTTCCCCACCTCACGCGCCGGAGGTGCGTTGCAGGCCCGGTCTCCTGCCACAGCCGGACGGACAACTACGCGTACCCGCAGGATTTCCTGTATCTCCCTCCGGCCAAACGGAGGTGACTGAGGCTGCGATCAACACCCAGACGAGGCGGTGAGGAGTGCGGAGGATCCCGACCAGAGCCTAGCTGAGAGAGCAAGATCCGAGGTATACAGAGGCCCACCAAGGTTCCGAAGTATCTATGTCACGAGTCGAGTCCAGTCCAGTCCGATCCAGTCCAGTTCAGTTCCGAGGCCTTCCGTTCCGTGCTTCCCGGTGAGTACCATTGCTGGGGACGCATTTAGACGTGCGCATTAGTTTGTGCCGGTCAAGACGGGTTTGGGTACACAGATCCGGTCTGCACTGTTTTAGCTGTGTATCTGTACTGTTTAGCAGTACATCCAGTATATCTAGTATTATGTCAGTAACTAGTTTTATTCTAATAATCGTTGTTCGTTTTAAATGTTAAATGTTTTAATATGTTTTAAAAATATCGTGGTATGAATGATTGTTCAATCTTCATTATTGTGTTTATTGTATTAATTGTGTTCAAGTCCAAGTGTTAAAATTCAAGTAAGAATCAAGTAGCAAGGTTCAAAGATGCCGTTCCTTTCAAAATTAAGACAGATAAAAACTAGAAAAGGGATACTGGAAGAAGCCGTTCCCATTCCACCTAGGGACACTCCAGGGTACTTTATGTACCATAAACATGGCCTAGATGCCGTATTATATCTAGATTTATGGGTGGACTACACCAAGGATTTAGCAGAGAGTCAGAGATGGCCCGCTGCTGGGACATGGGATGCAGATTGCATCATGAGAGTAGAAGAAGTATTATGGAAAAAGAAAGCCAGACAGTCACAGAAAGATGCCATTGAATTATGGCGTAAAGAATCGCATAGACGCGCAGAGAAAGCGTTCAGAAAAGAAGAGAAAAGTAGAGAGAATTCAGACAAAGCCCGAGAAAACATATTAATTGAGGAAGGTAGCCGAGTAAAAACAGAACAAGTAGACAGACAACGAAACACTCTTATGAATGGTATGTATCCTCTTCTGGCCGAGGGTTTACCTAAAGCCACCCTGGAGGTACCAAAAGATCTGCCACCTCCATTACTCCCGATTAAAGTACATCCCAAGACCGCAAAGGACATTTTCTTTTCTTCCTATTTAGACGATGCAGCCCCCGAATATGTTAATGTTGCGCATCAACGCGCATCATCTGTTGACGACGCTCAACCCCAAGATCATCTGCCCCCACCTCCGCAGCAACAAACTCCTCCTCACGTTCCAATCGTTCCACCTGTTTCTACAGTTCTTCCTGCATCTACACTCCCTACCCTACATCCAACAAATCCTTTTGGACTTGGCACCTCAGGAGGTGCGACAGGAGGTGCGAGAGGAGGTTTTTCCACGCCACCGCCAGCACCTAGATTGACTTATAGGGATTTAGCACACCAACGTACACCTCAAACAGCTAATCACAATATATTTAATGAGCCTCTTACAGATTGTAGATATGATCCAGTGCCCGGTAAAAACGACAGAATGTTGCTATCATCAGTACGTTTACGACGAGTTTCGAATTATCTAATGACGCTACCAGGAATGATTGGTCATCTAGACAAAATATATCATTTTATCCAAACAGGGCAAGGTCCCGAAAGTATTGGCGAGGCCATGGAATACCAGAAAGTGGACATGCAAAAACTACTGTTACGCTTCTTCATAAACTGCTTGATCAGAAACAGAGATAGGCCTGAGGTAGATCCGGATGAAATGCAAGTACTTACCAGATGGGGTCAGAATATAGCAGACGGAAAACATGACAAACAGAAGAGTATAGAAGTTATGTACCGAAAGATCCGAAAAGAAGTAGAACGAATACATGAAAGAAGATTAGAGGCAGATAAAACTGAATCAGAGGGAGAGGAGGAGGAACAGTCAGAAATGACCACAGGACAATTAGAATTACCAGCTAGAGAAATGATAGCTTATGTAGGTAAGGGAAGATCTTTTAATAATCCCAAATACTTTAATGATCAAATACGTCCGATACGTCCAGAATGTAACAGAAATTGTCAGGCAACTATGTCAAATCCAAGGTCCCCTGAACACTTATTTCAGGCTACTGATAAAATACTTCGAGAACGAAGGGGGTACCATGTGCTCGATTCTATGGATGAACAAGAATTAGCCAGGTCAGCAGTACAATGGGCTGACAGTTCTGAAAAATACAGTGATGATGCGTTAGCACACACGTTTCTGAATCTTACCGCAGACGAACAGCGTTTAGCTGGTATATACATGATACAACACCTCCTTATACTATATAAAAGCCAACACTCCGATCCTGGTCCCCTACCTGATATACTAATAGAGTTACTCATGAACAAATGGAGAGGCTTGGGTACCGATCTAATTAAAGAAATTCTAGAACATCGGCACAGATACAGTGCCTTCCTATGTCCAGAGCATGATTCAGCTCCCTCCATGGAAAGAAAAATTTATTACATAGACAGACAGAATCCCTTACGCGAAGTGCACCCAGTTAAAAATGTGGACGATTCTTTTTCGCGCGTGTTTGTGTACACGCCCAACACTAAAATAGAACTATTGGAAATGAAAAAATTAGTGCCCAGCCATGACAAAGATCCAGCAGGTTTTCACCGTGAAATAAAGGACATGTTACTCATGGGTGATTATACCTATCCTGACATTATGAAAATATTAAAAGTATTATTGCCTGCCGGTATTTACGAGAAACTCAAAGAAAAAGAATGGGAGGTGGGAGACCAAAAGATTGATTGGACCGCATTAGAAAACGAAGAAAATGCCCGAACTGCAGGCCGAGGGCTTGGGGACAAAACTAAAGCGCTGCCAGGATTATTAGTGCAAGTATTGCCACGTTTATTAACTACGAAAAAGGAAGACTGGGGTGCAATCTCAGCCTGTAAACAGAAACCCGATGAAGACACTAGTGATTTTTATTCTCGATTTGAACAATGTTTTGGTATTAATAGTGGCCTAAAGGCAAATAGCGAGTCATATCCACATCTTTTTGTAACAAAACTAGTCGAAAATTCCCTGCCCCAAGTTAAGAACAGAGTATTGAAAGTCGAGAGCACTTGGCAAGCTAACACCCCTTCACAGATGTTACAAATGTTACAGTATCACCAGAATAGAATTAGAGAAGAACAAGAACACGAACAAAGACGTATGAAAGACACGAAAATGAAAATGCTGGTTGCTCAGTCAGTTCCAGCTGACGGTCATAAAAAGGGTGCGACACAGTCCAGTAATTCAGCAGTTCCTGTAAAAGGGACATGCAACTATTGTAAACAGCCAGGTCATTATATAAACGATTGTACGGTTCTGAAACACAATATCTCTACGGGTAAAACTAAGGAGAGACCACGTCCACCTAGACAGGATCAGATCCAACAACAAGTACCTCAGCATGTACAGCCTATGCCGGTTCCACAACAGACCGTAGCAGTATCACAGCCACAGCCTATTGCTGCAACACAAAACACGACACAACAGATGTACCAGTATGCACAAAATGATTATCCCGATTATCAGCGATACACATGAAATAGCCTAGAGAAGGAAGTTGGCTTACCCCTTATTGAGGTTCCTGTAGATCAGGAAGGTCCTTATGTACATAGTCAAATATTAGGGAAAGATAGAAAGTTTTTAATTGATACAGGGGCAAGCAGAACTACTATAAGTCATGACGAAGTCCCAGGGGCACCCCTCTCAGGCTCACAGAATATTTCCCTTGGTTTTTTAGGAAAGCCTATTATTAACGAAGTATCGCAACCTCTTCCTTTAGCAGTTGGTCCATTGACACGGACTACAGATTTATTGCTTACTAAATCATGTCCAGAAAACTTGTTAGGTATAAAGACATTGAAAGCTCTAGGAGCTATAATATGTTGTTCCCCGGACGGGGTACGACTATTTTTGCGTGACTTTAAAGGTCACTACGTGTCAAGAGACATGGATCACCGGTTACAGAATCTACCTGCACATTTATGGGCACAAGGCCCCACTGATGTAGGTTGTATGCACATTACACCATACCGAGTCACACTCAAAGCAGGAGTGGTATTACCACGAATGCGACAATACAAGTTACCTCCAGATGCTGTAGTGGCTTTGCTGCAAATCATTGATGAGCTCATTGCACAAGGAGTGGTTGTGGAAACTGACTCCAATGTATGTAATTCTCCGATCATTCCGATTCTTAAACGTACTGATCCAAAAGCACCTCCAGTTTATCGATTAGTTATTGATCTGCGCGAATTGAATAAATGCATTGTACCACAATATCCCGTGGTCCCAGATATCTCTTCATTACTAACAGCCATTGATTCCGAAGCAACGTTCTTCACTGTAATTGACCTCAAGAACGCCTTTTTTAGCGTCCCAATCGATCCGGAAAGCCAATATTTGTTCGGATTCTGTTTAAATGGACGAAGCTTTAAATTTGCACGCGCACCTCAAGGATTCACAGAAAGCCCCAGCATCTATAGCCAAGCACTGAAAAGACAACTTGACAGTATCCACATGCCAGTTAACACTGCCCTGCTTCAGTATGTCGATGATCTGCTGATCACCGCCCGAAGCGAACCTGAGTGTGAAAAAGCATCACTGACGGTTTTACATTTTCTGCCCGACAAGGGACACAAGGTGTCCCCTTCGAAGCTACAATTCTGTGCCCAGCAAGTTGGGTACCTTGGGCACTTGCTGTCCAAGGGGGGGAGACAGCTCACACCTGACCGCATCCAGTTAATTGTAAACATGCCACCACCTAAGACACAAAAGGAGGTACGGGCCTTCATAGGCCTCACTTCGTACTGTAGGCAGTGGATCCCCCAATATGCATTTCTAGCAAAACAACTCATTCAGTTGACAACCCAGGAGGCAGCGACATCGACTGTCCTCCCTTGGACTCAGGAACATACACAAGCTTTTGAAGACTTAAAGAAAGCCTTATGCCAAGCACCTGTTTTAGCGACACCATGTTACAGTAAGCCTTTTACACTTTTTGTTACAGAACGTGAAGGTACTGCCTTGTCAGTACTCACTCAGGAACAAGCAGGATCACACAAACCATGTGCTTACTTTTCTAGCACATTAGATCCAGTAGCTCAGGCTCTTCCTGCGTGCCTGAAATCAGTCGCAGCGACAGCTTTAGCGATCAGACAAAGCGATTCCATAGTATTAGGACATCAATTGACAGTACAAGTACCACACGCAGTAGAGGTTCTCTTGAACCGGACACAAACACAACACTTGACTATAGCACGACTGACAGGTTACGAACTAACATTGTTCCAACCACACATAGAAATCAGACGTTGTAGTACATTAAATCCTGCCACACTTTTGCCATTAAGTGGAACAGACCCATTGGCACATGATTGTATTGAAGTCATTACTATTACGACGAAACCCAGACAAGACTTGACAGACATTCCATTATCAGATCCAGACCTGACATTCTATGTAGATGGTTCATGCATGAGAACAAGTACAGGAGAGTTAGTGGCCGCTTATGCAGTCACAACAGACACTGAAGTCATTGAAACGAATTGTATTAACACTTTGTCAGCTCAAGCAGCAGAGCTCATCGCTCTGACACAAGCCTGTATTCAAGTCAAAAATAAGAAAGTTAACATATACACAGATTCACGTTATGCATTCGGAGTTGTACATGACTTCGGAGTCCTTTGGCGAGAGAGAGGTTATTTAACTTCTCACGGTGCCAACATTCAACACGGGCCCCTCATTCAAGCTCTATTAGATGCAATACATCTACCTACTGCGATATCTATCATGAAGTGCAAGGCCCATACAAAAGTCACCGATAGCATTTCCCAGGGTAACGACCTAGCAGACCGAACAGCTAAGCAGACAGCTCAGAATCGGACTCACGCAACTGACGTGACAAAGACAATAGTTCCGACATCAACACACTGCATGACAGTTAAGGATCCCGCCCTTGATGTAATTGACATACAGACACATGCTACACCAGAGGAAATCAAGAAATGGACTGAATTAGGGGGATCCAAACAGATCAGGGATGGATGACGAAGGGAAAATCTATATGGTTTCTCCCCGACTCCATGGTTCAAATTATCATTAACACAATACATAGTCCAGCGCACCTAGGAGAAAAAGCTATGCTAGATAGTATTCAACACATTTGGTTCAACAAACACTTACGAGCAGCAGCCAAACAGAAAGTGCGTACTTGCATGATTTGTTGTCAGTTCAACCCAGGTAAAAGCATTCCTGTAGAGCAAGGTGGATTCCAACCTCCCGATCACCCTTTTGAAGCCCTCCAGATGGATTATATCCAGATGGAACGTTGTCGAGGATTCAAATATGTCCTCGTAGTTGTATGTGCTCTTTCCCGTTGGACAGAAGCATATCCCGTCTCAGATTACACTGCTCCGACTACTGCCAAACAGTTAGTTCGTGAATTCTTCCCACGGTATGGTTTGCCCCGTATCGTATACTCAGATAACGGCCAGCCGTTCTCTTCCGAGCTAATGAAACACATTTCACTCTTGTTAGGCTATCAATGGAAATTTCACTGTGTCCGACACCCCGAGGCAGCAGGTCTCGTGGAACGTCATAATCACACTCTGAAAATTAGACTTTCTAAAATCTGCAGAGAGAAAGGTGTCGACTGGATAGTAGCCTTACCAGTTGCTCTCTTTTACATGAGAATGGTAGCACATTCTCGAACAGGGCTATCCCCTTACGAGGTGGTCTTCGGGAGGCCACCAAATATGTGGGGGACGCCTATACCTCGAAAAATAACTGATGTTGATTGTAATATGCTGACAGATTACCTTGCTTCCTTGATGTCTGCACTACAATCTTGCCGTTCACAGGTAGCTGCAGCCTTTCCCGACAACACCGAGGTGAAGCCCCATGAAGTGGTTCCCGGGGATTTTGTTTTCATAAGAAATTTCGACAGGAGGAGCCCGCTGGAGCCACGCTGGCAAACGCCGAAATTAGTACTTCTGACCACGAGGACAGCAGTGAAGATTGAGGGTCGCAAGGGTTGGCTACACTCGAGCCATATCAAGAAATTTCATGGACCACTTTCTGATTTGAACTCTCAGCCCTGCCTTCCCCCACAGACTGACTCAAAACTCCCCCTGGTTGAGAAAACCGCATCACAAGAATACAAACTGAAACTAAGGTCTAGCAAGTCAGACAATTTGATTGTTTAAGTCCTCTCCAAGGTGAATCGGTTAAATTAGTCTCTGACATGTATCCTCTAGACCGAATTAGAGAGAGAAATAGACAGAAACAGCTCAAGAAACATGCATACTGTAAATCACTTCGTAGTCACTGTGTGGTGACATTATTGATTATGTTTTTTCTAAGCTTTTTGACTATTGCTGCAAGTATACTGTTGCACATATACTATCCTATTTCCAAGCGTGCTTTCAATGCTACTACCGAACACTCTTTTAGTGAATTACCTCCACATGAGCTGTCCTACAGATTTGCGCTGCGCAACAACACATTCATTAGTATGTTACATCACTCTCATCAGACCAGCAACGCTACAAATTGTTGGATATGTGGCCGACTCCCTCCCTACCAGAAATACAAGGGAGTTCTGCCCCTCTTTCCGTATCCATTCACACACAATGGTTCCTGTGGAGCATGGTTTAGTTTGATTAACTCTTTAGATTCAAATTCCGTAGTTTACCAAGACAACTGGGTATGGGGAAACCTGAACTTAGTTTTGCTCAAAGTCTGCTACCCTAACAAGGAGGGACTTCCCAAAAAGACAGGAACTGATCTAGAAAATGAAGTATATGGATTAGGTAACTTTACACTTAACCTCATGATTCTGAATGTTGAATCCGAAGCTGCACCAGTCTTGCCTGCTATGTCAGTATTTCCAGTTAAAGGTGAATTATGTGTAAGAAAGAATGGTTCAGTATACATGGGTCATAGTAAATGTACCACTGTGATCGAATTCAGTGATCAAGGCAAGTCTACATTTAGAGCTTCCCGTCATTCCTATTTCATATGTGGTCATACCGCATATATACGTTTACCTCTAGATTGGGATGGTACCTGTTACATTGCATTCCTTCTGCCACCTGTTTTCCTAGCCCCTCCTGATTATCATAGGAATACCCATTTAGTACACAATAGACCCCAGAGAGATCTCCCGATTGTCGACTACACTGAAACGGCATGGGAGCAATACACAGATTTCAATAAAGGTTTCTTTCCCTACATAGGCACTGTCACTAATAGTAAACTGATACGTAGATTAACCAGAACCCTTGAAGCAGTAGTGAATGAAACTACTTCCGCCCTAGGCAACTTAACAGAGGAGCAGTCTGCGATGCGGATTGTTGTTCTTCAAAATCGTCTTGTCCTTGACGTCATCCTAGCCGATAGGGGCGGAGCCTGTAGAGTCATCGGATCGAGTTGCTGTGTTTTCATTCCAGAAAACGCGCCATCAGTATATAAAGCCATAACTCGTCTTCATAAGATTGTAAGCCAGATACACCAGAATCCAGGCACCTGGACTTGGTCCGGTTGGCTCTGGAGCGTGTTGTCAGCCTGGGGATGGAAAATCCTATCCTTCCTAGGTATTGGCCTTCTCATAATATTCAGTTGTTGCCTGTGTCTCCAATGTGGGCCAGCGATTTGCGGCCTGTGTGCCACATCGTGTATTCCACATTCAAGTTCTCATTCAAGATCTCGTAAGAAGAAAGAAGAGCAAATGATGTTATATGAACAGATTGATGGATTAATGAAGATCGATATTTCATGAAGGGTCCGTAGGGGACAAGGAGGGAATGAGGAAATATGAATTTTTATGATCAATTGTGTCCCCTATCTTAGACCCCAACGGCTCCATGTACGTGCTACAAGTACATGTATGTTCCCTCCACTTCCAGCTATGAAGACGCAAATACATGTGCGTCCAACGTTAACATGTCCTCTTTCAGATCCGCCATGAATGGGTCGGATATTCCGTTCCTGAGTATGCTTGGCCACCGACTTTATATGGTGCACCTTTCATGTTTTCAGCTCTGGCGAGTAGGCCCTGAATTCTGCCATCGAGCTTTTTCATGCTTTCTGCTTCTGAAAGCTCCAGCCTGAACTCGCATCTGTATCCCTGACCTTTGTTTTACTCCCTGCAAGGCTAAACGGTGCCTGGCTCGGCCTGTTGCCTGCCAAGACTGTATTTCGCCTTCAAGTTATCTGCTCCGCTCCTCAAACCAATACATTCCTGTCTAGTAATTTAGGTAAACATCCTTCCAGCTGCAGAGCAAAGGGCCTGGCCTCACTGTCTCCGTGCAAGTAATTCATAGCTCCTGTTACCATGGTAGGCCCATGCCCCCTCGCATCTCATGTAGACACGTAGACGCTTATACACGCACTAGCAGTCAGTATAGAATAGACTCTGACCGAGAGACCTTTCCTTCCAGATAATACAGTTCCTTAAACACAAGATATTAGATATGATTTGGGATTAGGTTGTTCGGACATCCCAGACTTCTGTCTCCTCATGTAGGGCTAAATGTCAAGTCCCCTTCACCCTCTAGTTACACGTCAATCACACGTCATACGGCTGCACGCGCATCTCTGCCTTATATTTCTGCTGACATTGCAGGATTCTCTTATGGATCCACCCACCTGTGACATCCTCTTAATGACGTTTCTAGTATACGCCTTTATGCACGCCTATTGTAACGCCCTTTTCCTTACGTATGTGTATTCTTATCTTTCCTATCAGCTGTTACGCCTCCTGTATCTGTCTTTACTGTAATGCATTTACTATATATATGATAACCTGTCAATAATGTATTGTGTATCCCTTCCTGAACCTTCGTGGTGACGGAACCCGATTGCCTGGTTCGAACCAATTCCTTTGTAAGGAATAAATTCCCTTTTATAACCTCAAATACCACGGATTCTGCCTCTTATTTTTACTGAGTTATTCTTATTGAATTTTACCGCATAAATTAAGTCTAGGTAATTTAAATTTACCACATAATTGGCGCCCGAATAGGGACACCTTCCCCACCTCACGCGCCGGAGGTGCGTTGCAGGCCCGGTCTCCTGCCACAGCCGGACGGACAACTACGCGTACCCGCAGGATTTCCTGTATCTCCCTCCGGCCAAACGGAGGTGACTGAGGCTGCGATCAACACCCAGACGAGGCGGTGAGGAGTGCGGAGGATCCCGACCAGAGCCTAGCTGAGAGAGCAAGATCCGAGGTATACAGAGGCCCACCAAGGTTCCGAAGTATCTATGTCACGAGTCGAGTCCAGTCCAGTCCGATCCAGTCCAGTTCAGTTCCGAGGCCTTCCGTTCCGTGCTTCCCGGTGAGTACCATTGCTGGGGACGCATTTAGACGTGCGCATTAGTTTGTGCCGGTCAAGACGGGTTTGGGTACACAGATCCGGTCTGCACTGTTTTAGCTGTGTATCTGTACTGTTTAGCAGTACATCCAGTATATCTAGTATTATGTCAGTAACTAGTTTTATTCTAATAATCGTTGTTCGTTTTAAATGTTAAATGTTTTAATATGTTTTAAAAATATCGTGGTATGAATGATTGTTCAATCTTCATTATTGTGTTTATTGTATTAATTGTGTTCAAGTCCAAGTGTTAAAATTCAAGTAAGAATCAAGTAGCAAGGTTCAAAGATGCCGTTCTTTTCAAAATTAAGACAGATAAAAACTAGAAAAGGGATACTGGATGAGTTAGGAAAGCATTCATGTCATTAAAATCTGAAGTAAGAGAATCTAGAGATTTGATTCTGCTTTGGTGAGATCTTATGCCCTGGTTCAAACTTCCCTTTCTTTGGAATCTGATTTAAATTATGGGCTGATGCTTTTGACTAACTCATATCAGGTTTACCTTGATACATCAGCTGTTACATGTTCCAAAGAATTGGGTGAAGAATAAATTAGATATTACCTATCAAAGTGACTGTTATATTCCCTTAGCTGTACCCAAGTAGAGAAGCGACCTTTTGCCTACAATGTCCTACCTTTCACAGAATAATGGTTCCAGCAGTGACCTTTTACCCAGTTACATGCAGAACAAATATTGAATAGTTTCTCTGAAGTTGGCTTCATTTATCATGCATGACGATTCTTACAATCATATCTTAATCCTTTGCACATGATGTACATAACAGAATTAACATACCCTGTACTAAAGTCATTGCTTTCTTATTCTACGGGAGACAGGGCTGTTTTGCATAGTTGCAATTATTGATTTAGGCTGATTTGCATAATCGCAAACATAACCAGGCCTGGGCGTAGTTTGCGGAGTTTTGCTATGTGGAACTCCGCGAAGTTACAAAAAAACTCTGCGAAGTTCAGCGATAGGCAGAGTGTAGTGCGAACTGCAGTTTGTGCTGGTATTCCTGCCGCTCGGGTAGAAACTCTATCAAAGCAGAAGCTCGCGCTCGTGAACTTACCATTTGCGATCGCGAACTTACCAATCATGAGCCGGGAAAAAACTCCGCTGCACATCATGAAGCGGAGTTTTCTGCACTCCACGAGCTCCACAGAGTCCGGAGTGCAGAAAACTCCGCACACTCCGTAAATGGAGCGAAGTTCACTGCCCAGGCCTAACCATAACATCATCAATCTAGGTAGAACTCCAGAGGCTACCTTCTGGTATAAAAGAACCACACCTTCGATAGGTAGCTAGAGGAAGCACTTCGGCTGATACCAAGGGTCCTGCATGCTGAGGCTTCAGCACGCAGGGGTCTGACATCTCTGTGAGGGGTGTCCAACTTGGGACTAAAACTGGGTCCTTTATTCTCTCCCATCAGGTAATGGGGTGGGGTCTTTCCTAAGGAATTCTTGGCTTTACACCTACATACATGCTTGGTACACTTAGGTAGGTTTGCATCATAGGAGTACTCGTATTACTCTCATGTTTATATATCTGCATATATTCACTGTTCTAGCACCATGGTAGAACTCTACCTTCTATTTATGATTTTAGTGCTTGTAATCATTTTCATTTGCTTTGGTCTCCTGATTGTGGAAGCACAGATATTTTATACTAGAATGACGCCGGTTCTATAAATGCTTATTGAAAACATCCCACTGTGTATTCTTTATATCTCTCTGAGAGTAAGTGAGCACTAGTGACTGAGTGAAAGTAGTGTACTGTTTCCACAATCCATGAGGGGTCAGTTTTGTCATGTTCAGTGGTTGCCAGAAACTATTAGCTCCCTGGTAAGTTATGAGGGGCTTATGGTGGCACTGTGATCTAGCTGGCCTATAGGCTGTTAAATTCAGAGGGGGCACCCGGGACCAGTCTTGGCACCATATTGGTCTATCGCTCCCCAGGTTATATGGGAGATGTCATTTCATTTAATCTCATCTCTTGATCAAGTGCTAGCCTGTAGTTCTCATGCTAATTTTACAGTGCTTGAGGTCTTTAAAATCTACTCAGACATGGTAGAGGAGCCCTTCACAATGCGAATATTAGAGACATTAGCTTCCTTTAATTAAGCCAGTGTCTGTAGGCAGCATACCTACATAGGCGGTCATGCTACAGATGGTGTGTTTTCTGACATAACGCTCAAAGTGGAACCTCCTCAGTCAATGCTATGGTCGGATCACTTCCTTCTGTCTTTTGCGTGGCAGTTTGAGTATTTAAAGGTTGCCGGTCCTCCCCTGCCACAGAATTATTATAGATGTTGGATTAGGGTGCCCTTGGATGAGTTGAGGAGTACCCTGCAGATTCATTATCGGTTATTCCCGACCCCGTTAAGGATGGGGACACTACAGTTAGTTCATGGTTTAGGAGAACGCTGACACTGTAACCCCCTTCAGGGCCCTGAAAAAGTTACCAAAACTCGGTCAGCGTTTGGTTCTCAATTCACTTGGCTTCTGAAAGAGCAGTACATAAGAAATTAGAAAGTCTTTGGCTGCACTCGTATCAGGACGCGGATGAAGTCCGCAAAAAAACAGCTTTGAAATCGTACCATAGAAATGTTAAGAAGACCTGTAGCACCTTTTATATACAGTGTATCAGGGAGGCGGAGAATGATGAAAAGGAGATTTTTTATATTATGCTATCTTTACAGACCCTAAATTTACTTCTCCCCCATTGGAGCATAGTCAGTTCCTATGCTGCAGTTTGAGTGATTTTTATTAACTTATTTATTTTTTTGAGGAGAAAATCCTCAGAATTCAGGTCTAATCTGTCCAGGGGGAATAAGACGCTGGAAGATTTAAAATTAGGAGATCCACTTGGCTTTATATCACAGTCGATATTGTCAAACTTTCTGGTGCCATCAATGGAGGAGGTGACTACTTTGATTGTGAATCGTAGGTCTGGGTTTCCAATAGATCCCATTCCGCCTCAAAATTCCATTGCAGGTGTTATTTTTCCACTGTATCACAAACTATTTGTGATCTCCTTTCAGTCCGGGATAATAAAGTTGACTGGCAAAGAGCCACTGTGTCATTACTTCCAGTAGCCACTAAAGTGCTTGAGAAGGTGTTAAATCATCAACTGACCACCTTCTTGATGGAGAATCTACTCCACCCCTCTCAGTCAGGCTTTTGAGCCAGACACAGCACCAAGTGCAGAGTGTTAAAGGTCTCAGAGTCCATTAAATTTAGTTAGGATTCAGGCCTTAATGTGGCTTTGGTGCTGTTAGACTTGTCAGCAGCGTTCAATACTGTGGATCATAACATCTTGCTACACAGGTTAAAACATTTGGGGGTTACAGGTTCTGCGCTGGACTGGCTGAGCTCCTTCCTGAAAGGAGGTGAGCAGGTGGTATGGCTGAAACCATATGCCTCAGGAAGTAACATGTTGAAGTGAGGGTTGCTGCAAGGCTCTCCCTTAGTCCCACTCTCTTCAACATTTATATGTCCCCATAGGTAAATTTAGTGGAATCCTATCACCTCAAGATCATCTCATATGTGGATGATACTCAACTCCTGCTCACATATGATGGGGGCCCTGTAAAGGCAACGGTTGCATTTGCCAGCTGCATGTAGGCCCTTCTTGACTGGCTGAAGGCCAACAAATTGCAGTGCAATCCTGATAAGACAGAGGTCTTACTGTTTGGGTGGGACCCCCTTCTGGGAGGGACTGGTGCCTGGCCTGACAGTGTTCTTTTCTCCACCCTCTCCAATGAGGGTGGTTATGAATTTAGGTGTGATGTTTGATGTCCGGTTCAGTTTTGAGGCACAGGTGTCAGCAGTTATGAAAACTTGCTCTTGGATTTTGTGTATGCTGAGGACATTTTTGCCTGCTTCCCTTTGAGGCCCAAGTAACAGTGGTTAGGTCTCTGATTTATCGAGGTTCCACTGTGCCAACGTCCTGTACCTCGGTTTACCAGAATATCTAATCCAACGGCTGAAGGTCATGCAGAATATGTCAATCCGTCTACTTATTAACATTCCAAAAGGTTCGTCGGTGTCTCCATATCGAGATGGACTTAGCTGGTAGCCAGTTCAGCAATGTATTGGGTACAAAGCACTGACTTTAACACACCAAGCTCTCCACAATAGAGGGCTCCTCTACTTGAACTAACGCATTGTGGCATATAGCACTGGGAGATCTTTGCGTTTCAGTTCTGCAGGTCTTGTTGTGGTTCCCTGGGGAGGATCATCCTTTACGGGTAAACCAGCAGACCTGTGGAATAGACTGCCAGAATACTTGATTTATCTCGGAAGAGGAAAGATGTAAAAATAGAATTGAAAACAAGCTTATTCAAAGCTGAGGTGATGATGTGTTGGAGATGCTCTTTTCAATGCAATGCTTTTTTGGGAAGCCTAGTAAAAGAGCAGGGACACTCCTTGGAGTGGCTTTGCGCTATATACATTACTTCATTCATTCATAGCAATGTGAAACCTTAGCAGCTATAATATATCCCAGAAACCAACTGGCTGGAATCAGGCGTCAACGTGCTAATGTTCGAGAAGTATTCTTCCCCTTCAAACTGTCTCATCATGTGCTGCCGCCCGATAGACCGGCTGAGTAAAATGCCACTGTTATGCAAATCTCCCCGACTGCTGTTAACCACCCAGGGTTGTAATCCCTGGACTGTTTTTTAGGTCGAGCCTAGCGTTGCAGCGCACGCGCTGTCCGCTTTGCAAGACATGCAGTATTTAGTATGGCGTGGAAGCTCTGTGGAAGCTCCGCCCACTCTCCGCCTACCTTTTTCATTGGCTTTTGTCTTAAATGCTGCCTTCCGAATGGTTTGAGGCTTGTTGGTTCCTTCTCATGACAGCCATGTCGTCATTTGTATCCTTCCATGGCTACTGGCCCCTTTACTTCCAACACTATTTTCTTCCCCTGCCTACCCCCTCCCCCTCCCCCTCCCGTAGTCTGTGACTTCTTGGCTACCCCGCCCCCGCCCACTCTCCCGCTCGTACCTTCTTTCCCTTCCGCACTTCTGTTTCCAATGAAATAGTTCTTGCGTAAATATGAGTCCAATTGCATTGCCAATGCTAGTTTAAGAGGCACGCTGTAGACGTGGGTGATGGTATGGGTAGATGATCTTTACTGATTGGACAATAGAACATTTTAACGTCTAGGTACAGGGAGGGACATGTGTGCTTCGCGTTGGTGGCCTGTGGTTTGGTGTGGTGGCCCGGAGGAGAAGAGTTGGTTTTCGGGGGAGTCACTGACACTCATGGTTATTGAACCTAGGACACCAAGTTGGGAGGAAGAGGTTGGGGTATTTGGTGTGACCCTGGGATGGGACCCAAAGCAGGATGCTGTTTGTCAGAGGCCCTTTGGGAGTTGGTGCAGCGACTTACGTAAAGGGTTTCGGTGGAGCAGGGGCCATGGGGCCTGATGGTTGTGTTTTTGAGCTACTGAGGTAGTTGAAGGGCTGCTGGAGGCTTTTGGGTCAGAGTGGAATCAAGGCACGATACTGTCAATTGTACCAGGCTTCTGTGAAAAGTCAAATTATGTTCTCATAGGCTAACGATTTTCAGGTAGAATAGACCTCTCGCTCCCTGTGGGTAAGACTCTGTTTCTAATATATATATATATATATATATGTATATATATATATATATATATATATATATATATATATATATATATATATTACCTACTGGCGGTCGCCAGTAGGTAGTTATAGTTAGGACCCCTTTTCCATAGGAAAACCTCAACATTCTATTTTGAATAACTTTGGCGCCGGTCGACGAATCCTCGCGAATTTCTCAAAATAGGTGGGGCGCTCCGCTCCGCTCCTACCCTGAAAGTCTCGGGGGGATTCGCCAAGCGGGGGCTGAGATAAAAGGGGGGTCCCAAAACGCGTTTTTCCCATGCATTTTTCCATAGGACCTTTAGAACGAGCTACAGCCCGAACGGCTGAACAGAATTACTCAACATTTGGCAGAGAGGTAGTCCCTAGGTCAAGGAAGTGCCTTTTGTAGGTTTGGTGTAAATCTGTTCAGTAGATTCTGAGAAAATAGCCTTTAAATCAATATATATATCTGAGCCCGCTTACGGTACGCTTACCGTACGCTTACGGTAAGCGTACGGTGGCGTGCGCGAGCGCGATTCTGATTGGCTCTTAGATCTTAGTAAACATTCGAATCGGCCGAAACCAGGAAGCGGCGGCCGCCATTTTCTGAATTTCACTCTGAAAAAAAAGAGTGAAAACAAGGAAAGGGGGCAATGAGGAGAGTTACAGACCCCCTAACATTTGTAAGGGGGTCAAAGAAGGACAGAAAAGTACAAAAAAAACATTAATTGATTTTAAAAAAAATCACGGGGTACGCGTACGGTAAGCTTACGGTAAGCGTACGGTAAAAAAAATAAAAAAAAATAAATGAAAAGCAGATTTAAGAGTTTAGAAATTAGGGAGCTCTAAAAAGAGCTGTTGTGTTTATGAAGTCATTTTTTTAGTGGTACCTACAAGTAAGTACCGATGCAGAGTCTAAGGTTCAAGAGGAAGACTCTGTTCCCTTCATCATTGAAGTGCACACCATCTCCTCTATAAATGTCTTGCATGTCATAACGCAAGTTGTTGTGGTAAATGGCACCCATACCATAGTCACGGAGGAAAGCAGAAACAGATTTGTTGACGTGCTTTCTTGCTTTGTCAATCTGCGGACAGAAATGATTGGACCAGTTCCATTTTTGCCTTTGGCATATGTTGGAAAACACAAAGGCAGTTTTAGGGAAAAGTGTAAACAGTTGTGCAAAGGTGTCCTTCATAAGCATTTCCAGACCTACCCCAGTCAAAGTGCCTAGGTCATTGCCACCACAGTGCACTATTATGAGGTCAGGGTGTTGGATTTGAATGAAGGATTTCACCAATGGCATCAATTGGTGCCACTTTAACCCTCTCTGACCAATCCATTTAATGTCTACATTTGGCAAAGCAAGGTCTCTCACCATACCTGTTTTCTCTGCAAACTTTTCACTCCAGAAGACATAGCTGTGCCCTACAATCCACACTGTGAACATCTTCAAAGGAGAACTGGATGCACTCAGGAGGTGTCTTTCAGTAGAATGGCAATATGAAAAGAAAGACAGTTTGGAAATGGAGGCATACATATTTTTTTCAAAACAAAAAGAACTGATTGGCTGTTACATACCATTCTAGAATAAAAACTAGGCTGTATGTGTCAATTGATAGAAGCATGTTTTGTATTGGTACAGAAAAATGTGTAACCAAAGAACAGTACTATGGATTTGCGGTTAGGTTTGAAAAGTCAAGCACTCTTGCTCTGTGGAATTGAAACATTGTTTGGCAAACTTCTGACCTAACTGCACACAGCAGTGTTCCATGAGCTGTTGCTATGGTAGCAGGCAGAAGTCAAGTTGGGGGAAGGGTACTAGGCAGAAGTCAAGAAGGGGGAAGGGTACTTTTGGAAAAGGGTTGGTTTTTACCAATAGAAATGTGTGATTACATTTGAAAAAAAGGGGGAAGCACTGTGTCAGTCTGTAAAAGTGATTTTCACTTGCCCCGAAAAAAAAAGAGCTGTAAGTGTGCTTTCAAATTGGCAAAGAAATTTTGTTTTGGGACTAATGTGAAAACATGACTCTGTGTGCAGAGAGGAATTATAGGCAGAGATTTATTGCATATTGCTCTGGTGATTTCACAGTTGCATTAGATGGAAAGGGGGAGCGAATTTTTGGGGGAAGAAGCAGACTCTTAGCACACACCCATGTACTTGCCATGTATAATCATGCACAGTATTTACAAGCGAGTGGGGTTTTCAGGTTTCAGTCTGTAATGCAAATACATTCAGCATCACTAAGGCTGGTTGCCCTTGCTGTAGTGTAGCAGTCTGGACATGGGCTTTTTACAAAATCTGAAAAGTGGTTTCATAATGTGACAGTAGTCTCTCAAGGACCTTGTAATGTGATAAATGATTTTTAGTGTTTTTTTTAAAAAATAAAAAAAAAAGTACGCGCACCGTACGCGTACGGTAAAAAAAAAATAAAAAAAAGTTTTAAAAAACATATGTAAAAAAAAGATGAAAGATAAGGTTGGCTCTTAAAAGAACCGTTGTGTTCATGCAGGGACAGAGGAAAGGAAGCATGGGAAAATCATTCAAAGCGACAAATGTGCTGATCTATTTTGTTGTTCACTAGGGAAACACTGGTCTCCCTATGGCAAATTAGATCTTTACAAAATGTGCATCGAATATCAACCTTCCGAAATCGAGGGTTCATTTCCAGAGGGCCAGCAAAAGGAGATTCTCCCCCCACAGATGAAGGGCTCACCTGACCTGCAGAGGAAGGAGTCAGCCCTGCAGATGATGGTCCAGGCTGAGCTGCTGTGGATGTACTGGCTCGTCTTTCTGAAGAGTTACCTCCAAAAAGATGACCATGTGTCCTTCCGTGTACATCCAGGAGGTGTCTCTTCATGGTGTGATTCCCAAAGGAATACTTCCTGTCAGGATTACCTCTAGAAAGTACACGCTTACACAGCCTGCAAGTAACTAAGGGTGCATTCACCTTTTGCTGGCCTTCTGGAAAAGTAAAATAATCCCAAACATAAGAAGGCTTTTGTTTCCTCGATCTCTGCCTCAAGACAGTGCTGCTGGTGCTAGCCTCACTCTCAGAAGGGCTCTGCTGTTCTGCCATCGTATCCCAAAGACAAACCAGCTCCTTCTTCCAAGGGATCACAAGCAGAAATGAGGGGAATGGGTGTGGTGTAGGAGAGTTCTAGAACTGAAAGTAGTTTCAACCAATCAAAAGTTGTGTTTCATGATCACATGACCTACCGTACGCTTACGGTACGCTTACGGCAAAAAGTACGCATGCGCGTAAAAAAGACACGCGCTTGCGCGCATGCGCATAACAGTCACTCCCCGACACTTCCGCGTAACGTGCGCGTGTGGCGTAAGCGCGCACGCGTCCCACGCGCAGTACGCGCGGCTACGCAAAGTGCGTAACTATACGCAAGCAGCGTAGATAGATTACGGACGTTGCGTTAACCGTACGCTTACCGTGAGCTTACGGTACGCGTACTATAAAAAAAAAAAAAAAAAAAAAAGAACTGGAAATAAATTTTACATGTTTATTTTAAAAAATATATTAAAAAAAAATATTTAAGAATTTTAAAAATTTAAGCATAGTCTTTATAAAAGGTAAGAAAATTAAATTAAAAATATGTTTGAAAAAATTGAAGAATAAAAAAAAAATTAGCATTTAAAAAACCTTGCAAATTCACTGAAAAAACCATGGGTTTCACACACGTTATAGTTAGGAATTAGCATTTAAAAAACCTTGCAAATTCACTGAAAAAACCATGGGTTTCACACACGTTATAGTTAGGAATTAGCATTTAAAAAACCTTATTAATTCAGTGAAAAAACCATAGGTTTCACACATGGTATAGTTAGCTGGACATTTTACTCGTAAAAAACCAATGAAATTGCCCCGTTATAGTTAGTTCAGCTAACTATAACTCGCGCGCCCGCAATGCACTGCTGATGATGTCACTCATGACATGGTCAGTGACATCACTCATGACATCACTGATGACATCTCAAATGACATCACTGATGACATCACTGATGTCATCATCCTTGTGATAGAGTGGCAGACCTCCTCTCACCCTAATATAACCTTTGACACACACATTCAAAAATAGACAGTAAAATTTTCAAAAACAATGGACATACCAATAACAGTTACAACAACCTCTTCAGTAATTCTAAGATCCACATAAACATCCACTCATTCACCAACAGTCCAATACAGTCACTCATACATGTACTCACTCATCATATGTACTCATACACCTATACATCCTGTTACACAATGCCACTCATCCACAGAGTTACTCACACACATAGTCACTCATGCTAATAAAGAATCAAACATACATTTACTAGCATATACAGTTATACACACACCACCACACTTACTTCTACAGAAACTTACACATACTTAGTCTTTTAAACAATCACTTATAGAAACACATACTTATTCATACAGGAACTCTTTCAATCTCTCACATATACTCACATATATACACCAATAGTCACATATACTAGTTTTAAACATATGTAGTTACTCATAAAGACACTATTGAGACAGTCATTCACTCACTAACACACCCATACACACACTTATCCACCTATACAGTCCTGCACACATGCTGTGTTCAACACACACAAAGAGTGAATCACTCATTCATGCACCTATGCACTACATAATACCCCCCACCGAACCATACAGACACTCAGACTGATACTCAAAAAAACAACTAATAACCTATATATACACCAATGAAGCTACTCAGCAACCCATGCAACCACTTATACACAAAGTGAGAGACTGATACAGATATTTTCATATTTAAACATTACTCAGTAAGCCATGTATTCACTATGATACACTTAATCAGTCAGTTAAACAATCAATTTTTCAAAAACAAATCATCCATTTAGACACTTATATACCCATTTATTCTTCCATCGACCTTGAGATATACATATATAAAACATATTTAATTTTCAGAAAAACCCACATTCACTGGATGATGTCATCAGTGATGTCATCAGTGATGTCATTTGAGATGTCATCAGTGATGTCATGAGTGATGTCACTGACCATGTCATGAGTGATGTAATATGTGACGTCATCAACAGTGCATTGCGGGCGCGCGAGTTATAGTTAGCTGAACTAACTATAACGGGGCAATTTCATTGGTTTTTTACGAGTAAAATGTCCAGCTAACTATAACATGTGTGAAACCTATGGTTTTTTCACTGAATTAATAAGGTTTTTTAAATGCTAATTCCTAACTATAACGTGTGTGAAACCCATGGTTTTTTCAGTAAATATATATATATATATATATATATATATATATATATATATATATATATTCACTGAAAAAACCATAGGTTTCACACATGTTATAGTTAGCGGAAATTTTACTGATAAAAAACCTGTGAAATTGCCCCGTTATAGTTAGTGCTGGCAACTATAACTCACGCGACCGCAATCCTCTGCTGATGCTAATACTGTATTTAGACACTTATTTGCCCATGTCTTCTTCCATACATTTTTAGCTATACATATATTACAAATATTTTTTTTTCATAAAGACACATATGTCATCAGCAGAAGATTGCGGTCGCGTGAGTTATAGTTGCCAGCACTAACTATAACGGGGCAATTTCACAGGTTTTTTATCAGTAAAATTTCCGCTAACTATAACATGTGTGAAACCTATGGTTTTTTCAGTGAATTTGCAAGGTTTTTTAAATGCTAATTCCTAACTATAACGTGTGTGAAACCTATGGTTTTTTCAGTTAATTTGTACGGTTTTTTAAATGCTAAGTTACTTTACGCCATTCGAGGCGTGCGCGCCCACTTAACGCAGTTCGTTCCGTGCACAGTTTTTATCAACTTTAATAAGCCCTGTACATTTGGTGGCCTTCGGCCACCAAAAGCACAGGGGGTGGGGTCAATGTGGATAGTGTTTTTTTTATTTCGATTTTATAATTTCATGTTGCAAAAATTTTTTTTTTTTTATCTATTAATAAGCCCTGTACATTTGGTGGCCTACGGCCACCTAAAGCACAGGGGGTGGGGTAAGTGTGGATAGTGTTTTTTTTTTTTGTTTTTTTTTACCGTACGCTTACGGTAAGCGTACGGTAAGCGTACTCAGCGAAATTGCCGAAAAAAAAATAGAACCGTTTTTGCTCTTGGGGGATGTTTGGGGACTCCCTCAACATGACTATGTGGGAGGGAGTTGTCAAAACAGCCCCGTAACATGTTTTTGGCCATCATGTTTGATAAACAACACTCAGTGCGAGAGACAAAATGGCGGACGCCGCTTCCTGGTTTCGGCCGATTCGAATGTTTACTAAGATCTAAGAGCCAATCAGAATCGCGCTCGCGCACGCCACCGTACGCTTACGGTAAGCGTACCGTAAGCGGGCTCAGATATATATATTGATTTAAAGGCTATTTTCTCAGAATCTACTGAACAGATTTACACCAAACCTACAAAAGGCACTTCCTTGACCTAGGGACTACCTCTCTGCCAAATTTCTAGTAATTCTGTTCAGCCGTTCGGGCTGTAGCTCGTTCTAAAGGTCCTATGGAAAAATGCATGGGAAAAACGCGTTTTGGGACCCCCCTTTTATCTCAGCCCCCGCTTGACGAATCCCCCCGAGACTTTCAGGGTAGGAGCGGAGCGTAGCGCCCCACCTATTTTGAGAAATTCGCGAGGATTCATCGACCGGCGCCAAAGTTATTCAAAATAGAATGTTGAGGTTTTCCTATGGAAAAGGGGTCCTAACTATAACTACCTACTGGCGACCGCCAGTAGGTAATATATATATATATATATTACCTACTGGCGGTCGCCAGTAGGTAGTTATAGTTAGGACCACGTTTCCATAGGAAAACCTCAACATTCTATTTTGAATAACTTTGGCGCCGGTCGACGAATCCTCGCGAATTTCTCAAAATAGGTGGGGCGCTACGCTCCGCTCCTACCCTGAAAGTCTCGGGGGGATTCGTCAAGCGGGGGCTGAGATAAAAGGGGGGTCCCAAAACGCGTTTTTCCCATGCATTTTTCCATAGGACCTTTAGAACGAGCTACAGCCCGAACGGCTGAACAGAATTACTAGAAATTTGGCAGAGAGGTAGTCCCTAGGTCAAGGAAGTGCCTTTTGTAGGTTTGGTGTAAATCTGTTCAGTAGATTCTGAGAAAATAGCCTTTAAATCAATATATATATCTGAGCCCGCTTACGGTACGCTTACGGTACGCTTACGGTACGCTTACCGTACGCTTACCGTAAGCTTACGGTGGCGTGCGCGAGCGCGATTCTGATTGGCTCTTAGATCTTAGTAAACATTCGAATCGGCCGAAACCAGGAAGCGGCGTCCGCCATTTTGTCTCTCGCACTGAGTGTTGTTTATCAAACATGATGGCCAAAAACATGTTACGGGGCTGTTTTGACAACTCCCTCCCACATAGTCATGTTGAGGGAGTCCCCAAACATCCCCCAAGAGCAAAAACGGTTTTATTTTTTTTTCGGCAATTTCGCGGGGTACGCTTACCGTACGCTTACCGTACGCTTACCGTACGCTTACGGTAAAAAAATAAAAATAAAAAAAACACTATCCACACTCACCCCACCCCCTGTGCTTTTGGTGGCCGCAGGCCACCAAATGTGCAGGGCTTATTATTAGAGAAAAAAAACGTAATTTTGGCAACATGAAATTATAAAATCGAAATAAAAAAAACACTATCCACATTGACCTCACCCCCTGTGCTTTTGGTGGCCGAAGGCCACCAAATGTACAGGGCTTATTAAAGTTGATAAAAACCGTGCACGGAACGAACTGCGTTAAGTGGGCGCGCACGCCACAAATGGCGTAAAGTAACTTAGCATTTAAAAAACCGTACAAATTCACTGAAAAAAACATAGGTTTCACACACGTTATAGTTAGGAAATAGCATTTAAAAAACCTTGCTAATTCACTGAAAAAACCATAGGTTTCACACATGTTATAGTTAGCTGGACATTTTACTGATAAAAAACCAATGAAATTCCCCCGTTATAGTTACTGTAGGCAACTATAACTCACGCGACCGTACTCCTCTGCTGATGACATATGTGTCTTTATGAAAAAAAAATATTTGTAATATATGTATAGCTAAAATTTAATGGAAGAAGACATGGGCAAATAAGTGTCTAAATACAGTATTAGCATCAGCAGAGGATTGCGGTCGCGTGAGTTATAGTTGCCTACAGTAACTATAACGGGGGAATTTCATTGGTTTTTTATCAGTAAAATGTCCAGCTAACTATAACATGTGTGAAACCTATGGTTTTTTCAGTGAATTAGCAAGGTTTTTTAAATGCTATTTCCTAACTATAACGTGTGTGAAACCTATGGTTTTTTCAGTGAATATATATATATATATATATATATATATATATATATATATATATATATATATATATATATATATATATATATATATATATATATACTGTAGTTTAATAGAAAGGGTCAGATCTGCCTTCCTGAGTGTCCTATGACCTGGAGGTAGATGGCATCCACCATATTACTTGTTGTCATGGGGGTTTTCTGTGATGTGTTGTGGCAGATGGTGTTTGTGAAATGTGAGGGTCAGGTGGAGCCCAGCTTTTACACATGGAGTCAGACGGGAATACGAATTGATGCCGCCATGTGAGGCAAACCTTGGCGTGCCTGGTGTTAAACATGGCGAGAGTACCTATAAGTTATTACCCATTATTGCAGATGTGCAGCAACAGTCATCATTGTGTACTGCCTGCTTAAAGGTTCTAGGAAAGAGATTCTACTGGGGTCATCCCAGTGGCTTGGACCTAAGATAAAGGGAGCAGAGGGTAGAACGCCAATTGGTTTGGGAGGAAGTGGTGTCTGACTTCATGTTTGAGTGGGGGTGCATGATGGGGGAAGTTTTTCACATCGAGGATATGAAAGTCTGTCCGTTATGTGACAAAGAGTATGTGCAAGTCAGGCCACTAATTGGCCTCATTCACTTGCAAAGGCGCCGCCTCGCTCTTAGGGGTTTAGCAGCCCACATTTTTATCTGCACGGTGGTTGTGGGATGCATTAGGTTGTTTTCTCCAGCCGCATGCCTGGAGGGCTGTGTCTACATGTTTGTGTTACTGCTATCATTGTAATATAAGTATTTAACTAATTGAAAAGACTTACTCAGTATATAACACCTTGTTGAAAAAGTCCTTAATCCAAAACAGCTGACCCTTAGATAACAGAATGAAACACGCTAATCAAATAAACTCATTAACTTACCATCAGTCACAAACACAGAGCAGATGCAGTGTAGGCTTCCCTCATGGGTACTGTAGGTGAGGCAGCTTGAACCCAATAACATACCATCAGTGACTCACACAGAACAGATGCAGTGTAGGCTTCCGGATGGATACTGTAGGTGAGACAGCTTCAACTCATTAACTACCATCAGTCACACACACAGAACAGATGCAGTGTAGGCTTCCCCCGTGGGTAAGTGAGGCAGCTTCAACTCATTAACTACCATCAGTCACACACACAGAATAGATGCAGTGTAAGCTTCCCTCATGGGTACTGTAGGTGAGGCAGCGTGAATTCATTAACATACCATCAGTCACTAACACAAAACAGATGCAGTGTATGCTTCCTGATAGATGCTGTAGGTGAGGCAGCTTGAACTCGTCAGCATACCATCAGTCACACACACAGAGCAGATGCAGTGTAAGCTTCCCTCATGGAAACTGTAGGAGAGGCAGCTTGAACTCAATAACTATCATCAGTCACACACACAGAGCAGATGCGGTATAGGCTTCCCTCGTGGATACTGTAGGAGAGGCAGCTTAAACTCATTAATTTACCATAGGTCACACACACAGAGCAGATGCGGTGTAGGCTTCCCTCGTGGATACTGTAGCTGAGGCAGCTTGAACTCATTAACTTACCATCAGTCACACACACAGAGCGGATGCAGTGTAGGCTTCCCACGTGGATACTGTAGGCTGGGCAGCTTGAGTACTTAACATACCATCAGTCACACACACAGAGCAGATGTAGTGTAGGCTTCCCTCATGGGTACTGTAGGTGAGGCGGCTTGAAGTCATTAACTATCTTCAGTCACACATACAGAGCAGATGCAGTGTAGGCTTCCCTCCTGAATACTGTAGGTGAGGCGGCTTGAATTCATTAGCATACAATCAGTCGCACACACAGAGCAGATGTAGAGTAGGCTTCCCTCATGGAAACTGTAGGTGAGGCGGCTTGAACTCATTAACTACCATCAGTCACACACACAGAGTAGATGAAGTGTAGCCTTTCTGATGGATACTGTAGGTGAGGCGGCTTGAACTCAATTACTACCATCAGTCACACACACAGAGCAGATGCAGTGTAGGCTTCCCCCGTTGGTACTGTGGTTGAGGCAGCTTGAACTCATTAACTACCATCAGTCACACACACAGAGCAGATGCAGTGTAAGCTTCCTTCATGGAAATTGTAGGTGAGGCAGCTTGAACTCAGTAACTACCATCAGTCACACACACAGAGCAGATGCAGTGTAGGCTTCCCTCATTGATACTGTAGGTGAGGCGGCTTGAACTCATTAACTACCATCAGTCATACACACAGAGCAGATGCAGTGTAGGCTTCCCTCATGGATACAGTAGGTGATGCCGCTTGAGTACATTAACATACCATCAGTCACACACACAGAGCAGATGCAGTGTAGGCTTCTCTCATGGATACTGTAGGTGAGGCGGCTTGAACTCATTAACTACCATCAGTCACACACACAGAGCAGATGCAGTGTAGGCTTCCCTCATTGATACTGTAGGTGAGGTGGCTTGAACTCATTAACTACCATCAGTCACAAACACAGAGCAGATGCAGTGTAGGCTTCCCTCATGGGTACTGTATGTGAGGCAGCTTGAAGTCCTTAACTATCTTCAGTCACACATACAGAGCAGATGCAGTGTAGGCTTCCCTCATGAATATTGTAGGTGAGGCGGCTTGAAGTCATTAACTATCTTCAGTCACACATACAGAGCAGATGCAGTGTAAGCTTCCCTCATGGATACTGTAGGTGAAGCAGCTTGAAATCATTAAGTATCTTCAGTCACACATACAGAGCAGATGCAGTGTAGGCTGCCCTCATGAATACTGTAGGTGAGGCGTCTTGAATTCATTAGCATACCATCAGTCACACACACAGAGCAGATGCAGTGTAACCTTCCCTCATTGACACTGTAGGTGAGGCGGCGTGAACTCATTAACTACCATCAGTCACTCACAAAGAGCAGATGCAGTGTAGGCTTCCCTCATGGGTACTGTAGGTGACGCAGCTTGAAGTCATTCACTACCATCAGTCTCACACACAGAGCAGATGCGGTGTAGAATTCCCTCATCGATTCTGTAGGTGAGGCTGCTTGAACTCATTAGCATAAAAACAGTCTCACACACAGAGCAGATGTAGTGTAGGCTTCCCTCATGGATACTGTAGGTGAGGCGGCTAAAACTCATTAGTGGACCATCAATCACACACACGGAGCAGATGCAGTGCAGACTTCCCTCATGTATACTGTAGGTGAGGCTACTTGAACTCATTAACTACCATCAGTCACACATACAGAGCAGATGCAGTATATGCTTCCCTCATTGATACTGTAGGTGAGGTGGCTTGAACTCATTAACTACCATCAGTCACTCACACAGAGCAGATGCAGTGTAGGCTTCCGTCATGGGTACTGTAGGTGAGGCGGCTTGAACTCATTAACTACCATCAGTCACACAAACAGAGCAGATGCAGTGTAGGCTTCCCTCTTGAATACTGTAGGTGAGGCGGCTTGAATTCATTAGCATACCATTAGTCACACACACAGAGCAGATGCAGTGTATGCCTCCCCGTGGGTACTGTAGTTGAGGCAGCTTGAACTCATTAACTACCATCAGACACACACAGAGTAGATGCAGTGTAGCCTTCGTGATGGATACTGTAGGTGAGGCAGCTTGATCGCATCAGCTTACCATCTGTCAAACACACAGAGCAGATTCAGTGTAAGCTTCGTTCACGGGTACTGTAGGTTAGGCGGCTTGAAGTCATTAACTATCTTCAGTCACACATACAGAGCAGATGCAGTGTAGGCTTCACTCGTGGACACTGTAGGTGAGGCAGCTTGAGTACATTAACATACCACCAGTCACACACACAGAGCAGATGCAGTGTAGGCTTCCATCATTGATACTGTAGGTGAGGCGCCTTGAACTCATTAACTACTATCAGACACACACACAGAGCAGATGCAGTGTAGGCTTCCCTCATGGATACTGTAGGTGAGGCGGCTTAAACTCTTTAGCAGACCATCAGTCACACACACGGAGCAGATGCAGTGCAGGCCTCCCTCATGGGCACTGTAGGTGAGGCTACAGTATAAGCTTCCCTCATTGATACTGTAGGTGAGGTGGCTTGAACCCGTTAACTACCATCCGTCACACACACAGAGCAGATGCAGTGTACGCTTCCCCCATGGGTAGTGTAGTTGAGGCAGCTCGAACTCATTAACTACAATCAGTCACACACACAGAGTAGATGCAGTGTAGCCCTCCTGATGGATACTGTGGGTGAGGTGGCTTGAACTCTTAACTACCATCAGTCACACACACAGAGCAGATGCAGTGTAGGCTTCCCTCATGGGTACTGTAGGTGAAGCGGCTTGAAGTCATTAACTATATTCAGTCACACATACAGAGCAGATGCAGTGTAGGCTTCCCTCATGGAAACTGTAGGTGAGGCAGATTGAACTCATTAACTACCATCAGTCATATATACAGAGCAGATGCAGTGTAGGCTTCCCTCATTGATACTGGAGAAGTGTAGCTCACTGGTTAGAGGAGGCAAACCCTGAAGCAGAGGTCAGACCCGGGTTTGATTCCCGACGCGGCAGGGTCCGGAGCCCAATTGTCCATGGACTCGATAATTCTCGCTTCGGTGCCCACTCTAAGCACGAGATCACACTATGCAGCTCTGGGCAACAAGCTTGCTTAATCTCCACAACGGCCCACCCGCGGCAGGATGCCTGGCTTTCACCTTGGGGATGCCCAGTACGGGTTATCTCACAGGGAAAAAACCAGGACGGGTTCCCAATGCAAATGCCGAGATGCGCAAGGGTAAGTCGAGCGCTATATAAGAACACACATACATACATACATACATACATACTGTATGTGAGGCGGCTTGAACTTATTAACTACCATCAGTCACACACACAGAGCAGGTGCAGTGTAGGCTTCCCCCATGGATACTGTAGGTGAGGCGGCTTGAAATCATTAACTATCATCAGTCACACACACAGAGCAGATCCGGTGTAAGCTTCCCTCATGGATACTGTAGGTGAGGCAGCTTAAACTCATCAACTTACCATCAGTCACACACACAGAGCAGACGCAGTGTAGGCGTCCCTTGTGGATACTGTAGGTGAGGCAGCTTGAGTACATTAACATACCATCAGTCGCACACACAGAGCAGATGTAGTGTACGCTTCCCTCATGGAAATTGTAGGTGAGGCAGTTTAAACTCATATACTAACATCAGTCACACACACAGAGCAGATGCAGTGTAGGTTTCCCTCATGGGTACTGTAGTTGAGGCAGCTTGAACTCATTAACTACCATCAGTCACACACACAGAGCAGATGCAGTGTAGGCTTCCCTCGTGGGTACTGTAGGTGAGGCGGCTTGAACTCATTAACTACCATCAGTCACACACACACAGCACATGCAGTGTACGCTTCCCTCACGGATACTGTAGGTTAGGTGGCTTGAGCTCATTAGCATACCATCAGTCACACACACAGAGCAGATGCAGTGTAGGCTTCACTCATGGATACTGAAGGTGAGGCGGCTCAACCTCAGTAGCATACCATCAGTCACACACACAGAGCAGATGCAGTGTAGGCTTCCCTCATGGGTACTGTAGCTGAGGCGGCTTGAACTCATTAACTACCATCAGTCACACACACAGAGCAGATGCGGTGTAGGCTTCCGCCGTGGGTACTGTAGTTGAGGCAGCTTGAACACATTAACTACCATCAGTCACACACACAGAGTAGATGCAGTGTAGGCTTCCCTCATGGATACTGTAGTTGAGGCAGCTTGAACACATTAACTACCATCAGTCACACACACAGAGTAGATGCATTGTAGCCTTCCTGATGGATACTGTAGGTGAGGCAGTTTGAACTCATCAGCATAATCAGTCACACACAAAGAGCAGATGCAGTGTAGGCTTCCCTCATGGATACTGTAGGTGAGGCGGCTTGAACTCATTAACTACCATGAGTCACACACACAGAGCAGATGCAGTGTAGGCTTCCCCCATGGGTACTGTATTTGAGGCAGCTTGAACTCATAAACTACCATCAGTCACACACACAGAGTAGATGCGTGTAGCCTTCCTGATGGATACTGTATATGAGGCAGCAGAGCAGATGCAGTGTAAGATTCCATCATAGACACTGTAGGTGAGGCGGCTTGAACTCAATAACTACCATCAGTCACACACACAGAGCAGATGAAGTGCAGGCTTCCCTCATTGATACTGTAGGTGAGGCTGCTTGAACTCATGAACTACCATCAGTCACACACACAGAGGCGATGCAGTGTAGGCTTCCCTCATGGATACTGTAGGTGAGGCGGCTTGAATTCATTAGCATACCATCAGTCACACACAAAGAGCAGATGTAGAGTAGGGTTCCCTCATGAAAACCGTAGGTGAGGCAGTTTGAACTCATTAATTACCATCAGTCATACACAAAGAGTAAATGCAGTGTAGCCTTCCTGATGGAGAGTATAGGTGAGGCAGCTTGAACTCATCAGCATACCATCAGTCACACACACAGAGCAGATGTAGAGTAGGCTTCCCTCATGAATACTGTATGTGAGGCGGCTTGAATTCATTACATACCATCAGTCACACACAGAGAGCAGATATAGTGTAGGCTTACCTCATAGGTACTGTTGGTGAGGAAGTTTGAAATCATTATCTACCATCAGTCATACACACAGAGCAGATGCAGTGTACGCTTCCCTCATTGATACTGTAGGTGAGGCGGCTTAAACTCATTAACTACCATCAGTCGCACACACAGAGCAGATGCAGTGTAGGCTTCCCTCATTGATACTGTAGGTGAGGCGGCTTGAACTCAGTAACTACCATCAGTCATACACAAAGAGCAGATGCAGTGTAGGCTTCACTCATGGGTATAGAAGGTGAGACAGCTTAAACTCATTAACTTACCATCAGTCACACACACACAGCAGACGCAGTGTAGGCATCCCTTGTGGATACTGTAGTTGAGGCAGCTTGAACTCATTAACTTACCATCAGTCACACACACAGAGCAGATGCAGTGTAGGCTTCCCTCATAGGTACTGTAGGTGAGGCGGCTTGAATTCAATAGCATAAAAACAGTCTCACACACAGAGCAGATGTAGTGTAGGCTTCCCTCATGGATACTGTAGGTGAGGCGGCTGAAACTCATTAGTAGACCATCAGTCACACACACGGAGCAGATGCAATGCAGACTTCCCTCATGTATACTGTAGGTGAGGCTACTTGAACTCATTAACTACCATCAGTCACACATACAGAGCAGATGCAGTATATGCTTCCCTCATTGATACTGTAGGTGAGGTGGCTTGAACTCATTAACTACCATCAGTCACTCACACAGAGCAGATGTAGTGTAAGCTGCCCCGTGGGTACTGTAGTTGAGGCAGCTTGAACTCATTAACTACCATCAGTCACACACACAGAGCAGATGCAGTGTAGCTTCCCTCATTGACACAGTAGGTAAGGCGGCTTGAACTCATTAACTTACTATCAGTCACACACACAGAGCAGATGCAGCGTAGGCTTCCCTTGTGGATTCTGTAGGTGAGGCAGCTTGAATTCATTAACTTACCATCAGTCACACACACAGAGGAGATGTAGTGTAGGCTTCCCTCGTGGATACTGTAGGTGAGGCAGCTTGAGTTCTGTTAGAATGGGGAACCCCTGGTTGGCACAGGTAGGTACTTGTGACAAGCAGTGGTCCCTTCTTCTATTCAGGGCGAGAGAGTTACCCCTTCAGAACAACCCCTGCTCACCCTATAGGTAGTGTGGCGCGAGCAGTCAGGGCTAAACTTCAGGGCGCTAGTCAGTTAAGCATTTATGATCACACACAGTAAACCACAATGATCCCCCACAAACGGACACCAGGCGTAAGTTGTATCAAAAATACGGATGCTTTATATAAAAGATTCTTTGTTACGCAGGCATGTACAAGACCATCAATAACGGTTGCGAAATGGAAGCCACAAGATGATAATGAGGCACTGTTCTTGTCTTTGGTAACTTATTCGATCACGAGCGCTTCACAGGGCTCGGTTGAGTCGGTCCAGTCACGATGATGCGCAGTGCACCCAGGGTACAGTGATACGGGGAAATCAGAACGTTGCGGACCCCGAGTCCGATAGAGAGTTCACTGTACCTGGGAACGTGCGATGTGCTTGGACGAGTCTTCAGGAGAGATGCAGGTTCTGCACCTCGTGGGTCTTCCGGATCAAGAATTCAGCGGGCGGCTCTCGGTAGACAGGTGCGGCCCAGGGCCTCCGACACGGACTGTGCGGGAGGTCACTGCGGAGGGCGGCACGGTCAGACTCAGGCTGGGAGGTGAAGCGGGGCGGCCGGATACGTTACGACGTACGGGCGGCCGTCCGAGGCTGGATTTCACTTCCCCACTAGATATCCGGCGGGAGGGCGAAAGGGCACCAAGCGCGCTCCAGTAGCAGGCAGGTGACAGGGAAGCGGGACGGCCAGACTCGTGGGTCCAGAGCGACTCAGGTAGAGCGGGGCTCTCGGCGAGTGGAGGCGGCCAGGCTTCTGGGTGTCACGGCCCTAGGAGGGATGCGAAGGTGCGCAGGGCACTCCGGTGGGAGAAAGCACACGGTTCGAATTCTCAGACGAGCGGAGACACGGTGAACCCACTGGTCCTGGGGTTCAGTTCAGGGGGCAAGCTCTTCTTCCAAGCCCTTGGAGATAGTTGAAGAACAAAGTGCAAAAGTCTCTTTCAGTCTTTTTCCTCTCCTTCCTTAGCAAGGCACCTACTGCAGGCCAGTCCCTCAGGTCAGGGAAAGTTACTCCTCCTTCAGCTTCTTCCAGGTCCTTCTAGTCAGGCAGAGTTCCTTCGTGGTTCAATCTGGATCTGATTTCTTAGGAGCCAGGCTCCTACTTTTATACAGGGATTCTTTTGTTCTTTAGCGCCAGGGGGCCTGGGCCTGGCTCAGTCCAGTTTTTGGAGCACTCTGTTGTGGTGACTCGGCTTGTTCCTTTCAGCAGCAGGGCAGAGACATCAGCCGCTCCACAGGGGGCGGCGCCGGCTTTGTGGTGGCAGAGCACAGGTCTATTCAAGAGTCAGGGTGCACTCCTCCCACCCATCCTGGTGTAATCTCTCTACCCACCACCTGGCAGCCAACCTGTCTCCTGGAATCCCCCAGCCCTGCTCCTGTACTGTTGCTAGGCAGAACACACACACACAGCAGAGGCGGACTGAGATGGTTAGGCACGCAAAGGCTAACTTTCTAAAAGTAGCATTTGCAAACCCAGGATATTAAAATAACCTTTACTAAAAGACGTATTTTATTATCCCGAGTTCAGGCATACTAAACATGACCTTCTACCATGCTCTCTGAGTCCACTGGGGTCACAGCGTGTAGCGATCCCAGCAGCCCATTCTGGCCTATGGAGAGCAGGTAGCCTTCAATAGTGAAAAACGAAAATGGCTGTAATTCACTACTAAGACATGCCACACACATCAGGGCATGTCCTACCTTATACCTACAATGCACCCTGCGCTTAGGCCTACCAGAGGGGTGACTAACATGTAGCTAAGGGAAGGTTTAGGGACTGGTAAGTGGGGACACTTGCTCAGTCAGCGCGACGGTACCAGACCGCGCGCAGGTTCTGCAGTGGCAGACCCTAGACACATTTTACCCCGCTGCTTCGGTGGGTGGCACAACCAGTGTTGCAAGCCCACTAGCAGCATTTGGATATACAAGCCCTTGGCACCCCTGGTGCACTCTACTAGGGACTGATAGTAAACCAAATAAACCAAACGTGGAAGTCAATTCACATATTATATTTTACCATAGGGAGCACTTGCACTGTGGCACTGGATGGCAGTGGCACAGTGCCCTGAGCAGCTAACACCAACACAAAAACACATTGAGGCACAGACAAAAATGGAAGGGTGACCTACGCCAATGGTGCCAGGTCTAACACGTGTCCCCTCCAGCTGAAAAGTGGGGAGAACTACCCTACCCAAGGGAGTTCTGCATCACTAAGGCGGAAAAACCTGGACAGACCGTCAGCATTGGCGTGATCTGTGCCAGGGCGATGCTCCACCGTAAAGTCCATACCCTGTAGGGAGATGGACCACCTCAACAGTTTTGGGTTCTCACCCCTCATTTGCATTAACCATCTGAGGGGCCTGTGGTCGGTCTGAACCCGGAAGTGAGACCCAAACAAGTAGGGTCTTAGCTTCTTCAGCGCCCAGACCACAGCAAATGCTTCTCGTTCTATCGCACTCCACCTTTGTTCCCGGGGAAGTAGCCTCCTGCTAATAAAGGCTACGGGTTGGTCAAAGCCCTCCTCAGTGATCTGTGAGAGAACAGCCCCTACACCATGCTCTGATGCATCCGTCTGCACCAGGAACTCTTTGGAGAAGTCAGGAGCCAAGAGCACGGGCGCCGTGCACATGGCAGTTTTCAGGGTGTCGAAGGCTTTCTGACAGGTGTCAGTCCATATCACTTTTCTGGGCTGCTTCTTCGAAGTCAGCTCTGTCAAGGGGGCAACGATGCTGCCATACCCCTTGACAAACCTCCTGTAGTACCCGGTGAGTCCTAAAAAGGCCCTCACCTCCGTCTGGGTCTTTGGGGGCTCCCAAGCCAGGATGGTTTCAACTTTGGGTTGGAGGGGCGCCACCTGGCCGCTCCCCACTTGGTGTCCCAAGTACACCACTGAACCCTGCCCGATCTGACACTTGCTTGCCTTGATTGTGAGGCCTGCCTTGCGCAGCGCCATCAACACTTCCCAGAGATGTTGCAGGTGCTCTTCCCATGTGCCGCTGAACACTGCGATGTCATCCAGGTAGGCGGCGCTGAACTCGGTCAGCCCAGCCAACACCTGGTTGACCAACCTCTGGAAGGTGGCAGGGGCATTCTTCATCCCAAAGGGCATCACCCGGAACTGGTAATGCCCATCTGGTGTAGAGAATGCGGACCTCTCTTTGGCCCCATCAGTCAAGGCGATCTGCCAGTACCCAGACGTTAAGTCAAACGTGCTGAGGTACCGTGCAGCCCCTAACCGATCGATGAGCTCATCAGCTCTGGGGATGGGGTGCGCGTCAGTCTTCGTGACTGAGTTGAGTCCTCGGTAGTCCACACAGAACCGGAGTTCGGGCGTGGCACCCGGCGCTGCAGCCTTTGGGACCAAGACCACTGGGCTGGCCCAAGGACTGCTGGAGGACTCAACCACCCCTAGAGCAAGCATCTTCGAGACCTCCTCTTTGATGCAGGCCCTGACCCTGTCAGTTACCCGGTAGGCCTTGTGCTTCACAGGTAAGCTGTCTCCCGTATCCACATCATGGACGCACCAATTTGTGATACCGGGAACCAGGGAGAACAGGTCGGGAAACTGCCCCAGCAGCTGGCGGCAGTCACCCTGTTGCTCAGGGGTCAGGGTGGGTGAGAGGTTAACTCCATCCACTGACCCGTCTCGCTCTGAGGCTACCAAGAGGTCAGGAAGAGGCTCGGACTCCTCTTCCATCCCATCATCGGTGGCCAAGAGCATGCCCACTTCGGACCTCTCCAAGTGGGGCTTCAGTCGATTGACATGTAGGACCCTTAAGGGGTTCCTAGGAGACCGCAAGTCCACCAAGTAGGTGACAGAACTCTTGCGCTCCACAATCTCAAAGGGTCCTGTCCACTTGTCCTGGAGTGCACAAGGCTCCACAGGGGCCAGGACCCACACTTTTTGGCCAGGTTGAAGCTCAACCAGAGTGGCATTCTGGTCGTACTACCGCTTCATTTCCTCCTGGCTGGCTTCCAGGTTTGCCTCAGCAAGTTGCCTGAAACGCCTAGTCTGGTTCCGGAAAGCCAGCATGTAACTGTATACATTCTGGGGAGGTTTCCTGGGAGATTGCTCCCAGCCTTCCTTGACCAGACTAAGAGGTCCTCGTACTGGGTGGCCATACAAAAGCTCAAAGGGACTGAACCCTAGAGACTTTTGTGGCACCTCGCGGTACGCAAAGAGAAGGCATGGTAAGAGGACGTCCCACTTACGCCTCATGGGTTCCTCGAGACCCATAATCATGCCCTTCAGGGTTCGGTTGAAGCGCTCAACCAACCCGTTTCCTTGGGGATGGTAAGGTGTGGTGAACTTGTAGGTTACACCACACTCTTGCCAAAGGGACTTCATATATTTCGATATGAAGTTGGTCCCCCTGTCAGACACCACCTCTAGAGGGAATCCTATTCGTGAGAAAATTCCCATCAGTGCCCGTCCCACCACGGGGGCCGTCACTGTCCTCAGAGGGATGGCTTCAGGGTACCGGGTGGCATGGTCCACCAAGACCAGGATAAACCTGTTGCCCATGGCTGTCTTGGGGTCCAGTGGCCCCACAATGTCAATCCCCACCCGCTGGAATGGGGTACTGACCACAGGGAAAGGTTGGAGTGGAGCTCTCAGCTTCCTTCCACTCTTGCCACTTGCCTGGCAAGTCTGGCATGTCCTGCAGTGAGTGTCAGAACTCCTGCGCATTTGGGGCCAATAAAAGTGGGTGACAAGCCTTTCAAAGGTCTTGTCCTGCCCCAAATGTCCTGCTAACGGTACGTCATGAGCCAGCCCCAGTAGGAAGGCTCTGAACTTCTGGGGTACCACCAGCGCACGGGCTGACCCAGGTTCAGCAACCTTAGGCTCGGAGTATAGGAGGTCGTTCTCCCAGTAGATCAAGTGAGTTCCGGACTGATCACCATTGGCCTGGGCTGCAGCCTGCTGCCGCATACCCTCTAGAGAGGGGCACTCTTTCTGCTCCCTGCAGAATTCCTCCCTGGTGGGGCCTCCTTCCTGCTGACAATGGGTCAGCTCAGGCAGGTCCCCCAGTTCGGCTATCTGTTCCCCGGTAGGCTCCAGGGCATCCCCCTCAAGGTCTGCTTCCTCCTGGGCCGTGGGAACTTCAGGAGCCGGATTCCCGTGCCTCCCTTGCCCTCTCTCTAAGGCCGGTTCCTGGGCCTCTCCCTCAGGCTCCAGGGTTCCTTCAACACCCCTACCGGCTGCCATGGACCGGGTGGTCACGCACGCCCAATCAGGCAAGCCCACCATCCGCAGGTGAGTTGTCTTCTCCACCTTTTCCCAAGGGGAGCTCTCCAAATCGTTACCTAGGAGACAATCAACAGGCATGGCCTCTCTCACAGCCACTTGCAGAGTACCAGAGACCCCCCCCACTCAAAGGGAACCTGAGCCATTGGACACTGACTCTCTGTGTTGTCGGCGTTGACAACACGGCAGAAGGCGTGCGGGACAACCTGCCCTTGAGACACCAGGTGTTGCTTGACAGCAGTGACACTGGCTCCTGTATCTCTAAGAGCCCCCACCCTCTTGCCATTTATGGTCACCCACTGCCCATACTTTTGAGTATTGGGGGGCAGCTGGGCCTCAGCGACCATCTCACTGTCTCCTAATGAGACTAGGGTCATCTGTACGGGATCCCCCGCCCCTTGGACATCTATCTCCCTCCCCAAGGCTACACTATTCACCTGCTTGGGGGGTGGAGCACCAGAGGGTGCTGGTTTACCATACAGGGGGCACTTGGGATCCACGGAAATGTGCCCCAGGTTGTTACACTTGTAACATCGGAGGGGCCCTCTTTGAACAGGGTTACCTGTCGGGGCCCCGGTCTGCTTCGGGGGTGGGGGTGGCTGAGAACCTTTCCCTTGGTTCCCTTGGGAATTACTTTGGGGCCCTTTGTAGAACTCCCTCTGTTTACCCTTGTCCCCCCCACTCTTCTGCTGGGGACCCTGAACACCTTTGGCAGGGCCTCCCACGGGACCCTTGTGGACCCTGGTGCTGATCCAGCGGTCCGCCTCCTCAGCAAGCTTCCTCGGGTTGGACAGCTTGCTATCGATCAGGTGTTGGCGTAGCTCAGGAAAACAATTATCCGACAAGTGCTCCCATGCAATTAAATCAAACAGCCCTTGGTAATCATTCACTTTGCTACCCTTCACCCAACCATCCAGTGCTCTGCAAAAAAAGGTCACATATTCTACATAAGTGGTACCAGGTTTCTTGGTGCAATCCCTAAATCTCTGTCTGTACAGTTCAGGAGTTAACCCATACCTTGTCATAAGAGCCTCCTTCATGTGTGGATAGGATGTGTGGACATCAGAGGGGAGGTCTAACAGTGTGTCCCGCCCCTCACTTAGGAACCTTCCCCACAACCCCGCTCCCCAATCCTTCTCAGGGACCCGGTGGGAGGACATGGCTACTTCATAGGCCCTAAACCACTGCCCAATATCATCCTGCTTATAATATTCTTTGACTACATCTTTAGGAATGTGCACCCTTGACTCTGTTGAATTGCTGCCACCAGAGGGTGAGTTGTCTAAACTCCTGGCCTTGAGATCCAACTCCCTCATTTTTACCTCATGCTCCATGGCCAGTTTTTGCCTTTCCATCTCCATTCGCAGTTTTGCCATCTCCACCTCGTGTGCTCGGGCAGCACTCCTGTCGGCCATCTCCTCGGGCGACAGGCCCCTGCTAGGCTCAAAAACACCTTCTGGGGGTATCCCCTCCGGGGCATTCTCTGGGAACTTTGATTCGTACCAGGCTCTCAGCGCTTTTACGTACTGATCCTTGTTGCCAAGTCCACTCTGCTTGATTCTGTACTTGGAGAGATATCCTTTCAGGACATCATTGGTGCACTTCATCAGTGCCTCGGGCTCCCAATCGATGTCATCCACTCCAGAGAATACAGAGGATGCTCCGCCTCCATTGACTGAGCTAGGCATGGTTCCTTAAGGTGGAGATTCTTCTTTAGCAACAACTGTCAATCAATCTGTGGCTGCGTTATAGGTCTGCTCTACGTGGTGATCAATAATTCACTGTATGTAAATCATAAATGCAAATTCGAGATCCCACCGCTGCCACCAATGTTAGAATGGGGAACCCCTGGTTGGCACAGGTAGGTACTTGTGACAAGCAGTGGTCCCTTCTTCTATTCAGGGCGAGAGAGTTACCCCTTCAGAACAACCCCTGCTCACCCTATAGGTAGTGTGGCGCGAGCAGTCAGGGCTAAACTTCAGGGCGCTAGTCAGTTAAGCATTTATGATCACACACAGTAAACCACAATGATCCCCCACAAACGGACACCAGGCGTAAGTTGTATCAAAAATACGGATGCTTTATATAAAAGATTCTTTGTTACGCAGGCATGTACAAGACCATCAATAACGGTTGCGAAATGGAAGCCACAAGATGATAATGAGGCACTGTTCTTGTCTTTGGTAACTTATTCGATCACGAGCGCTTCACAGGGCTCGGTTGAGTCGGTCCAGTCACGATGATGCGCAGTGCACCCAGGGTACAGTGATACGGGGAAATCAGAACGTTGCGGACCCCGAGTCCGATAGAGAGTTCACTGTACCTGGGAACGTGCGATGTGCTTGGACGAGTCTTCAGGAGAGATGCAGGTTCTGCACCTCGTGGGTCTTCCGGATCAAGAATTCAGCGGGCGGCTCTCGGTAGACAGGTGCGGCCCAGGGCCTCCGACACGGACTGTGCGGGAGGTCACTGCGGAGGGCGGCACGGTCAGACTCAGGCTGGGAGGTGAAGCGGGTCGGCCGGATACGTTACGACGTACGGGCGGCCGTCCGAGGCTGGATTTCACTTCCCCACTAGATATCCGGCGGGAGGGCGAAAGGGCACCAAGCGCGCTCCAGTAGCAGGCAGGTGACAGGGAAGCGGGACGGCCAGACTCGTGGGTCCAGAGCGACTCAGGTAGAGCGGGGCTCTCGGCGAGTGGAGGCGGCCAGGCTTCTGGGTGTCACGGCCCTAGGAGGGATGCGAAGGTGCGCAGGGCACTCCGGTGGGAGAAAGCACACGGCTCGAATTCTCAGACGAGCGGAGACACGGTGAACCCACTGGTCCTGGGGTTCAGTTCAGGGGGCAAGCTCTTCTTCCAAGCCCTTGGAGATAGTTGAAGAACAAAGTGCAAAAGTCTCTTTCAGTCTTTTTCCTCTCCTTCCTTAGCAAGGCACCTACTGCAGGCCAGTCCCTCAGGTCAGGGAAAGTTACTCCTCCTTCAGCTTCTTCCAGGTCCTTCTAGTCAGGCAGAGTTCCTTCGTGGTTCAATCTGGATCTGATTTCTTAGGAGCCAGGCTCCTACTTTTATACAGGGATTCTTTTGTTCTTTAGCGCCAGGGGGCCTGGGCCTGGCTCAGTCCAGTTTTTGGAGCACTCTGTTGTGGTGACTCGGCTTGTTCCTTTCAGCAGCAGGGCAGAGACATCAGCCGCTCCACAGGGGGCGGCGCCGGCTTTGTGGTGGCAGAGCACAGGTCTATTCAAGAGTCAGGGTGCACTCCTCCCACCCATCCTGGTGTAATCTCTCTACCCACCACCTGGCAGCCAACCTGTCTCCTGGAATCCCCCAGCCCTGCTCCTGTACTGTTGCTAGGCAGAACACACACACACAGCAGAGGCGGACTGAGATGGTTAGGCACGCAAAGGCTAACTTTCTAAAAGTAGCATTTGCAAACCCAGGATATTAAAATAACCTTTACTAAAAGACGTATTTTATTATCCCGAGTTCAGGCATACTAAACATGACCTTCTACCATGCTCTCTGAGTCCACTGGGGTCACAGCGTGTAGCGATCCCAGCAGCCCATTCTGGCCTATGGAGAGCAGGTAGCCTTCAATAGTGAAAAACGAAAATGGCTGTAATTCACTACTAAGACATGCCACACACATCAGGGCATGTCCTACCTTATACCTACAATGCACCCTGCGCTTAGGCCTACCAGAGGGGTGACTAACATGTAGCTAAGGGAAGGTTTAGGGACTGGTAAGTGGGGACACTTGCTCAGTCAGCGCGACGGTACCAGACCGCGCGCAGGTTCTGCAGTGGCAGACCCTAGACACATTTTACCCCGCTGCTTCGGTGGTGGGTGGCACAACCAGTGCTGCAAGCCCACTAGCAGCATTTGGATATACAAGCCCTTGGCACCCCTGGTGCACTCTACTAGGGACTGATAGTAAACCAAATAAACCAAACGTGGAAGTCAATTCACATATTATATTTTACCATAGGGAGCACTTGCACTGTGGCACTGGATGGCAGTGGCACAGTGCCCTGAGCAGCTAACACCAACACAAAAACACATTGAGGCACAGACAAAAATGGAAGGGTGACCCACGCCAATGGTGCCAGGTCTAACAAGTACATTAACATACCATCAGTCACACACACAGAGCAGATGCAGTGTAGGCTTCTCTCGTAGATACTGAAGGTGAGGCAGCTTGAACTCATTAACTACCATCAGTCACCACACACAGAGATGCAGTGTAAGCTTCCTTCATGGAAACTGTAGGTGAGGCAGCTTGAACTCAATAACTACCATCAGTCACACATACAGAGCAGATGCAGTATATGCTTCCCTCATTGATACTGTAGGTGAGGTGGCTTGAACTCATTAACTACCATCAGTCACTCACACAGAGCAGATGCAGTGTAAGCTGCCCCGTGGGTACTGTAGTTGAGGCAGCTTGAACTCATTAAATACCATCAGTCACACACACAGAGCAGATGCAGTGTAGCTTCCCTCATTGACACAGTAGGTGAGGTGGCTTGAGCTCATTAACTTACTATCAGTCACACACACAGAGCAGATGCAGCGTAGGCTTCCCTTGTGGATTCTGTAGGTGAAGCAGCTTGAATTCATTAACTTACCATCAGTCACACACACATAGGAGATGTAGTGTAGGCTTCCCTCGTGGATACTGTAGGTGAGGCAGCTTGAGTACATTAACATACTATCAGTCACACACACAGAGCAGATGCAGTGTAGGCTCTCCTCGTGGGTACTGTAGGTGAGGCGGCTTGAACTCATTAACTACCATCAGTCACTCACACATAGCAGATGCAGTGTAAGCTGCCCCGTGGGTACTGTAGTTGAGGCAGTTTGAACTCATTAACTACCATCAGTCATACACACAGAGCAGATGCAGTGTAGGCTTCCCTCATTGATACTGTAGGTGAGGCGGCTTGAACTCATTAACTACCATCAGTCATACACAAAGAGCAGATGCAGTGTAGGCTTCCCTCATGGGTATAGAAGGTGAGACAGCTTAAACTCATTAACTTACCATCAGTCACACACACACAGCAGACGCAGTATAGGCTTCCCTCATGGGTACTGTAGGTGAGGCGGCTTGAACTCATTAACTACCATGTGTCACACACACACAGCAGATGCAGTGTACGCTTCCCTCATGGATACTGAAGGCTAGGAGGCTTGAACTCTTTAGCATACAATCAGTCACACACACAGAGCTGATGCAGTGTAGGCCTCCCTCATGGGCACTGTAGGTGAGGCTACTTGAACTCATTAACTACCATCAGTCACACATACAGAGCAGGTGCAGTATAGGCTTCCCTCATTGATACTGTAGGTGAGGTGGCTTGAACCCGTTAACTACAATCAGTCACACACACAGAGCAGATGCAGTGTAGGCTTCCCCCATGGGTAGTGTAGTTGAGGCAGCTAGAAAACATTAACTACAATCAGTCACACACACAGAGTAGATGCAGTGTAACCCTCTTGATGGATACTGTAGGTGAGGTGGCTTGAACTCATTAACTACCATCAGTCACACACACAGAGCAGATGCAGTGTAGGCTTCCGTCATGGGTACTGTAGGTGAGGTGGCTTGAAGTCATTAACTATATTCAGTCACACATACAGAGCAGATGCAGTGTAGGCTTCCCTCATGGAAATTGTAGGTGATTCAGATTGAACTCATTAACTACCATCAGTCATACACACAGAACAGATGCAGTGTAGGCTTCCCTCATGGGTACTGTAGGTGTGCCGGCTTGAAGTCAATAAAAATCTTCAGTCACACATGGAGCAGATGCAGCACAGACGTCCCTCATTGATACTGTAGGTGAGGCGGCTTGAACTCATTAACTACCATCAGTCATACACACAGAGCACATGCAGTGTAGGCTTCTCTCATGGGTACTGTAGGTGAGGCGGCTTGAAGTCATTAACTATCTTCAGTCACACATACAGAGCAGATACAGTGCAGGCTTCCCTCATTGACACTGAAGGTGAGGCGGCTTGAACTCATTAGCATACCATCAGTCACACACAGAGCAGATGCGGTGTAGGCTTCCCTCATGGGTACTGTAGGTGAGGCGGCATGAACTCATTAACTACCATCAGTCACACACAGAGCAGATGCGGTGTAGGCTTCCCCCGTGGGTACTGTAGTTGAGGCAGCTTGAACTCATTGGCTACCATCAGTCACACACACAGAGCAGATGCAGTGTAAGCTTTCTTCATGGAAATTGTAGGTGAGGCAGCTTGAACTCAATAACTACCATCAGTCACACACACAGAGCAAATGCACTGTAGTCTTCCCTCATTGATACTGTAGGTGAGGCGGCTTGAACTCATTAACTACCATCAGTCACACACACTGAGCCGATGCAGTGTAGGCTTCCCTCATGGATACTATAGGTGAGGCGGCTTGAACACATTAACTACCATGAGTCACACACACAGAGCAGATGCAGTGTAGGCTTCCCCCATGGGTACTGTATTTGAGGCAGCTTGAACTCATAAACTACCATCAGTCACACACACAGAGTAGATGCGTGTAGCCATCCTAATGGATACTGTATGTGAGGCAGCAGAGCAGATGCAGTGTAAGATTCCATCATAGAAACTGTAGGTGAGGCGGCTTGAACTCAATAACTACCATCAGTCACACACAGAGCAGATGAAGTGTAGGCTTCCCTCATTGATACTGTAGGTGAGGCGGCTTGAACTCATTAACTACCATCAGTCACACACACAGAGCCGATGCATTGTAGGCTTCCCTCATGGATACTGTAGGTGAGGCGGCTTGAATTCATTAGCATACCATCAGTCACACAAAGAGCAGATGTAGAGTAGGGTTCCCTCATGAAAACCGTAGGTGAGGCAGTTTGAACTCATTAACTACCATCAGTCATACACACAGAGTAGATGCGTGTAGCCATCCTAATGGATACTGTATGTGAGGCAGCAGAGCAGATGCAGTGTAAGATTCCATCATAGAAACTGTAGGTGAGGCAGTTTGAACTCATTAACTACCATAAGTCATACACACAGAGCAGATGCAGTGTAGGCTTCCCTCATTGATACTGTAGGTGAGGCGGCTTAAACTCATTAACTAGCATCAGTCGCACACACAGAGCAGATGCAGTGTAGGCTTCCCTCATTGATACTGTAGGTGAGGCGGCTTGAACTCATTAACTACCATCAGTCATACAGAAAGAGCAGATGCAGTGTAGGCTTCCCTCATAGGTACTGTAGGTGAGGCGGCTTGAATTCAATAGCATACCATCAGTCATACACACAGAGCAGATGCAGTGTAAGCTTCCTTCATCGAAATTGTAGGTGAGGCAGCTTGAACTCAATAAATACCATCAGTCACACACACAGAGCAGATGCAGTGTAGGCTTCTCTCATGGGTACTGTAGGTGACGCTGTTTGAACTCATTAACTACCATCAGTCATACACACAGAGCAGATGCAGTGTAGGCTTCCCTCATTGATACTGTAGGTGAGGCGGCTTGAACTCATTAACTACCATCAGTCATACAGAAAGAGCAGATGCAGTGTAGGCTTCGCTCATGGGTATAGAAGGTGAGACAGCTTAAACTCATTAACTTACCATCAGTCACACACACACAGCAGACGCAGTGTAGGCGTCCCTTGTGGATACTGTAAGTGAGGCAGCTTGAACTCATTATCTTACCATCAGTCACACACACAGAGCAGATGCAGTGTAAGCTTCCTTCATCGAAATTGTAGGTGAGGCAGCTTGAACTCAATAAATACCATCAGTCACACACACAGAGCAGATGCAGTGTAGGCTTCTCTCATGGGTACTGTAGGTGACGCGGTTTGAACTCATTAACTACCATCAGTCATACACACAGAGCAGATGCAGTGTAGGCTTCTCTCATGGGTACTGTAGGTGACGCAGTTTGAACTCATTAACTACCATCAGTCACACACACAGAGCCGATGCAGTGTAGGCTTCCCTCATGGATACTGTGGGTGAGGCGGCTTGAACTGCTGGAGCAGAGTTTTCTGTTGAAAATTTATCGAGTTTTAAGCTCTAGTTTTGTCTATATGTTTTGATTAAAATTACTAGTTTAAAAACACTAATTAATAGATTGTCTTGTTAAAGTCAGACTAACCAACATTACTAATGAGAGAAATTACACGTGGGAATGCATATATGTTGCTTAATAATAATGTGCATTTTTATTAAATGAGTGTCGCAAAGTGCTATTTGTTTAAAGCACAAACGTTTTTAAAAATAACGTGTATTAATGCTTTATTATGTCGCAGAAGGCTAGATAATTACATACACATAAGGGTATTAGTGGGGATTAACACTGTATAATCATTATGCTGTGGTAACGTTGTTTTGTGTTTCTTTTAATTAAGATGGTCCGTTTTGGCCTAAATAAAGATGGCTGCCATTTACAGCCTGCACTCGAGTGATTGAGTTTTGACGAGAGGCCTTGCTGAACATGGTCGAGAGTCACCTGACCACAGCCTCTGCCTGGTTAGAAAGTTTTCCGTGAGGACAGCAGCTCTGGGAACGATTCCAACTGTCCTTGGAGAAGGATAAAGCCACAATGAACAATGACCAGTCTGCGGTGGCTCTGCTAAGATATCAAGGAAGAGCATTTACAAAAGAAACATTTGCAAACTCGAGTTTCCTTCTTCCGTATTTTTATTTTTGTGATTTTTCCTGAGCGGAGGTTTTCAAAATGTAACTGAGTGACATCCTTTCCTGCTTGCTCTGCTCAGTGGCTCAACAGATATTCAACATTTGTTTGTAACTTTTTGTTTGTTATTTTCCCTATAAAATGCTAGACTAGAGAGGGTTTTCATTCATTGCTGTTCATAGCAGTTCATTGCGTTCACTGCGTCCCTTGCTGATCATCGCGTTTTGGACTTCTTCCTGAACCTATGCTGAGGATGGCAGCTCGAGAGACTTTACAGAGAGACCTGTCCTAACCCTTTTAGCTAGAATAGGTAACTATGAGAATAACATAATGATTTTCATTTGAATTAATTCAGATAAACAAGCATCTGTTTGAATTCTAGTGTCGGGTGTTTATTCCTTGTAATTTATTGAGTTTTCAAATGTATTTCCTATGTTTAAAATCATGACTTAGGACAATGTCATTAAGGTCGCATTGACCTCATTGTAGATGCAGATTGGTTTCCTCTCCTATATTCAGTGTGGATAGAGTAAATAGTATGAATTACAGTGCGATGGGCCCTAGCGTATGATGTATGTATGTGCGTGTGACTGCAGGTTTACTCTGTCCGTGGAAGCAGGGAGATTTTATATGCGCCGATCTGCAGCAGTTTCCTGGTAGCAGTATAATGGTTTGATTATTGTCTTGATCAGATTAGATTGCTTGTACATAGGCTTTTTGATTCATTGATTTATTGATTAATGTTGGTATATGTACTAATACTGTATGTTGAAGTCGTCGTGTTGAGTTTTATGTAGTGTGTACGGCTTCTGGAACTTGGAGGGAAGTGTGTGCTGCTCTCGGGAAAAACGGGGTTGATGGAATTCCCTGTATGTATGCAGGAAAAACGTGTGACAATTGAAGTTGCGCGTCACATTGTCTGGGTTCGGAATCAGTGACATCGTCGTGTGTTACTACTAGAGATATTTCGGTATAAAAGGAGTGCGTATGGTAGCGAAGGTTATCTGTGAAACTCTGGTCTTAAGTCCCAGGGATCCGTAAGGTTTGCCGTTAAAGCTTATCGCTGGAGGAGTAATAGGTATTCTCTGAGCTTGTCTGAAGGACTGGGCAGAGGTAAGCGCTGCTTGGTTAATGTGTGTTATAATTCTGTAGTGGGACAGACTGTTTGCTGTTCTCGGGAAAGGCAGGATTCTGTGTGGTTGTGCTATATTTTTCTGGAGTGAAAGTGCGTGAATGTATGAGCATTTAGTTGATTGTAAGACTCTTTGGAGCAGTCCTAGAGGAAACAGTTAATGGATGCATGTTAGAAGGGCAGAGTAGAGGGATGTGCTACTGTGTCAACGAAAGTAATTATTCCGTAGTGGAGCAGAGGTAAGCACTGTTCTAGAGAAAAGCGGGATTCTTGCGAGAAAGAATTTTCTTTACTATTCTGTGGTTAGTGAAGCAGACAATGGAGATGTTTATATGTTGTAACTAATAGATTTTGTAGAATCTGAAACAAAGTCTACTGAGAAGGCTTTGTAAAGGAGGGGTAGACGAGTGACAGGAGACAGAGCAGAAGCTGCAGTCAGCGACTGTTGATGTTGACGTCATACAGACCGCACTCTGATTGGGTAGTGGATCAGAACAGTGCTCGCGCTAGGATTGGTGTGTTGGTGTGAGCCGCGCAGGGATTGGAAGGAGTACAGGGTGACGTAGACGCTCCAGGATTGGTGCGTTGGTGTGAGTCGCGCTGTTATTGGACAAAAAGATCGCACAGTTGCGGAAGGGACTAGAGAATACTGGTAAACGTTAAAATGTATTACCAACCGGAGGAAAAGAAGAAAAAATCCTTGTTTGGTAAAATAAAAAGGTGGTTTGACAAGGATAAAAACATAATAACCAGAGAGGGTGAATTGCTACCTCCGACGAGAACTCCTGCATCCTTCACGGTTGCGAAATATGGGTATCATACCTGTATATGGTTAGACAACTGGGCTAAGTATACTGAGGACGATGGTGTCTTAGCGTTCCCGGAACATGGTTCATTTAATTTGGCCGTGTTGAGAAATTTACGGGAGAAAGTGATGTGTCTAGAGCCTAGACCAAGGCCGACACAGTTCGAGGCGTTGGTGGAATGGGAAGATGAGGTGCATGAGCGAGAAAAGCAGATGAGTGGAGGCAACTATAGGTACTTTTTTGGGAGGAAATATGATCGTGAAACTCATCATGATCGGATGAGGAGATGGCGAGATGCTAGTATGTCAGAAGGATTATATCCAATGAGAACAGTTGGAAGAGAAGGAAGAGAGGAAGGGTACAGAAAGGGTGCCTAATGCAGAAGTGAGAAGGTATGGAGCTAATGATTACGAGGATGAGGTTTTGGATGACATGATTTACAAGAGACCACCTCCGTATAGACCAGAACCAGAAGAGAGTACGCCAGCTGCTACTCCTGTAAGAGATACTTTGCGGATTATTAAGACTGAGGTTGTGACACCTGATCTGAAAAGTGGTAGCTCTTTCACGGAAAGGGAGAGAGAGAGAGAGCGGGAGAGAGAGAATCGAGTCAGTGACGAAAAAACAAGAGAATTAGCCAGAACGACATCTGAGCTGACTGAGAAAATTAGAGAGCTGACGAAAAATCTGGAAGCTGTTACAGTGCCTGTAACCATAGGTCCGGTTGTGCCTATTTTTGATAAGCAAAGAATGGGTGAAAATGGTTTGACAGTTCCTTATGTTGGAAATGGTTTGGTTGGTACTTGCTCTTTGGAGGAATCAGGAACGAGAACAGGAGGAAATAATTTGAGACAGTCAAGACATGATGCCTGTAGTGGAGGATTAGATGTGCAGCCTAATTCAGGATTGAATACTGGTTGTTTGGGAGGAACGATTTTGGAACCACAAAGGATGACAGAACAAGTGGGTACAGTGAAGAAGTCTACTGAAATAACAGCTGAGGATTTGAATGATTGGTTGAAGGTTCTTCAAAAGAAGGATAAAGATTCACAGGCAATTGATGTAGCCAGGTTGCGCATAGAATTGGAGGAGCTTATTGCAGGGACAATTCCTACAGATATACTCAAAAACCATCATGATGAGGAGTTGTTATTTAAGTGTAAAAGTATCACCTGGAGGGCTAAGAGTACGCATGACAGGTTGAGAGCAATAGCGAGTGAACAAGGGGTTGATATGGATAAGGTGAAAGCTTTGCAGAAGCCTTGTGGAAATATGGATTTTTATGATCAGTTATGTCCCCTATCTTGGACCCCAACGGTTCTCTGTGCATGTTATAAGTACATGTATGTTCCCTCCAGTTCCAGTTATGAAGACGCAAACACATGTGCGTCCACCGTCAACATGTCCTCTTTCAGATCCGCCATGAATGGGCTGGATATTCGATTCCTAAGTATGAAAGGCCACCGACTTTATATGGCTCAGTTACTCCATTTTGCAGTTCAGGCGAGTAGGCCCTGATTCTGCCATCAAGCCTTTCCCTGCTTTCTGCCTCTGACAGCTTCAGCTTGAGCTCGCATCTGTATCCATGAACTTTGTCCTACTCCCTGTGCGGCTAACGGTGCCTGCCTCGGCCGGTCTGCCTGCCTGCCAAAAACTGTATTTCACCTTCAAGTTATCTGCTTCGCTCCTCAGCCGATGCATTCCTGTCTAGTAGTTTAGGTAAACATTTCCTTCAGCTACCGAGCAAAGGGCCCGGCTTCTCTGTCTTCATACAAGTAATTCATAGCCCTGTCACTAAGGAAGATTTCTGCCCCTTGCTTTTCATGTAGACACTTAGACGCTTGTACACGCACACACAGTCAGTATAGAATAGATTTTGTCCAAGAGTCCTTCCTTTGTGGATAACATAGTTCTTTAAACATAGGATGTTAGATATGATTTGGGATTAGGTTGACTTGACCCCCCAGACTTTTTGTCTCCACATGTAGAGCTAAATGTCAAGTCCCCTTCACCCCCTAGTTGCACGTCAATTACACGTCATGCTGCTGCGCGCGCATCTCTGCCAAGTATTTCTGCTGACATTGCGAAATTAATTCATAGATCCACACATGTGTGACATCACAACCAATGACGTTTCTTTGTTACGCCCAATTACGCCCATTTTCAGTTACGCATGTGAGATGGTATCTTTGTTATCAATTGTTACGCCTCCTGCATTTGTTTCATTGTAATGTCTGTTCTATAAAAATGATTACTTGTCAATAAAATATTGTACTTCACTTCCTGAACCCCCGTGGTGATGGAACTTGGAGGCCACGATTCGAATCGTCCATTGGAATAAAGCCCATTCTGAACCTCTTATACCACGGATTCTGCCTCTTATTTTTCTGAGCTATTTTTATTAAGATTCCGTATCAAATTCAGTTCCGGTAATTAAATTATTTACCACATGATTGGCGCCCGAACAGGGACACTTTCTCATCTCACGCGCCGGTGGTGCGTTGCAGGCCCGGTCTCCTGCCACAGCTGGACGGACAATAACGCGTACCAGCAGGATTTCCTGTATCTCCCTCCGGTCAAGCGGGGGCGACTGAGGCTGCGATCAACACCCAGACGAGGCGGTGAGAAGTGCGAAGTATCCCGACCAGAGCCTAGCTGAGAGAGCAAGATCCGAGGTATACAGAGGCCCACCAGGTTCCGAAGTCCCGAAGTTTCGAGGTTTCCGATGCTCCGAAGTTCCGAAGTTTTTCGAGTCAAGTCCAGTTCAGTTCAGTTCCGTTCCGAGGCCTTCCGTTCCGAGCTACCCGGTGAGTACCATTGCTGGGGAGGCGTTCTGACGTGCACATAGGTTGTGCCGGTCAAGACGGGTTTGGGTACACAAATCCGGTCTGCACTGTTTCAGCAGTGTATATGTACTGTTTAGCAGTATATCAAGTATTCCGAAGCATTTAGTTATTGTCGAGAATTATGCTTAGTGACTAGTTTTTTAGACTCTCATCATTTTTTTTTGTTCATTTAAATGCTAAATGTTAAAATGTGTCAATACGTCCTGCATATTGTGGTATGAATGACTGTTCATTATTGTGCTTTTGTGTTAAGTGTGTTCAAGATTAAGTATCAGATCAGTTGTCAATATGCCGCTCTTTTCGAAATTAAGACAGATCACAACTAGAAAAGGGGTACTCGAAGAAGCTGTTCCTATTCCTCCTAGGGACACTCCAGGGCACTTCATGTATCACAAACATGGCTTAGACGCCATATTATTTCTTGATTTATGGGTGGACTACACCAAGGAATTACCAGAAAGTCAGAGGTGGCCCGCAGCTGGGACCTGGGATGCAGAGTGCATCATGAAAGTAGAGGAAGAGTTATGGAAAAGGAAAGCTAGACAGTCACAGAAAGACGCCGTTGAGTTATGGCGTAAAGAATCGCATAGACGTACCGAAAAAGCACTAAAACAGGAAGAGAAAAGTAAGGAAAATTCAAATAAAGTTCGAGAAAATCTGTTAATTGAAGAAGGTACACGAGTAAAATCAGAACAAGTAGATAGACAAAGACATGCCCTTATGAATGGTATGTATCCCCTCCTGGCCGAAGGATTACCTAAGGCTACTCCGGAGATACCAAAAGACTTGCCACCCCCATTGTTTCCGATAAAAGCGCATCCAAAGGGGCATCCCAGAACCGCAGAAGATGTTTTTCTTTCCTCATATTTAGATGACGCAGCTCCCGAGTATGCTAACCCTGCACCACATAGACCGTCTGCTGGGGGGGTTCAACGTCAAGACCATGTGTCAGTACCTCTGCAACAACAAACTCCAACACAAGATCCGGCAAGCACATCTGTTTCTACATCTGTCCCCGCAGCCGTTTCTACAGCTGCGCCCACACCTATAGTTGCTGTATCACGATCAACGAATCCTTTCGCGCCCAGTACCCCAGATGGGGCTACCGGAGGTGCTACCAGCGTGTATTCTACACCACCCAGAATAAATAAACTTACTTTTCAAGAATCAGCACACCCACGTACGCCCAAACTTATAAATACCCGCACGCTTAAGGAACTTCTAGTAGATTGTAGATATGACCCTGTGCCCGGCAAAGAGGACGAAATGGTCCTGGCATCATTACGTATCAGACGAGCTGCGATGTTTCTAGGGAAGCTACCAGGAATGACTATGCATCTAGATAACATATATCATTTTGTCCAAACAGGCAGAGATTCTGAAAGTATTAACAGAGCTATGGAATACCAGAAAGTGGAGATACAGGGGGAATTGTTACGTTTCCTCATAAATTGTGTGATCAGAAATCAAGACCGACCGGGGGTAAACCCGGAAGTAATGCAAATTCTTACGAGATGGAGCCAGAATATATCAGACGGGAAACATGATAAGCAAGCATGTATAGTAGCCATGTGCCGAAAGATTCGAAAAGAAATAGAACGAATACATGAAGAGAGATTGGAGGTAGACGAGTTTGAGCAAAACGAGGGGGGAGAATCAGAATTATCCGCAAGACAGTCAGAAACCATAGCCTATGTAGGTAGAGGAAGACCTTGTAATAATACTAGATGTTTTACTGATCCGATACGTCCGATATGTTCAGATAATAACAGGACTTATCCAACACCTATAATAAATATAAGGTCTCCCGAACATTCGTTCCAAGCCGCTGACAAAGTACTCCGAGAACGAAGGGGTTATCACCTACTCGATTCTATGGATGAACAAGAATTAGCCAGATCAGCCGTTCACTGGATTGACAGTCCCGGAAAATATGGTGATGAAACAGTAGCACACACATTTTTGAACCTCAGCCCAGATGAACAGCGTTTAGCTGGGATTTATATGATTCAACAACTTCTTATCTTATATAAGAACCAACATTCCGATCCTGGTCCCTTACCTGATATATTAACTGAATTACTCATGAATAGATGGAGAGGTTCAGGTACTAAGTTAATTAGAGAAATACTAGAATCCAGAAAGCAGTACATTCTTTTTGTATGCCCAGAACATGTCTCACTGACCATCAAGGAAAGAACGCCGTATTACATAGATAGACAGAATCCCTTGCGAGAAGTGCACCCGATAAAAGGCGAGGACAATCAGTTTAAACGCGTATTTGTATATACGCCCATATCTAAAATAGAATTGTTAGAAATGAAGAAAGTGGTACCCAGTCATGACAAAGACCCAGCGGGTTTTCACCGAGAAATTAAAGACATGTTACTCATGGGAGAATATACCTATCCTGACATTATGACAATATTAAAGGTATTAATGCCTGCTGGCATTTATGAAAAACTTAAGGAAAAAGAGTGGGAAGTGGGAGACCAAAAGATAGACTGGACAGCATTAGAAGCAGAAGAAAAGGCCCGAACTGCAGGAGCAGGGCTTGGGGATAAAGTTAAAGCACTACCAGGTTTACTAGTACAGGTACTGCCACGTTTATTAACTACGAAAAAGGAAGATTGGGGTGCAATCTCAGCCTGTAAACAAAAACAAGATGAAGACACCAGTGATTTCTATGCCCGATTCGAAAAATGTTTTGGTATTAATAGTGGTATAAAAGCAAGTAGTGAATCATATCCACATCTATTTGTGACAAAATTAGTTGAAAATTCCTTGCCCCAAGTGAAGAATAGAGTATTGAAATTCGAGAGTACCTGGCAAGGTAACACCCCATCACAAATGTTACAAATGTTACAGTATCATCACAATAGAATTAGAGAGGAACAAGAACATGAACAAAGACGTATGAAAGACACGAAAATGAAAATGTTAGTCTCCCAGACAGTTCCAACAGACGGTCACAAAAAGGGTGTGACACATTCCGGAGATTCAGCAGTTCCTGTAAAAGGGACATGCAATTATTGTAAACAGCCAGGTCATTATGTACACGATTGTCCAGTCCTGAAACGTAATATCGCCGTAGGTCTTGCAAAGGAAAGACCACGACCACCTAGACAGGATCAGAATGAACAAGGAGCTCCGCAGCATGCACAGTCCATGCCAGCTCCGCAACAGTCCATGCCAGCTCCACAACAGTCTATACAGTTTGTGCCGGCTGCACCAGCGCTGCCTGTTGCTGCCACACAAACCACGACACGACAAATGTATCAGACAGCACAGTATGAATATCCCGAGTATCAACGATACGCATGAACCAGCCTAGAGAGGGAAGTTGACTTACCCCTTATCGAGGTCCCTGTAGATCAAGAAGGACCTTATGTGCACAGTGAATTATTGGGTCAAGATAGAAAATTTTTACTTGATACAGGGGCAAGTCGAACAACAATAAAACGTAGTGAAGTTCCAGGGGCACCCCTCTCAGGCTCACAGAATATTTCCCTTGGTTTTTCAGGAAAACCTATTGTTAATGAAGTATCACAGCCTCTTCCACTTACGATTGGACCCTTGACACGAACTACAGATTTATTGCTTACTAAATCATGTCCAGAAAACTTGTTAGGTATAAAGACATTGAAAGCTCTAGGAGCGATAATATGTTGTTCTCCGGAAGGAGTAAGATTGTTTTTACGAGATTTCAAAGGTCACTATGTATCCCGAGACATGGATCCCCGACTGCAGACTTTACCCACACATTTATGGGCACAAGGCCCTACTGATGTTGGTTGCATGAACATTACACCATATCGAGTTACACTAAAGACAGGAGTGGTACTACCACGAATACGACAATACAAGTTACCACCAGATGCTGTAGTGGCTTTACTGCAAATCATTGACGAGCTTATTGCCCAAGGAGTGGTTGTGGAAACCGACTCCAATGTATGTAATTCCCCGATAATCCCGATTCTTAAACGAACTGATCCAAAGGCCTCGCCAGTATATCGATTGGTTATTGATCTGCGCGAATTAAACAAATGCATTGTGCCACAATTTCCTGTGGTCCCCGATATCTCGTCATTACTGACAGCCATTGATTCACAAGCAACGTTCTTTACTGTAATTGATCTCAAGAATGCCTTTTTCAGCGTCCCAATAGATACGGAGAGCCAATACTTGTTCGGATTTAGTTTAAATGGACGAAGTTTTAAATTCACACGCGCACCTCAAGGATTCACAGAAAGCCCCAGCATCTATAGCCAAGCACTGAAACGAGAACTTGACAGTATACACATGCCAGTTAACACTGCACTGCTTCAGTATGTCGATGATCTGCTGATCACCGCCCGAAGCGAACCTGAATGTGAAAAAGCATCACTGACGGTTTTACAATTTCTAGCCGAAAAGGGGCACAAGGTGTCCCCTTCTAAGCTGCAATTCTGTGTCCAGCGAGTTGTTTATCTTGGACACTCGCTGTCCAAGGAGGGAAGGCAGCTTACACCCGACCGCATTCAGTTAATTGCTAACATGCCAATACCCAAGACACAAAAGGAGGTGCGGGCTTTTATAGGCCTCACTTCATATTGTAGGCAGTGGATCCCTCAATATGCATTTTTAGCAAAACCACTCATTCAGTTGACAACACAGGAGGCAGCCACATCGACTGTCCTCCCTTGGACTCAGGAACACACACTAGCTTTTGAAAGCTTAAAGAAAGCTCTATGTCAAGCACCTGTTTTAGCGACACCATGTTACCATAAACATTTTACACTCTTTGTTACAGAACGTGAAGGTACTGCCTTGTCAGTACTTACTCAGGAGCAAGCAGGATCACGCAAACCATGTGCCTATTTCTCTAGTACATTAGATCCCGTAGCTCAGGCTTTGCCTGCGTGCCTGAAATCAGTGGCAGCAACAGCTTTAGCAATCAGACAAAGCGATGCCATAGTGTTAGGACATCCGTTGACAGTACAAGTACCGCATGCAGTAGAGGTTCTTGTGAACCGAACGCAAACACAACACTTGACCATAGCAAGACTTACAGGGTACGAATTAACCTTGTTTCAGCCACATATAGAAATCAGACGCTGTAATACATTGAATCCTGCCACACTTTTACCTGTAATCAGAACAGACCCACTAGCTCATGATTGTATTGAAGTTATTACAATAACGACGAAACCCAGACAAGATTTGACAGATGTTCCATTGTTAGATCCAGACCTGACGTTGTATGTAGATGGTTCATGTATGAGAACAAGTACAGGAGATTTATTGGCCGCGTATGCAGTCACAACCGACACTGAAGTCATTGAAACAAACTGTATAAATACCTTGTCAGCCCAAGCAGCAGAGCTTACTGCTCTGACACAAGCCTGTATTCAAGCCACAAATAAGAAAGTCAACATATACACTGATTCACGTTATGCATTCGGAGTTGTACATGACTTCGGCGTGCTGTGGCGAGAGAGAGGTTATTTAACTTCTCACGGTACCCATATTCAGCACGGATCCCTCATTCATGCTCTGTTAGACGCAATTCATCTGCCCACTGCTATATCGATTATGAAATGCAAAGCGCATATGAAAGTTACTGATATCATTTCTCAAGGCAATGATTTAGCTGACAGAACAGCTAAACAGACTGCTCAAACTCACACATCCGACATGACAAAGACAATAGTTCCGACACCAACACATTGTATGACGATTAAGGATCCCGCTCTTGACGTAATTGACATACAGACACATGCTACACCAGACGAAATAAAGAAATGGACTGAATTAGGAGGGATCCAAACAGACCAGGGATGGATGACGAAGGAGAAATCTGTATGGTTTCTTCCTGACTCTATGGTCCAAGCTATCATAACTACAATACACAGTCCAGCGCATCTAGGAGAGAAAGCTATGCTAGACAGCATTCAACACATTTGGTTCAACAAACATTTACGAGCAGCAGCTAAGCAAAAAGTCCGTACCTGTATGATATGTTGTCAGTTTAACCCAGGTAAAAGCATCCCCGTAGAGCAGGGTGGATTTCAGCCTCCTGATCACCCTTTTGAAGTCCTCCAGATGGATTATATCCAGATGGAACGATGTCGAGGATTCAAATATGTTCTCGTAGTTGTTTGTGCTCTTTCCCGCTGGACCGAAGCGTACCCAGTATCAGATTACACTGCCCCGACTACTGCCAAGCAGCTAGTTCGAGAGTTCTTCCCACGGTACGGTTTACCACGTGTTGTCTATTCAGATAACGGCCAGCCGTTCTCATCCGAACTGATGAAACATGTTTCACTTTTGCTAGGATATCAGTGGAAGTTTCATTGTGTCCGACACCCCGAGGCAGCAGGTCTCGTGGAACGACATAATCAAACTTTGAAAATCAGATTGTCCAAAATATGTAGAGAGAAAGGTGTTGATTGGGTAGTAGCTTTACCAGTTGCACTCTTTTACATGAGAATGGTAGCACACTCTCGAACAGGGCTATCCCCTTATGAGGTGATCTTTGGAAGACCACCGAATATGTGGGGGACGCCTATACCCCGTAAAATAACTGATGTTGACTGTAATATGCTGACAGATTACTTGGCTTCCTTGATGTCTGCACTACAATCTTGTCGTTCACAGGTAGCTGCAGCCTTTCCTGACAACACTGAGGTGAAACCCCATGACGTAGTTCCGGGAGACCTAGTGCTGGTGAGGAACTTTGACCGAAAGACTCAGCTGGAGCCTAGGTGGAAGTCGCCACAATTAGTTTTGCTTACCACAAGGACAGCCGTGAAGATCGAGGGCAGAAAAGGCTGGGTACATTCAAGTCATATCAAGAAATTTCATGGACTACCATCGGATGTAAATATCACACCTCGTGTGTCTTCACCCATTGACTCAAAGCTCCCTTTGGTTGAACTCAGTAGCCAGGAACAATATAAACTAAAACTCAGGTCTAATAAGTCGGGCAATTTGATTGTTTAAGTCCTCTCCAAGGTGAAGCGGTTGAATTTGTCTCTGACATGTATCCCTTAGACCTGAATAGAGGAAAAACCCGAAAAATGTTGAAACGACATGCGTACTGTAAATCACTGCGTAGTCATTGTATAGTGACGTTATTAATTTTGTTTTTCTTGAGTCTTATAATAATTACTGCAAGTATATTGTTGCATATATATTATCCTATTTCTAAACATGTCTATAATGTTACTGCTGAACATTCTTTTAGTGAACTACCCCCGCATGAGTTGTCCTATAGATTTGCGCTGCGCAATAACACTTTCATTAGTATGTTACATCATTCCCATCAGACTAGTAATGCTACCAATTGTTGGATATGTGGCCGACTCCCTCCCTATCAGAATTATAAAGGAGTTCTGCCCCTCTTTCCATATCCGTTTACACACAATGGCTCCTGTGGAGCATGGTTTAGTTTAATCAATTCCATAGATTCAAACACCGCAGTTTATCAAGACAATTGGGTATGGGGAAATCTGAACTTAGTTTTACTCAAAGTCTGCTACCCTGACAAGGAGGGTCGTCCCAAGAGAACAGGAACTGATCTAGAAAATGAAGTATATGGATTAGGTAATTTTACACTCAATCTCATGATTCTGAATGTCGAATCCGAAGTTGCACCAATTTTGCCTGCCATGTCAGTGTTCCCAGCTAAGGGTGAATTGTGTGTAAGAAAGAATGGTTCCATACATATGGGCCATAGTAAATGCACTACTGTAATAGAATTCAGTGATCAAGGCAAGTCTTCCTTTAGAGCTTCTCGCCATTCCTACTTCATATGTGGTCAGACGGCATATATGCGTCTGCCTCTAGATTGGGATGGTACCTGTTACATTGCATTCCTTTTGCCACCTGTTTTCCTAGCTCCTCCTGATTACCACAGAAATATTCATTTAGTACACAATAGAGAACGGAGAGATCTCCCAATTGTCGATTACACTGAGACGGCATGGGAAAAGTATGTAGATTTTAATAAAGGCCTCTTTCCCTATATAGGTACAGTTACCAATAGTAAGCTAATACGTAGATTAACTAGGACTCTTGAAGCCGTAGTGAATGAAACTATTGCCGCCCTAGGCAACTTGACAGAGGAGCAGTCTGCGATGAGGATTGTTGTTCTTCAAAATCGTCTTGTCCTTGACGTCATCCTGGCCGATAGGGGCGGAGCTTGTAGGGTCATCGGATCAAGCTGCTGCGTATTCATACCAGAAAATTCGCCATCTGTATATAAAGCTATAACCCGCCTTCATAAGATTGTGAGCCAGATACACCAGAATCCAGGCACTTGGACTTGGTCCGGGTGGTTTTGGAGCGTGTTATCAGCCTGGGGATGGAGAGTTCTATCCTTCCTAGGTATTGGCCTTCTTATACTATTCAGTTGCTGCTTATGCCTGCAATGTGGACCAGCGATTTGTGGTCTGTGTGCCACTTCGTGTATTCCACATCAAGATTTTCATCCAAGATCCCGAAAGAAGAAAGAAGAACAAATGATGCTAGATGAACAGATCAATGGATTAATGAAGATTGATATCTCTTGAAGGGCAAGTAGGGGACAAGGAGGGAATGTGGAAATATGGATTTTTATGATCAGTTATGTCCCCTATCTTGGACCCCAACGGTTCTCTGTGCATGTTATAAGTACATGTATGTTCCCTCCAGTTCCAGTTATGAAGACGCAAACACATGTGCGTCCACCGTCAACATGTCCTCTTTCAGATCCGCCATGAATGGGCTGGATATTCGATTCCTAAGTATGAAAGGCCACCGACTTTATATGGCTCAGTTACTCCATTTTGCAGTTCAGGCGAGTAGGCCCTGATTCTGCCATCAAGCCTTTCCCTGCTTTCTGCCTCTGACAGCTTCAGCTTGAGCTCGCATCTGTATCCATGAACTTTGTCCTACTCCCTGTGCGGCTAACGGTGCCTGCCTCGGCCGGTCTGCCTGCCTGCCAAAAACTGTATTTCACCTTCAAGTTATCTGCTTCGCTCCTCAGCCGATGCATTCCTGTCTAGTAGTTTAGGTAAACATTTCCTTCAGCTACCGAGCAAAGGGCCCGGCTTCTCTGTCTTCATACAAGTAATTCATAGCCCTGTCACTAAGGAAGATTTCTGCCCCTTGCTTTTCATGTAGACACTTAGACGCTTGTACACGCACACACAGTCAGTATAGAATAGATTTTGTCCAAGAGTCCTTCCTTTGTGGATAACATAGTTCTTTAAACATAGGATGTTAGATATGATTTGGGATTAGGTTGACTTGACCCCCCAGACTTTTTGTCTCCACATGTAGAGCTAAATGTCAAGTCCCCTTCACCCCCTAGTTGCACGTCAATTACACGTCATGCTGCTGCGCGCGCATCTCTGCCAAGTATTTCTGCTGACATTGCGAAATTAATTCATAGATCCACCCATGTGTGACATCACAACCAATGACGTTTCTTTGTTACGCCCAATTACGCCCATTTTCAGTTACGCATGTGAGATGGTATCTTTGTTATCAATTGTTACGCCTCCTGCATTTGTTTCATTGTAATGTCTGTTCTATAAAAATGATTACTTGTCAATAAAATATTGTACTTCACTTCCTGAACCCCCGTGGTGATGGAACTTGGAGGCCACGATTCGAATCGTCCATTGGAATAAAGCCCATTCTGAACCTCTTATACCACGGATTCTGCCTCTTATTTTTCTGAGCTATTTTTATTAAGATTCCGTATCAAATTCAGTTCCGGTAATTAAATTATTTACCACAGCCTTACAGGGTGGATTTCTCCGACAAGGATATTGAAAATCTGAATGGTGCTGGTAGAACAGGACAGATTAAGGAAATGATTGCCTTATTGCGAAAATGGGGTGATGTGGAAAAGTGGAAGGATAGATGGTACAAGAAAAGGGAAGATTCAGTGGATAGGACTTACTCAGCATTTCCCATGAGAGAAAAAGAGAAAACAGTGTATGCTTATCCTATGGGAGAGATTCCTGGAGGTGGATATGTACATGTCCCATGGACTAGGCAGGATATTCTATCATTTACGAATGATTTCCCTCGACTGAGAGAAAAGCCCGTCGAGTGGTATAGGCAGGTAGACAGGTTTGTGAAATTGTCAAAAGTGCTGTGGATTGACCTGAATAGTCTGTTTGATATAATTGTTCCAGCAGACTTGTGGGCAGAGTGTAAAATAGTTGTAGATTGGCCTGCTAAAGAGTATCCAAGAGATCCGAAAACAGGAGCACCAGATCCAGAGGTTATGAAGAAATATGAGCAGGTAATTGTGTTCCTGAAAAATAAAGTACCCCCGAAAGAGACAGACTGGGTTAAGATAGATCGAACACATCAGGAAGCAAAAGAATCAGTTCATGTTTTTTACGAAAGGCTGATACTGGCTTTCAAACAGTTCAGTGGAGATGAACACTTGGGTGACAAGGATTTGAGTAATTTTGTATACAGATTTGTATATGGCCTGAGACCTGAAATAAGTGAAAGAATACGTGAGCATACAGTTGATTGGCAGAGTAAAAAGATTGATGAAATCTTGAGACATGCAAAGTATTTCAGTGATGACATTGAGGCAAAACAGAGAAAGCTGAAAGAAAAAGCAATGTGGGCACAGGTGAAAGTTGCTGAGAGACAAGAAGCACAGTTGATGGAACAGGCAAATAATTCAGGAATTAGACCCAGATATGCGGGAAAAGGAAAGAGAAATTTAGAGGAGGCCAAGAAGAAGTTTCCTTGTCACAACTGTGGACAATTGGGGCATTGGAGATCCGAGTGTACCAATCCACCATTAGTGAGTAATGAAAATAAACCCTTAAATCAACAGGTGCAGAACGAGGGGTGTAATCAACAGCAGCAACAGCAGAAGGTTGTCAGACAGCAGAGTCAAGAGCCAAAACCGCCCTTGCCGCAGAATAGAGGGTCCCAAAAGTATAATCAGGACTCAGGATTCTACAATGATGAGCAGGTAAACAAACCGAGACGTTCAAACCCGGTACAGCAGTACTGGTTAAAGAATGAGGGGAGTGAGTCTGAAGGGGACTATTGACGGTGCCGAAGAGAGGAGGAAGAGTGCATACTTGGTGCAACTCTAGAAATAGACCAGGCAGGACCATTTGTAGATGGGAAAATAAATGGGGAGAGTGTTACTTTTTTGGTAGACACAGAAGCGACAAGATCAACTGTCAGGTCAGCAGATATTAGAAATCTTCCTCTCTCGGACGAAGCAATCCAAGTGGTTGGTGTAGCCAATACACAGATTAAGACTCGTCTTACCGAACCAGTAAGGGTAAGAATAGGGAAATTCTCAGACATGCACAGATTTGTTGTCTGTGACACCAGTCCAGTGAACTTGTTAGGTAGGGACCTATTGTGCAAGATGAATTGTACAATTTTCTGTACTCCGGATGGAATAGCTTTTGAGACACCAGATGAGGATGTTTTGTACCGGATGACTCTAGATAATAGAGAGAGTGAGATTGTTGGTACATATGCAGTGTTTAATCCAGATGATTTGCCTCAGGAGTTGAGACACACAGTGAAAACAGCAGTTTGGGATTTTACTGGAGAAGATGTGGGATTGATGAATAATGTGGATCCAGTGAAGATTTCAGTGAAAGAGGGGATTGTTTATCCTAATATTCCTCAGTACAGATTGACACCAGAGATAATTGAGGGAATTACACCTATAATTGACAAGATGATTCAACAGGGTGTTCTGAGAGAGATACTGAGTAGCCCGTGTAATTCACCGATAATGGGGCTAAAGAAACCTAATGGAAAGTTCAGGATTGTACAAGATTTGAGAAAAGTTAACAAAATTGTGGTGGCATGTTGTCCCATTGTGCCAAATCCGTCAGTGATTTTGTATCAGATTCCTCATGATGCTGAGTGGTACACGGTGATTGATTTGTGTCATGCTTTCTTTTCAATTCCATTGCATCATGACAGCCAGCCGATTTTTGCATTTCGGTTTGGCCAGCGTATTTTAGCATGGTGTCGTATCCCACAGGGGTATACGGAGAGTCCTTCGATATTCAATCAGTTATTGAAGAAATCGTTGGAGAGTTTGATCATGCCTGAAAGCTCAGTGCTAGTGCAGTACATCGATGACCTACTTGTGGCATCGAAGACACGTGAAGCTTGTGAGGTAGATACCATAGCTTTACTGAATCATCTGGCAGATGGAGGGTTAAAGGTATCTCCAGCCAAATTGCAGTTTTGCAAGAAAGAGGTGCATTATCTTGGACACAATATTGAAAAGGGTCTGAGAAAGGTGACCGATGACAGGATCAAAATTATCAGAGGAATGAGAGCCCCAATGACCCAGAGAGAAGTGAGGATGTTTCTTGGGATGGTGGGTTATTGTCGTCAGTGGAAAAGTAATTTCTCCCTGATAGCAAAGCCGTTGATTAAATTGACTAAAAGTGAGGTGAGAGACACATTGGAATTGGATGGAGAACAAATGGCAGCATTTGAAGAGTTGAAGAGCAGAATGTGTGAAGCCCCTGCTTTGGGAATGCCAGACTATGAGAAAGAGTTTGAGTTGTATTGCAGTGAGAGAAATGGTTGTGCACTTTCAGTGTTGATTCAGAAACATGGACAACTGAGAAGGCCGATTGCGTACTTCTCATCGACACTTGACCCCGTAGCTGTGGGTTTGCCAGGTTGCCTGAAAGCAGTAGCTGCTACATGCAGAAGCTTGGAACAGAGTGAGGGTATAATAATGGGATATCCTGTAAGGGTATTCGTACCTCATGATGTGGCAATTCTTTAGACAAGAAGCAGGACTCAGTACATGTCACATAGTCGATTGACTAAATATGAGAAAATCATTTTGGGAGCATCAAATGTGACTCTTGAGAGATGTGTGAATGTGAATCCAGCAACGTTGTTACCAGATGCTGACAATGTGAATGTGGGAGATGATGTTGATCATGATTGTTTGGATGTGCTTGACTACTGCACAAAACCCAGACCAGACATAAGAGATTTGCCATTGCCTGAGAGTGATCATGTGCTGTTTGTGGATGGATCATGTTTGAGAACTGATGATGGTGTGCTAAGTGCAGCATATGCAGTGTGCAAGGTTTCAGAAGTTATGGAAGCTTCGCCTTTGAAAGGAGTGAGATCTGCTCAAGTGGCTGAATTGGTGGCATTGACAAAAGCTTGCAAAATTGGGAAGAATCTGAGAGTGACTGTGATGACTGATAGTCAGTACGGATTTGGAGTCGTTCATGACTTTGGCCAGCTTTGGCTACAGAGAGGTTTCTTGACGTCGAGTGGGACTCCAATAAAGAATGCTGAAGTGATTGGAAAGTTGCTTGAGGCGATACAGCTGCCTAAAGAGTTAGCAGTTGTGATGTGTGCTGCTCATGGACAAGGAGATGATTTTGTTACTCTTGGTAATCGTTTTGCCAATGACATAGCACAGTATTGTGCGAAAAACAATCATTCGATTAATAGGGCACGAGAGAGGGAGATGTCTTTTTGTTCTGTGATGTTTACTAATGTCCTAGAAACGTGGGATGAAGTGAAACAGTTGCAGGATGAGGCAGGAGATGAGGAAATGAGAGATTGGATCAAGGCAGGTTGTGCCCCAAGAGAAACAGATCATGTTTGGATCTATAGAGATGGTAGACCAGTCATGCCTAACTCAATGCTGTCGACAATGGCAAGAATGTATCATGGCCAGGGACATTTGGGACGGGATGCGATGATTAGGTCTTTTAAACAGACCTGGTACAATGCAAAGTTCAGGTTGATTGCAGAGAGCATCTGTCAAAGATGTTTGATTTGTCAACAGTTCAATACTGGGAAAAAGACAGTGGTGAGTCTAGGAACAATAGGCAGAGAGGGAGGTCCTTTTACCAGAATGCAAATAGATTTCATTGAAATGCCCCAAGTGAACAAATTGAGGTATGTTCTAGTGGTAGTCTGTTTGTTCTCAAGATGGGTGGAGGCCTATCCGACTAGGAGAAATGATGGAATAACAGTTGCAAAGTTGCTGTTAAGAGAGTTGATTCCTAGGTACGGGTTCCCAGTGACAATTGAGTCTGACAGAGGTGGACACTTCTACAATGAGCTCATGGGTTTGATTTGTGAAGCATTGAGCATACAGCAGAAGCTACATTGTGCATACAGACCAGAGGCTTCTGGCGTCGTTGAACAGATGAATGGCACAATAAAAAACTGAATTGGTAAGATGTGTTTAGCCACTGGAATGAAATGGCCTGATGTCTTGCCTCTAGTGTTGATGACAATTAGGTCTACTCCAGATAGAACCACAGGTTTGAGTCCGCACGAAATCTTAATGGGAAGTGCGATGAGACATGCTTTCGTGCCTGTCAACAAGTTGATGACAATAACTGATGACATGATTTTGGATTACTGTAAAGGCCTGGCTGACGCAGTTCATTCTGTGTTTCACCAGGTTAGAGAAGACGCTACCACACATGAGAAGAAGCAAGCCCATGATCTGAGTCCAGGGGACTGGGTGAGGATTAAGGTGCACAGAAGAAGAATTTGCTTGGTTCCAAGGTGGGGAAGGCCAAGACAAGTTATTCTGACTACGACAACTGCAGTAAAGTGTGCTGGTGTGAAAAACTGGGTGCATGCTAGTCATACTCTGAGAGTTCCAAATCCAAAAGATGGGACTGGTAAAGAGTATTTTGAAGAGTCAGATTCCAGTGATGATGCAGAAAATGAACCAGTGAGAAGAAAAAAGAATCCTGAAAGGGGTGAAGGAGAAAGAGAGTTAGGTGATTCTTTTTTCTTTCCAAGAGAGGCTTCAAGAGAAAATTTGAGAGTCTCAGAGGAGAGATCGGATTCTGTAAGAATGCCTGAAGTTCCAACAAGCAGTGGAGAAGAAAGAAGAGAAAAGAGCAATTCCACAGAGACTACACCTGAATCAGATGAAGAGGTTGAGAATCCACTTGAGATTACACCTGAAGAAGCAGGGTCAGAAGAAGTTAGAGAGGGACAGATTGCGGAAAATCCCCGAGGAGGTGTAGGGAACATTCCTGTTAAGCTAGGTGAAGGGACAAGTAGACAGCAAGAAGATTGCGTGTCGGAGACCCGAGGAGGGACAGAAATAGGGAAGTCTCAATCAGTGGTGGAAAAGACTGTGGAGCGAAAGAAAATTGTTGAAGAACAAGAGGCAAATGAAACAGAATCAGTTGGGAGTGAAAATGAGAAATCAGAGGGTCGAGTTCTGAGAAAGAGAACTTGGATTGGAGAAAGAAATAATAAAGAAGTGAGACCAAAAAGGGTTGTAAGAGGAGATCTTTGGCCTAACAGAATTCAAATTTTTTTTTCAAATTTATTATGTTTTGGCTCTCAAAGAGGGCCACATAAACATGTACAGACAAAGCAACACAGTCATCAAAAGTACAAGAATTATAAAAACATAGTATTCGAACCGTAATAGGTACACTGCAAGCCATCAGTCCCACAAGGCCGGGCCGGCACAATCTTCCAGAAAATTTAATAAATAGCTAAAAATCCTTTAAAAAAGTTAAAAACATAAGCACAGAACATTTCATTTGGTGGGCAATAAAGTGCATGAAGAAAATCTTGTAAAGTGACAATGCTGAGGCGTAGACAGATTACTTTAAGCCATCGCTTGCGCAAGCTACGTAACATAGGACAAATCAAAAGTACATGCATACAGTCCTGGTTATTTAATTTACATAGATTGCACAACGGTGAAGTGCCATGCCATTTGGACAGCAACACGTTAAGAGGGATTAAGTCATAACGTAATAAAAACCAAAACCTACGTATCCCATGTGGCAAGTTCCACAGGGCATACGGTTGGGGCTGTTTCAACCTATAGGAGGAGATCAGCGGCTCCACATTCCTTTTATCTCCAACTGTTTTTTTGTCGGATAGAAAACAATACTCCCACGAAGCCTCCTTAAGGACCTGCTTTAACTGCGTGGGAGAGTAGGAGAAAAGAGCGCTTTCATCCAGTCTAAGGATTTTCACAGCCCCTCTAAAATTACTAACAAGTTTAGAGAACTCCTTAAAATTGCCCAAAAGTTCATTTTTGAGTAAAACTCGCAGGGTTCCTTCTCTCGCTCTGGCTAAGCTGGCTACCCACCTTATTAAGGCGCACAGCCCCTGAACCCAGGCACTCCTGAGTCCGAAATCCAGCCTGCAGGCAGCCAGTGGACAGGCATTGTTAAGAGTCGAGAGGGATCTTAGGAGTTTTCCCTCAGTCTTGTGGCAAAAGTCCCAATATTTTATCTCTATTATTTCTATACCATACAAGATGGTTGCGGGGTTTTTAGCTCTAAATACTTCTAGAAGGCTAGAAAAATGTCTTTTCCCCGTTGCCAGGTATAGGGACTTTAACCCATTGCCATGGGCAAGAGCTTTGCGAGAGCAATGCTCTATATGAAGATTCTCGCTCATATTGGCCGAGAATATTTTCCCTAAAAAGGTATAACAAGTTACGACCTCCAATCTAAGCCCTCCAATAGCCCAACCAAAATTTGTCGAGCGGCATTTCTTCCTACCAGCAATACACATCACTTTACTTTTATTAATATTGATCTTCATATGATGCTCCCCAGCAAAGTCCTGAAGAGCCTGAAGCCGATTTGCCAGACCCACGGGAGTTAAGTCAAGCAATAACACATCATCGGCATACATCAGACAGGCTATTGGCACCCCTCCTATCAACGGTGCGATCCCCTCACTATGGGACACAGCAGCAGGGAGGTCAGTTGTGTATAGGGAAAACAACAGGGGCGCCAATAAGCAGCCCTGTTTAAGGCCATTCTGAGATGGTATTTTGGCCGACAGCCCCCTTTCGCCCCCCATTAAGACCCTGCACCAGGTCTCAGTGTGCAGAGCCCGCACCAATTCCAGCAGGGGAGTAGGGACACCCAGCGTCGCCAATTTTCTCCACAGCGTTCCCCGATCTACTTTATCGAACGCTGTGGAGAAATCAATGAAGGCGGCGTATACAACACCCCCTCTCACCTGGACATATTTATCAGTAATAACCTGAAGGGCAGTCAGGTTGTCCAGAGTGCCATGTTCCCTTCGGAAGCCAGTCTGTTCCAACGGCAAGATGTTGCGCTCCTCGACCCAATCAGAAAGAGATCTCAGGAGGCATTTCGCAAAGACCTTTCCGATGGAGTCGAGGAGCGCAATCATGCGATAGTTACTGGGGCTGTCCCTTGCTCCCTTTTTGAAGATAGGGACCAGAATGCTTCCTCTCCACGATGCAGGGACACGTTTGGAAAGATGGCATGCCCTAAACAGGGGGTACAAGATTTTACTCCAGGTTAAAGGGTCTTGTTTTAGGACCGTCATCGGAAGCTCATCCGGTCCCATGGCCCCAGAGGATCTAACAGAATAAAGAGGCTGAGGTACAGACTGACACGAGCAAATTCATCGAGAGCAGAACAGGTGAACGAAGTGTCGAGTCAGAATCAAGCAAAAGGTGAAAAACAAAAGGTTGCAAAGGAACCAGAGGAGATCAAGAGAATCAGAAATTCTAACCAGAAGTATAGGTCAACGGAATGGACGTACGTGGCACTGTCTGAAGGTGAAGAGACAGAAAGTCAAGGAAATCCAGAGGGGACCATACGTGAAGTGGTTGAGGAGAAAACTGTTGGAATCCTGAAAGTTATCTTGACTGACATTGGAGAAGAGTCGGATGCTCAGGATGTTGTTGATGATCTGATACAATTTGATGTTGCTGAAGAAGAAGTGAAAAGTGATGAAAATCCAAATTGAGTGAACTAAAGGAGTCACTTGGAGAAAAGTGAAAAGAAGAAAGTCTGAAATTAGCTGTTTGAAATAATCTAGTGTTCTAGTGTTTCAGTAGTGGAGTAGAAGAGGCTAAGTCAGAAGACACTGCCAAAGTAGTAAAATGGCTAACACAGAAAATAATCAAAGTAGATGTGCCTTCTTGAAAAGATGGTGTAGAATGTGCTGCTGCTGTACTGGATTATTAATGCTATTATGGGGTGTACTAGCTTTACTAGTTACTTTTAGAGTTACAATAGGTACTTTTGGAATACATACTGAGAATGTGACTAATGTAGAGAAAAGTTCACAGAAAGTAGTTCCAACTAGAATTAGTAACATTTACATACATAAAGATAGATCAATTAATGATTTTTCTAGCAATGTTTTTTCAAAGTTGTTGTACGAATACGTAAAGACAATGGAAGTTAGGGATTGCTACGTTTGTATGCAATTACCTGCATCCGTTTCAGAAGGTGTTACTTATCACCATTTACCAGCTACGTATGGAATTTCATGTAGTGTGTTAACTAGTGTTTTTTATTTGTTAGGGAAAATAGATTATGAAATGTCTAACAAAGATAACATTTTTGGGCAATTGCCTATGAACAAAAAGCTGAATCCAGCTAAAGAAGCTAACATTTTTGGTGAGATTTTTATTGAGAAAGAAGAATTATCATTAGATTATATTTTTAGAAACAATTTAACTTGTAGTTTAAAAGAAGAGGAGAAGGCTTTCCTAAACATGGTAGAGGAAAGGAGAATGAGCATGCATGAAAAGGCAGGAAAATACAAAGTGAGTGAGACAATTTGGGACATTGAGATGGGAAAGGAATTGAGGAATGGGGCTAGTCCAACTTTGGCTTTAGATGCACCACAAAAGGGTAAACTATGTATTACTAGAAAGAAATCCCAATATGATACATATTTTGTTGGGACTAGTGAGTGTCATGATACATACTTCATTGCAACAGGATGGGGTTTTAAAGGTGGAGAAGATCCAGTTTTCCCAGGAGTGTATTATGTTTGTGGGAACAAGGCTTATTACAAGTTGCCTGACCATTGGTATGGCACATGTTATGTGGGCCTGGTCTTTCCAAAGATTTTTCATATAGATAGAATAGAAGATGTAGAACATATTAATTTACTAACACGTTTTAAGAGAGAAACTTGGTCGGAATTAGTTGGTGATATATTTGGAGCATTAATTCCAGCAGTGGGAATTTCTTTAAACGCGTATGGTATTCGGAAACTGTCAACAGTGGTGGATCGCTTATCGACAAGTACCGCTGGAGGGTTTCTTTTGGTAAATACGGAGATGATTGCCGTACGTGCCATGTCTATGCAAAATCGACTTGCCCTTGACATTCTATTGGCCAAGGAGGGTGGAGTCTGCGGAATGCTGAAAGTTCAACATTGTTGCACTTACATTCCTGATGAAAGCAAAGATCTAAAGGTCTATATCAAAAATATTACTGATTTGCATGAAGAATTAGTACCACTGGAAGCTGAAAGTATCTGGACTAAAATAGCTAATACGTTACTTGCTGTAAAGAGTTTTATTGCTAAGATAGGTAGTACCATTATTGGTAAAATATTATTTCCATTGACATGCGTAATTGTTGCTTTATTGTTATTGAGATTGGGGTGTTTGTGTTGTAAAAACAGGGGAGGGAAAAAGAGAATAATTAGAGAAAATGTTGAAAAGAAACGAAAGAGATCAAGGAGAGACCCACAAGAAATAGAATTAGAAGAATTGAGGGAGAGTGTTTACTTGGAGTCAAAGAGGGATGTTGTGAGGGAGTCTGGTGTTTAATGTTGTGTCATAAAAGACATTTTCAATTTCTCCTAAAATTGGGAATACATTTTTTTTTGGGTTGGTTTTTTGTGGTGATAAGATATCACCAAAGGGGGGATTGCTGGAGCAAAGTTTTCTGTTGAAAATTTATCGAGTTTTAGGCTCCAGTTTTGTCTATATGTTTTGATTAAAATTACTAGTTTAAAAACACTAATTAATATATTGTCTTGTTAAAGTCCGACTAACCAACATTACTAATGAGAGAAATTACACGTGGGAATGCATATATGTTGCTTAATAATAATGTGCATTTTTATTAAATGAGTGTCGCAAAGTGCTATTTTTTTAAAGCACAAACGTTTTTAAAAATAACGTGTATTAATGCTTTATTATGTCAAAGAAGACTAGATAATTACATACACATAAGGGTATTAGTGGGGATTAACACTGTATAATCATTATGATGTGGTAACGTTGTTTTGTGTTTCCTTTTGATTAAGATGGTTCGTTTTGGCCTAAATAAAGATGGCTGCCATATACAGCCTGCACTCGAGTGATTGAGTTTTGACGAGAGGCCTTGCTGAACATGGTCGAGAGTCACCTGACCACAGCCTCTGCCTGGTTAGAAAGTTTTCCGTGAGGACAGCAGCTCTGGGAACGATTCCAACTGTCCTTGGAGGAGGATAAAGCCACAATGAACAATGACCAGTCTGCGGTGGCTCTGCTAAGATATCAAGGAAGAGCATTTACAAAAGAAACATTTGCAAACTCGAGTTTCCTTCTTCCGTATTTTTATTTTTGTGATTTTTCCTGAGCGGAGGTTTTCAAAATGTAACTGAGTGACATCCTTTCCTGCTTGCTCTGCTCAGTGGCTCAACGGATATTCAACATTTGTTTGTAACTTTTTGTTTGTTATTTTCCCTATAAAATGCTAGACTAGAGAGGGTTTTCATTCATTGCTGTTCATAGCAGTTCATTGCGTTCACTGCGTCCCTTGCTGATCATCGCGTTTTGGACTTCTTCCTGAACCTATGCTGAGGACGGCAGCTCGAGAGACTTTACCGAGAGACCTGTCCTAACCCTTTTAGCTAGAATAGGTAACTATGAGAATAACAATTTTGCTAATGATTGATTTTCATTTGAATTAATTCAGATAAACAAGCATCTGTTTGAATTCTAGTGTCGGGTGTTTATTCCTTGTCATTTATTGAGTTTTCAAATGTATTTCCTATGTTTAAAATCATGACTCAGGACAATGTCATTAAGGTCGCATTGACCTCATTGTAGATGCAGATTGGTTTCCTCTCCTTTATTCAGTGTGGATAGAGTAAATAGTATGAATTACAGTGCGATGGGCCCTAGCGTATGATGTATGTATGTGCGTGTGACTGCAGGTTTACTCTTTCCGTGGAAGCAGGGAGATTTTATATGCGCCGATCTGCAGCAGAACTCATTAACTACCGTCAGTCACACACACAGAGCAGATGCCTTGTAGGCTTCCCCCATGGGTACTGTAGTTGAGGCAGCTTGAACTCATTAACTACCATCAGTCACACACACAGAGTAGATGCAGTGTAGCCTTCCTGATGGATACTGTAGGTGAGGCAGCTTGAACTCAATAACTACCATCAGTCACACACACAGAGCAGATGCAGTGTAAGCTTCCATCATGGAAACTGCAGGTGAGGCAGCTTGAACTCAATAACTACCATCAATCACACACACAGAGCAGATGCAGTGTAGGCTTCCCTCATTGATACTGTAGGTGAGGCAGCTTAAACTTATTAACTACCATCAGTCGCACACACAGAGCAGATGCAGTGTTGGCTTCCCTCATGGGTACTGTAGGTGAAGCGGCTTGAAGTCATGAACTACCATCAGTCAAACACACAGAGCAGATGCAGTGTAGCCTTCCTGATGGATACTGTAGGTGAGGCAGCTTGAACTCAATAACTACCATCAGTCACACACACAGAGCAGATGCAGTGTAGGCTACCCTCATTGATACTGTAGGTGAGGCGGCTTAAACTCATTAACTACCATCAGTCGCACACACAGAGCAGATGCAGGGTTGGCTTCCCTCATGGGTACTGTAGGTGAGGCAGCTTGAACTCATTAACTATCTTCCGTCACACATACAGAGCAGATGCAGTGTAGGCTTCCCTCATGAATACTGTAGGTCAGGCGGCTTGAATTCATTAGCATACCATCAGTCACACACAAAGAGCAGATGTAGTGTAGGCTTCCCTCATGGAAACCGTAGGTGAGGCAGTATGAACTCATTAACTACCATCAGTCACACACACAGAGTAGATGCAGTGTAGCCTTCCTGATGGAGAGTGTAGGTGAGGCAGCTTGGACTCCTCAGCATGCCATCAGTCACACACACAGAGCAGATGCAGTGTAGGCTTCCCTCATTGATACTGTAGGTGAGGCGGCTTGAACTAATTAACTACCATCAGTCACACACACAGAGCTGATGCAGTGTAGGCTTCCCTCATGAATACTGTAAGTTAGGCGGCTTGAATTCATTAGCATACCATTAGTCACACACACAGAGCAGATTTAGTGTAGGCTTCCCTCATAGAAACTGTAGGTGATGCAGTTTGAACTCATTAACTACCATCAGTCAAACACACAGAGCAGATGCAGTGTAGGCTTCCCTCATTGATACTGTAGGTGAGGTGGATTGAACTCATTAACTAACATCAGTCACTCACAAAGAGCAGATGCAGTGGAGGCTTCCCTCATGGGTATAGGAGGTGAGACAGCTTGAGTACATTAACATACCATCAGTCAAACACACAGAGCAGATGCAGTGTAGGCTTCCCTCATGGATACTGTAGGTGAGGCGGCTTGAACTCATTAACTACCATCAGTCACACACACAGAGCAGATGCAGTGTGGGCTTCCCTCATGGGTACTGTATGTGAGGCAGCTTGATGTCATTAACTATCTTCAGTCACACATACAGAGCAGATACAGTGTAGGCTTCCCTCATGAATACTGTAGGTGAGGCGGCTTGAACTCATTAACTATCTTCAGTCACACATACAGAGCAGATCCAGTGTAAGCTTCCCTCATGGATACTGTAGGTGAAGCAGCTTGAAATCATTAAGTATCTTCAGTCACACATACAGAGCAGATGCAGTGTAGGCTGCCCTCATGAATACTGTAGGTGAGGCGGCTTGAATTCATTAGCATACCATCAGTCACACACACAAAGCAGATGTAGTGTAGGCTTCCCTCATGGAAACTATAGGTGAGGCAGCTTGAACTCATTAAGTACCATCAGTCATGAACAGAGCTGATGCAGTGTAGGCTTCCCTCATTGACACTGTAGGTGAGGCGGCTTGAACCCATTAACTACCATCAGTCACACACAAATAGCAGATGCATTGTAGGCTTCCCTCATGGGTACTGTAGGTGACGCAGCTTGAAGTCATTCACTACCATCAGTCACACACAGAGCAGATGCAGTGTGGAATTCCCTCATCGATTCTGTAGGTGAGGCGGCTTGAACTCATTAGTAGACCATCAGTCACACACACAGAGCAGATGCAGTGTAGGCTTCCCTCATGTGTACCGTAGGTGAAGCGGCTTGAAGTCATTAACTACCATCAGTCACACACACAGAGTAGATGCAGTGTAGCCTTCCTGATGGATACTGCAGGTGAGGCAGCTTGAACTCAATAACTACCATCAGTCACACACACAGAGCAGATGCAGTGTAGGCTTCCCTCATTGATACTGTAGGTGAGGCGGCTTGAACTCATTAACTACCATCAGTCACACACACAGAGCAGATGCAGTGTAGGCTTCCCTCATTGATACTGTAGGTGAGGCGGCTTAAACTTATTAACTACCATCAGTCGCACACACAGAGCAGATGCAGTGTTGGCTTCCCTCATGGGTACTGTAGGTGAAGCGGCTTGAAGTCATGAACTACCATCAGTCAAACACACAGAGCAGATGCCCTGTAGGCTTCCCCCATGGGTACTGTAGTTGAGGCAGCTTGAACTCATTAACTACCATCAGTCACACACACAGAGTAGATGCAGTGTAGCCTTCCTGATGGATACTGTAGGTGAGGCAGCTTGAACTCAATAACTACCATCAGTCACACACACAGAGCAGATGCAGTGTAGGCTTCCCTCATTGATACTGTAGGTGAGGCGGCTTAAACTCATTAACTACCATCAGTCGCACACACAGAGCAGATGCAGGGTTGGCTTCCCTCATGGGTACTGTAGGTGAGGCAGCTTGAACTCATTAACTATCTTCCGTCACACATACAGAGCAGATGCAGTGTAGGCTTCCCTCATGAATACTGTAGGTCAGGCGGCTTGAATTCATTAGCATACCATCAGTCACACACAAAGAGCAGATGTAGTGTAGGCTTCCCTCATGGAAACCGTAGGTGAGGCAGTATGAACTCATTAACTACCATCAGTCACACACACAGAGTAGATGCAGTGTAGGCTTCCCTCATTGACACTGTAGGTGAGGCGGCTTGAACTCATTAACTACCATCAGTCACACACACAGAGCAGATGCAGTCTAGGCTTCCCCGTGGGTACTGTAGTTGAGGCAGCTTGAACTCATTAACTACCATCAGTCACACATACATAGCAGATGTAGTGTAAGCTTCCTTCATGGAAATTGTAGGTGGGGCAGCTTGAACTCAATAACTACCATCAGTCACACACACAGAGCAGATGCAGTGTTGGCTTCCCTCATTGATACTGTAGGTGAGGCGGCTTGAACTCATTAACTACCATCAGTCACACACGCAGAGCAGATGCAGTGTAGGCTTCCCTCATGGATACTGTAGGTGAGGCGGCTTAAACTCAGCAGCATACCATCAGTCACACATACAGAGCAGATGCAGTGTAGGCTTCCCTCATGGGTACTGTAGGTGAGGCAGCTTGAACTCATTAACTACCATCAGTCACTCACACATAGCAGATGCAGTGTAAGCTTCCTTCATGGAAATTGTAGGTGAGGCAGCTTGAACTCATTAACTACCATCAGTCACACATACATAGCAGATGTAGTGTAAGCTTCCTTCATGGAAATTGTAGGTGGGGCAGCTTGAACTCAATAACTACCATCAGTCACACACACAGAGCAGATGCAGTGTTGGCTTCCCTCATTGATACTGTAGGTGAGGCGGCTTGAACTCATTAACTACCATCAGTCACACACGCAGAGCAGATGCAGTGCAGGCTTCCCTCATTGATACTGTAGGTGAGGCGGCTTGAACTCATTAACTACCATCAGTCACACACACAGCGGATGCAGTGTAGGCTTCCCTCATGAATACTGTATGTGAGGCAGCTTGATGTCATTAACTATATTCAGTCACACATACAGAGCAGATACAGTGTAGGCTTCCCTCATGAATACTGCAGGGCGGCTTGAATTCATTAACTATCATCAGTCACACACACAGAGCAGATCCAGTGTAAGCTTCCCTCATGGAAATTGTAGGTGAGGCGGCTTGAAGTCATTACCTATCTTCAGTCACACATACAGAGATGCAGTGTAGGCTGCCCTCGTGAATATAGTAGGTGAGGCGGCTTGAATTCATTAGCATACCATCAGTCACACACACAAAGCAGATGTAGTGTAGGCTTCCCTCATGGAAACTATAGGTGAGGCAGCTTGAACTCATTAAGTACCATCAGTCATGCTCAGAGCAGATGCAGTGTAGGCTTCCCTCATTGACACTGTAGGTGAGGCGGCCTGAACCCATTAACTACCATCAGTCGCACACAAACAGCAGATGCAGTGTAGGCTTCCCTCATGGGTACTGTAGGTGACGCAGCTTGATGTCATTCACTACCATCAGTCACACACACAGAGCAGATGCAGTGTGGAATTCCCTCATCGATTCTGTAGGTGAGGCGGCTTGAACTCATTAACTACCATCAGTCACACACACAGAGCAGACACAGTGTAGGCGTCCCTTGTGGATACTGTAGGTGAGGCAGCTTGAACTCATTAACTTACCATCAGTCACACACACAGAGCAGATGCAGTGTAGGCTTCCCTCATGTGTACTGTAGGTGATGCTACTTGAACTCATTAACTACCATCAGTCACACACACAGAGCAGATGCAGTGTAGGCTTCCCTCATGGGTACTGTAGGTGAGGCGGCTTGAATTCATTAACTACCATCAGTCACACACACAGAGCAGATGCAGTCTAGACTTCCTCGTTTGTACTGTAGTTGAGGCAGCTTGAATTCATATACTACCATCAGTCACAAACACAGAGCAGATGCAGTGTAGGTTTCCCTCATGGGTACTGTAGGTGAGGAGGCTTGAACTCATTAACTACCGTCAGTCACACACACAGAGCAGATGCAGTCTATGCTTCCCCGTGGGTACTGTAGTTGAGGCAGCTTTAACTCATTAACTACCATCAGTCACACACACATAGCAGATGCAGTGTAAGCTTCCTTCATGGAAATTGTAGGTGAGGCAGCTTGAACTCAATAACTACCATCAGTCACACACACAGAGCAGATGCAGTGTTGGCATCCCTCATTGATACTGTAGGTGAGGCGGCTTGAACTCATTAACTACCATCAGTCACACACACAGAGCAGATGCAGTGTAGGCTTCCCTCATGGGTACTGTAGGTGAAGCGGCTTAAACTCATTAACTACCATCAGTCGCACACACAGAGCAGATGCAGTGTAGGCTTCCCTCATTGGTACTGTAGGTGAGGCGACTTGAAGTCATTAACTATCTTCAGTCACACACACAGAGCAGATGCAGTGTAGGCTTCCCTCATGAATACTGTAGGTCAGGCGGCTTGAATTCATTAGCATACAATCATTCACACACAAAGAGCAGATGTAGTGTATGCTTCCCTCATGGAAACCGTAGGTGAGTGTTAGACCTGGCACCTTGGCGTGAGTCTCCCTCCCTCTTTTTGTCGCTGTGCCTCATGTGATTTTATGGTGTTGGCCGCTCAGCGCGCTGTGCCACTGCCAACCAGTGTCGCGGTGCGAGTGCTCCCTTTGTAAATTGTATATGTTGGTTGGATTCCATGATTGGATTGTTTGATTTACTATCAGACCCCAGTAAAGTGCGCCAGGAGCGCCAGGGCATGTAAAGGCAAACGCCGCTGGTGGGCTTGCAGCACGGGTTGTGCCACCCACGGAAGCGGCCGGTAAAATACGCCTAAGGTCTGCCATCGCAGAGCCTGCGTGCAGTCTGGTACTGACGCGCCGACCGACAAGTGCCCACACTTGCCGGTCCCCGAAACCTTCCCTTAGCTGCATGTTAGTCACCCCTCTGGTAGGCCCACGGGCAGGGTGCATTGTGAGCCTGAGGTAGGACAAGCCTAGATGCGTGGCATGTCCTGGTAGTGAATGACCGCCATTTTGTTGTTCACTACTGTAAGGCTACCCTGTTCTCATAGGCCAGTATGGGCGGCCTGGATTATTACACCCTATGATCCTAACCGACCCAGGGAACATGGTAGGAGATCGAGTTTAGTATGCCTGAACTCGGAATGATAAGGTACATCTTTTCGCAAGGTTTATTTTAATATTCCGGGTTTGCAAATGTCACTTTTAGAAAGTTGGCCTTTTGCTTGCCTAACCATCTCAGCCGCCTCTGCGTGATGTGTATCTGATGTCTGGCTGGTATGAGTGACAGGGCTGGGGGAACCCAGATGGGCAGGGCTAGGTAGCCTGGTGGTGAATAGGACGATCGACAGGTAGATGGGTGGGAGGAGTGCTCCTAGGCTCTGAATAGGACAGTGCTCCGCTACCTCGATGCCGGCCCCACCCCCTGTGGAGCGTCTGATGACTCTGCCCTGCACTCTGAAAGAAGAAGCCTGCATCACGTAAACAAAGTGCTCAGAAACCGGACTGAACTAGGCAAGGGCCCCCCTGGCCTGGGAGAACAAAAGATTTGTGGTATAAATGGAGGAGCCCTGCTCCTAAGAAACTAGATCCGCTTTTGACCAAGAAGAATCTCTGCCTGAGGAGGAGGCACCGGGAAAGCTGTAGGAGGAAGACTGTCCCTATCCTGGGGGATTGGCCTGCAGTGGTGACCTCGCTGCCAAAGGGGAGAAGAGAAACTGTTGCTGAAGACTTTGCTTTATTTTTACTTTCAAGACTTGTGCTTTTCCAAAACGATCTCCAAGGGCTTGGAACTGAGCTTGCCCCCTGAACTGAGCCCCAGGACCATTGGGCTCTACCTGATCTTCACTCGCCTGCTGCTAGACCGTGGTGTCCTTTCCCTCGCCGGAGCTGTGACCCTCGTGCCGCAGTCCCTCCCTGAGCCGTGACCAGGACTGCTTAGCCGCCCCCGCCTTGGGAAGAGCCTCGCTCGATCGGAGCCGCTCCCCCTACGCTGTGCTGGGCTGCCCCTGTCACCTCGCTCGCTGGAGGCTCGCTGGGCACCTTCACCCTCCCGCCGGAATCGGCGTTTGTGAGCATCTCCAAGCCTCGGACGGCCCGAACGTACCTGCGTGCCCGGCTGCCCCGCTTTGTTCACCCGCCACCTGCAACACCCCGCTCTGGTCGTGAGCCTGGAGGTCAGACACCCATCGTGAAGTGTGGGAGCCCCGGACGCCGCCTCGCTCTTCTGTGGAAGAGCCGCTGACATCCCGCACCCACCTTCGCGACAAGAAACAAGGTACTGTACTTACGAACTCGACCGCGAGCTCGCATCGGATCCAGGGTCCACAACGTTCTGATTTCCCTGTCATCTGCCGTGTGCTTCCCGGTCGCCGCTTCAGCACGGAGTGCGCTGAGGCCTACAGTCACCTTGTGCCCGCCTAAAGAACTTTCCGTACAAAGAGAACTTTACCGTATTCCTAAGAATTGTGGCCCCATCAGTTCATCGTTACTGGGCCTTGTATTTAACTCTGCTGAAACTACATAAAAGCTTATTTTTATATACTACCGGATTGGTGTCCATTTGTGGTGCATGCAAGGGGTTTACTGTATGTGTAATTGCATTTGCTTAACCGTGTACGCCTGAGACTTAGCCTAGACTGCTCGCGCCACGCACCTAGAGGGTGAGCAGGGGTTATTCTTGGGAGTCATCCTTCGCCCTGACAAGAAGTAAAGGGTCCCTGCTTGTTGTGGGTTCACACCTGCGTCAACCAGAGCCCCCTCATTTCTAACATTGGTGGCAGCGGTGGGATTTACGGATTTGCATTTGTGGTTTGCGTATAGTGAATCACTGATCACCACGTAGTGAGAGCAGACCAGTAACACAGCCACAAGGCTAGCATTTGTTTTTTGTTTTGTCAAGAATCTCCGTTGTTAGAGCCATGCCTGGTTCACTTTCCGCCGGAAGGGCGGCTTCCATAATCTCTGGATTTGAAGACGTAGATTGGGAAGAAGGCGCACTTCAGGATCGTACCAATGAAGACTTGAAAGGTCTTTGCTCCAAGTTCAGGATTGCCCAAACTGGATTGAAAAAGAAGGAGCAATTGGTGAAGGCGCTGAGGGCCTGGTATGAGTCAAAGGCACCCGAGAATCAGGTGGAAGTGGTTCCACCAGAAAGTGTCCATGAGTTCGGCAGATGCCTGTCGCCAGAAGAGTTGGCGGACAGGGCAGCAACCCGGGCACACGAGGTGGAAATGGCAAAACTACATGGGCAGATGGATATGGAAAAACAAAGATTAGCCATGGAAGAAAAGAAACTACAATTAGAGCATGACATGAAGCTGAGGGAGCTGGAGCTGAAAGCAAAAAGTTTGGAGCTTAATCACTCTGGTGGCAGCACACCGCCAGGACCGGCGGAACCAAGAGTTTATATTCCCAAAGATGTAGTGAAGGAGTTCTTCAGGAATGACGACATCGGGCAGTGGTTCAGAGCCTACGAGGTAGCCATGTCTTCCCACCGGGTCCCTGAGAAAGATTGGGGAGCGGGGTTGTGGGGAAGGTTCCTGAGTGAGGGGCGGGACACACTGTTAGATTTACCTGTTGATGTTCGTAATTCTTATTCCCATATGAAGGAAGCATTGATGGCTAGGTATGGGTTGACCCCTGAGTTATATAGACAAAGGTTCAGGGGTTGCACTAAGATTCCCAATAGTACGTATGTGGAGTATGTGACTTTCTTTTGCAGAGCGCTGGATGGTTGGGTGAAGGGTAGTAAGGTGAATGATTATCAAGGGCTTCTTGATCTAATGGCATGGGAGCACTTGTCCAGTAATTGTTTTCCTGAGCTACGCCAGCACCTGATCGATAGTAAGCTGACTAACCCGAGGAAGCTTGCTGAGGAGGCGGACCGCTGGGTCAGTACCAGGGTCCACAAGGGTACCGTGGGAGATTCCGCCAAAGGTGGGCAGGGTCCCCAGCAGAAGAGTGGGGGGGACAGGGGTAAACAGAAGCAGTTCCAAAAAGGGCCCCAAAATAATCCCCAAGGGAACCAAGGGAAGGGTTCTCAGCCTCCCCCACCCCAGAAACCGACCGGGGCCCCGACAGGTCCTCCTGTTCAGAAGGGGCCCGTAAGATGTTACAGGTGTAACAATTTGGGGCATTTTGCCTCTGATGTGAAGTGTCCGATGTTTGGTAAACCAGCACCCACTGGTGCTCCACCCCGGCAGGTGACTAGTGTAGCCTTGGGGGAGGAGAGGGATGTCCAAGGTGGGTGGGGTCCCGCAGAGATGTCCCTGGTCTCGCTAGGAGACCGTGAAGTGGTCCCTCCAACCCAGCTGCCTGAGAACACTAAGAAGTACAGGCAGTGGGTGACCATAAATGGCCATAGGGTGGAAGCTCTTAGAGATACAGGAGCCAGTGTGACAGCTGTCAGGTGTCACCTGGTGTCTCAGGAGCAGGTGGTCCCCAATGCATTCTATCCCGTTGTTGCCGCTGACAACACAGAGAGGCACTGCAAGGTGGCTCAGGTTCCCTTCGAGTGGGGGGGGTCTCTGGTACTCTTCAGGTAGCTGTGAGGCCCGCCATGCCTGTAGACTGTTTGTTAGGGAACGATTTGGAGAGCTCACCTTGGGCTCAGGTGGAGCGGAGTGCTCACCTGGAGATGTTGGGTATGCCGGATTGGGCGTGTGTCACCACACGGTCCATGGCAGCCAGTAAAGGTACTCGAGAGGTCCTGGAGCCTGAGAGGGAGGCCCAGGAGCCGGCCTCAGAGAGAAGGAGCAAGGGGCGCGGGAAGCCGGCCCCTGAAGTTCCCACGGTCCAGGAGGAAGCAGACCTTGAGGGGGATGCCCTGGAGCCTACAGGGGAACAAATAGCTGAACTGGGAGACCTACCGGAGCTGACCCATTGGCAGCAGGAAGGGGGTCCCACCAGGGAGGACTTTTGTAAGGCACAGAAGGAGTGCCCTTCTCTCGTGGGTATGCGGCAGCAGGCTGCAGCCCAGGCCGCAGGTGATCAGTCAGGATCGCATTTCATTTACTGGGAGAACGACCTCCTATATACAGAGCCTAAGGTTGCTGAGCCTGGGTCAGCCCGTGCGCTGGTGGTACCCCAGGACTTCAGAGCCTTCCTACTGGGGCTGGCTCACGATGTGCCATTGGCAGGGCATTTGGGGCAGGACAAGACCTTTGAAAGGCTTGTCACCCACTTTTATTGGCCTCAAATGCGCAGGAGTTCGGATACTCACTGCAGGACATGCCAGACTTGCCAGGCAAGTGGAAAGAGTGGGAGGAAGCAGAAGGCTCCACTCCAGCCATTCCCTGTGGTCGGTACTCCATTCCAGCGAGTGGGGATTGACATTGTAGGGCCACTGGACCCCAAGACAGCGATGGGCAATAGGTTCATCCTGGTCCTGGTGGACCATGCCACCCGGTACCCGGAAGCCATTCCTCTGAGGACAGTGACGGCCCCCGTGGTGGGACGTGCACTGATGGGAATTTTCTCCCGATTGTATTCCCTCTAGAGGTGGTGTCTGACCGAGGTACCAATTTCATGTCCAAGTACATGAAATCTCTTTGGCAAGAGTGTGGTGTAACCTACAAGTTCACCACACCTTACCACCCCCAAGGAAACGGGTTGGTTGAGAGATTCAACCGAACCCTTAAAGGCATGATAATGGGCCTAGAAGGACCCATGAAGCGCAAGTGGGACGTCCTCTTACCATGCCTTCTCTTCGCTTACCGCGAGGTGCCACAGAAGTCTCTGGGGTTCAGTCCCTTTGAGCTTCTGTATGGTCACCCCGTCAGAGGACCTCTAAGTCTGGTCAAGGAAGGCTGGGAGCAATCTCCCAGGAAACCTCCCCAGAATGTATATAGCTACATGCTGGCCGTCAGGAATCAGACTAGGCGTTTCAGGCAACTTGCTGAGGCAAATCTGGAAGCCAGCCAGGAGGAGATGAAGCGGTGGTACGACCAGAATGCCACTCTGGTAGAGCTTCAGCCTGGGCAGAAAGTATGGGTCTTGGCCCCCGTGGAGCCATGTGCGCTCCAGGATAAGTGGACCGGTCCCTTTGAGGTGGTGGAGCGCAAGAGTCCTGTTACCTACGTGGTGGACCTGAAGACTCCCAGGAACCCCTTACGGGTCCTACATGTCAACCGCCTCAAGCCCCACTTGGAGAGGTCCCAAGTGGGCATGCTCTTGGCAACAGATGCGGGGATGGAAGAGGAGACAGAACCTCTTCCTGACCTCCTGTCAGCCAAGGAGCAAGATGGGTCAGTGGATGGTGTCATCCTCTCTTCCACCCTGACCCCTGAGCAACAGAATGATTGTCGCCAGTTGCTGGGACAATTTTCTGATCTGTTTTCCCTGGTCCCTGGTGTCACTGATTGGTGCGTCCATGATGTGGACACTGGGGATATCCCACCTGTGCGGCACAAGGCCTACAGGGTGACTGACAGGGTGAGGACATGCATCAAGGAGGAGGTCTCCAAGATGTTTGCACTCGGGGTCATTGAGTCTTCTAGCAGTCCTTGGGCCAGCCCCGTGGTCTTGGTCCCAAAGGCTGCAGCGCCGGGAGCCACACCCGAACTCCGGTTCTGTGTGGACTACAGAGGACTCAATTCAGTCACTAGGACTGACGCACACCCCATCCCCAGAGCTGATGAGCTCATCGATCGGCTAGGGGCTGCCAACTACCTCAGCACGTTTGATCTAACGTCTGGGTATTGGCAGATCGCCGTGACCTAGGGGGCCAAAGAGAGGTCAGCATTTTCCACCCCAGATGGGCACTACCAGTTCCGGGTTATGCCATTTGGGATGAAGAATGCCCCTGCCACCTTCCAGAGATTGGTCAACCAGGTGTTGGCTGGGCTGGATTCGTTCAGTGCAGCCTACCTAGATGACATCGCCGTGTTCAGCTCCACGTGGGAGGAACACTTGCGACACCTCTGGGAAGTGTTGATGGCGCTGCGGAAGGCAGGCCTCACGATCAAGGCGAGTAAGTGCCAGATCGGGCAGGGTTCCGTGGTGTACTTGGGGCACCAAGTTGGGAGTGGCCAGGTGGCACCCCTTCAGCCCAAGATAGAAACCATCCTGAATTGGGAGGCGCCAAAAACCCAGACCGAGGTGAGAGCCTTCCTAGGTCTCACCGGGTACTACAGGAGGTTTGTCAAGGGGTATGGCAACATGGTTGCCCCCTTGACAGCGCTGACTTCGAAGAAGCAGCCCAGGAAGGTGATCTGGACTGACACCTGTCAGAGAGCTTTTGAGGCCTTGAAAACTGCTATGTGCACGGCACCCGTGCTCTTGGCTCCCAACTTCTCCAAAGAGTTTATCGTTCAGACAGACGCTTCAGAGCATGGTGTGGGGGCTGTTCTTTCACAGATTAATGAGGAGGGCCTAGATCAACCCGTAGCCTTTCTTAGCAGGAGGTTACTCCCACGGGAACAGAGGTGGAGTGCTATTGAGCGTGAGGCATTTGCTGTGGTCTGGGCGCTGAAGAAGCTAAGACCCTACTTGTTTGGGTCTCACTTCCGGGTTCAGACGGACCACAGGCCCCTCAGATGGTTGATGCATATGAGGGGTGAGAATCCAAAGCTGTTGAGGTGGTCCATTTCCCTACAGGGGATGGATTTCACGGTGGAACATCGCCCTGGTACGGATCACGCCAATGCTGACGGTCTGTCCAGATTTTTCCGCCTTAGTGATGAGGAACTCCCTGGGGTAGGGTAGATCCCCCCACTTTTCAGCTGGAGGGGACACGTGTTAGACCTGGCACCTTGGCGTGAGTCTCCCTCCCTCTTTTTGTCGCTGTGCCTCATGTGATTTTATGGTGTTGGCCGCTCAGCGCGCTGTGCCACTGCCAACCAGTGTCGCGGTGCGAGTGCTCCCTTTGTAAATTGTATATGTTGGTTGGATTCCATGATTGGATTGTTTGATTTACTATCAGACCCCAGTAAAGTGCGCCAGGAGCGCCAGGGCATATAAAGGCAAACGCCGCTGGTGGGCTTGCAGCACGGGTTGTGCCACCCACGGTAGCGGCCGGTAAAATACGCCTAAGGTCTGCCATCGCAGAGCCTGCGTGCAGTCTGGTACTGACGCGCCGACCGACAAGTGCCCACACTTGCCGGTCCCCGAAACCTTCCCTTAGCTGCATGTTAGTCACCCCTCTGGTAGGCCCACGGGCAGGGTGCATTGTGAGCCTGAGGTAGGACAAGCCTAGATGCGTGGCATGTCCTGGTAGTGAATGACCGCCATTTTGTTGTTCACTACTGTAAGGCTACCCTGTTCTCATAGGCCAGTATGGGCGGCCTGGATTATTACACCCTATGATCCTAACCGACCCAGGGAACATGGTAGGAGATCGAGTTTAGTATGCCTGAACTCGGAATGATAAGGTACATCTTTTCGCAAGGTTTATTTTAATATTCCGGGTTTGCAAATGTCACTTTTAGAAAGTTGGCCTTTTGCTTGCCTAACCATCTCAGCCGCCTCTGCGTGATATGTATCTGATGTCTGGCTGGTATGAGTGACAGGGCTGGGGGAACCCAGATGGGCAGGGCTAGGTAGCCTGGTGGTGAATAGGACGATCGACAGGTAGATGGGTGGGAGGAGTGCTCCTAGGCTCTGAATAGGACAGTGCTCCGCTACCTCGATGCCGGCTCCACCCCCTGTGGAGCGTCTGATGACTCTGCCCTGCACTCTGAAAGAAGAAGCCTGCATCACGTAAACAAAGTGCTCAGAAACCGGACTGAACTAGGCAAGGGCCCCCCTGGCCTGGGAGAACAAAAGATTTGTGGTATAAATGGAGGAGCCCTGCTCCTAAGAAACTAAATCCGCTTTTGACCAAGAAGAATCTCTGCCTGAGGAGGAGGCACCGGGAAAGCTGTAGGAGGAAGACTGTCCCTATCCTGGGGGATTGGCCTGCAGTGGTGACCTCGCTGCCAAAGGGGAGAAGAGAAACTGTTGCTGAAGACTTTGCTTTATTTTTACTTTCAAGACTTGTGCTTTTCCAAAACGATCTCCAAGGGCTTGGAACTGAGCTTGCCCCCTGAACTGAGCCCCAGGACCATTGGGCTCTACCTGATCTTCACTCGCCTGCTGCTAGACCGTGGTGTCCTTTCCCTCGCCGGAGCTGTGACCCTCGTGCTGCAGTCCCTCCCTGAGCCGTGACCAGGACTGCTTAGCCGCCCCCGCCTTGGGAAGAGCCTCGCTCGATCGGAGCCGCTCCCCCTACGCTGTGCTGGGCTGCCCCTGTCACCTCGCTCGCTGGAGGCTCGCTGGGCACCTTCACCCTCCCGCCGGAATCGGCGTTTGTGAGCATCTCCAAGCCTCGGACGGCCCGGACGTACCTGCGTGCCCGGCTGCCCCGCTTTGTTCACCCGCCACCTGCAACACCCCGCTCTGGTCGTGAGCCTGGAGGTCAGACACCCATCGTGAAGTGTGGGAGCCCCGGACGCCGCCTCGCTCTTCTGTGGAAGAGCCGCTGACATCCCGCACCCACCTTCGCGACAAGAAACAAGGTACTGTACTTACGAACTCGACCGCGAGCTCGCATCGGATCCAGGGTCCGCAACGTTCTGATTTCCCTGTCATCTGCCGTGTGCTTCCCGGTCGCCGCTTCAGCACGGAGTGCGCTGAGGCCTACAGTCACCTTGTGCCCGCCTAAAGAACTTTCCGTACAAAGAGAACTTTACCGTATTCCTAAGAATTGTGGCCCCATCAGTTCATCGTTACTGGGCCTTGTATTTAACTCTGCTGAAACTACATAAAAGCTTATTTTTATATACTACCGGATTGGTGTCCATTTGTGGTGCATGCAAGGGGTTTACTGTATGTGTAATTGCATTTGCTTAACCGTGTACGCCTGAGACTTAGCCTAGACTGCTCGCGCCACGCACCTAGAGGGTGAGCAGGGGTTATTCTTGGGAGTCATCCTTCGCCCTGACAAGAAGTAAAGGGTCCCTGCTTGTTGTGGGTTCACACCTGCGTCAACCAGAGCCCCCTCATTTCTAACAGTGAGGCAGATTGAACTCATTAACTACCATCAGTCATACACACAGAGTAGATGCAGTGTAGCCTTCCTGATGGAGAGTGTAGGTGAGGCAGCTTGAACTCATCAGCATACCATCAGTCACACACACAGAGCAGATGCAGTGTAGGCTTCCCTCATTGATACTGTAGGTGAGGCGGCTTGAACTCATTAACTACCATCAGTCACACACACAGCAGATGCAGTGTAGGCTTCCCTCATGAATACTGTAAGTGAGGCGGCTTGAATTCATTACTATAACATCAGTCACACACAGAGAGCAGATGTAGTGTAGGCTTCCCTCATAGAAACTGTAGGTGAGGCAGTTTGAACTCATTAACTACCATCAGTCAAACACACAGAGCAGATGCAGTGTAGGCTTCCCTCATTGAGACTGTAGGTGAGGCGGCTTGAACTCATTAACTATCATCAGTCACATACAAAGAGCAGATGCAGTGGAGGCTTCCCTCATGGGTACTGTAGGTGAGGCAGCTTGAACTCATTAACTACCATCAGTCAAACACACAGAGCAGATGCATTGTAGGCTTCCCCCATGGGTACTGTAGTTGAGGCAGCTTGAACTCATCGGCATACCATCAGTCACATACAAAGAGCAGATGCAGTGGAGGCTTCCCTCATGGGTACTGTAGGTGAGGCAGCTTGAACTCAATAACTACCATCAGTCACACACACAGCAGATGCAGTGTAGGCTTCCCTCATGAATACTGTAAGTGAGGCGGCTTGAATTCATTACTATAACATCAGTCACACACACAGAGCAGATGTAGTGTAGGCTTCCCGCATAGAAACTGTAGGTGAGGCAGTTTGAACTCATTAATTACCATCAGTCAAACACACAGAGCAGATGCAGTGTAGGCTTCCCTCATTGAGACTGTAGGTGAGGCGGCTTGAACTCATTAACTATCATCAGTCACATACAAAGAGCAGATGCAGTGGAGGCTTCCCTCATGGGTATAGGAGGTGAGACAGCTTGAGTACATTAAAATACCATCAGTCACACACACAGAGCAGATGCAGTGCAGACTTCCCTCATGAATACTGTAGGTGAGGCGGCTTGAACCCATTAACTACCATCAGTCACACACACAGAGCAGATGCAGTGTAGGCTTCCCTCATTGACACTGTAGGTGAGGCGGCTTGAACCCATTAACTACCATCAGTCACACACACAGAGTAGATGCAGTGTAGGCTTCCCTCATGGGTACTGTAGGTGACGCAGCTTGAAGTCATTCACTACCATCAGTCACACACAGAGCAGATGCAGTGTGGAATTCCCTCATCGACTCTGTAGGTGAGGCGGCTTGAACTCATTAGTAGACCATCAGTCACACACACGGAGCAGATGCAGTGTAGGATTCCCTCATGTGTACTGTGGGTGATGCTACTTGAACTCATTAACTACCATCAGTCACACATACAGAGCAGATGCAGTATATGCTACCCTCATTGATACTGTAGGTGAGGTGGCTTGAACTCATTAACTACCATCAGTCACACACACAGAGCAGATGCAATGTAGGCTTCCCCGTTGGTACTGTAGTTGAGGCAGCGTGAACTCATCAACTACCATCAGTCACACACACAGAGTAGATGCAGTGTAGCCTTCCTGATGGATACTGTAGGTGAGGCAGCTTGAACTCATCAGCATACCATCAGTCACACACACAGAGCAGATGCAGTGTAGGCTTCCCTCGTGGGTACTGTAGGTGAGGCGGCTTGAACTCATTAACTACCATCAGTCACACACACAGAGCAGATGCAGTGTACGCTTCCCTCATGGATACTGCAGGTTAGGCGGCTTGAACTCATTAGCATACCATCAGTCACACACACAGAGCCGATGCAGTGTAGGCTTCCCTCATGGATACGGAAGGTGAAGCGGCTTAAACTCAGTAGCATACCATCAGTCATATACACAGAGCAGATGCAGTGTAGGCTTCCCTCATTGATACTGTAGGTGAGGCGGCTTGAACTCATTAACTACCATCAGTCACACACACAGAGCAGATGCAGTGTAAGCTTCCCTCATGGGTACTGTAGGTGTGGCGGCTTGAAGTCATTAACAATCTTCAGTCACACATACAGTGCAGATGCAGCGCAGACGTCCCTCATTGATACTGTAGGTGAGGTGGCTTGAACTCATTAACTACCATCAGTCATACACACAGAGCAGATGCAGTGTAGGCTTCCCTCATTGATACTGTAGGTGAGGCGGCTTGAACTCATTAACTACCATCAGTCACACACAGAGCAGATGCAGTGTAGGCTACCCTCATGGGTACTGTACATGAGGCAGCTTGATGTCATTAACTATCTTCAGTCACACATACAGAGCAGATTGCATTGTAGGCTGCCCTCATGAATACTGTAGGTGAGGCGGCTTGAATTCATTAGCATACCATCAGTCACACACACCAAGCAGATGTAGTGTAGGCTTCCCTCATGGAAACTATGGGTGAGGAAGCTTGAACTTGTTAAGTACCATCAGTCATACACAAAGAGCAGATGCAGTGTAGGCTTCCCTCATGGGTACTGTAGGTGAGGCGGCATGAATTCATTAACTACCATCAGTCACACACACAGAGCAGATGAAGTGTAGGCTTCCCTCATGGAATCTGTAGGTGAGGCAGTTTGAACTCATTAACTACCATCAGTCATACACACAGAGCAGATGCAGTGTAGACTTCCCTCATTGATACTGTAGGTGAGGCGGCTTGAACTCATTAACTACCATCAGTCATACACACAGAGCAGATGTAGTGTAGGCTTCCCTCATGGAATCTGTAGGTGAGGCAGTTTGAACTCATTAACTACCATCAGTCATACACACAGAGCAGATGTAGTGTAGGCTTCCCTCATGGAATCTGTAGGTGAGGCAGTTTGAACTCATTAACTACCATCAGTCATACACACAGAGCAGATGCAGTGTAGACTTCCCTCATTGATACTCTAGGTGAGGCGGCTTGAACTCATTAACTACCATCAGTCATACACACAGAGCAGATGTAGTGTAGGCTTCCCTCATGGAATCTGTAGGTGAGGCAGTTTGAACTCAATAACTACCATCAGTCACTCAGACACACCGAACAGATGCAGTGTAAGCTTCCCTCATGGGTACTGTAGGTGAGGCAGCTTGAGTACATTAACATACCATCAGTCACACACACAGAGCAGATGCAGTGTAGGCTTCCTTCATGGAAATTGTAGGTGAGGCAGCTTGATCTCAATAACTACCATCAGTCACACACACAGAGCAGATGCAGTGTAGTCTTCCCTCATTGATACTGTAGGTGAGGCGGCTTGAACTCATTAACTACCATCATTCACACACACAGAGCAATGCAGTGTAGGCTTCCCTCATGGGAACTGTAGGTGAGGCGGCTTGAAGTCATTAACAATCTTCAGTCACTCATACAGAGCAGATGCAGTGCAGGCTTCCCTCAATGATACTGTAGGAGAGTCAGCTTGAACTCATTAGCATACCATCCGTCACACACACAGAGCAGATGCAGTGTAGGCTTCCCTCATGAATACTGTAGGTGAGGCGCCTTGACCTCATTAACTACCGTCAGTCATATACACAGAGCAGATGCAGTGTAGGCTTCCCTCATTGATACTGTAGGTGAGGCGGCTTGAACTCATTAACTACCATCAGTCACACACACAGAGCAGATGCAGTGTAGGCTTCCCTCATGGCTACTGTAGGTGAGGCTGCTTGAAGTCAATAACTATCTTCAGTCACACATACAGAGCAGATTCAGTGTAGGCTGCCCTCATGAATACTGTAGGTGAGGCGGCTTGAATTCATTAGCATACCATCAGTCACACACACAAAGCATATGTAGTGTAGGCTTCCCTCATGGAAACTATAGGTGAGACAGGTTGAACTCATTAACTACCATCAGTCACACACACAGAGCACATGCAGTGTAGGCTTCCCTCGTGGGTATTGTAGGTGAGGCAGCTTGAACTCATTAACTACCATCAGTCACACACACAGAGCAGATGCAGAGTACGCTTCCCTCATGGATACTGTAGGTTAGGCGGCTTGAACTCATTAGCATACTATCAGTCACACACACAGAGCCGATGCAGTGTAGGCTTCCCTCATGAATACTCTAGGTGAGGCGGCTTGAATTCATTAGCATACCCTCAGTCTCACACACAAAGCAGATGTAGTGTAGGCTTCCCTCATGGAAACTATAGATGAGGCAGCTTGAACTCATTAAGTACCATCAGTCATACACACAGAACAGATGCAATGTAGCCTTCCCTCATTGACACTGTAGGTGAGGCGGCTTGAACTAATTAACAACCATCAGTCACACATACAGAGCAGATGCAGTATATGCTTCCCTCATTGATACTGTAGGTGAGGTGGCTTGAACTCATTAACTACCATCAGTCATACACAAAGAGCAGATGCAGTGTAGGCTTCCCTCATGGGTATAGAAGGTGAGACAGCTTAAATTCATTAACTTACCATCAGTCACACACACACAGCAGATGCAGTGTAGGCTTCCCTCATGGGTACTGTAGGTGAGGCTGCTTGAAATCATTAACTACCATCAGTCACACACACAGAGCATATGCAGTGTAGGCTTCCCTCATTGGTACTGTAGGTGAGGCGGCTTGAACTCATTAACTACCATCAGTCACACACACAGAGCAGATGTAGTGTAGGCTTACCCGTGGGTACTGTAGTTGAGGCGGCTTGAACTCGCTAACTACCTTCAGTCACACAAACAGAGCAGATGCAGTGTAAGGTTCCTTCATGGAAACTGTAGATGAGGCGTCTTGATCCCAATAAATACCATCAGTCACACAGACAGAGCAGATGCAGTGTAGGTTTCCCTCATGGGTACTGTAGGTGAGGCGGCTCGTAGTCATTAACTATCTTCAGTCACACATACAGGGCAGATGCAGTGTAGGCTTCCCTCATGAATACTGTAGGTGAGGCGACTTGAATTCATCAGCATACCATCAGTCACTCACACAGAGCAGATGCAGTGTAGGCTTCCATCATGGATACTGTAGTTGAGGCGGCTTGAACTCATTAACTACCATCAGTCACACAAACAGAGTAGATGCAGTGTAGGCTTCCCTCATGGGTACTGTAGGTGAGGCGGGTTGAAGTCATTAACTATCATCAGTCACACACACAGAGCAGATCCAGTGTAAGCTTCCCTCATGGATACTGTAGGTGAGGCAGCTTAAACTCATCAACTTACCATCAGTCACACTGTTGGACCCGGCCTCGTGGCGTGGTCTTAACCCTCTTGGATTGTGCTCGTCCCCCGCACCGGCCTACACGGGCCGCCATTTCAGGCCGCCAGGGACCCCTCCTCCCCTCGAGGTCCCCCTTGGATTGTACCCGTTTTCCTACACCCGCCTCAGCGGCCCCCGTTTCCAGGCCGCACAGGGACCCCTCATCCCTTCGGGGTCCCCCCCATGCTTGCTCCGCGCACCAGCCCACGCAGCCCGGCTCCCTCCGGCCTCGGACCCAGCGAAGCCCCGACATCGAGGCACCAAGATCTGGCCAGGGGGCACCGCATGGCCACTTCACCACTCCCGGAGGAGGAGAGTTTCGATGGGACCCCCACCGTCCCTCAACACCTAGGTGCGATCGTCCTCCGGCCTCCCCGGGCCTGGCGCCTCTCCCGCTGGGCGTCTGGCCTCTCCCAGGCCGGCCTCTCCACCCCCAGGCGCAAGGGTCCGGACATCAAAGGGCTCCAGACCTATATCTGGGGCAACCCTGCAATGGGATAGCAGTTGTATCCCGGAGTCAAGAGCCCTGCTGATGGAATCACGGCTGACCCTACGGAGAAGAACTCTTGCTGACACTACCACGAGCCCTGCTGACTGCGTCGCGGCTCCACCTTATTGAGACAAGGAACCTCACGGAACATCGGAGCCCTGCTGACGCTGTCGCGGCCCAACCTCGTTGAAACCTCCACCAGAGCCCTGCTGACGTCGTCGCGGCTCGAGCTGAACTGAAACACCTTAAGAGCCTTGCTGACCTAGTCGCGGCTCAAGCTCCACGAACTGATCGCCAGAGCCCTGCTGACGCCGTAGCGGCTCGACCACTCCGAGACCCGGAGTCCCTCCAGCTTGAGGATCAAGAACTGGGCCAAGGTACCCTCGTACCCAGCTGCTACTAAAGACTGTCCCGCTACCCTGTCCCTACCAAAGACCTTGAGACTCTTGCGGATCCCTCGATCCCCCCTTGTATATATCGATAACCGTAACTTCCTAAATGCTGATAAAGAATTGCTCGTCTTGATAAACCTCCTCGAGTCCTGTGTGGTGGTGTTACTGTGCTAGTACGGTATGGGAGAAGAACCTCTCCTAGGAGGCTTCTCAGCAGCGCTCGGCTACTTCGTACAGTGTGGGGGCCCCTCTGGGTGGTCTCTCCGACTCCCCCGAGGTCCACCTTCCAACATTTGGTGGCCAGCGACGGGATCCGAGCCGAACGCAGATCATACAAGCAAGTAACCCACTCGCCATCCATCCAGACGAACAGAGACCATGGAGTTACAACCAGAACGATTGGAAGAATACACGCACAAAGAGTTAAAACAGTTCTGCAAGGACAAGGGCATTGTGACCACCGGCCTAGGTACCAAGAAAGAGATGCAGAAAGCCCTGAGAACCTGGCTTGAGTCCGGGGCGGGTCCATCCCAGAGTGAAGGTCCCCTGCCCCTGAATACAGCCACGCCACCAGCACCGACCCCAGCGAACGGAGGGAGAAACAGCCTGGAAACCGGCCTCTCCGCGGAAGAAATACGAGAGCGGGAGAAGGTCCGGACCCATGAGCTAGAGCTCGCACGACTTCGGCTGGACGGCGAACTCCTGCTGGCCGAAAAGAAATTGGCCATGGAACAGCTACGGCTACAAGAGGAGATAGAGGAGAAGAAGCGGCATCGAGAGCTGGAGGAGAAAAGGCTGACCCTCGAAGACGAGCGGGGCCTCAAAGAACTCGAGCTCAAGGCCCAGAAGGGGGAGACCGGCACCCCCAGCAATAGAGACGCTCTGCCGCCCACCGAAGCCAAGGTCCATATTCCCAAAGATGTCGTCAAGGAGTACTATAAAAACTACGACATCCAGCAGTGGTTTAAGGCGTACGAGGTGGCCATGACCTCCCATCGGGTACCCAGAAAGGATTGGGGTGCCGGCCTATGGGGTCGGTTCCTTAGCGAGGGCCGAGACACCCTACTCCAGCTCCCGGAAGAGGTGATGACCTCGTACGACCATATGAAGGAGGCCCTGCTCACCCGCTATGGACTAACCGCGGAAATGTACCGCCAGCGTTTCAGAGACTGCAAGAAAATCCCCGGTACCACGTGGGTAGAGTATGTTGACTTTTTCAGCAGGGCCCTAGAAGCTTGGATCAAGGGGAGCAAGGTCACCACCTACGGGCAGCTGGTCGACCTCATTATTTGGGAACACCTCTCCAACAACTGCTTCGTGGAGCTAAGACAACACCTCCTCGACAGCAAGCTGACCGAGCCACGGAAGCTCGCCGCCGAGGCCGATCGATGGGTCAACACCCGAGTCCCCCGGAGCTCGATGGGGGAGTACCAGCGAAACCCCACCGGACCCCCCCGCCAGCGCGGCGGGGGAGGAGGGTCGAACAGGAATCGGGACATCCCAGCCGGGCTGCCCCGGAGTCCGCCTCGGGGGCCGCATCAGCAACACACCTCCCCGAACCTAGCCCGAAGAGGGACAACGCCAGCCAAAACCGGACCCCGGCCCACGATAACCTGCTACGGCTGCCAACAAACAGGACACTATGCCAGCGACCCTGCCTGCCCCATGAACCGACGAAGTGGGACCAGCGGGCCCCCGCCCCGACAACTAGCGGCTGCCGCCCTGGGAGAAGGGGAGGAAGAGGAAGAACCCTTCGACGGGGGGTCCACTGAGTGGGAGCCGGCGGCCATGTCCCTGGTCTGCCTGGGCAGCCGAGAAATGGTGCCCCGAACACCCATCCCGAGCAACACCCAGAAGTACCAACAGTGGGTCACTATCAATGGACGACAGGCCGAAGCCCTCCGTGACACCGGAGCCAGTGTCACCGCTGTCCGCTGCCACCTGGTGGCCCCCGAACAGATCCTGCCGAATGTGCTATGCCCCGTCCGAACGGCCGACAACAGCGAGAGCATGTGCCAGATGGCCCAGATCCCCTTCGAATGGGGAGGGGTGACGGGCATGCTGAAGGTGACCATCCGCGACGATACTCCGGTGGACTGCCTCCTGGGGAACGACCTCGAGAGTTCCCCCTGGGCTCAAGTGGAGCGGCGAGAGCATCTCCGAATACTAGGACTACCTGAATGGGCCTGCGCCACCACCCGGTCCATGGCCGCCAAGGCCCCCCGTTCATCCATGGCCGCCGACACCGTCGAGCCCGAGGGGCCCGTGCCACCACCTGCCTCCAGCGAGGAAGAAGCAGACACCGATGCCAGACCCACGGTGCCTCCCCCGGACGAGATCGCCTCTCTCGGCACACTCCCGGAGCCTGCCCAATGGCGCCACGACAGGGGCCCCACCAGAGAACAGTTCTTGCGGGGACAGAAGACCTGCCCCTCCCTTGAAGGAGTCCGGCAGCAAGCGGCCTCGCAGGCCAACGGTGACCAGACCGGAACCCACTGGGTCTATTGGGCCGAAGGACTACTGTACAGCGAACAGAAGATTGCAGAACTAGGGGCCAGTAGAACCTTGAAAGGCATGATCAAGGGCCAGGAGGAACCCCTACGGCGGAGATGGGATGTCCTGCTGCCGTGCCTCCTGTTTGCCTATCGGGAGGTCCCGCAGAAGTCCCTGGGGTTCAGCCCTTTCGAATCGTTGTACGGGCATCCAGTCCGAGGACCCCTCAGCCTGGTCGAGGAGGGCTGGGAGACGAAGCCCCGAGATGCCCCTCCCGAAGTCTACAGATACCCCCTGACCCTACGAAACCAGACACAAAGGTTCCTAGCCCTGGCCGAAGCCAACCTTGAGGCCAGCCAAGAAGACATGAAAAGATGGTACGATCAAAACGCCTCTACCATCGAGTTTGAGCCGGGCCAGCAAGTCTGGGTCATGTCACCGGTTGACCCCTGCGCCCTCCAGGACAAATGGACCGGGCCCTTCAAGGTGGTAGAAAAGAAGAGCCCTGTCACCTACCTGATCGACATGGAGTCTCCCCGGAACCCCCTCCGGGTTCTACACGCTAACCGGCTCAAGCCCCACTTTGCCCGGACTGAACTAAGCCTACTGCTAGCGACCGACGACGGGGGCGAAGGCGACTCCGAGCCCCTACCCGACCTCCTGCGGACCAGCGACCACGACGGGACCATCGAAGGCGTCCCACTCGCCTCCTCCCTGACCCCGGAACAGCACCACGACTGTCAGCAACTGTTGCAGCCCTTTGCGGCCCTCTTCTCCCTCACTCCGGGGGTGACTCCATGGTGTGTCCACGACGTCGACCCGGGGAACAGTCCCCCCGTGTGACACAGAGCCTACAGAGTACCAGACCGGGTGCGGGCCTGCATCCAGGCTGAGGTGGTGAAGATGCTGGCCCTCGGGGTCATCGAGCCCTCCGACAGCCCGTGGGCCAGTCCCGTCGTCCTGGTGCCAAAGGCCGCCACACCAGGCACCCCCCGGAGCTACGATTTTGTGTGGACTACCGGGCCCTGAACGCTGTTACCAAGACCGATGCCCATCCTCTTCCCCGGGCCGACAAGCTCATCGACCGCTTAGGGGCAGCCCGCTACCTGAGCACTTTTGACCTCACCGCCGGGTACTGGCAGATCCAGCTCACCACCGGTGCCCAAGAGAGATCCGCTTTCTCCACCCCTGATGGGCACTACCACTTTCAGGTGATGCCCTTCGTCATGAAGAACGCCCCGGCCACCTTCGAGAGACTAGTGAACAAGGTCCTGGCCGGGCTAGAGGCCTTCAGCGCAGCTTATTTAGATGACATTGCCGTATACAGCAGCCACTGGGCTGAGCACCTGGGGCACCTCAAAGAAGTCCTGGCCGCCCTCCAAGGGGCCGGGCTCACGATCAAGGCCAGCAAATGCCAGATAGGCCAAGGATCGGTGACCTATCTGGGCCATCAAGTAGGGAGCGGTCAGGTGGCTCCCCTCCAACCGAAAGTTGATGCCATCCAGGCGTGGGAACCCCCCAGCCCCCAGACAGCTATCCGGGCCTTCATGGGCCTCACCGGGTACTACCGGCGATTCATCAGAGACTATGGGAGCATTGTCGGCCCAAAAAAGCAGCCCAAGAAGGTACACTGGACCCCCCGCTGCCAGACGGCCTTCGAGACTCTCAAAACTGCGATGTGCACGGCCCCCGTGCTACAGGCCCCTGACTACAACAAGGAGTTCGTGGTGCAGGCGGATGCCTCCGAATATGGAATTGGGGCCGTCCTGTCCCAGGTAGATTCGGAGGGACTCGACAGACCCGTGGCCTTCATCAGTCGACGGCTGCTGCCCCGGGAGCAGCGGTGGAGCCCCATCGAGCGGGAGGCCTTCACTGTAGTGTGGGCCCTCAGAAAGCTCCGGCCCTATCTCTTCGGCACCCACTTCCGGGTCCAGACCGACCACCGGCCCTTGTGGTGGTTAATGCAAATGAGGGGCGAGAACCCCAAGCTGCTGCGATGGTCCATCTCGCTGCAAGGGATGGACTTCTCTGTTGAACACCGGCCCGCCAATGACCACGCCAACGCCGACGGCCTGTCCCGCTTCTTCCGCCTCGACGAGGAGAACCCCCAAGGAAATAGGGGACTCTCCCTGCCTTCGGCTGGGGGGGACGCCTGTTGGACCCGGCCTCCTGGCGTGGTCTTAACCCTCTTGGCTTGTGCTCGTCCCCCGCACCGGCCTACACGGGTCGCCATTTCAGGCCGCCAGGGACCCCTCCTCCCTTCGAGGTCCCCCTTGGATTGTACCCGTTTTCCTACACCCGCCTCAGAGGCCCCCGTTTCCAGGCCGCACAGGGACCCCTCATCCCTTTGGGGTCCCCCCCCATGCTTGCTCCACGCACCAGCCCACGCAGCCCGGCTCCCTCCGGCCTCGGCCCCAGCGAAGCCCCGACATCGAGGCACCAAGATCTGGCCAGGGGGCACCGCATGGCCACTTCACCACTCCCGGAGGAGGAGAGTTTCGATGGGACCCCCACCGTCCCTCAACACCTAGGTGCGATCGTCCTCCGGCCTCCCCAGGCCTGGCGCCTCTCCCGCTGGGCGTCTGGCCTCTCCCAGCCCGGCCTCTCCGCCCCCCCAGGCGCAAGGGCTCCAGACCTATATCTGGGGCAACCCCGCAATGGGACGGCAGTTGTATCCCAGAGTCAAGAGCCCTGCTGATGGAATCGCGGCTGACCCTACGGAGAAGAACTCTTGCTGACGCTACCACGAGCCCTGCTGACTGCGTCGCGGCTCCACCTTATTGAGACAAGGAACCTCACGGAACATCGGAGCCCTGCTGACGCTGTCGCGGCCCAACTTCGTTGAAACCTCCACCAGAGCCCAGCTGACGTCGTCGCGGCTCGAGCTGAACTGAAACACCTTAAGAGCCCTGCTGACCTAGTCGCGGCTCAAGCTCCACGAACTGATCGCCAGAGCCCTGCTGACGCCGTCGCGGCTCGACCACTCCGAGACCCGGAGTCCCTCCAGCTTGAGGATCAAGAACTGGGCCAAGGTACTCTCGTACCCAGCTGCTACTAAAGACTGTCCCGCTACCCCGTCCCTACCAAAGACCTTGAGACTCTTGCGGATCCCTCGATCCCCCCTTGTATATATTGATAACCGTAACTTCCTAAATGCTGATAAAGAATTGCTGGTCTTGATAAACCTCCTCGAGTCCTGTGTGGTGGTGTTACTGTGCTAGTATGGTATAGGAGAAGGACCTCTCCTAGGAGGCTTGTCAGCAGCGCTCGGCTACTTCGTACAGTGTGGGGGCCCCTCTGGGTGGTCTCTCCGACTCCCCCGAGGTCCGCCTTCCAACACACACACACAGAGCAGACACAGTGTAGGCGTCCCTTGTGGATACTGTAGGTGAGGCAGCTTGAACTCATTAACTTACCATCAGTCACACACACAGAGGAGATGCAACGTAGACTTCCCTCGTGGATACTGTAGGTGAGGCAGCTTGAGTACATTAACATACCATCAGTCACACACACAGAGCAGATGCAGTGTAGGCTTCCCTCATGGAAATTGTAGGTGAGGCAGTTTGAACTCATATACTACCATCAGTCACACACACAGAGCAGATGTAGTGTAGGTTTCCCTCATGGGTACTGTAGGTGCGGCGGCTTGAACTCATTAACTACCATCAGTCACACACACAGAGCAGACGCAGTGTAGGCGTCCCTTGTGGAAACTGTAGGTGAGGCAGCTTGAACTCATTAACTTACCATCAGTCACACACACAGAGGAGATGCAGTGTAGGCTTCCCTCATGGACACTGTAGGTGAGGCGGCTTGAATTCATTAGCATACCATCAGTCACACACACAGAGCAGATGCAGTGTAGGCTTCCCTCATGGAAATTGTAGGTGAGGCAGTTTGAACTCATATACTACCATCAGTCACACACACAGAGCAGATGCAGTGTAGGTTTCCCTCATGGGTACTGTAGGTGAGGCGGCTTGAATTCATTAGCATACCATCAGTCACACACACAGAGCAGATGTCGTGTAGGCTTCCCTCATGGAAATTGTAGGTGAGGCAGTTTGAACTCATATACTACCATCAGTCACACACACAGAGCAGATGCAGTGTAGGTTTCCCTCATGGGTACTGTAGGTGAGGCGGCTTGAACTCATTAACTACCATCAGTCACACACACAGAGCAGATACAGTCTAGGCTTCCCCGTGGGTACTGTAGTTGAGGCAGCTTGAACTCATTAACTACCATCAGTCACACACAGAGCACATGCAGTGTAGGACTTCCTCATTGATACTGTAGGTGAGGCGGCTTGAACTCATTAACTACCATCAGTCACACACGCAGAGCAGATGCAGTGTAGGCTTCCCTCATGGGTACTGTAGGTGAGGCGGCTTGAAGTCATTAACTATCTTCAGTCACACATACAGAGCAGATACAGTGCAGGCTTCCCTCATGAATACTGTAGGTGAGGAGGCTTGAATTCATTAGCATACCATCAGTCATACACATAGAGCAGATGTAGTGTAAGCTTCCTTCATGGAAATTGTAGGTGAGGCAGTTTGAACTCATTAAATACCATCAGTCACACATACACAGCAGATGCAGTGTTGGCTTCCCTCATGGGTACATTAGGTGAGGCAGCTTGAACTCATTAACTACCATCAGTCACACGCAGAGCAGATGCAGTGTAGGCTTCCCCCATGGGTACTGTAGTTGAGGCAGCTTGAACTCATCGGCATACCATCAGTCACACACACAGAGCAGATGCAGTGTAGGCTTCCCTCATGAATACTGTAGGTGAGGCGGCTTGAATTCATTAGCATACCATCAGTCTCACACACAGAGCAGATGTAGAGTAAGCTTTCTTCATGGAAATTGTAGGTGAGGCAGTTTGAACTCATTAACTACCATCAGTCATACACACAGAGCACATGCAGTGTAGGCCTTCCTCATTGATACTGTTGGTGAGGCGGCTTGAACTCATTAACTACCATCAGTCACACACGCAGAGCAGATGCAGTGTAGGCTTCCCTCATGGGTACTGTAGGTGAGGTGGCTTGAATTCATTAGCATACCATCAGTCTCACACACAGAGCAGATGTAGAGTAAGCTTCCTTCATGGAAATTGTAGGTGAGGCAGTTTGAACTCATTAACTACCATCAGTCATACACACAGAGTAGATGCAGTGTAGGCTTCCCTCATTGATACTGTAGGTGAGGTGGCTTGAACTCATTAACTACCATCAGTCACACACGCAGAGCAGATGTAGTGTAGGCTTACCTCATGGAAACTGTAGGTGAGGCAGTTTGAACTCATTAACTACCATCAGTCATACACATAGAGCAGATGCAGAGTAGGCTTCCCTCATTGATGCTGTAGGTAAGGCGGCTTGAACTCATTAACTACCATCAGTCACACACACAGAGCAGATGCAGTGCAAGCTTCCATCATGGAAACTGTAGGTGAGGCAGCTTGAACTCAATAACTACCATCAGTCACACACACAGAGCAGATGCAGTGTAGGCTTCCCTCATTGATACTATAGGTGAGGCGGCTTGAACTCATCAACTACCATCAGTCGCACACACAGAGCAGATGCAGTGTAGGCTTCCCTCATTGGTACTGTAGGTGAGGCGACTTGATGTCATTAACTATCTTCAGTCACACACACAGAGCAGATGCAGTGTAAGCTTCCTTCATGGAAATTGTAGGTGAGGCAGCTTGAACTCAGTAACTACCATCAGTCACACACACAGAGCAGATGCAGTGTAGGCTTCCCTCATTGATACTGTAGGTGAGGCGGCTTGAACTCATTAACTACCATCAGTCACAAACACAGAGCAGATGCAGTGTAGGCTTCCCTCATGGATACTGTAGGTGATGCCACTTGAGTACATTAATATACTGTTAGAAATGGGATTTCTGGTTGGCTAGGGCTTGCGCCAAAGCCAGGCAGAAACCACCACTCTAGTCAGGGCTGGGGAGTTACACGCCAAAGATAACCCCTGCTCACCCCCTTGGTAGCTTGGCACGAGCAGTCAGGCTTATCTCTGAGGCAATGTGTAAAGCGTTTGCGCGCGCATCCAGCAACAACACCCAAGGCCCACCACAAAGGAAACTCCACACAAGGTATTCTATAAAAATAGCCTTTGTATTATACACAACACATTAGATAAAAACACACACTTTACAATGTGCCAACAGGCACGGGCAGAATTTACAAGGGATTATATATACAGGGGACAGGGCCACATGGACCACTGTCAGGAATTAGCACTTAGAACATAGCACAAATCACCAATGGTAAACATAGGACATAACACAAAGTAACTGTAGAGCACAACCAGTCTCTACTGGCGCAATAATGACCTCAGCGTCATCACACTAGCATCAGGTATAAAACATATCCTGTATCCATCACAGGGGCATAAACCACATTATGCAATTTCTCGCAAGTCTACCGCATTGGACCTAGCCACCTAATTATACCTATACTAGGGGCGTACATAACACAGGGAAGTACATTCTCCCTACCATCAACCTACGCAGGTAAAACAACCTCCTAGGCAGAAAAGACCACATTTAGAGGTACACAACACAGGGTGCGCAAAACATGCTATATACAGTACATTTCCTAGCACCAAAATCACATCAGAGTCCAGGTCGCGCCAGAACCTAAACGTAGCAGCTGCCCACTACTTGCTGGGCAGCTGGGGACACGCACAGGCCCTAAACGCTGCAGCTGGCACTAAGTGCTGCGCAGCTGTGGAAGTAAAATGAGGCATGGGCCCTCCAATGGTCCTTGATACACTGTCACAACGTTGGAGCCACCTAGGCTCTACACACACCATGTCCCCAAACGCTGCAGCTACACGGAGCTCCTAGACACACAAGGCCCGTGGGAGTCCCTCTGGGCCCTAAACAGATACTGCTGGCCGGCGTGGGAGTCCCTCTGGGCTCTGTAAAATAATCATGCCCCCAGCGATGGAGCTACACGGAGCTCTTAGCCAAAATGCCCCCGTTCGTTGGAGCGTCTAGCGCTCTAATTACTCATGCCCCCTGAGCCTTCGTGGCTCAAGACACAGTGCCCCCAACGTTGGAGCCCCGTGGCTCAAGACATCAATCGTTGGAGCGCCCACTGCCATGCGGGGCCGCTCTGACCCTGCCTCCCCCCATCCGGACTCGCTCAGGTCATTCACCGGCTGGGGGGGGGGGGCAGCTTCTTCTTCTCCGGTCTATGGCGATCTCTGGCTCCGCCCGGTCCCTCTTCTGGGACCGGGACTTTCCTCCTCGGCGGCTGCCACCTCGGGGCTCTCCCTCGCTCAGGGGAGCCCCGCATCTCACCCGGTGCCGGAAAACTCTCTCGCGGGGCTTCCCTTCCGTCCTGGAAGCCCCGCCCATGATGTCCCAGCCCTGCCTGTCTTCCGGGTCGCGCTGGGCAGCGACCCGGAAGAGACTCGATGTGCGGCTCGGCCGCGGCGGTGATCCCTCTAAGGCGGAGAACGCGGGGCGGGCACCCGCTGCGAATTACACTTACAACGCGGCTCCGTAGATCCGCCCATACATCGGAACAAGCGGGGTAGGCTCCCGCCATCACAGGCAATACAATGCGGGGTGGGCACCCGCCACGTGAACAACGGAAGCGGGGTGGACCCGCAAATCAAGCCACGAGCGGGGTGGGCACCCGAAACAACATAACATAAGCGGGGTGGCACCCGCAATCAAGGCATCATGGGGGGAATCCTCACGATGGGGATTCCCTCACCCAGGGTGGCAGCAGAGCGCTGCGCAGCCCCCAGGCTCTCCTCCTTTGGGGGAAAAGCAAGTCAAAGCGCTCCTAGTGCGCAGAAAAGGCTGCACAAAGTTTTGGGCAAAGTCAAAGGGGGAAAACGGTCCCAGATGTCCTGGCACAAAGAAATGGAGCAGCAAAGCTCCCAGCAAAGAGGCCCCTAGAAAGTAAGGGGCAATGGCCAAAAAGAACGGTCCCAGAAGTCCTCCGGCGTCCAGGGCATCCAGGGGCTGGGCAGGGCCCACGGAGGCAAGCCTTCCCCTGGGCCCCAGCAGCAGCACGCCCCTGGTAGATTCAAGTGCAGAACAAGAACATTTTGTAAGGGGACACAGCCCCTTTTTATACACCAAATCCCTTTGTTCTGGGTTCAGGGTGAGGGGGAAAACCAGTCGCAGCTGGTTGGGGAGCACCCTTGATGTGCTCAGCCCCTCACTCTATTCACTGGCAGGGCTAGGGTCGTCAGTCGCACCACAGGGGGCGGAGCCAGCATTGTGTGGGGAAAACCCTGCCCTATTCAGGACCCAGGTGTACTCCTCCCACCCATCTAGCTGCTGATCTCCCCATTCACCACTGGGTGACTCATCCTGACTCTGGGGAATCCCTAGCCCGTCACATGACCTCAACCAGCCAATCACGCGACAAGGCGCACATTTTTACACTGCACACCGAAGTGCCCACTTCTAGAAGTGGCACTTCCACACTAGGTACATGCACGCCGCACACATCATCGCGCAGCATTCAATCACACGAGTCCGCACATACCAAACTCGGGCCTGCACACCCCACACATCAGGAACTACTAGGGACACATACATTCCCCATGCATTCCTATGGGAGGGCAGGCCTATCTCACCACATGCACTCAGAGCGCGCACGCACTTTACCCTGGGACACAGGGAAAGTGCGCAGAAACCAAAAATCACCACCCCAAGTCACCAATAAAAAGCAAAAAGTTCAGGGGTGAACCTGCCAGAAGGGCCAAGTCCAACATATACCATCAGTCACACACACAGAGCAGATGCAGTGTAGGCTTCCCTCATGGATACTGTATGTGAGGCGTCTTGAACTCATTAACTTCCGTCAGTCATATACACAAAGCAGATGCAGTGTAGGCTTCCCTCACTGATTCTGTAGGTGAAGCGGCTTGAACTCATTAACTACCATCAGTCACACACACAGAGCAGATGCAGTGTAGGATTCCCTCATTGACACTGTAGTTGAGGCAGCTTGAACTCATCGGCATACCATCAGTCACACACACAGAGCAGATGCAGTGCAGGCCTCCCTCATGGGTACTGTAGGTGAGGCTACTTAAACTCATTAACTACCATCAGTCACACATACAGAGCAGGTGCAGTGTAGGCTTCCCTTATGGATACTGTAGGTGAGGCGGCTTGAAGTCATTAACAGTCTTCAGTCACACATACAGAGCAGATGCAGCGCAGGCGTCCGTCATTGATACTGCAGGTGAGGCGGCTTGAACTCATTAACTACCATCAGTCATACACACAGAGCAGATGCAGTGTTGGCTTCCCTCATCGATACTGTAGGTGAGGCGTCTTGAACTCATTAACTTCCGTCAGTCATATACACAGAGTAGATGCAGTGTAGGCTTCCCTCATGGGTACTGTAGGTGTGGCGGCTTGAAGTCATAAACAATCTTCAGTCACACATACAGAGCAGATGCAGTGTAAGCTTCCTTCATGGATACTGTAGGTGAGGCGGCTTGAACTCATTAAATAACATCAGTCACACACACAGAGTTGATGCAGTGTAGGCTTCCCTCATGAATACTGTAGGTGAGGCAGCTTGAAGTCATTAACTATCTTCAGTCACACATACAGAGCAGATGTAGAGTAGGCTTCCCTCATGAATACTGTAGGTGAGGCGGCTTGAATTCATTATCATACCATCAGTCACACACACAGAGCAGATGTAGTGTAGGCTTCCCTCATGGAAACTATAGGTGAGGCAGTTTGAACTCATTAAGTACCATCAGTCACACACAAAGAGCAGATGCAGTGTAGGCTTCCCTCATTGACACTGTAGGTGAGGCGGCTTGAACTCATTAACTACCATCAGTCACACACACAGAGCAGACGCAGTGTAGGCGTCCCTCATTGACACTGTAGGTGAGGCAGCTTGAACTCATTAACTTACCATCAGTCACACACACAGAGCAGATGCAGTGTAGGCTTCCCTCATTGACACTGTAGGTGAGGCAGCTTGAACTCATTAACTTACCATCAGTCACACATACAGAGCAGATGCAGTGTAAGCTTCCCTCATTGATGCTGTAGGTAAGGCGGCTTGAACTCATTAACTACCATCAGTCACACACACAGAGCCGATGCAGTGTAGGCTTCCCTCATTGATACTGTCGGTGAGGTGGCTTGAACTCATCGGCATACCATCAGTCACACACACAGAGCAGATGCAGTGCAGGCCTCCCTCATGGGTACTGTAGGTGAGGCTACTTAAACTCATTAACTACCATCAGTCACACATACAGAGCAGGTGCAGTGTAGGCTTCCCTTATGGATACTGTAGGTGAGGCGGCTTGAACTCATTAACTATCATCAGTCACACACACAGAGCAGATCCAGTGTAATCTTCCCTCATGGATACTGTAGGTGAGGCAGCTTAAACTCATCAACTTACCATCAGTCACACACACAGAGCAGACGCAGTGTAGGCGTCCCTTGTGGATACTGTAGGTGAGGCAGCTTGAGTACATTTACATACCATCAGTCACACACACAGAGCAGATGCAGTGTAGGCTTCCCTCATGAATACTGTAGTTGAGGAAGCTTGAACTCATCGGCATACCATCAGTCACACACACAGAGCAGATGCAGTGCAAGCTTCCATCATGGAAACTGTAGGTGAGGCAGCTTGAACTCAATAACTACCATCAGTCACACACACAGAGCCGATGCAGTGTAGGATTCCCTCATGGATACTGTAGTTGAGGAAGCTTGAACTCATCGGCATACCATCAGTCACACACACAGAGCAGATGCAGTGCAAGCTTCCATCATGGAAACTGTAGGTGAGGCAGCTTGAACTCAATAACTACCATCAGTCACACACACAGAGCAGATGCAGTGTAGGCTTCCCTCATTGATACTATAGGTGAGGCGGCTTAAACTCATTAACTACCATCAGTCGCACACACAGAGCAGATGCAGTGTAGGCTTCCCTCATTGGTACTGTAGGTGAGGCGACTTGATGTCATTAACTATCTTCAGTCACACATACAGAGCAGATGCAGTGTAGGCTTCCCTCATGAATACTGTAGGTGAGGCGGCTTGAATTCATTAGCATACCATCATTCACACACAAAGAGCAGATGTAGTGTAGGCTTCCCTCATGGAAACCGTAGGTGAGGCAGTTTGAACTCATTAACTACTATCAGTCATACACACAGAGTAGATGCGGTGTAGGCTTATTGATGGATACTGTAGGTGAGGCGGCTTGAACTCATCAGCATACCATCAGTCACACACACAGAGCAGATGCAGTGTAGGCTTCCCTCATTGATACTGTAGGTGAGGCGGCTTGAACTCATTAACTACCATCAGTCCTACACACAGAGCAGATGCAGTGTAGGCTTCCCTCATGGATACTGTAGGTGATGCCACTTGAGTACATTAATATACTGTTAGAAATGGGATTTCTGGTTGGCTAGGGCTTGCGCCAAAGCCAGGCAGAAACCACCACTCTAGTCAGGGCTGGGGAGTTACACGCCAAAGATAACCCCTGCTCACCCCCTTGGTAGCTTGGCACGAGCAGTCAGGCTTATCTCTGAGGCAATGTGTAAAGCGTTTGCGCGCGCATCCAGCAACAACACCCAAGGCCCACCACAAAGGAAACTCCACACAAGGTATTCTATAAAAATAGCCTTTGTATTATACACAACACATTAGATAAAAACACACACTTTACAATGTGCCAACAGGCACGGGCAGAATTTACAAGGGATTATATATACAGGGGACAGGGCCACATGGACCACTGTCAGGAATTAGCACTTAGAACATAGCACAAATCACCAATGGTAAACATAGGACATAACACAAAGTAACTGTAGAGCACAACCAGTCTCTACTGGCGCAATAATGACCTCAGCGTCATCACACTAGCATCAGGTATAAAACATATCCTGTATCCATCACAGGGGCATAAACCACATTATGCAATTTCTCGCAAGTCTACCGCATTGGACCTAGCCACCTAATTATACCTATACTAGGGGCGTACATAACACAGGGAAGTACATTCTCCCTACCATCAACCTACGCAGGTAAAACAACCTCCTAGGCAGAAAAGACCACATTTAGAGGTACACAACACAGGGTGCGCAAAACATGCTATATACAGTACATTTCCTAGCACCAAAATCACATCAGAGTCCAGGTCGCGCCAGAACCTAAACGTAGCAGCTGCCCACTACTTGCTGGGCAGCTGGGGACACGCACAGGCCCTAAACGCTGCAGCTGGCACTAAGTGCTGCGCAGCTGTGGAAGTAAAATGAGGCATGGGCCCTCCAATGGTCCTTGATACACTGTCACAACGTTGGAGCCACCTAGGCTCTACACACACCATGTCCCCAAACGCTGCAGCTACACGGAGCTCCTAGACACACAAGGCCCGTGGGAGTCCCTCTGGGCCCTAAACAGATACTGCTGGCCGGCGTGGGAGTCCCTCTGGGCTCTGTAAAATAATCATGCCCCCAGCGATGGAGCTACACGGAGCTCTTAGCCAAAATGCCCCCGTTCGTTGGAGCGTCTAGCGCTCTAATTACTCATGCCCCCTGAGCCTTCGTGGCTCAAGACACAGTGCCCCCAACGTTGGAGCCCCGTGGCTCAAGACATCAATCGTTGGAGCGGCCCACTGCCATGCGGGGCCGCTCTGACCCTGCCTCCCCCCATCCGGACTCGCTCAGGTCATTCACCGGCTGGGGGGGGGGCAGCTTCTTCTTCTCCGGTCTATGGCGATCTCTGGCTCCGCCCGGTCCCTCTTCTGGGACCGGGACTTTCCTCCTCGGCGGCTGCCACCTCGGGGCTCTCCCTCGCTCAGGGGAGCCCCGCATCTCACCCGGTGCCGGAAAACTCTCTCGCGGGGCTTCCCTTCCGTCCTGGAAGCCCCGCCCATGATGTCCCAGCCCTGCCTGTCTTCCGGGTCGCGCTGGGCAGCGACCCGGAAGAGACTCGATGTGCGGCTCGGCCGCGGCGGTGATCCCTCTAAGGCGGAGAACGCGGGGCGGGCACCCGCTGCGAATTACACTTACAACGCGGCTCCGTAGATCCGCCCATACATCGGAACAAGCGGGGTAGGCTCCCGCCATCACAGGCAATACAATGCGGGGTGGGCACCCGCCACGTGAACAACGGAAGCGGGGTGGACCCGCAAATCAAGCCACGAGCGGGGTGGGCACCCGAAACAACATAACATAAGCGGGGTGGCACCCGCAATCAAGGCATCATGGGGGGAATCCTCACGATGGGGATTCCCTCACCCAGGGTGGCAGCAGAGCGCTGCGCAGCCCCCAGGCTCTCCTCCTTTGGGGGAAAAGCAAGTCAAAGCGCTCCTAGTGCGCAGAAAAGGCTGCACAAAGTTTTGGGCAAAGTCAAAGGGGGAAAACGGTCCCAGATGTCCTGGCACAAAGAAATGGAGCAGCAAAGCTCCCAGCAAAGAGGCCCCTAGAAAGTAAGGGGCAATGGCCAAAAAGAACGGTCCCAGAAGTCCTCCGGCGTCCAGGGCATCCAGGGGCTGGGCAGGGCCCACGGAGGCAAGCCTTCCCCTGGGCCCCAGCAGCAGCACGCCCCTGGTAGATTCAAGTGCAGAACAAGAACATTTTGTAAGGGGACACAGCCCCTTTTTATACACCAAATCCCTTTGTTCTGGGTTCAGGGTGAGGGGGAAAACCAGTCGCAGCTGGTTGGGGAGCCCCCTTGATGTGCTCAGCCCCTCACTCTATTCACTGGCAGGGCTAGGGTCGTCAGTCGCACCACAGGGGGCGGAGCCAGCATTGTGTGGGGAAAACCCTGCCCTATTCAGGACCCAGGTGTACTCCTCCCACCCATCTAGCTGCTGATCTCCCCATTCACCACTGGGTGACTCATCCTGACTCTGGGGAATCCCTAGCCCGTCACATGACCTCAACCAGCCAATCACGCGACAAGGCGCACATTTTTACACTGCACACCGAAGTGCCCACTTCTAGAAGTGGCACTTCCACACTAGGTACATGCACGCCGCACACATCATCGCGCAGCATTCAATCACACGAGTCCGCACATACCAAACTCGGGCCTGCACACCCCACACATCAGGAACTACTAGGGACACATACATTCCCCATGCATTTCTATGGGAGGGCAGGCCTATCTCACCACATGCACTCAGAGCGCGCACGCACTTTACCCTGGGACACAGGGAAAGTGCGCAGAAACCAAAAATCACCACCCCAAGTCACCAATAAAAAGCAAAAAGTTCAGGGGTGAACCTGCCAGAAGGGCCAAGTCCAACATATACCATCAGTCACACACACAGAGCAGATGCAGTGTAGGCTTCCCTCATGGATACTGTAGGTGAAGCGGCTTGAACTCATTAACTACCATCAGTCATATACACAAAGCAGATGCAGTGTAGGCTTCCCTCACTGATTCTGTAGGTGAAGCGGCTTGAACTCATTAACTACCATCAGTCACACACACAGAGCAGATGCAGTGTAAGCTTCCCTCATGGGTACTGTAGGTGAGGCGGCTTGAAGTCATTAACAGTCTTCAGTCACACATACAGAGCAGATGCAGCGCAGACGTCCGTCATTGATACTGCAGGTGAGGCGGCTTGAACTCATTAACTACCATCAGTAATACACACAGAGCAGATGCAGTGTTGGCTTCCCTCATCGATACTGTAGGTGAGGCGTCTTGAACTCATTAACTTCCGTCAGTCATATACACAGAGTAGATGCAGTGTAGGCTTCCCTCATGGAAACTATAGGTGAGGCAGTTTGAACTCATTAAGTACCATCAGTCATACACACAGAGCAGATGCAGTGTAGGCTTCCCTCATTGACACTGTAGGTGAGGCGGCTTGAACCCATCAACTACCATCAGTCACACACACAGAGCAGACGCAGTGTAAGCTTCCCTCATGGGTACTGTAGGTGAGGCGGCTTGAAGTCATTAACAATCTTCAGTCACACATACAGAGCAGATGCAGCGCAGACGTCCGTCATTGATACTGCAGGTGAGGCGGCTTGAACTCATTAACTACCATCAGTAATACACACAGAGCAGATGCAGTGTTGGCTTCCCTCATCGATACTGTAGGTGAGGCGTCTTGAACTCATTAACTTCCGTCAGTCATATACACAGAGTAGATGCAGTGTAGGCTTCCCTCATGGAAACTATAGGTGAGGCAGTTTGAACTCATTAAGTACCATCAGTCACACACACAGAGCAGATGTAGTGTAGGCTTCCCTCATGGAAACTATAGGTGAGGCAGTTTGAACTCATTAAGTACCATCAGTCATACACACAGAGCAGATGCAGTGTAGGCTTCCCTCATTGACACTGTAGGTGAGGCGGCTTGAACCCATCAACTACCATCAGTCACACACACAGAGCAGACGCAGTGTAGGCGTCCCTTGTGGATACTGTAGGTGAGGCAGCTTGAACTCATTAACTTACCATCAGTCACACACACAGAGCAGATGCAGTGTAGGCTTCCCTCATTGATGCTGTAGGTAAGGCGGCTTGAACTCATTAACTACCATCAGTCACACACACAGAGCCGATGCAGTGTAGGCTTCCCTCATTGATACTGTAGTTGAGGCGGCTTGAACTCATCGGCATACCATCAGTCACACACACAGAGCCGATGCAGTGTAGGCTTCCCTCATGGATACTGTAGGTGAGGCGGCTTGAATTCATCAACTTACCATCAGTCACACACACAGAGCAGATGCAGTGTAGGCTTCCCTCATTGATACTGTAGGTGAGGCGGCTTGAACTCATTAACATACCATCAGTCACAAACACAGAGCAGATGCAGTGTAGGCTTCCCTCATGGAAATTGTAGGTGAGGCAGTTTGAACTCATTAACATACCATCAGTCACACACACAGAGCAGATGCAGTGTAGGCGTCCCTTATGGGTACTGTAGGTGAGGCGGCTTGAACTCATTAACTGCCATCAGTCACACACACAGAGCAGATGCAGTCAAGGCTTCCCCGTGGGTACTGTAGTTGAGGCAGCTTGAACTCATTAACTACCATCAGTCACACACACAGAGCAGACACAGTGTAGGCGTCCCTTGTGGATACTGTAGGTGAGGCAGCTTGAACTCATTAACTTACCATCAGTCACACACACAGAGCAGATGTAGTGTAGGCTTCGCTCATGGAAATTGTAGGTGAGGCAGTTTGAACTCATATACTACCATCAGTAAAACACACAGAGCAGATGCAGTGTAGGTTTCCCTCATGGGTACTGTAGGTGAGGCAGCTTGAACTCATTAACTACCATCATTCACACACACAGAGCAGATACAGTCTAGGCTTCCCCGTGGGTACTGTAGTTGAGGCAGCTTGAACTCATTAACTACCATCAGTCTCACACACAGAGCAGATGTAGTGTAAGCTTCCTTCATGGAAATTGTAGGTGAGGCAGTTTGAACTCATTAACTACCATCAGTCACACACACAGAGCAGATGCAGTGTAGGCTTCCCCCATGGGTACTGTAGTTGAGGCAGCTTGAACTCATCGGCATACCATCAGACACACACACAGAGCAGATGCAGTGTAAGCTTCCATCATGGAAACTGCAGGTGAGGCGGCTTGAACTCATTAACTACCATCAGTCACACATACAGAGCAGATGCAGTGTAGGCTTCCCTCATGGGTACTGTAGGTGAGGCGGCTTGAAGTCATTAACAATCTTCAGTCACACATACAGAGCAGATGCAGTGTAGGCTTCCCTCATGAATACTGTAAGTGAGGTGGCTTGAATTCATTACTATACCATCAGTCACACACACAGAGCAGATGTAGTGTAGGCTTCCCTCATTGAAACTGTAGGTGAGGCGGCTTGAACTCATTAACTACCATCAGTCACACACACAGAGCCGATGCAGTGTAGGCTTCCCCCGTTGGTACTGTAGTTGAGGAAGCTTGAACTCATTAACTTCCGTCAGTCACACACACAGAGCAGATGCAGTGTAGGCTTCCCTCATGGGTACTGTAGGTGAGGCAGCTTGAACTCATTAACTACCATCAGTCACACACACAAAGTAGATGCAGTGTAGCCTTCCTGATGGATACTGTAGGTGAGGCAGCTTGAACTCATCAGCATATCATCAGTCACACACACAGAGCAGATGCAGTGTAGGCTTCCCTCATGGATACTGTAGGTGATGCCACTTGAGTACATTAATATACCATCAGTCACACACACAGAGCAGATGCAGTGTAGGCTTCCCTCATTGATACTGTAGGTGAGGTGGCTTGAACTCATTAACTACCATCAGTCACACACACAGAGCAGATGCAGTGTAAGCTTCCCTCATGGGTACTGTAGGTGTGGCGGCTTGGAGTCATTAACAATCTTCAGTCACACATACAGAGCAGATGCAGCGCAGATGTCCCTCATTGATACTGCAGGTGAGGCGGCTTGAACTCATTAACTACCATCAGTCACACACACAGAGCAGATGCAGTGTAAGCTTCCCTCATGGGTACTGTAGGTGTGGCGGCTTGAAGTCATTAACAATCTTCAGTCACACATACAGAGCAGATGCAGCGCAGACGTCCCTCATTGATACTGCAGGTGAGGCGGCTTGAACTCATTAACTTCCGTCAGTCATATACACAGAGCAGATGCAGTGTAGGCTTCCCTCATTGATACTGTAGTTGAGGAAGCTTGAACTCATTAACTACCATCAGTCATATACACAGAGCAGATGCAGTGTAAGCTTCCTTCATGGAAATTGTAGGTGAGGCAGCTTGAACTCATTAACTTCCGTCAGTCATATACACAGAGCAGATGCAGTGTAGGCTTCCCTCATTGATACTGTAGGTGAGGCGGCTTGAACTCATTAACTACCATCAGTCACACACACAGAGCATATGCAGTGTAGGCTTCCCTCATGGAAACTGTAGGTGATGCCACTTGAGTACATTAATATACCATCAGTCACACACACAGAGCAGATGCAGTGTAGGCTTCCCTCATGGATACTGTAGGTGAGGCAGCTTGAACTCATTAACTACCATCAATCACACACACAGAGCAGATGCAGTGTAGGCTTCCTGATGGGTACTGTAGGTGAGGTGGCTTGAACTCATTAACTACCACTAGTCACACACACAGAGCAGATGCAGTGTAAGCTTCCCTCATGGGTACTGTAGGTGAGGCGGCTTGAAGTCATCAACTTACCATCAGTCACACACACAGAGCAGACGCAGCGCAGACGTCCCTCATTGATACTGCAGGTGAGGCGGCTTGAACTCATTAACTACCATCAGTCATACAGAAAGAGCAGATGCAGTGTAAGCTTGCTTCATGGATACTGTAGGTGAGGCGTCTTGAACTCATTAACTTCCGTCAGTCATATACACAGAGCAGATGCAGTGTAGGCTTCCCTCATGGGTACTGTAGGTGTGGCGGCTTGAAGTCATTAACAATCTTCAGTCACACATACAGAGCAGATGCAGTGTAAGCTTGCTTCATGGATACTGTAGGTGAGGCGGCTTGAATTCATTAGCATACCATCAGTCACACACACAGAGCAGATGCTGTGTAGGCTTCCCTCATTGATACTGTAGGTGAGGCGGCTTGAACTCATTAACTACCATCAGTCACACACACAGAGCAGATGCTGTGCAGGCTTCCCTCATGAATACTGTAAGTGAGGTGGCTTGAATTCATTACTATACCATCAGTCACACACACAGAGCAGATGTAGTGTAGGCTTCCCTCATTGCAACTGTAGGTGAGGCGGCTTGAACTCATTAACTTCCATCAGTCACACACACAGAGCAGATGCAGTGTAAGCTTCCCTCATGGGTACTGTAGGTGAGGCGTCTTGAACTCATTAACTTCCGTCAGTCATATACACAGAGCAGATGCAGTGTAAGCTTCCCTCATGGGTACTGTAGGTGTGGCGGCTTGAAGTCATTAACAATTTTCAGTCACACATACAGAGCAGATGCAGCGCAGACGTCCCTCATTGATACTGCAGGTGAGGTGGCTTGAACTCATTTAATAACATCAGTCACACACACAGAGGAGATGCAGTGTAGGCTTCGATCATGAATACTGTAGGTGAGGCGGCTTGAACTCATTAACTACCATCAGTCATACACACAGAGCAGATGCAGTGTAGGCTTCCCTCATGGAAACTATAGGTGAGGCAGTTTGAACTCATTAAGTACCATCAGTCATACACACAGAGCAGATGCAGTGTAGACTTCCCTCATTGACACTGTAGGTGATGCGGCTTGAACTCATTAACTACCATCAGTCACACACAAAGAGCAGATGCAGTGTAGGCTTCCCTCATGAATACTGTTGGTGAGGCAGCTTGAATTCATTAGCATTCCAACAGTCACACACACAGAGCCGATGCAGTGTAGGCTTCCCCCGTTGGTACTGTAGTTGAGGAAGCTTGAACTCATTAACTACCATCAGTCACACACACAGAGCAGATGCAGTGTAAGCTTCCTTCATGGAAATTGCAGGTGAGGCGGCTTGAACTCATTAATTACCATCAGTCACACACACAGAGCAGATGCAGTGTAGGCTTCCCTCATGGGTACTGTAGGTGTGGCGGCTTGAAGTCATTAACAATCTTCAGTCACACATACAGAGCAGATGCAGTGTAGGCTTCCCTCATGGAAACTGTAGGTGAGGCAGCTTGAATTCATTAGCATACCATCAGTCACACACACAGAGCAGATGCAGTGTAAGCTTCCCTCATGGATACTGTATGTTAGGCGGCTTGAACTCATTAACAATCTTCAGTCACACATACAGAGCAGATGCAGCGCAGACGTCCCTCATTGAAGCTGTAGGTGAGGCGTCTTGAACTCATTAACTTCCGTCAGTCATATACACAGAGCAGATGCAGTGTAGGCAATGTTCCCTCTAATTTTTCTTTCTTATGTGCGGCAATAATAATGTTGGTGTGCACTCTTTTACTGCCTCTGTGCGCAACAGAGTGATAAGATGTGCAACAAGGCAAGTCGATCCGCTACCACTTATAGGTACATAACAAGCATTGGCACTGTCAATAAGCCTTGCTTTTAATTTAAAGTGACTTCTTGGCCACTGATTGGTTTAAGAACTGAACAAGTCATCACACAGGCACCCTGTCAATCATCCTTGCACTTGTGTATCCATAAATCACTTATTCGTTCTTGCATTCACCAACTTACACAACCACAATACAGCACATACACAAGTTGAGCCACATTTGCAAGATAAATTGAAAGAATAAAAGTAGAAAAAATACATGTTATCGACTAAAAATGGCAGACATATGTGTGCAGTAATAAAGTTAAACAAAGCAGCTCATTTCTTGCCCTCTGTTTTTGACTTCACTGCTCGTATCTTGCCCTCTTTTTGCAAAGTCATGCATTATAGCGCCTCAGCAGTAAAGCTGAGAGCGCTGCTATAACTATAAAGCACCACACAAGCTGCAATGGCGGCACACGGTGTGCGCTGCTGCCGGCAAACGAAGGGTGCTCTTTGGCTGAGCTATAGCTTAGTTCAGCTGTACAGAGTGGTGTGCTACAATGTTACAAAGTTACAAATACACCAACGTGCCGCGATATCCCTGACGTCAGAGGAGGACGGGTCAGAGCCCAATTGCTACCTAGTGTCTCGACTGACAAGTGACTTTAGGTGGGCCTGGCTCCAGCTTCCTGAGGCGGGAACGGGTAGGCCGCCATGCAGATCAAAATTCGCTGATGGAGCAATCGTGATACCGTCCCCATGGCTGACTGCCGTAAACAATAATGGCTTACTTTTAGTACCTTGCACACCTGCGGAATCCAGCAGCTGCTACTGGACCCGGCCCCTCCTGCGCCATCATGGATACATGTGTGTAAACAGGGCTGAGCAGAGGAATCATTGCAACAAGACTGAGCCAGTGAGTCCACGGTACTCAGCATAATCATTGCTTACGGCCAGCGGGGCCACCAATCACCGTTGTCTGTGTTCCCAGTCAGGTCAGTGTTTATTTTATATTGATATATCCTCATGGCCTGTGTTCCGCTGTGCCTTGGTGTCTCTCTGTGGAGCCTTGGGAGAGCGGGTATCTGAAGCGGTATGTGGCTTGTTTTATTTCTTGGTCAAGCAGCCCCTGTCCCCTCCGTTTCTTGACAGTGCCAGGTCGCTCTTCCTTACATGCAGAGGGGGAAAAGTCAGAAGCTGCACATGAAGGTGGATTCTTCACTTAGTTAATTCAGAAAACCTCAGTCTGCCCGGCCGGCCAGATCAGCTATCACAGCACAGCAAACCCTCTCCCATAGGGAACGAATATTTATTGGAGCGTCTTGTTAAATAGCGTAGGCTGTGTCCGGTTTATTCTTGCTGCCCAATTAAATGGCACAGTTTACTTTCGATTAGGGCATCTTCTTAAAATACAAAGAATTTCGAGCAATTATCCTAATGGAAACGGACAGTGCAAACTTAGGTAAACTGCTCAACCAATTGTACGTGTACAGTGCCTTCCCATAAGATACAGCTGCCTGTTTAGTTGTGAAATTCCCCCGCAATCCTCTGCTGATGCTAATACTGTATTTAGACACTTATTTGCCCATGTCGCTGTGTGTGAGTCAGCGAGTCACGCAGCTTTCAGTGTGCCTTATCTTTTGTCTGCAATTTTGGCTAGAGATGATAAAGAGAAGTCGGTTAAATTCCTTATGTTTTGCAGCCGTTAACTTAGTTTCTCGTTGCTCAAATGGGTGATCTTTCTGATATTTATGTGTTCCCCTTGTCTTCATTGCTTGATTTTGCTCGCGATAAACTGAAATGAATGCCATTAGTTTAGGAAACAATAACACCTGTTATATAGAGAAGTGAGAAGCGCCAAAAGTGCTGTGAAAAATGCTATATGAAAATCAACGTATTATTATGGGTTCTCTAGTAAAGCACATTTTACTAGTTTCCTTTTCAGTGTTGGAGTCTATATTTTTTATTGGACCTAAAAAATAAGTATGGTGCCGCATCTTAAATACATGGGCTTTCACACCACTCAACTTCCTATGCCAGACCAGTAAAATGAATCACATACGAAAACGAATATGCAGGCATCATTTTCAGATCAGTTGAGAGACAAAAAAACGTATCTGACACAGCATGTAATGCTATCGCTCTCTGTTATATGAGAGAGATTTAGCAATACAAATTTTTTGGATCGATATATTTATTGGTATAGTAGATAAATATATTTTGTTTTACTTTCTGAATGTAATCGATTTCGGTTAACGGCACCGCTGTCCTGATTAACGGCAGTCTAATTATATTTTACACCTCCTTTTACTTCACTTTAAAAGCTTGAAAGATTTCTTATATACTTTTAGCAAAAAATATTCTCAATTTTATTTATAATGACATTCTCTGTGTCACTAATAGTCATTGAAATGCACTCATTATTACTCTAAAATCACGAAGATGTCACACATGGCAATCTAAAACCTTGGCAGCTATGTGGAGGAGCCAGAGGTCCGTGGACTTTGCAAACGGGACTCGGGTTGCAGAGAAAGCTCTGGGAATACTCTCCCTCTGTTGAATGACAGCGTTGCAGGCATTTAAACGTCCACCATTAGCATTTCTAAAGACGAAAAACACGTCTTTAGAAATGCATTTGGAAGCACAGCAGCAACACCATCAGCCGCACTTCAGAGGCTCCAGTGAAGTATTTACTGAATGCGTGGAATCCTTTGAAGTGCGCGCTGATTTTATGTGTCTGCGCGGAGGGAAGCCTAGGTGTGCGCGCCCGCTCAGGCGCGCATGTTAGAGGGAACCATGAGTGTAGGCTTCTCTCATGGAAACTGTAGGTGAGGCAGCTTGAACTCATCAGCATACCATCAGTCACACACACAAAGCAGATGTAGTGTCGGCTTCCCTCATTGATACTGTAGGTGAGGCGGCTTGAACTCATTAACTACCATCAGTCACACACACAGAACAGATGTAGTGTAGGCTTCCCTCATGGATACTGTAGGTTACGCGGCTTGAACTCATTAGCATACCATCAGTCACACACGCAGAGCAGACGCAGCGCAGACGTCCCTCATTGAAGCTGTAGGTGAGGCGTCTTGAACTCATTAACTTCCGTCAGTCATATACACAGAGCAGATGCTGTGTAGGCTTCCCTCATGGGTACAGTAGGTGAGGCAGTTTGAACTCATTAACTACCATCAGTCACACATACAGAGCAGGTGCAGTGTAGGCTTCCCTTATTGATACTGTAGGTGAGGCGGCTTGAACTCATTAACTACCATCAGTCGCACACACAGAGCAGATGCAGTGTAGGCTTCCCTCATGGAAACCATAGGTGAGGCAGTTTGAACTCATTAACTACCATCAGTCATACACACAGTGTAGATGCAGTGTGGCCTTCCTGATGGTGAGTGTAGGTGAGGCAGCTTGAACTCATCAGCATACCATCAGTCACACACACAGAGCAGATGCAGTGTAGGCTTCCCTCATTGATACTGTAGGTGAGGCGGCTTGAACTCATTAACTACCATCAGTCACATACACAGAGCAGATGCAGTGTAGGCTTCCCTCATGGGTACTGTAGGTGTGGCGGCTTGAAGTCATTAACAATCTTCAGTCACACATACAGAGCAGATGCAGTGTAAGCTTCCTTCATGGATACAGTAGGTGAGGTGGCTTGAACTCATTAAATAACATCAGTCACACATACAGAGCAGATGCAGTATAGGCTGCCCTCATGAATACTGTAAGGGAGGCGGCTTGAATTCATTAGCATACCATCAGTCACACACACAAAGCAGATGTAGTGTAGGCTTCCCTCATGGAAACTATAGGTGAGGCAGCTTGAACTCATTAAGTACCATCAGTCACACACACAGAGCAGATGCAGTGTAGGCTTCCCTCATTGACACTGTAGGTGAGGCAGCTTGAACCCATTAACTACCATCAGTCACACACAAAGAGCAGATGCAGTGTAGGCTTCCCTCATGGGTACTGTTGGTGAGGCGGCTTGAAGTCATTAACTATCTTCAGTCACACATACAGAGCAGATACAGTGCAGGCTTCCCTCATAAATACTGTAGGTGAGGCGGCTTGAATTCATTAGCATACCATCAGTCTCACACACAGAGCATATGTAGTGTAGGCTTCCCTCATGGAAACTGTAGGTGAGGCAGTTTGAACTCATTAACTACCATCAGTCACACACACAGAGCAGACGCAGTGCAGGCTTCCCTTGTCGATACTGTAGGTGAGGCGTCTTGAACTCATTAACATACCATCAGTCACACACACAGAGCAGATGCAGTGTAGGCTTCCCTGATGGATACTGTAGGTGAGGCAGCTTAGACTTTGCTGCACATCGGTTGGGGATTCATTTTGGTTCTGCCTCCTTGCCGTGAAGGACGCCACGCTCTGCTTCCGGGGAAGGCTGCTGCTGGAAGCCGGATTGCCCCGCATTCGGGACTGCGAGGACCAGGGTGCTGTGCGCATCATTCACCAGCTACACCTGGACCTCTTCCCGACTCCTCCCCCACCTGCTTCTTACGCCTCGCGGCCCCCGCTTCGCGGGAGCTGCTCGTAGGCTTAGACTTTGCTGCACATCGGTTGGGGATTCATTTTGGTTCTGCCTCCTTGCCGTGAAGGACGCCACGCTCTGCTTCCGGGAAAGGCTGCTGCTGGAAACCGGATTGCCCCGCATTCGGGACTGCGAGGACCAGGGTGCTGTGCGCATCATTCACCAGCTGCACTTGGACCTCTTCCCGACTCCTCCCCCACCTGCTTCTTACGCCTCGCGGCCCCCGCTTCGCGGGAGCCGCTCGTAGGCTTAGACTTTGCTGCACATCGGTTGGGGATTCATTTTGGTTCTGCCTCCTTGCCGTGAAGGACGCCACGCTCTGCTTCCGGGGAAGGCTGCTGCTGGAAGCCGGATTGCCCAGCATTCGGGACTGCGAGGACCAGGGTGCTTTGCGCATCATTCACCAGCTGCACCTGGACCTCTTCCCGACTCCTCCCCTACTCTTGCCCCCTCCCCCCTTATTAACAAGGCCCTGCCCTCACGCGCCAGCGGGACGCGCGCGGGTCGTAGCCCGGGGCGAAGACCGGGCAAAGATCGGGCCGTTTGAGGCCGTTCGAGGGCGGACGAGAAAGGAGGAGGATTACCACCTATTCGGGACCACAGCATTAACCGTGAGTCTGACTAGGCAAGATGTCTGCAAGGACAACTAGGAGCAAAACTACGTCGGCCCTGGGGGCCCCCAAAGGCACACTGGACACATACTTCGTCAAAGCAGGGTCCTTTCTCATAGACGAAATTTCCATACTAGAAAGGCGCATTTCCCAAGAGCTGGAATGGGTTAGAAGATCATCTTTGGGCCCCATTCAATATGTCACATCCCCTACCCCCCCACCTAATGGTACATTGATGGAAGGGGAGGGGGCAGAGGCAACCTTGCGCAGAACTTCTGAGCATTTGGTACTTGGTAACTCTAGTATTTTATCAACTGAAAGTGATTTCTCTGCTCGCACTGATTCTAGCTTATTACCCCTCCCTCCACCCACTGCACCCACTGCATCTTTACCAGCCACTAACGCTGAACCTAGTATATCTAATAGAGAGTCAACTATTACTCCTACCGCCCAGCATGATTCAATATTCGAACACGCTAGGGATGGAGCAATTCCAAAAACAAAAAGAGGGGCACAAACTACAGGAGGGTCTAAAGCTAAGATTACTAAACGCACCCCCCATCCGGGAGATTAACCCAGCTGGTACGGCTAAAAAAGCTAAGAGTAGATCCCAAAAGCAAGGGTTTTTACCCCCTAACACCTCGACCCTAGAACATCTGAGCTCCAATGCCGCACCTAGAGAGGAGGGCCTTACATTACTAAATATTGGTGCACTGCTGAGGGATTTACTCAATCCCATCATAAGTTGTTTAGCAAAGATAGAAAAAGCTCTAGTGCATCGCCAGAAGGATACTACACAAACAGCTGAGGGCCACAACACAGCCACTAAGATACCGTGTAATAAATCACTTGGTACTATCAACACCCTCATACCCGAGATCCCAGTTAAGGCTGGCTGCCCGACTTCACAAGCCACACAATCACAACAGCCACCTACCATCCTCCTAGAGCCTTCAAATACTAACTTTCTAAATACCAATCTCACAAAGAAGGCCAATGGCTCAAGCCATCAAGATAAGATAGTAGCACCCCCTACGGCCACTAATGGCAAAGATTTAAACTATAGAACCATTGACTTGCCACCAGAAGCAATACCATACACTGTAATCCTAGCTGGTATCCCAGAATTAAATCCCTCCACCAGAGAATCATCGGGGGCCTTGAAGAACAAGGTAATTCACTGGCTTTCTACAAATAGGCCATTACCAGAAGGAATACACAGTGAGGTGTTGATGGTGAGGCGAATCCCTTGGATAGGAAATACTAGGAAGTCAATCCAAGGTGACTGTGCCTTGATTAACTTCAGAGACCCCCTCACTGTATCTCATATATGTAGCTGGCCACTTCAGGTACAAGGGTCACCAATACACCCTCTTCCTCTGTCTTTTTTCTATCCAACTGCTAATCATGAACCGGGAGAGGATCGATGGGAACTAGTGCCTAGAAGGGTAAGAAATCAGGTTCCCGGAGTACAAAGTGCAATCCCCCACTACAGGCAACCATGCCTCGACTATTTTTCTACTTATAATAGATACAGTAGTCTTGACATGGTGGATTGACCAACAAAGACAGTGGGGGAGGGAACCATAGAACCCAAACGGTCTAACAACACACAAGCTAGGCTAGTTGTATCACCTGAAAAGATTAAAATCGACAGGGAACAACAAGTCTTGGAGATAGATCCCGGAATCTCCCATTCAATGCTTAGTTCACCTGATGAATCTGCACCCCAGGTGGCTAGTATGTGGGATGTTCCATCTACAGGGCAGGATTTGGGAGAGACTGTATCTGCAACTTTAGCTAAAGTGAGACTCAATTGCCCCCGTCTTAAGATCCTATCCTGGAATGTGGCGGGTCTGGCTAATAAAGCAAATTGTCCGGACTGGTGCGCATACATTCATGCTCAAGACATCTGCCTCTTTCAAGAAACCTGGGCGAGAGAACATCTTCCTCACGCAGGGTTTGCCACGTTTGATGTTCCAGCAAAATGGGCTGGCAAAGGACGTCCCTCGGGAGGCTTGGCTACTTGGGTATCTAGCGACCTGGGATGCAGGGTTGTTGTTCATTCACAAAAGTCGGAGGACGTACTTGTGGTTCGGCTTGAATGGCCGAACGCAAACAATCTCCTGCTGATCAACGTATATTCCAGACCAACTAAGATCTCGCAGATATCGCACACGATAGAGGAGTTGGCAGCTGTTTTAGATGACATCCCTCAGGGTATTCCCACCTTGATTGGGGGAGACCTCAACTCCCACTATGAGCCCCTCCCGGGCCTACTGGTGGACCTGGCCGAGGAGGAGGACGCAGAGTGGTCTATACCTCCCTTGTCTGCATCGGCTCCTAGAGCTTGGACCCCTCTTGCCACGCAAATTACCGCTTTAACCATGAAATATGGTCTGCGGGCATGCAACGGCAGGGCAATCTCGGATAAACCAGCTAGTCATACCTTTAATAGCAAGGGTAGGGAGTCAAGATTGGATTACGTGCTTGTTCCCTAAGCACTGTGGCCGCGCGTCATTGACTTTCGGGTGTCACCTAGGGAAGACAGTGACCACAACGCGCTGGAATTGGAATACGACCATCCTGACCTAGATCCTAAGTCGAGACAGTGGGCGCCTTTGGAGGAAGGGCTTGACCTCACACAAAATAGACACAGAGTAAGGTGGGAGAGATTAATCTCTAATCCAGAGAAGATACCCATGCTTTACGCGAGGGTAGTTCCTATACTTGAAAAGGTCCAGGTTTTCGCGGCCTGTGACACTCCCCAGAGTGAACAAGAACAACTAGGGCAGCTTCACAGAGTTCTCTCTGAGTCAGTATCCGTAATCCTCACCCGCGTACCAAAGAGGGCCCATGATCGCGCTGCTGGACCAATTTGGTACAATAAGACCTGCCGCAACGCTAAAACAAGCCTATTGATCTCCATCAAGGCGGGTTTGGGAAGCGAGGTAATTAGGGCTAAGAGATCTGCCTACAAAATTCTAACCAGCAACGCAAAAAAAGAATGGGAACACCTAAAATGGGAAACGCTCTCTGCATCACTTGCCAGGGGTGACTCACGAAAATTCTGGCGAACTGTGAACACCGGTTCGATGGAATTGGCCACAGCATTGGAGCCGAACATTTCAGCCAGGGTATGGTCAGACTATTTCCAATCGTTATACCAACTACCGGATGTGGAATTGGTTGCTCCTCCCTTACCATTGGTTGATGACACCATAGAAATGCCCTTGTTTACAATTAATGAGGTCAGAGCGGCTATCGTTGGATTGGCATCAGGTAAGGCCCCAGGCCTGGATTGCCTCCCGGGTGATCTTTTCAAGCAGGAGCCGGACGTCTGGACACCTTACCTAACCCTATTATTTAATTCCATCTTGGGAGGAATGGAGGTTCCTGATACTTGGCTGGGCGCAGAGATCGTCCCTATCTATAAAAAGGGTTCACCTCTGCTCCCAGCCAACTACAGACCTATCAGTCTCATAGACGTCCCACAAAAAATCTTTGGCAGACTGATTCTGAACCGACTCCAGGCCTGGATTGACGACCATAACATACTGAGCCCCTTTCAAGCGGGCTTCAGGAGGGGTGTCTCAATGGTGGATCAAATTTTTCGTTTGAACTTTCTATATTGGAAGTCAGTAACAATCGAGGGGGGTAGCCTATACACGATATTCGTAGACCTCCGAGCGGCATTTGATTTAGTCCCTAGGGACAAATTATGGGCCGTCTTGGCGGCCTTAGGGGCCCCCGCTGATCTTCTTATAATCTTGAAAAAATTGCACCAGGGTAACTTTGCCAGGGTAAGGTGTGGTAGAGGAGGAACCCTCTCGGAGGGCTTTCCCGTTGACAGGGGGGTTAGACAGGGTTGTGTGCTTGCACCGACCCTTTTCTGCCTCTTTGTCAATGGGGTTTTTGGCCACCTAAACGAGCTAAACAATATTGATGCCCCTAGGTTGGCGGGCAGCAGGGTACCAGCAATTATGTTTGCAGATGATACCCTGCTGCTCTCCAAATCTCCTATGGGCATACAAAGGGTCCTCGATGGATTTGTCGACTTCTGTAGGTCGCACGTTTTGGAGATCAATATTACAAAAACTAAATATATGACCTTCAACCCGCCCGCTTTAACCCGACCGAGCCCTCGGGACCCTTGAGAGGGTGTATACCTTCAAATACTTGGGGGTCATTTTTAACCAATCTATGAAGTGGGACTCACACCAGACAAAAGTAAATTTGAAGCTAACGCAGATGACGGGCGCCATCTCCAGGATGTTGAGTGGGCTGAATTACAAACCACTAGGCCCTCGTCTCCATATTTATAAAACACAGGCTAGGGCGGCCGAGCTATACGGGGGCGAAATCTGGGGTCACACATCCAATCAGAAATTACAGATTATTGAGAATAATTTCTTGAGACAGCTTACAGCCCTACCATCTAGCACACCATTATTAGCCTTAAGACTTGACATGGGACTAAGACCCATTGTGGTGGAGCTTGGCCTCAAACCTTTAATTTTCTGGCGCAAGCTATGGTGCACCCCAGAGCTTGAGAATTATAGATTGGAGTTACTAGAGATTTTGCGCCTTGCAAGAGCTGACCAAATACCATGGCTATTGTACGTCAAACAATCCTGTGAGTTAATAGGTAGATCCGATTTGTGGTCCGACCCAGCCAATGCATGTTGCACGATTTCTCGTAAAACCATCTCACTGGCCTACTATGAGCACAACCTACGTGCTCTATGTATGAAGGCTAGGGCTGGCACTTCCTGAGATTCAAAGATACGTACAATCGAGAAGTAGTCTTAGATGCTATTGAACCAACGCTAACCAGAAAACTCTACTTACAATGGCGTTATGGTACTTTTCCCCTAGGAGCTTATACCGCCAGTTGGTCACAATCACAATCAGCAACACAATGCCCAGCATGTGGCCATCCTTCTGAGTGCGACTTGCACATTATATTTTTTTGACAGGCGTACCAAAGATCAAGGAGACATTGGCTCCTCCCACTCCTAAAAAACCTGAGCTTTAGGCAGCACATTTCAGCTTATAGAATTTTAAAAACTGATTTATCAGCACCTACAGTATTCGCAGTTGCGAAATTTTTAACAGCTATGTGGATTAGTCGCAATCGTTGCATAAAATCAAACATTGTGCTTGAATATGCTTCCCCATAGCTACGGCGCAATTTTTATCTGGTGTATTCTAATATGCTGTGACTAATATGTACTTTTTATTGTATGTTTGTATCATTGCACCCTTTTATGGTCCTCGTGACCGAAATAAAGCTGATATGATGACAATCATTAACACACACAAAACAGATGCAGTGTAGGCTTCCCTTATGGATACTAGAGGTGAGGCAGCTTAAACTCATTAACTTGCCATCAGTCACACACACAGAACTGATGCAGTGTAGGCTTCCCTGATGGATACTGTAGGTGAGGCAGCTTGAACTCATTAACTTACCATCCGTCACACACACAGAGGAGATGCAGTGTAGGCTTCCCTCGAAGATACTGTAGTTGGGGCAGCTTGAACTCATTAACATACCATCAGTCACACACACACAGAGCAGATGCAGTGTAGGCTTCCCTCGTGGATAGTGTAGGTGAGGCAGCTTGAACTCATTAACTTACCATCAGTCACACACACAGAGCAGATGCAGTGTAGGCTTCCCTCGAAGATACTGTAGGTGGGGCAGCTTGAACTCATTAACATACCATCAGTCACGCACACACAGAGCAGATGCAGTGTAGGCTTCCCTATGCTTCCCTCGTGGATAGTGTAGGTGAGGCAGCTTGAACTCATTAACTACCATCAGTCACACACACAAAACAGATGTAGTGTAGGCTTCCCTCATGGATACTGTAGATGAGGCAGCTTGAACTCATTAACTTACCATCAGTCACACACACAGAGCAGATGCAGTGTAGGCTTCCCTCGAAGATACTGTAGGTGGGGCAGCTTGAACTCATTAACTACCATCAGTCACACACACAAAACAGATGTAGTGTAGGCTTCCCTCATGGATACTAGAGGTGAAGCAGCTCAAACCCATTAACTACCATCAGTCACACACACAGAGCAGATGCTGTGTAGGCTTCCCTTGTGGATACTGTAGGTGAGGTATCTTTAACTCATTAACTTACCATCAGTCACACACACATAACAGATGCAGTGTAAGCTTCCCTCGAGGATACTGTTGGTGAGTTGGCTTGAACTGATTAACTATCATCATTCACACACACAGAACAGATGCAGTGTAAGCTATATGCAAACCGGACATGCACATATAGAGCTAGAGGCACTCTTGTAGTCTGACACACTGTGAGAACCTTTGACTACCATTATATTAATTGACTCTGGTGTGTTATTTTATCCTAGCCTGAATGTACAACGTCCTGCATATGCCTTGTTTCTTTCTTTTAATACTGCATTCTTTCAGTGGGAGCTGTCACGGAGCAGGACAGCCTTGCCAAGAATAGAACGTGAGGGATATGCATTTGAAAGTGTGAGGTGTGGAATGTACTTTTTGGACTCGAAGTGCAGTGTTGTGAGCAGTGGTGCACAAATGTGCTCTGTGTTGTACATTGGTAGAATTATTAAGTTCTTACTATTGGCTTTGACATGGCCTCATGTCATCCTCAATTCTGACTCTGCTTGGCTTGAGCTTTCTCTGCGCGCACAGCAACACTTGACAGTTGTTTGGGTTCATCACGGTCAAGGATTGTTTTTGTGAGAGATTGTTTAGTGTACCCTGGAAGGCTTACGTGAGCTTCATAAAGATAAAGGCTGGAACATACGAGATTGGAGAGGGGACGTGGGAACTCCTTCCTGCCATGGAATGCTTGTTTGGAAGTTGGCCAGGCTTGGTAAGATTCCTCTTGCCCGGGGGGAAGTTTTCTCAAACCTTCTAGTGCGCGTTTTGAGACAATAAAGCTGGTGTTTGTTGACAGTTGAGCTGGGCACACTCTTAGAGAATAGACGTATTGCTGTAAGACAAACAGAAAAGAGAGTCTTTGGATTTTGTAAAATAAAACCCTTTTGTAAAGGTGTTCTTTGTTTTTTGTTAATGTTTCCTTCCTCACCGAGTGTTGAGCCACCGTGTGGCAGACTCTGTATTATCTGAAAGGCGAAGCAAGACATTTTTGGCGTCACTTGTCAAGATATGAAAAGAAAATTAAAGGGGGAAGATGCTCTCTAAAATGCTTGTTTTCAGTTGCAGAATCCCAGATGCCAAATGAGTTATTTGAGAGGGAGATTGCTTCTCTTAAAGAGGGAATACAATTTGGTATTTCAGACAAAAATAGTGGTGTCATTTTGAATGTATTGCTTAGCATGTATGAAAAATATGAACAATTAGAAAAAGAATGTAGTGAGCTGAAAAGAGAGTTAGCTGACGCTTTGTTTGATAACAAGTCTTTGAAATAAGAGATAAACATGTACCAAGCTCCGAAGCCATTTGTTTTGCCAGGCTGTTCAGATAGCCAGGGTGAGTCATTCGTGAAAAATGTGAACTTAGAGATGTTGTCAGTTAATCTGCAAGTTTTACCGGAGGTTTTAATTAATTCTATTGAGGATGTTGCTCAGCCAGAAATGAATTTGAACCAAGAAAATGTGAACGTGCAGGAAGCTAAACACACCGACTGCATGAATAGTATTGAATACAGCCCCCAATCCGTTTTGACTGGCATCAGCTAAAACAACACACGAATCATTAGTGTCATAAGCTTTTAGAGAAAAAGCACCAGCTACGGCACATTTCATATCATCAAACTCTTTGTTGACTTCATCTGACCATACAAATTTGACATTGTTCTTAGGAAGCATGCTCATCCCTTTTGTTCTTTCAGCAGACAAACGGTACGAAATGAGCATAAAACTCCAGAATGCCAAAGAAAGATCTTAATTGCTCTTTGTTTTTCGGAGCTGGAAACCCTTTTATGGCCTTAAGGAAAGATTCCATAGGTTCAACTCCTTCAGCTGATAGTTTATGGCCTACATAATCCACACTAGACGTACCAAATTTTTGAAGGTTTTAAGGTAGCAACTTTCTCTTGAAGAATAGTTAACACATTCGCCAATGTTTCGTCATGTTCCCTTTCATTTGAACCGTAAACCAAAATATCATCTTGAAAACACCTAATATTGTCGACACCTTGGAACATAGTTTCAATAACTCGTTGAAAAACAGAGATGACACTGGGCATACGCTTAAATCTGTAGGCTCCACAAGGTATAATAAATGACGTTAAATGTCGAGATAGTTTATATGGAGAAATTTGATGATCTGCTGAAGACATAATCAAGGGTAGAGAATACATTAGCACCTTTAACCATTGAAAGCATCTCAGTAATATTGGGCAAAGGATGCCTATGAACCCAAATCCTATTGATTAAGTCTCTTAAGTCGATGCAGATTCTTAAAGATTCATTAGGCTTCCTGGCTAAAACTATTGGCGAAAGCCATTCTGAGCTCTCAATGGGCTCAATTATGTTCTCTGAACATACATTTTCCAATATTTTCTTAACTCATCTATCATGGAAATGAGACTATGTCTAACCTTATGTACCACTGGTTTAACCCCAGTGTTCAATTGAATTTTATGGGTAAAACCTTTGATCTTCCCAAGTCTGCTTGTGTCCAAAAACAACTTTCTACAGACATAATGCGTGCAACGTCTTTTCGTAAAAGACCTTGTTCGCTACTGTTGGGATCAAGTACAATTGTCAAATTATGCTGATCCAGCCACCCCAACAAATTTGATCCATCCATTGCTAAATAAACTCTACTAGTGGTCACATTCCCTTTAAATTCTATGTGTGCATCAATTTCTCCAATTATTTCAATGGGGTTTCCTCCATAGGCAACTGTTTTCACATTAATTGTATACTATCAAATTTCCTCCATTCCTCCACACCTATTAGTGTAAAAAGGTTACCTGAATCGGCCATCATGCTGATTGTAGTATCATGAACTAAAATAATACAGCCAGGTTTTCTGACCATTCACTCAGTCACAGAGGCAATTTCATTACCTATGATCTCATTAGAAATACTGTCATTTTGATCTCCACCTTCCCCCACCATGCACACTGCACTGCCCTCATCAGAATCTGACTGATGAGTCTCAGGGTTCTCATCAACAGTATTCACAGACTTGAAAACTTTTGGATCCTTATTGAATTTGGCTCTACACACTTTCGTGAAATTACCCTTTTTTTTACATTTCCCACACCATTTATCTTGAGCAGGACAAAAAGGTGAATTCCCTAAATGAAATCTGCTACCACAGCGATAAGATTCAAATGTCCTCTTCTTTTCCTCTGTTTTGGGCCATACTTTTTTAGATTTGTCTTTTGCCTGTACAAATTGAACATGAGTACTACTGTTCATTTGTTCCATAAACTTTGTGGTAGACTCAAGTCCAGAAGCCAATTCAATAGCTTTATCCAATGTCAAATTGTTGACAGTAAGGAGCTTTTCTTGAACTTTTTTACTGCTTGTCTTTTCTTCAATTTGGTCATGAATAATTTCATCTTTAAATGTTTTAAATTCACACGTTGGTGCTAAAATCCTTAAGTCGCTAAGAAAATTTTCCACAGTTTCCTCAGGCATTTGATGTCTTTTATAAAATTTGTGACATTAATTTCTTTTTGAATCGTAGATCTAAAACCTTTATAGCTGACGCATACTCGTCGAAAACCTCACCTTCGCCCATAACAGGTGCAACAGGAAGATGTTTTAAAAATTTTCTACCTTCAGTACCAAGATAATGGCGTAAAATTGTATATTTCTTTTTTTTGAGTAAACACATCACCTTCAATAGCTTCCAAATAAGCTTCAAAACCCTCCTTGCATTGTTCCCATTCAACTAGAGGTAAACCAGGAGATGAAAGAAAAGAAGCAGGAGGATTGAAAGACTGTTGCATTTTAAAAACAATCAACAATATATAAATATATATATGCAAAAGTATAGCTGAAATAACAGTACAATGTTAGGAATGTTACCTAATTGCACAGTGTAAGTAAATAGCATGTACTATTTGTATTTTAAAATGATGTAATACAAATGTGTTTGGTTAAATAGATAATAGTTATACTCAACATATTCAAAAAGAAGTTATATGCATAAGGGTCGTGCCTATCACTGTGTTAGTATACTGTAAACAATATGCTAATCATATAAAAACGCTCAAGATATTTAGTCAATAGGCATATACATAAGTGGCGTGCCTATCGTCGTATTGTAATGTTGTTAAAATCTTAAGTGAAAACACTATGAAAGAATGCCCTTTGACTTCAATAGGCAATTTGCATGAAAGGCGTGCCTATCGCCGAAAGCTGGTCTTGATGCACAAAAAGGCAGTCAATTTTGGCGGAGTACGTGCACAAAACATGCGTTTCAATGACTCTTGTACATTGCTGAACACGTAATAACGTGCAGTTCCAATGCCCTCCAATGACGGAAGCAATTGGAGGTAGTAGCGTTCCAGTGACGCTGCCTTTATTTAAAGTGTGTTTCCCTTTTGAACAATACAGTGTGACTCACCACAGTACCGATAGCGGAGTGCTAAACTGTAAAAAGAAAGAAAAGAAAGAGGTGTCTGTACAGCATAAAGAAACGCTGAATGCCGAGATTAGCAGGAGATCGGGCCGAAGACCACCTTAAATGAAACACCCTTCTGGCATGAAAAGTAGGCCTGGGCTAAAATTCCGTTCCGCACGCGGAAATTGCGATAATTTGACATTTTCGCGTTCCGCGGAGAGCGCGAAAATGTCAACATTTCCGCAATCCGCATTTTACCGGAAATATTTTGCTTGCTCGCGCTGTAAAATAATACATTCTCGCGTGCGCGCGATAGCCTTACCTGAATCCCCGCGTTCGCCGACAAGTTTTCCCGATCCGGTCGGGTTCTCCACGAGATGTTGGATTGTTGGTAACCATTTGCGCTGTCTCGCGACAGTTCGCGCCCGCAGTAACATCATTCGTCGCGCGATCACGTCTTTCTTCTCGCGATCATGCACCTCGAGACAAGTGAAAACAAGATGGCCGCGCCCGCGAGCAACCGCATGGGTAAGTTGGCGAGCCGCGACCACACAGAAAATAGCGCGAACGGGCGGGAAAAAAACTTCTGCATCTTCGTGATATTTCCGCGTGTTTGCGGAGATTTTTAACATTTTCGCGATAATTTGCGAAAGTGAATTTCGCAAATTCCGCCCACCCCTAATGAAAAGAGACACTTGGTCTGTTTCTACAATCGTCGCCAATGAAAAGATCCAATTAAAGGAACAAAGAGCAGCTTTGCCGGTATGATAACTTTATTTTCCCTCAAAAGTATATGAGTACAACCAGCATGGCAGCAGGGAAACAGCCAACTGGCACTGTCTCACATGGAGACAATTCCAGATTCCAATATCACATTCCAGATCGCTACGATCTGAAGACCCAACACTTTCTCTTGCAAATCATTTAACTGAGATTCATTAACTATGAATGGTGTCAATCAATTAATACAGTAATTCCTAATTAAGTAGGATCCTTTGATTCTGTGATATTTTATTAGAGCTATCGTAGATTTACTTGCACTTTGTGTGGTGAGTGAAACGCTCGGTAAGGGATCAGTTTCTGCGAAGGTCTCCTTGCTTCGGAGACCTGCGTAATCTGTGTAAAAATAGATGAATAAGAGGGAATATTTTGAGAACATTTTCAGGATTAGTGTTTGAGCTACTTATTTTCGTGCAGTTATGTGAGTCGTTTTGTACCATATTGTGTTCAGTGACTGCAGAACTCAGTTTTGTTCACAGAGGGCACACTACACTAGCACCGAAAGTATCGTGTTTCCAGCAGTAGCCTGGTCTCAGTCTTGCTGATGCAGGACCCAGCGCGGAAGAGGCGGGACCTAAGTAGGTCATCCGCTACCCACAATTCATTGTGCTGTAGCTGTATAGGAAGGTTTCAGATTCCGAGAGACTCCGTAGTCATGTTCTCTGTGTTGAAGAACCGCTCAAGTTACTGAAAGACAGCTGAACATTGACTAGGTGGAACAGGATATCTGCTTACCCACAATCCTCTGTACAATATATGCATACCCATGATCCTTTTTACAAGCTGCTTGGAAACAAGCCTCAGCGCCAGCTCAACATCGGTAATTCTGGGAAAATAAAAGTCTCCCCGTGCCTTCCAAAAAATAAATGTGTCCATCTGTAACATAACTGGTGCTCTTTTAAAAGTGCTGCAATACATTTGGCTTGAGTTCTCACTATTTAAGATGACAAAAAAAAACAAGCCTGGCCTGCAACAGGCGGATGGGAGAACAGAAATATGCTTTAGAAAGTTGAGACTCAACCGTATTTTTGAATTGACATCTTTTCCAAATTTTCAAAAGTCTTGCATATTTTTAAGTTTAGAAGCCTATTATATTTAGGGGTTAAAGTGCCTAGAAGTTTGATTTATTCCTTTTAAAAAGACCCTAACATTAGCGAAATAATGGATATAGTTATGGAACTCAACCTGACACCTTACCGCCATCTTGGCAAGAAGGATCTATGGACTCTCTGTAGACTAAAGAAAATGTAAAATGGTACCAACCCTACCAAGCTCAAGCCCCAGGAGCTCCTGGCAAAGGGTACCAAATTTGAGAAGATATGGCCCCTCCACCCAGTTTTTCCAAGAATTGTACAAAGGGTACCTCATTCCAAAGCAGGTGGGTCAGGCACCCCAAGCAGCTTTGATGAAAGCCTCAGTGAGGAGGAATTCCTTTTAGCAAGGATGGCTCATAGAATAGTCCTGGAGGAAAGAATCCTGGCTATAGAAAGGGAAAGAACAGATATGGGCCTAGTTCCCTTAAATGGTGGCAGCAACATAATTCCTAGGGGCAGAGAGAATTCTTAAGACCCTAAAATCCCCCTCAAAAGGAGTGTCCCCAGTATGAGGAACCAAAATATTCCCTTAGTGAAATCGCCGAAAAGAGAACTAAACACAGAAAGAAGGGCCTTTCTCAGAAATGGACCAATAAGAATCCAGTATTTCTTAATGCTGCCGCTAACAGCCAATGGCAATGGATGCATTTGCCAAAGCCCCACCGAGAGATACTGCTTGAACTAAAAAGTGGAATGTGACCCACAACCAAAGTTGAAAATGGACCCAGAAGACTAATAAGTGCTAGGGACACAAGTAACCACTCAAGATAAGTACCCAGGAACACCACCGAGGCTGTGTGCAGAGTGAATACAGGACTGCCTTCTCAAGGACATTCAACGGGGAAGTTGCAGTTGCAGTTTTTAAGATAAAGGACCCTTCCAAGAAGACTTGGAGGACACTCTGTGGAAGATGGATGGTTTAAAAGTCACCCCACCCATGGATACCCAGAAGACCAGATTATCTACACCAGGGGAGCCGGGTGCATAAGTACGAAGTGAAGTCAGAAACCGCTGTGGACCACAATGGAGGATTTATCTTAAGGTGCTGCTAGCGAAGCGGCTTGAAGGGTCTTGTGAAGTCTAAGGGGTGGATTTAGGAAGAGAAGTACCTGCAAGCAGAATGGATAGAGTCTATGCACCTCAGGAGTGACCAGGAGGCACGGAAGACAATTGCCCACCAATGTTGACTGATGCAGGGAAGTTGACGGTGACCGTGTCTCTGCACCTGCGAGGACCAGGCAGTGCTGTGAAAGACCAGGAGCTGTGTACAAGCTGTCCCACGTCTAAAGTCAAGAGCCCAGGGGTTGTTGTACGGCGGGAGCACCAACAAGCCTTGGCAGGGGCAAAAACGTTACAGAAGACAAAAGGTGCAGGGTCGGGACCAGCAAGGTCCCAGAGACCCACCACAAGCAGCTAAGTCAGAACAGGCCAGATCAAGCAGGGGTGCCCACTGGAGTCAAAGTAGACCCTCGGACAGATCGCCTAGACCAGAGACACATAAGTTACAAAGGACCTTGAGCAGCTCACTAAGGATGCAGGCCCACGGTGCAGAGAGTGTGGGTGAGGGTGTTCATCTTGTTAGTAGTAGCCACTGGAGGCAGGAGCTACTCGGAGCCCGAAGATCTTTGGAGAAGAGAGACACCAAGCCTTGGCAACTGCAACTCGACGCGGTGCACAGGGGTACGGTCCCAGAGGTTCCGACAAGGGGCACTGATTTCAGACCTTCTGAGAAGACAGCGCAGGCCTCGAGGGAATTGCAGAACTACCACCTGTGTTTCTGAGCCTTTCAGAATCATCCGTAGGAGCCCAGGTGCAGCAGACCGGTCAGCAAGGTTGCTGTGCCTGCGGATGCAGGGGGTGACACCTTCACCCCAAAGGATATTTTTTGGGTTGTCCTTGATGGCCACAGGCCTGAAGAGGATCCTGGATGGTGCACAGGCATGGACGTTGGCAGACAACTTACAGAACAGAGAGACCAGGAGCAGCAGGAGTGTTTCCGATGCAGTCTCAGTTACCATCTAGGCAAGAAGGAGCTATGGACTCTCTGTAGACTAAAGAAAATAAAAAATGGTACCAACCCTACCAAGCTCAAGCCCCAGGAGCTCTTGGCAAAGGTCACCAAATTTGAGAAGATATGGCCCCTCCACCCAGTTTTTCCAAGAATTGCACAAAGGGTATCTCATTCCAATACAGGTGGGTCAGGCACCCCTAGCAGCATTGAGGACAGCCTCAGTGAGGAGGAATTCCTTTTAGCAAGGATGGTTCATAGAATAGCCCTGGAGGAAAGAATCCTGGCTATAGAAAGGGAAAGAACAGTTATGGGCCTAGCTCCCTTAAATTGTGGCAGCAACATAATTCCTTGGGGCAGAGAGAATTCTTAAAACCCTAAAATTCCCCCAAAAGGAGTGTCCCCAAGTATGAGGAAGGTGATGACATCACAAAGTGGTTCACAGGCTTAGAGAGGCCCTGTGCATGGAGAAATGTGAAGAATTCACACTGGGGAGCATTGCTTTGGGAACTGCTCACTGGTAAGTGTAGGAATATACTTAGGCTGTCCGGTTTTAGGTTAAAACCTATAATAACTGATGAAACCCTACTGAAAGGAAAATAGCTCTCACCAGTGTAAACATATAAACACTGAAAAAACACCTGCAGAACCACAAACTAAATGACATTCAAAGAAAGGAAACGGAGAGTGAAAGAGTAATTCTTTTTCTTCCTGAAGGGGCAAATACAATGTAACTTTGTTATACAAGCTAGCAGCAAGAAAGAGCGGGCTAACATTATTCTGCTTGAGTTTTGCTGTTTAAGGATGTCACTAAAATATTGTTTCTTCTTCCTTTTGCTTTTTCAGTTTTGTGGTCTTTGGTCTAAAGATGCATGGTTTAGAAGAATGTTTTAAGTCTTGTTTAATTATTTTATAAACTGTAGAGAATCAGGAAATATCAAAATCATATTTGATATTTTGGCTGCATTTGATTTTTTCACTGATACCTAAAATGGCTGGTTTCATAAGAATCTTTCCCAATATGTGGCATCACATTTACCCACTGGGATAGATGCTGAGTCCTATGGCATCATGATGGGTACCCTGATTGAGGGCTTGGGACTCACTATTGAGGAATATAGAATTAGATTCAAAGGGGCTCATAAAACCTCGAGTCGACCCTAGACTAGACGGCTGGTTAACTAGAAGGGAAGTGCATGACTATAATGGGCTTTATTATCTGTTTATGAAAAAATACATTTGAAGTAATTGCACTGATGAGAAGTTGCATCAGTATCTGGTAGACCTAGGTCCAATTTCTCTACAAAAATTGGGAAAGAAGGCAGACCACTGGGTCCAGACTAGGGTGATCAAGACTATCACTGGGGGTGACCAAAAGAAAGGGGTTACAAAACATCCCTAGGGGAAAGTGGGTGAACATCCTAAGTATAAAAGTAAAGAGACTTTTACAGGCCCCCAAAATCCTGCACAGGAGGGTTGGTCCCAGAAACTCTTTACAATCCAACAGTGGGTACAAGGGTAAAAACCTTGATCCCAAAAAGGCCTTGTATTAGAATTATAAATGATTGGGACACAAAACTGGAGACCTGGCATGTCCCTTTGTACTCCTCCAGCTTGCACTTGTATGGCCAATCTCCAGGTGGGATCAACAGTTTGCCCAGAGCAAATCACGGGGTCTCCCTTCCACCTTTTGTTGCTGTTGCCTCATGTGTTTTGCTGGTGTTAGCTGCTCAGAGCACTGTGCCACTGCCAATCAGTGCCACAGTGCAAGTGCTCCCTGTATAAAGTGTATACATTGATTGGATTCCATGATTGGCTGATTTGGTTTACTGTCGGGCCCCAGTAAAGTGCACCAGGAGTGCCCAGGGCTTGTAAATCCAAATGCTGCTAGTGGGCCTGCAGCACTGGTTGTGCCACCCACAGAGGCAGCCTTGTAAAATGGGTCTAAGTTCTGCCATTGCAGAACCTGCGTGCAGTCTGGTACTGTCATGCTGACTGGGCAAGGGCACCCCCTTGCCAGTCCCTAAACTTTCCCTTAACTTCATATTAGTCACCCCGATGGTAGGCCCAAGGGCAGGGTGCATTGTCAGTGTAAGGTAGGACAAGCCCTGATGGGTGTGGCATGTCCTAATAGTGAATTACAGCCATTTTCATTTTTCACTATTGTAAGGCTACCTTTTCTCATAGGCCAGAATGGGCTGCTGGAATTATTGCGCTCTATAATCCTAGCAGACTCAGGGAACATGGTAGAAACTCGAGTATGATATGCCTGAACTCAGAATAATAAAATACATCTTTTAGCAAAGTTTATTTTAATGTTCTGTGTTTGCAAATACCACTTTTAGAAAGTTGTTATTTGCTTGCCTAACCCTTTCAGCCCGCCTCTGCTCTGATGTATATCTGCTGTCTGGTTTGTGTGAGTGACAGGGCTGGGGAATTCCAGGAGACAGCCTAGGCAGCCAGGTGGTGAATAGAAAGATTACACCAGGATGGGTGGGAGGAGTGCCCCTTGACTCTGACTAGGGCTGTGCTCTGCCACCACAATGCTGGCTCCACCTCCTGTGGAGCGTCTGATGTCTCTACCCTGCACACTGAAAAGACAAGCCAAAGTCACCACAACAAAGTGCTCAAGAACTGGACTGAACAAGGCAAAGGCCCCCTGGCCTCAAAGAACAAAAGAAATGCAGTAGAAAGATAGGAGCCCTGCTCCTGAGAAATCAGATCCTGCTTGAACCACGAAGAACCTCTGCCCGACTAGAAGGACCTGGGAAAGCTGAAGGAGGAGTACTGTCCCTGACCTGGGGGATTGGCCTGCAGTGGGTGCCTTGCTGAGAAAGGAGAGGAAAAGACTGAAAGAGACTTTGCAGAACTTGTGCTTCAACCTAATCTCCAAGGGCTTGTGGGTGAGCTTGCCCCCTGAAGAGTCCCAGGAATATTGGACTCCTCCTGCCTCAAGAGCCGCTGGATATTGCCTCAAAACTTGCCCTGCCGCCGGAGCCGCGATCGAAGTGCGACTCGAAACCCTGTTTGCTCTGCAGCCGTGTCCGTGGCCGCCCCGCACCATGTGGCTCCGCTCTGTACGAGCCGTAACCCGCACTGTCCACTGCCGGGCCGCTTACACCCCGCTGCACCCTCACCGCATGAGTCGCACTACTCGTCTCGCCGCCCCTGCCACTGGCAGTTAAGGACCGGAGCGCCCCGCAAGGAAAATCCGCCCGTACGCCAAAGCGTACCGGCTCCCCTGGCTCCGCACTCCAGAACCCGAACCCGCAGTCGTGCACCGAAGGGTACGGCTCGTACGCTCAAGGCTTACCGGCCGCCCCGTACTGCGCCACTAGGTTCGGATTGGCATCCTCGCTCCAAGGCATGACGCGCATCCCGCGCCACTCAGTGAAGCCGCTACAACCCGGACCGTCCTCTTTGCCCTGCAGCCCCGCCCAGACGTCCGGAACCGAGGTATCTACCCGAGCTGGGCCCGCACCGGAGGAGAGCCAACGCACGCTCCTGGGACACCTTCACCTACGGCATCATCCGCGTCGACCCCTACGAACTTCAAAGGTACTGTGAGAGTCGCCACTGACTGTGTGCGCATCGGACCCGCGAGTCCGCAATGTTTAGCTAACTTTTTTTTTTTATACGATCTTCCCAAAAAGAACCGCACAGTCAGCGCGAAGCGCACAGGACATAAAGATACGCATTTTTGTAACAAGGAACGCTCTTTCCTAAGATAATATTGTGGCCTCCTTTTTAAAAACGTTATTTGGGTCTTGTGCTAAGCCTTTTATATAAAGAATACTTATTTTTATACAAACCCTGGTGTGGTGTCCATGTGTGGTATTGTCACTGAGTTGCTGTGTGTATTTACAAATGCTTAACCCATAACGCTCTGAGATTAGCCTAGTCTGCTCGCGCCACGCAACCTAGAGGGTGAGCAGAGGTTATTTTAAAGAGTAAGTTCCTTGCCATGTCCCAAGTACTTACCTGTGCCAACCAGAGACCCCCAATTCTAACAGTCTCTGTGAGTGGTGTAGATTTGGCCACTCTTGCTGTCTGGCCTCTAATATGAAAAAAATATAGGCTGCAACCTTTGATTAATGTGACTAAGGGAGAAGCCTTGAGGGATACAGGTGCCAATGTCACTATAGTCACAGAGAAACCGGTTTCCAGAGGACAGTATTTGACTGGACTGGACAGACATACCCTGTCACCTGTGCTGACAATGTAACTAAGGTACATCTCTTGGCTATAGTATGCTTAGAATGGGAAGGGGTTACTGGCCTGAACCAGGTAGTGGTCTCTCCTGCAATCCAAGTTGAATGTCTGCTAGGGAATGATCTTGAGTCCTCAGAATGGGCTGAGGTAAAACTGCTAACCCTTGCAGCTCTGCTTAGAACCTCTAAGTTGGTGTATGTAAAAACACGAGCACCAAGACGAGCACAGGATAAACAAATGTTGGGAGTCTGAGATAAGGCCCAACCTTCCAAGAGGAAAGGTAAAAGACGGGAGAACCAGCTTTTGTACAGCAAAAAGTTTAGGACCCCTCTTCTCAGGGAGAGGGCTTGTCACCCTAAGAGGGAACTGAGACCATGGAACTTGAACGTTATCTGGTTGAGCGACTGGGTTCAGGGGTGACTCTATAGTGAACAGCTGTGTCAAGGACAGAAGACCTGTCCTACTCTTGAAAACCTGTGACAGGATAAGGGAGATGTCAATGGCTCCCACAGGATTTATTGGGAGGTGGGACTCCTTTACACTGAGGCCAGAGACTCCAAACCAGGTGCCACTAAGAGAGTAATAGCGCCTCAGCATTTTATGGCATTCCTCCTCCCTGGCCCATGACATCCCCTTGCTGGGCTTCTTGGACAGACTGAAACTTGGAGTGGGCTAGTCAGCCACTTCTACTGGCCAAGCATGTCCCAGAAGTTTAAGGAGTTTTGCGGCTCCTGCGTCAACTGTCAAGCAAGTGGCAAGACAGGACGCCACTCAAAGGCCCCCTTAATTCCACTGACAGTAGTTGGGGTTGCCTTGAAATGGTAAGGGTAGACATAGTTGGTCAACTTGAACCTCCCACTGCATCAGGAAACGAATTCATACTGGTAGTAGTGGATCAGGCTACCAGGTATTCTAAGGCAATTCTCCTTAGGACTACAATACCCCCTGCATTAGCCAATGCTCTGATTGGTATCTTTACTAAGGGTGGGCGGAATTTGCGAAATTGACTTTCGCAAATTCTCGCAAAATTGCGCAAAATCTCCGCGAGCATGCAAAACTTTCGCGAAGATTGCTTTTCCCACCCGTTCGCGATGTGTTTTTGCATGCTCGCTGGAAAATATATCTCCAACTTGCCCATGCGGTCGCTAATGGGCGCAGCCATCTTGCTCGCGATGCTTATTTCCTGCTCGCGATCGCAATGACGTGTTCGCGATCGCAAAAGTCTCACGGGATAGCGCGACCGGATATCAGCAATCCAACATCTTGTGGCACGCGCGAACAGATAGGAAAACTCGTCGGCGAACACAGGGACCTGGTAAGTTGCGACCGCGCGCGCGAGAATGCATTTTTAAAGCGCGAACAAGAAAACACTTCAGTGTCGCGGCAGGTTGCAAAATTTTAACATTACCGCGCTCTCTGCGGAATGCGAAAATGTCAAAATATCGCAAATTCCGCGAGCGGAATGAAATTTACTGCCCAGGCCTAATCTTTACCAGGGTAGGGTTTCCTAAGGAAGTGGTTTTAGACAGATGCAAACTTCATGTCTAGTTACCTAAAACACATGTGGAATGAGTGTGAATTGACCTATGAGTTCACTACACAATTTCATCCACAAACTAATGGCCTTGTTGAATGATTCAGCAAGACATTGAAAGGCATGATCGTGGGACTCCCTCAAAAACTCAAAATAGGATGAGATGTCCTTTTTCCAATCCTGCTTTTCTCCTACAGACAAGTATCTCAGAAGGAAGTAGGGTTTCCCCCTTTAATTGTCTGTTTGGCCATCCTGTTAGAGGACCCCTTTGTCGTGTGAAGGAAGACTGGGAGAAGCCTTACCATGAACCCAAGCAAAATATTGTGGATTATGTACTAGACCTGCATTCCTGGATGGCAGAGTACATGGGAAAACATCTAAAAACTTTGAGGCCAGCCAAAAGCTCCAGAAGCTGTGGTATGATCAAAAGGCTGCACTGGTGGAGTTCCAACAGGGCAGACGGTATGGGCTTTGCAGCCTGTGACACCAAGGGCCCTCCAAGACAAATTGTCTGGTACTAACCCTATCCTTCGGAAGAAAAGTGAGGTCACCTACTTGGTAGACCTGGGCACACGTAGGAGCCCCAGGGGGTGATCAACGTGAACCAGCTAACAATTTTCTGTGAAAGGTTGCTGATGGTTACTGATGAGGATCAGAAAGCATACGGTGAACCTCTGCCTGGCCCCCTCTCTTACAGTCCAAATGATGGGTCAGTTGATGGAGCTGTTTACTCAGACACCCTCTCTGCCCAACAAAAGGCTGACCACAGGCAAGTCTTGCAGCACTAAGCTGAGCTCTTCTCCATAAATCCAGGTCAGTAACACCGGTGTATCCTTGATATGGACACTAGAGACAGCTTGCCTGTAAAAACAAAGATCTATCAGCTGTCTGACCAAGTTACGGAGAGCATCAAAGCTGAAGTATGCACAAAGCTGGAGATGGGGGTTATTGAACCCTCTGAGAGTCCCTGGAGAAGCCCAGAGGTCTTAGGGAGAAATAAGGGTTTTTGTGGACTACAGATGTCTCAATATGGTCACCAAGACAGATGCTCACCCTATATCCAGGGCTAATAAGTATTCATTGTGTATATAACATGTTTAGTTTGTATTACCTTCTTTAAATTATTTTAGATTGAAGTGTAGAAAGTAATTTTCACCTTGCATCTAACACCTTCTTCAAACATTCTTAAGGCCTTATTATGAGTTTGGTGGTACGGGAGCAGGACCACCTCGCTCTCGTACCACCAAACCCATGTACGAACTGCCCACCAGGTCAGGAGTTTTCTTCTTTCTGGCGGTCAGTTCTTTGGCTTTCCCAGTGCGGTGCCAATGAAACAGGCACCACAATGGGAACGTCAAAGGCAGTACCTACACGACATGCACAGCTGCAGTCCATGCTATGCAGGTACTAGGGTGAATGCACACAGGGGGGCACATGTAGTTACCCCATGCATGCAGCCACATGGCATGAGGCATCACGGTTTCCTCGCCACCGCAACTTTCATGGCTGTTGTGCTGCCACGAAAAGTGTGGCGGTAAGAAAACTTGCGATATGCTTAAGGGGGCGCATCATCCCCGGCGAGCACATTGTGGCCTCAAGATTGCTGATCCACTGCCAGGGATCTCTGATCCCTGGTGGTTGCAGTGGTTCCATGGCAGCCCGACCACCCTGGTTCTAATAGGGTGGCTGGGAAACACTGCGCCCCCGCGAGTCTGGGGGTCTGTGGATCGCCAGAATCTTAATAAGCCAATTAGATTAATGGGGGAATAGTAAATGTAACCCATTAAATGTCAAACATCTTTCCCCAATAGGATTAGATTGGAGTGGGAATAGTAAATGTCACTCCTTTAGTGACCAATTCCTTCTTCCAATATGGTCACATTTGAGTGGAAATTGTAAATGTCACCCGTTTAGTGTCAAACATCGTACCCAAATACGTTTAGATTGGAGTGGGAATAGTAAATGCCACCCCTTTATTGTCCAACACTTACCTCAATATGGTTAATTTGGAGTCGGAATTGTAAATGTTGCCCCTTTTGTGTCCAACACCTTCACCTAATATGGTTAGATTGGGGTGGGAACAGTAAATTACACCATTTTAGTGTCCTATGTTTTCCCCAGATTAGTTTAAATTAGAGGGGAATAGTAAATGTCACCCTTTTAGTATCTATGGGCATGATTACAAGTTTAGCGGACAGGGTTAGTCTGTCACAAACGTGATGGATATCCTGTCCGCTAAATTACAATTCCACAATATCCTACAGAACTTGTGACGGAGTATCCCATCGGCCAAACTTATAATCAGGCCCTAAGACTTTCTTGAAAATGGTTTATGTTGGAGTGTGATTATTTAATTTAATAATTTGAGTCTGCAATCCTTTATTTTCATTGTGTTGGTATGTATTAGAGGTATTTTGTGTTATTTCATTAATATTGTTAGTGTAATATAAAAAAAAGTTGTGCAATTCCAGGCAATATTATCAATAATTACTATTTTTCTAGAATAAAAACATAATACATTTTTCTCATTTTGTTGGTTTTCAAATATTTGGAGAGTGTATATTTTACATGTTTAAATATATATATATTTCAACATAAAAATAAGCATTTATATGAAGGTAAGTAAATTAAATGTTTTTCATGATTTTGTATGTTTGCTGTATATTTCCCACTATCAGTTTTGTTTTTTTAATAGTTTAACATTGATTTATATACAAGTTTTCAAAATAATTTTTAACGTGATTTTTCATTATATGATAAAAAATTTATATATCTTATACCAGTGGTTCTCAGGGGGTCCGCAGGCAGCAGTTTTAAAAGCACTGCAAAGTTCCTTGTATAATCAGCAGTTTTTGGGCAGCAATAAAAGCGTCAAGATAACTCAGGTGATTAATGTACCTGCTAGAGAGAGATGGGGGGGGGGGGAGTTTGTCCAGTGGCAGCTTTGACTCATCTAAGGAAGTGCAGATGGTTAATATGCCTTCTGCGAAGAATGTCTACCATGCATTTCTTAAAAAGCGGTATTTTGTTTTGTGCATAGCTCAGTGTGTTCCTGCATAGAGATTCTTTTGTTATTGTGCAGTTCACAAGTTCCAATTGTTATCTAGCAGAGTGAGCTATGAACTGCCATCAAAGAGCTGCATGCAAACTGCATGGTACAAGTTAGTGAGTTATGCTTTTTCCCAGTCTTTCATTATTCCGATGTGGCTAAAAAGGTTTGTGTGGGTAGAAATAAATCATTATTATTAAAGTCAACGCGAACCCCTGTGTTATGTTATGAATCCTGAGTTTGTGCTTTTCTAGACCAAGCACTCTTAAAAAAAGCCTACCAGTATGGATGACAAGTGAATTCTACACCTTGTATTCGCCTTATGTAACATTTTCTATTCACTGAATTACACATGTATGATTCATTGTTTCTGTATGTGTGTGGTGTAAAGTGCTCTGGCACCCTACAGTGGTATGAGAGGTGTTACACATTAAATTAAATACATGTGACAGTGGGGCTATGGAGAGATGAGAGGCACTGTTGGAGCATAGTAGTGAGGGACTCATTGAAGATTGTCAATCATTGAAGATTGCCAAAAGATTGTTGTATCCTGGTGCATAGTAAAGTCATTATTTACTATGCTTTAAAAGCTAATACAATTCAATAAATATTGACAAATGTGTTGTAAAATGAACCATTTTCCCCCATATTTTCTTGGGAAGAGCCCCCCAAAGACCCCTTTGTAGTGGTCAGGCTTACTCGCTGCACTTGTTGTGCACTGTACGGGCACTGGTATGACAACATTTGCCAGAGCAGCTTTAGGTTTCCAGCCTTAGTAGGAGCCTCAGGCAACAAAATAAAACCAAACAATGAAAAGCTAGCTGCGAGATGCAGCACCAACCTTCCCACCACGATTTTTCGATTTTTGATTTGATTTGATTTGATTTGAGACTTATAAAGCGCACGAATGCCCAAGGGCGTCTTGGCGCTATGACCGACGAGTATGATCCTCTACGAGTTAACTAAAATTAGCTGAGCTCCAATTTTTAATTCTTAAATAGCCATGTTTTCAGCAGCCCTCTGAATGACATTAGTGATTCGCTGTGTTTTATTGACATGGGTAAAGTATTCCAGATTTTTGCTGTTCCCAAAAAGAAGCTCCTGCCCCCCCAGCGAGCTTGCTTATATCTGGGTATTGACAGAAGATATGCTTGTGCTGACCTTAAATTCCTAGCTGGAATATATTTCTTAAGGTGTGTTCTTAGATACAATGTCCCCTTCCCCTGTAGTGCCTTAAATGCTAGGCATTGCCACTTGAAAATAATTATTTTAGTCACTGGAAGCCAATGTAGATCTTTCAATTGAAGGGAAACAGACTCAAATTTGGGAATGTCCAAAATCATTCTAGCCGCTTGCATCCGGAGTCTAACTAAAAGCTGTGTTTGAAGTCCCACATATAGGGCATTACCATAATCCAATTGTGATCAAGCTAGGGCCATAACCACTGTTTTCAGGGCGTCCAATGGAATAAAAGTATGGATCTTCCTAATCATTTTCAAAATGCCCCAAAAGGTGGAGGCCAGTTTTTTGATTTGACATTCAAACGTTAATCTTTCATCACCTATTACACCTAAGTTCCTCACCTTCGTGACCGGAACCGGACATTCTCCTAGGTCGGCCGGCCACCATCTTGGGGACCAAAAGGAGGTCTTAGATCCTAATAACAACACCTCTGTTTTTCCCCCATCAAGTTTGAGGGAATTTCTCTGCATCCAAATGTTGATCTGTACCATGCAAGTGTTAAAACGGTCTGCTGTCTCATCTATGTTATTAGACACCGAGACCACTACCTGCGTATCATCGGCGTAGGAGACCACCGAAAATCCGGATTTCCTAATTATGGCCGCCAAAGGGGCCATGTAGATATTAAAAAGAGTGGGGCTGAGGGAAGAACCCTGCGGCACTCCACAAGGCAATTTGAAGGATTTAGAAACTAATCCATCCATTTCTACGACAAACGATCTGTTCGTTAAATATGATGATAGTAGCGTGATGGCAGTATCTTGGAGTCCCAACTCTTCTAATCTTTCAATTAGGATTCCATGATTGACTGTGTCGAAGGCCGCCGGCAGATCTAACAAAATCAAGCAGCCTTCTTTCCCTGATCCAGTGTTCTTCTAAGTTCTTCTACAGCCATTACCAGGGCTGTCTCTGTTCCATGACCTTCTCTGAATCCATATTGTGAATGATCTAAAAGATATTCATCCATGATGAAAGTTGTAATTAGCTTGTTAATTAGTTTCTCCAACACCTTAGAATAGAAGGGGATCCTTGAGATTGGCCGATAGCTACCTGGTTCGGTAGGATCAAGATTATTCTTTTTCAATAAAGGCCAAACTGAAACTATTTTCCATGCTTCTGGGAACAGTCCTGATAGTATTATTTCTGAAAATACTGTTGTAAGTTGTTCACTAATCATTTCTGTGAACATATGAAAGATTTTGGGGGGGCAAGGATCAGATGGGGCTCCAGACTTGGTCGTCATTACTATTTGTCTAATCTGTTCCTCCGAAGGCGGAAGAAAAAGAAACCCAGGTCTGGATCCTGTTGTGCGTATTCCTAACTTGCTAGATTCAGAGGATAGCCTAGAACTTTCATTGAGTGATTTATATACTGTCTCTACTTACTGTCTCTACTTTATCAGTAAAAAATTCTCCCAGAGTATTACAAAACTCTGGATTATTCATCTTCTGAGAGTTCCCTGGAAGATTAGCGAGTCTTTTCACTGTATCAAACAATTCTCTACTAGTGTTCTTAGCTTCTAGGATGTTATGAGTGAAATATTTGCTCTTTTCCTCATTAATTGTCTCCTTATACGCTAGCAAGGTCTGTGCGTACTCTCTTTTCCCCCCTTCATCATAGCTCACTCTCCACCTTCTTTTAGACCTCCTGCAGGCCTTTTTTTGTTCTCTGAGTTTCTCAGAGAACCATGGTTGGGAAGGTCGCTTCCTTTTGGACAACGAGGTTTTCTTTAAAACTACTGTATCTACGGCCGCCTTAATCCAGAAATGTACTCTGTTGGCCATACCATTCGAATCAGTCTTTAAATTTGGTTTAGATGTTCCTAGTACCGCTTGTAGCATAGGGATATCAATATTGGCCCAGTCCTGATATACGGTTCTAGCCTGGATATCAGTGGGTGTCATTAACTGCCCTTTATCCTGTATGGTGAATATTATGGCTTTATGATCTGACCATACGACAGGTATAACTTCCATCACTTCTATTCTTGGATTGGACGTAAAAATTCCACCCAGGGTGTGCCCTGCAATGTGAGTATCTTGCCTGACTATCTGTTTCAAGGAAAAACTTGCCATTGAGTCAGTGAGTGCAACCGTGTTATTATCATCTCCTTTTTCTAAATGAAAGTTAAAATCCCCTAATACTGTACAATCTGAATACTTTATACTTGACTCCAAAAAGGGACTTATATTCTCCATCAGGAGAGTACGGGCTTTTGGTGGACGATAAATGAGAAGACCATTTAACGTATAATTATTATTGAGTGTTATCTGGAAAGCTAGTGTTTCACAGTCTGGTGAACCCCCTTTCGCACAACCAGTCACTCTGAGTCCTTCTCTAAAGATGATAGCAAGCCCCCCCCCCCCGCTTATACTCTCTGTCTGCTCTAACAATAGAGTAACCCATAGGGAGTGCTGACGTCAACTCTGGATTTGATGCGGCATCTGCCCAAGTTTCTGTAATGAATGCCAGGTCTAATTTCTGGCTTTCTAGCAGATCCGCCAATTCAGTGTTATGTCGTATCAATGAGTGTGCATTAATTAATACTGCTCTCCACTCTTTCAAATTTAACCTGTTTTTTAGTGTATCTTGACTAGTAATTTCCTTCACCTTAATATAGCTGAAATTCAGCTCGCAGTGTTTACACCTCCTTGGCTCGAACCTAAGGTCTAATGGTACGCCACAAAGAATATTAATGTTAGTGTTCAACCTTAGGAGTTTCTCTCGTGAGTACGTTAGTGGCCTATAACAATTGGGAATTGGAGCAGGGGTCATGACGCTAGACGTGGGCCGGACACGGACGGGCGAAGACGGGCTTGCCCTAGGCGCGCCTTAGGCGCGCCCACGGCACACACATGCCATTCCTCCTCTTATCTCCCCCCGGGCCGTAAACACTAGCCCGCTAAACACACTTCTTCTAAGATGGTGGTACCACGTTCCACGAGCGGGCCCCAGGAGTCATACACGCTAAAGTGCAAGTGCAAATGTTAAATATAAAAGGTATGTAAAAAAAGATTTTTGTAAAAGCAGTATATTTAAAAGTCGTAATTCACAGTTTCTTACCGTCGATCCGTCCCGGCTCAAGCCTCAGGAGGACAACAGGAAGCCCGCTTGTGCCACTCCCCCTCTTATCTCCCACTGGGCCGTAAACACTAGCCCGCTAAACACACTTCTCCTAAGATGGTGGTACCGCGTTCCACGAGCGGACCCCAGGAGTCATACACGCTAAAGTGCAAGTGCAAATGTTAAATATAAAAGGTATGTAAAAAATTATTTTTGTAAGTGCAGTATATTTAAAAGTCGTAATTCGCAGAGTTTCTTACCGTCGATCTCTCCCGGCTCAAGCCTCAGGAGGACAACAGGAAGGCCGCTTGTGCCACTCCCCCTCTTATCGCCCCCCGGGCCGTAAACACTAGCCCGCTAAACACACTTCTCCTAAGATGGTGGTACCGCGTTCCACGAGCAGGCCCCAGGAGTCATACACGCTAAAGTGCAAGTGCAAATATTAAATATAAAAGGTATGTAAAAAATTATTAAGCAGTATATTTAAAAGTCATAATTCGCAGAGTGTCTTACCGTCGATCTCTCCCGGCTCAAGCCTCAGGAGGACAACAGGCTATTTTTAATATAAAAAAACAACAATCTTTTGTAATTCAAGTCTAGTCTTTGTTTGATGTGCACATATGTGTGTTTATTTTTTTAGAATTACAGTTTTAAAGTTTGATATTTAAATTTCACAAATTGCTTGGGGGTCCCCGGCATCCAGTAGTGACTCAATGGGGGTCCTCAGGAGTGAAATGTTTGGGAACCACTGTCTTATACTATTACCTCATTTATATTTTACAATTTTGTAATATTTATTGGCATATTTTCCATATAGTTTACAGTTTAATACTTTTGTTAAATTTTTTCATAGATTTATTCAACATTTTTACATTATTTTTCCTTCATTATCATCAATAGATTGTCTTTTTTAGGTTGTGCCTAGCGTTGCAGCGCATGCGTTACTCGTTTTGCGAGTCATTAGGGGATGATTCACAGAACTAACTTAAGACAAAATCCTAAACTTGCTACTTTTGTTATTCACAGAAGGCATTTAGTAGTAGTAAAGTTAGGATTTTGTCTTAAGTCTGTCTTAAGCCTGTCTTAAGCCTGTCTTAAGTCAAACTTAAGACAACATCCTAACTTTACTACTACTAAATGCCTTCTGTGAATACCAAAATTAGTAGGACAGACTTCAGACAGACTTCAGACAGACTTCAGACAGACTTCAGACAAACTTCAGACAGACTTAGTACAGACTTAGTACAGACTTAGTACAGACTTAAGATAAAATCCTAACTTTACTACTACTAAATGCCTTCTGTGAATACCAAAAGTACTAAGTTTAGGATTTTGTCTTAAGTTAGTTCTGTGAATTGGGCCCGCACTATTCAGTATAGCTGGAAGCTTTGTGGAAGCTCTGCTCACTCTCCACCCATTTTTTTCATTGGCTTAGGTCCTAAATGCTGCCTACTGATTGGTTTTAGGCTTGTTAGTCCCTCCTCATGACGGCCATGTCTTCATTTGTATCCTTCCATGGCTACTGGCCCCTTTACTCTGAACACTATTTTCTTCCCTGTCCCCCCCGACCCCTCCCACAGTCAGTGACTTCTCGCCCCCCTCACCCCCACTCCCATTCCTACCTTCTCCTCCGCCTGCACTACCGTTTCCAATTAAATAGGTCTAGCGTAAATGCGAGTCCTATTGCATTGCAAATGCTTGTTTTTTTTACGACACATGGACAACACGATTGCCAAGTTGTCATTTTCAAGATCTCACAGGAGATTGCCTTTCACGTGAAGACCACGATTACAGATGCTGTCTGAGTAAACCTTGGACCCAGAATATTGTATCACACTATTTATTTAGCGTTTAATCACTCACAAGCCAGCTTACAAGCAGGGCAAGCCCTGAACCTAGACGAAAAGCAAGGATACGCTCACACAGTTTATAAATGATCTGCTGTAAGGGACATTACTATTGAGTGTTGCACCGCACCCCCACCCACCCATTTGCTACATGATTTGCCCATACTTCGTCACCTCTGACCGAGCTTGTTCATGGGACAGTATTATGCACAGCAAAATTTCACTTGAGTAACTTTCAACAAACGGGAGTTTTTTCACCTGTGATGCAAAATGTACTATAGACCACAGGCGTGTCCAAGATGTCACTCAGAAGCACATTACTATTGAGTGTTGCACCGCACCCCCACCGACCCATTTGCTACACGATTGCCCCATACTTCATCACCTCTGACCGAGCTTGTTGATGGGACCCCACTATTCTCCTCAGGCCTGAGGTGGGATGTGCAGCAGTATGCCAGATGGGGTGGCATGGGGCCCCTCTCAGTGACTGGCGGAGGTCATATGTGCATGTGTGGAGGGCACCAGGGCACCAGGTGCAACATGGAGCCTGTCAGACACAGGGGCTCCAGAGCAGCTTCCTGCTGTCACGCACCACAGGCACTCACACCGCATGCAGCACATGTGGACACACGGTTCTGCTATAGCCCACATTCATCTGTGAGAATCTCTGGCAGTGATGCTTTGTAATGACGGGTTTACTCACTCACACATTACTGGCATAAACTTCCATACAACCACCATCACACAAGTTTGCCCTCCTGACACCTAATAACCAACCTTCATAGGGCAACATATCCACAACTATACATCTAAAAATCTGCAGAGTGGAACTGATCTGCCCCTGGGCCATCCGTTAATAATAAAATCACAATCAGTTTGGAGTCCCTCATCAGTCTCTAATGCCCGCGACCATTCTTCACCAGTAAAAACTCCACAATGATGTGCATCTTTGGCTGCAATAAAACAGTCTCCTTTCTCTTCACCCAGATGGTCTTGAACAGGTGAACAGTAAAGTTGTTCTGGAGTAATTTGGAACTCAGCCTTTCAATCCTGCAGGAGTGATCCTTAATGGCATTACCACCCAGGATACAAATAAGGGGTTTATGGTCTGTCTCTCATACAAAGTTCTTCGCCCACAAAAAACTTACAAAACTCTTGACGGCCCAACAGCATGCCAACGGTTCTCTTTCAATAACCAAACAAACCTTTGCACTTGACTGCAAGGTTCTACACACAAAACTATTTGGGCAAAATCTCCACTTAAACCATACTTGCTAGCATCCACTATCACGACAGGGTCATAGGGGCACAACACTTTCTTGCATGACTTATCCCACACAAAGCCCTTCTTCTTAATCACCGAACTTAAATTCTCAGTGTTCGGAGCAAAATGTGGAGTGACAGTAAATTCTGGTGACTTTATGACCGTATAATGATATCTGTGTGTCTTTAAATGAAGTCATCTGGCATGTCACTGATTTCAAAGTCCTTTGAGATGTCATCCATAATGTCATGCGTGAGGTGATTACCGGTGCACGACAGGGAGTGGAAGTCACAGCATACCATTAGAGGCAAATTCTGGGGTGTTAATATTTTGCAATTTAACCGTAATATCACCTTAACTGTGGTTTTCTCATCGAATACTCTATAGATTGAGAACAATTGTTCCATTATACTATGACCTGTTAAACAGTTCAAACACTTCACAGCTCGGATAAGGACACACTTTCTCCTATTCATGTGCAGGTGGGAGTGTGGGTCCAAGTGTGCAGGACGCTTCAGAGTGAACTAGAACCTTTCCAGGGGCGTAACTTCACCCCCCCCCCCAATTTATTTACTGATAAATAGTTGGGTACAAGTGCTTTCAGTCAGGTAGTGTGAGATGTCAGTCGGATTTCCTCAGGGATTTTTACACACACAGGCAAAAATGTGCACACACACTCACCCTCTCTGTTTTGAAAGTCCTCAGAATAATAAATATTTCACAAAATATTGTTTTCTCTCTTAGTGCTCTTTAGGCCCCTCTCATGCACCCTGCTTTGTCCTATAATGTATTTAAACATTATATGCCAGCCTGATTGTCAGAAAACCTGAAGCTCCCCCCTCCCCCCCATCTTACTGATCAAGCGAAGCCTCCAAACCTTTCAGGCCACTGGTTCTTCCTAAGTGACTTGCTAGAGCCACATGGTCCTGCTCCCTGGATAGCAGCCCTTCCCCTCCCCCGATTGATCCAGGACAGTACCCTGCCTGGCCGAGAGGGGGAGATGTAGGCAGGACAGGGAAGAAAGGTTAGTTGGGCAGATCCCTTCTACTGCTCTTACTGGAATCCATGGATCTACCTAAATTCCACTGGGTCCTAGAAGGGGGCTTTGGTCACCTACGGTAAAGCCGCTGTTTCTCTAGTTCTTGGTCTACATTTTCTGAAGAAGGAGGAAACTTGGGTGCATAGGCCAGAGGTATTCTAGGATGTCAGCCATCACCTTTAGATACATAAGAGAGACACAACGCTGCCTGGCTCTGGACTTTAACATCACATTCCACATACAAAAAAGGTGACACTTAGTTTGAAGTTCAAGGCTTTCTCTCTACTCCGAAGGCTTCACTCATCACAATCCGGAGGCTTAAGATCCAATCCCTTAAAGAACCGGGCTGCCCGCACCAGGGTTTTCCACGACACTGATTTGTTTTAGCGTCAATGGACTGATCAATAGATAGTTTGCAAAGGGCAGACTGGCCAGCACTAGCAGGGAATACTAAATTGTCCACTTATTCCAAACCTTACAAAGACTAACGAGTGATAAGAGTAGATGCTAGAAAAATGACACAATATCAAATAATCCCAAAATATAGCATTAGTCGTCCAAGGACAAAATACTAAATCAGAATCTCTGAATATGTTCTGAATGTCCGAGGATTTCTATATAACTCCACCCAACAATGTTTTCAAAATCCATGTCGCTCAGGTGTACTCTTAGTTACATGATGCTTTTATGACATGGTAATGGGCACTTAGACTAACCACTGGCTAGTGAAGGGGAAGACATTGTCTGGCAAAATATTTTTTTGCTTATTAGTTTCCAGTAACACCTTAATAGAAGGGGCATGCTGCTGCCACACATGGGGGGAAGCTTAAAGACCTTTTACAAAGTGTGCCTGACCCTAAGGGATCCTCAGGAGAGTAGCTAGTGATCCTCTTCCTTGTACAAGATATTCCAGAAATGAATAGAAGGAAAACCTGAGGCAATATGAGCAGGAACGGGAAGTAACCAGCGGTGGTTCGAGAACTCCTCACATACCAAGGGAAAACCAGCAACAAGCGTTTGCAATGCAACAGGTCCTGCATTTATGGGAGTTTGAGCTAGTGGCATTGTAAATGACAACTCCTTTTACTTATGTTTTGGTTTTTGAAACATAAATAAAATGCATTGTCATTTACAATGCCAATAGCCTAAACTTGTGTAAATGCAAGACCTATTGCATTGCAAATACTTGTTTTAGTTTACTTTAGCAGCGTTTTTTTGTAAGTATTTCCTTCTATTTTGTAATGTATTTGTGTTACTTTTAATCTTTTTTCCTGACACCAGGTTGTGGTAAGGTGCTGCTGTTCATCAGAAAAGGTAAGTTTCTGTCTAAGGGCATGTTAATGTTTTGAGGGTAGCGGGGCTTACGGAGAATGTCTACAAATTATTTTTATTGTTGAAAGTAGCTCTTTGGTATATTTTGATGTACTAATGAACATCTTGCTAACCTTCTGTAACACATTATCGTGTAGAGACTGGATCTAGCACAGATTGCTTATTATTCAATCTTCCCAGGTGCAAGACTGGATCCCAATTATTTTCGCCATAGCACGTCAGAGGAACATCACATGACTCTATATCGACGTTGTCTACTGGTTGCCATCGCCAGGGTCCATATAACTCCATCGCTGACGTCAGTTTCTCCCATGATTATTTTCGGTACTCACAACGTGGAGCCACATATAAAAACTGCGGACTGAAACAGTGTGCTAAGATAAAATACACAGTTGTGTCCAATAATCACTGGATTCTTCATGTTGTTTCAGGATGTGAATGACCATAATGAAATCTTTGAGACCAAAGAAGATTCAGTTCGCAAAGAGGGGCGGGCGGGAGGGTTGTTAAGAATTCTGCGGCTAGATTTTGTCTCTACCAGATAACGTGTCACCGAAGGTGAGTAACTTGTTCATCTGATAGAGACATCTAGCCACAGACTCCTTACTTTAGAATCAAATGCCAGAGCCATACAATTCAGGGAGGAGGATCTGTGAACTGAGACCATGAAAAGTCTCCTACAAAAAAAAAGCAGGTCCAGAACAAGAGAAAAAGACCGGACATTCATAATAATTTAGTTAATCAATAATATACTCTACCACATAAAAACCAGCAGAAGGATCTACAGGCAAGTAAAGTCACAAGACAATAAAACCATGGGAATAAAATACCCATCTTTGGATGAGAAATCTGTTAAAGAAGTCAGCCAACAATATAAAACTATTTGCACCCCTAACAGGACCGGAACCATAAATTCTCACCTCACACTAACTTTGGACATAGCCACAGTAACAAAAGTCATAAAAACAGTCAAGGCATGGGGATAACATTACCCCTGACAATAAGAAAATGTCGCAAAATGACCCTAGGAAAATAAACCCATTTGGTTTCATATCATTCAATCAATCAAACAGGGTTTTATAAAGCGGGCTACTCACCCGTGAGGGTCTCAGGGCGCTAGGGGGAGGGGGGAGTGCAGCTCTGGTCATTTGAAGAGCTAGGTCTTGAGGTTCTTCATGAAGGTGTGCAGGGTGGACGAGCGTCTGATGTTAACTGGGAGCTCCTTCCAGGTCTTGGCAGCGACGCAGGGAAAAGGCTCTTCCGCCTGCTCTGCTTCTGCGGATGCGAGGGGTCTTTGCCAGGGCGAGGTCGGCGGAGCAGAGGTTCCTTTTGGGTAAGTGGACAGAGACTCTCTCATTGAGGTATTTGCGTCCGATGTTGTGGAGGGTTTTGTAGGCGTGGGTGAGCAGTTTGAAGGTTAGCCTCTTCTCGACGGGGAGCCAGTGTAGGTCTCGCAGGTGTTGGGTCATGTGTTCATGCCGCGGGGTCCCGAGGATGAGTCTGGCCACAGAGTTCTAGATGGCCCGGAGCTTGTGTAGGAGAGTTACGTTGATACCGGCGTAGAGGGCGTTACCGTAGTCCAGTCTGCTGGTTATGAATGCATGGGTGATGGTTTTCCTGCATTCGGGGAGTATCCATTTGAAGGTCTTGCTGGGGATGCGGAGGCAGTTGAAACTGGTGGAAGCAACGGCGTTGATCTGGCAGGTTGTGGTCAGGAGGACTCGAGGATGATGCCGAGGTTCCGTGCGTGGTCTGTAGGGGTGGGTTGTCTCCAGAGTGTGGAGGGCCACCAGGTATTGTCCCAGGCGGAGGTGGAGGGTTGGAGGATGAGGACCTCAACCTTCTCCGAGTTGAGCAGTAGGCAGCTATTTTTCATCCAGGCAGTGATGTCCTTTATTCCTTCCTGGAAAGTCTGGTGTCTTCAGAGTTCTTAGTGAGGGAGAGGATGAGCTGGGTGTTGTCGGCATAGGACACTATGCTGAGCCCATGTTGTCTGACGATGGCAGCTAGGGGGGCCATCTAGATGTTGAAGAGCGTGGGGCTGAGCGATGATCCTTGGGGTACTCCACAGTTGATCTCTGTGGGTTTGGAGAGGAAGGGAGGGAGTCTGATCCTCTGGGTTCTGCCAGAGAGAAAGGATTGGACCCAGTTGAGGACAGTTCCTCGTACCCCGGCGTCATAGAGTCTGGCTGTGACAGTGTGATGTGAGACTGTGTCAAAGGCTGCGGAGATGCCTAGTAGGATGAGGGCCGCAGAGTGGCCCTGGTCGAGTAGCATGCGAATGTCGTCGGTGGCTGCTATGAGGGTGAGGGCGGTCTCGGTGCTGTTGTTGCTGCGGAGTCTGGACTGGGAGGGGTCTAGGATGGATTTCTCTTCGATCAAGGTGGTCATTTGAGGGTTTACAAGTCTCTCAGTGACTTTGGCATCAAAATGGTGGAGAGAGATGGGCCGGTAGTCTTTCAGGCCCGCGGGTCGGCCGTGGGCTTTTTGAGGAGGGGTTTAACTTCCGCACAGTTCCAGTCATCGGGGATGATACCGGATTCGAAGGAGGCGTTGATGGTCTGTCCCAGTTCGGGTGCAATGGCAATGGCAATGGCGGCCCTGTGGTAGATGTGCGGTGAGCAGGGGCCGTGGAAGCTCCGGACTGTGTGTTCTTCATGGTCACTGTGGTGTGTTCGACGGTGGCAGGTTGGCTCTTCATTGCTGATGGTGGGGGGAGGTGTCTGGCATTTGGTCACTGAAATGGTCATAGAGGGCCTTGATTTTCAGATGGAAGTAAGAGCTGAGCTTGTTGCAGAGTTCCTGGGAGGGTGTGACGTCAGTGGCTTCGCTGGGAGGTTTGGTGAATTGCTGTATGATGTTGAAAAGTTCTTTAGCATTGGTTGCGTTGGTGTGGATCTTGTTCTTCATGAAGGTCCGATTTGTGTCTCTTATGTGCTGGTAGTATTCCTTCAGGGCGCTCCTGTAGCTGTTCCGGTCATCCGCAGTTTTCCTGTTCGGCCAGGCTTTCTTGAGGCGTCTGCAGGAGTGCCTGGCTTCTTGGATTTCGGTGGTGAACCAGGCAGCCTTCAGGGGGTGTTGTTTGGCGGGGTGGTGGAGGGGTGCGAGCTTGTCGGCGCAGCTGGAGATTCAGCTGTGAAATTCTTTGTCTGCAGAGTTGGCGTTGATCGTTGTAGGAGAGTAGGATCTGCCTCTTATGTTGCCCCCACTTTTTTTCAGATGTTTACAATGTTTTCTGGCTATAGTCTGGCTGGGACCCTTCTAATCAGGGCCCCAGCCTCTCTGTTCTCTCTAAACAACTTGGAGTGCATATTAGGTGCACTAGTGGTTGGATACTTTGGTGCCTTATGATGAGCTCCTAGTATATGGTACCTTAGGTACCAAGGGCATAGGTACTTCACAGGCCTACCAGGGACTGAAGCATGTATTATGCCACCCCTGGGAAGCAGACTAAATCTGACACCACAGGCCTGCTACTGCAGCCTGGGTGAGGTGGTGCTAGCACTCCTCACTGAGATATAGGTTTACTATATCTCTCCCTGCACACACATTTAAACCTATCACTCACCCCTAAGGCAGGCCCTATCAATCCTGAGGGCAGGGTTCTTGGTTTCCATGTGAGGGGGTGCCTCTGCAGCGCTCAGAGTCCATTCTCTGGGGCTGTTTGTGAATGCAGTCAAACCATATACTCTTAAGTGCATTATAACCTCGCGGTTAATGCTAACTTTGGAATGGCTGCATCAAAACATGTAGTGTTTGGTGTCAAACGCTTTGAAATCATACCCCCCACACCAGTAACTGGTACTGAAGTATGATCCCACCCTTCTAGAGGGATAGATATGTACCTACTGTGGAAACGCGGTAGAATCCTGAAGAGCCCTGGCATCACAAAATGCATGCCACCAGTCACAGACACTGGGCTGTCCTCCTGCTGATGACCGAAACTCGCAGTGGAGGAGGCCCAACAATAGGTATCCTGTCACAGGGAGGTGTGACCACCTCCCAGACAGGGTTTAGTGTATTGGGACTGGGTGGGTGCACTCCTAGAGTGCTTTGAAGTCCTGCACTGGGGGAGCAGTAGGCTCCTCTTGCATACACCATTTCAAACTGGCTCAGGGGCAACCTGCCCCTGCTCTGGCACGAAACTGGACAAAGGGAAGTGGGTGTAGCCACCCACTTCCCTGACTCTCCCATAGGTGGGGTCATAGAGCTAGTGCCTCCCTTCGTTTCGGTATAAGTTAGGGAACCCTTGCCATTGCAAACTAGATACCCCTGGACGACGCTCTGAAGACGAATCATGGACCTTCGACATTCCATTACCTCTGGAAGACGGAAGGATCTCCCTTGGAGTCAAGGAGTGCCTCCCCTGCATGACAGGCACCCAATCTTGCAATCAACGGTCGCAAACTTTCCCGCTCCCACCAGAGTCCGAAGTCCCTGCAGCCCAGGAAGAGGATTTCCTGACTTCTCCAAGGCCATCGTGAGTCCCCAGTGACGCTGAGGCAAGTGGACCCCACGAGTGACGAGGAACCGCAATCCCTGGGTACCGTGCTCTATTTTCGAGTGCAACCCCTTCATGATGTTCTACGAACCTGTGCATTGGACCATGTGTGTTCCAAGCCTCCAGCAGGAATCCCTCTGAAGATCAGAGGCCTACCCCATCCCAAGTGACCATGGCCCCTGTTGAGTGAATCCTCCCGAGGCGTCTATGCGATCCCTTGCCGGTTGGCTTGTGGGTCCCCAGAAGACTTTTCTACAGTTCCAAAGGGCTCCCCTGGTTGCTACAAGCCTACCCTGACTTACCCTTACTGGGTGAGTCCCTCAGACCTTACTGGTCTGCACCGCTGACTTTTTATCCTTTCCACAAGACTTGCTGTAACCAAGGCGTGTTGGCTCCAATCTGGTCACTGACACCGCAGTAAGCTGCAGACTTCAAGGGACACGGCGAATCCAGCTCCTGGTCATCGTCGACGCCTCCTGGACCTCGTGGCTGAAGAGTCAAGTCACCCGTGGATCACCTGAAATCACCCGATGGCTGTGGGCATCCACCTTCCTTGCCCCGGATCACTGTCAAGTGATTTTGAACACTGTCCCCTCTGCTTTCAGGTCTTCCTTCTTCTGAATCCAGCCTTGGATTCCACCGGACACTTCTCCTGTCTTCACAAGCCGCAAGCCTTCTTTGGCTCCCATTGAAAACGACGCCACGTCCTGACACCAAAAGACACCTATGCACCCGGCTTCCATGGGTGAGGTAACTCCAGCACTACGGTGCTCCTGTGGGTGTTGGCTCTAGAACGACTTACCCTGTAAGTGACTTGCTTGTAGACTCTCCCGAAGTATCCTTAAACTTTTAATTTCCCATCGCAACTTGCTCCATTGAAGTCAATAGGGATTCGCGGCTGTGTTCTCACACTGCATGTGTCTCCTGTGGGTCCTTTACTTACCTGCTTTGGGTGGTTTTGTGAGGCCCCAGAGCTTCTAAAGGCCCTAGGCCTTGTCCCCTCGCAAGTCGTTATCTCTAAGTCTCTTTCTTAGTATATGGTCTGGTACGCCCCTAGGGCCCCAGCCATATTTGTGCTTAATTTATTGTGAAATGTTGATTTGTGCATATGTTCCTGACTTCTAATCTCATAAAGAGATTAGCAGAGAGTTGTTAGTAATAAATACATATATGTTTGATATTTATACCTGTGTGGTGTCCTTTCATTTAGTAATTCAAGAGATTATAAGGTAAAACAAGCTGTTTTACATTCCTCTAAAGACTTAGCCTGAAGACTGCTCTCCACAGCTACCACTAGTATAGCTTTCTTTAAAAAGTTGTCTTAAACCTACTACCATAAGAGTCGAATTGTACTGGTGCAAGGTGTCCACTTTAACTACTGAACAGCATATACCAGGCCAACTTCCCACAATCAAGGCGCAGGGGGGAGTCTAGGATGAGGGTGGTGTTAAGGTGCTCCTCTGTGATCTTGCTCCAGTTCCTACATGGCGGGCGTGGGGCAGGTTTGGGTGCGGTAGTGGTGTTGAAGGTGAAGTGTACACAGTGGTGGTCCGTCCAGAGCAGCTGCGAGGTTTGGCTGATGTGGATGTTAGTCCCTCCTGCGAAGATGCAGTTGAGAGTGTGTTCCGCCCTGTGAGTGGGGTTGTTGACGAGCTGCTTCAGTCAGAGGTTGGAGAGGTTGTCAAGGAGGGTGATAGAGTTGGGGTAGCTGCGGTTGTCGACGTGGAAGTTCAGGTCTCCAAGAAGGATGTAGTCCATAGAGGTGATGGCGTGCAGTGTGACAAGATCGGCAATGGTGGTTGCGGCCTGAGTGTGAGGTCCGGGAGGTCTGTTGGCGAGGGTGCCACGCAGCATGGCCCTGGGGGTGGTCTGGATCTGACAGTGGAGGTATTTTGTGTTGGAGTGGGGGTCGCTCAGGCTGGAGGTGTAGAGTCGGCGGGATGTCATGTATGCGATGGTGAGTCCTCCTCCTGGGCGGTGGGGGCGGTCTTTCCGCTGGATCCTGTATCTGTCGGGGATGGCAAAGGCGATGTGGGGGGTGGAGGTGTTGTTAGTCCAGGTTTCCGTGAGGAATGCGGCTTCGGGTGAAGGGGATGTTGAACAGGTCCCAGATCTCTGCGTATCTGTGTAGGGAGCGTACGTTGAGGAGAATGCACATCAGGGCTTCGGTGGTGCGGGCGTCTGGTGGGCCTTCGACGGTCGTGGGGGTGCTGTTGATGGTGAAGGATTGTCGGCAGTGTCTGCAGGAGAACTGTCCATGGGTGGTGTTCGGTGTGACTCTTTGCCAGTTGTTTTTTCTTCCGGGGTTGAGTGCGTGGAGGGCGCCAGAGTTGTGTCGGCTGTGTTTCGGAGTTCCAGGGTTCCTGGTGCTGGCCGCAGTCGGGTCACGAACTGGCGCAGACAGGCTTGCATTAGGCACGCCAGTGGCATGCCTGCAGCACAACCGCGCAGCGGCTGCCATTTGTAGGGGAGGGGGGAAGGGACGGTCAGCTGGGAGGCGGGAACGGGCGGGGACAGGGGCTGCAGGGGGCTGAAGCAGGAAAAACACGGGCTCGGAGAAGCCCAAAACAAATAACAAAACAATACAACAATGGAGATAAAGTACAGTGAAAAACTGGCAGAAAACAGATTACAGAAGCCCCAAAAAAACCAGACAGATGTTACTACTGCAATTACAATTACGAAAATACGGTTACCCGATGCTGATCAGGCAGCAGAAGGACGCGGGGAGCAGGGACTGGCAGAGGCAGGCACGGCAACCAAGGGGCAGACAGCAGGCTCGAACACCCAGGCAGGGGGCTCAGTGGGGATGCAGGACCCCAGGGTCAAGGTCCAAGGTCCAGGCCCAAACCACGTGTTCAAAGCTGTGCCACTTAACAATACCTTCATTCCATAGAGAGTCTGATCCTAGTCAGGACTGCTCTGTAAATTACACAGAGAAAAATCCATCTCCCGTGGAGTAAACATAAAGAATGTGTAGAAGGCTTTATCTGTATATACTATACCAAAGTAAGGTATAGTGTACAAAGAGTCCAGGAAGTCCCCAGAGATATAGCAGAGGCTAAATTAGACAAGGACTAGCAGCTCTCTTAGTGATAGTGTGGTCGAGAAGATAGTTTTATCAGGAGGTTGTGTTAAGCATTTATTGTATTTACTCAATCAAGATTGAGCGGACACACTCAGAGACTGAATCCAGACAAATTGGGTAAGTTTGGGTAAGTTTAAAAAAGGTATACTTGTGTTTTATTTTCTAGAATTAAACTTGGTGTAGGTAGGTAAAATATACTTTCAATCATAAAACTCTGCAATATAATGCAATTGGGAATGGATTTGCAATTTTTACTGGTTTGTATTGCTTTTAAAAACAGTTTGAATTACATAGAAATGACTTTGGGTTACATTTGTGTTACTTTTAGATTACTTCAACTACTCAGGGTGATATACCTAGATATTACACCATTGATCCTGCAAAAGGAAAGTAAGACTTTTCTTGATTTAAAACACAGTTCTTTTCTCTCATACATAACAAAGGTCAACACATTTTTATCAAGAGAAATCTGTAACATTGGTTCCTAAGGGAAAAAGGGTGTTACCGTTTTACAGGTAAATAAACGACCTGTAAGTATAACTTTTGGGGGTTAGGACCAGGATTCCCCAAGGTCCAGTTAGGCACTCAAATTATATCACCAGCGACACTGGGGCGGCCGGGTGCAGAGTGCAGGAGCCAAATGTTAGCCAATGGAACTAAGGGGGCCTTCGGTCAGGGGCTGCTTATGAGCAGGCCACTTGATTGTGGGAGCATACCTTCTGGAAATAGGAACAACACTGCAAGGGCCAACAATCAGCATAGGAGCAGCACCACCAGCGTCAAGGAGGCGGTTGGATGCATGGTGCCAAGAAGACGTTGGGAGCCCAATGATTCGCAATAGAGATCTCATGTTTGAGGAAAAAGCTGCAGACTCCGGCAAGGAAGCTTCCCTAAGGCAACTATTGGAAGGAGAGATAGGTTGGGGTCTTGGGGGATGCCTGGACACCATAGGTTGGGCCACCAAAGGCTGTGTGGTGTAGCGTGAAGGGGTATCTTGAGGCGTCGGATCTTCTTACCAGCTCCGGTCGCGGTCAGAGGGGCCCTGCAGGATGAGGCTGCAGGCATCGGTCTGGAGCTTGAGGCAAGTCAGGGATCGCCAGGAGGACCTCCTCATTGTGTTGGGCCACTCAGAATCCTTCCGTGGGCTTGGGTGCAGAGTGGTGAAGAACTGCAGAGCCGCCTAGATCCAGGTTCTTGTCTTTCTTTGAGCAAATCCGGTGCTCATGGGAGACAGAGTCTTTCAGATGATTGCAAGACAGGTCCTCTGGGTTCTAGGGGGTGCTGGCTGCTGGACACACCAGGTTTTTCACTGTAGGCAGGTTGGAGTTGGGGCAGCCCAGTAGGGCTGTAGCCAAAGCAGTTGGTGTCCTCTTCTTCCTGGTTCACCACAGCTTTTCGGTCCTCCTCCTTTCTTCCTCAAATCTGAGAAGGCATGGTTCGGGGTTGTCCCTGAATACTAAATTTAGGGGCGTTACAGGGGTGTGCAGGTTGGGATTAATGGTTCCCTTCCTTGGGGTGAGTACACCCTCTGTTATGCTACCCTCCATGGGAGGGGGCATGAGCCTCTCTTCAAGATGCCGGGGACTGAGATGTGTGCTTCACCTTGCCTCCCCCATCTGGGGTTGGCATAGGTGGACACACCTCTCTTCCTTACTTGGGTTTCCCACTAGTTCTCCTGCCAAAAGTGGGGGTCAGAACCAGTGGGAGCCAGCTGCTGGGGACAGCAAAAGGCAGGGACAGCTTACAAAGGTGGCATGCCTTTGACGCTTCCTCTTCGTGGACCCCTCCATTACCTTCATGTTTAGCGTTACAGGGTCTGCCTGTCTGCCCACGCTGCTGCTGACTTCAGACACTTTTCTTCCCCCTGCTGATGAGCCTAACTCAGCCAGGGGAAGCTGAGCAAAGGGTTTTCTGCAAAGGAGACCTGTGACCACCACTCCTATAGAATTAGGTAGGGGGAGAGCTTCCAAACCCCACCAGACTGCATTGAATACACATTTGGTGCCCTCCTTTCATAAACCAGTTTTGCCCAGTTCAGGAGCCCTTGGCTTCTGCTCAGGTACAAAACCACACAAAGGTTAAGAGAGTGTCCACCCCCTTTCCAGCTCCTCCCTAGGGAGGTGCCCAGAGCTCCTCCAGGTGGCCTCTTAACTCTGCCATGTTGAATCTTGGCCCTTGGGAGCACCTGACTGGCTAAACCAGCTGTGTAGTGTCCAATTCCATCCCTGATAGGTGGGTCATCATGGAACAGGTCCTTCCCCTTTTTAGTGTTACTTAAGGGGTCCTCTGAGGGTAGGCCCTTACATTTGTTCGAACAACAACTTAAAGATACAACTGCCTGTCATCTGAAGTCTGTTTGAAGACACTTCTGCTGGTGGACTCTGGAGCTATGCTGTTCTTCAAGCCAGGACCCATGACAAGACTGCGCAGGGTAGGAAGATTCCCGCTGCATCTTCATTCCTGTGCTTCTTCAAGTTCTACAACTCCATGGCCGTGCATTCCCTGAGTCACCAAGGACTCAGCCTCCATCCAAGCCTGAAGGAATCTCCTTTGAAGTGAAGGAGTCACTTTCCTGAATCCGCTGGCACCTCTATGTCAACAACTAGTTTGATGATCCTGTTGTTCCACAGACATCACCAAGCTCTGCAACACAGGTGGTAGTTTATTGGTTCCCCAGAGGCCTGACCAGTCTTCCCTACAAGTTGGGTGACTGAAATTCCCCTCCATCCTACTTGAACTGCCTCCCTGAGCACCGCGTCTGATTGCCGTTGCCAAGGCACAGCTTCAAGAAAAACGTCCTGCTTGCATCCTCAGCATTCAGCGCCTTCATCTACTGTGTGCAGCTGATTCTTCCCTATCACCTCCTGTGCATTCTGCCAGAGGATCCTCGAGGGGGCTCCATCAATTCTTGGTGGCTCACCTGTGTGCTGAGGGCCGGCCCTGACTAACCCTTGCTGGGTTAGCCCCACAAATGTTGCTAGTTTGCAACAAAGAGTCTTCTCCCACAAACCATTGTTTGCTTTTGACAAGGCTTGTTGTTGGTCCTGCTGACCACTGACCTTCCTGCACTCATCGGCCGGTATGGAACAGCTTGTGAATGGCTCCTGGGCTTCTGCAGCTTTGCCTGGTCCCCACAGCTGCTGCTTCATCCTCACCGTGCTCTAGCAAGAACCTCCGACATGGGCTGGTATTGTGCTCCAGTACCTCCTGGTCACCTCTGTGTGGTTTGGACTCTGTCCCCTCTGATTTCAGGTTCTTCTTGTCTGGGTTCTATGTCCTGATTCCACCGGCCTGGCCCATTAGACTCTGTAGCTGCTGATCGTATATGGGCTGTTCCGGCACCACTTCATGTGCACCTGGGTGTAGGTATCCAGGTCCCTGGGGTATCCATGTGTGAGATCACTCTCCAACATTTTTTGATCCAAGTGGTTTGTTCAGGGTTTATTGGGAAGGTCCTAGAACTATAAAACTCCAATTGGGACTTAACTTGCATTATCCTATGGACATCTGACTCGATGTAACCACTCTGCACCTGGGCGCCTTAGGGTCCCTGGCAACTCACCTTGGGGGGTGTTCTATGCTTCCCCTGGGTTCCGCCATCCTTGAGTATAAGTCTTGTTTTGGTAACCTTTTTGCATTCCAGTATTTTAATATATGGTTTGTGTCACCCTTCCCCACGACCAGTGGATTTTCCTATGCTACTTGCCTGTTTCTAAAGTATTTCTTGTGTGTATTTAATATCTCTGTGTAGGAGAGATACCATGCAAGTGTTTAGTGGGTGTTATTACAAATATTTTTATACTCACCTAGTGTGGTTCTTTCTTATGTGTAAACTTGCTGACTGACTCTGTGGTAATTGTAATCTATTTACATCCTCCTGAATAAGCTTAGCTGCTCTCCATGAGTACACCTTGCTAGCTTTAGTTGTCAGGGACATAAACACTATCACTTAGAGTTGCCTGAACTCAGCTCTTCACCATAGGTGAACACCATATACTGAGCCACCCTCCTACAGCAGTGCCCAGCCCTCATTACACTTAGAAGCACCATTCCTGCAGCACACACAAATGAACCTAACACCAGGCCTTCTCCTTCCTTTGTCACCATAGAAAATAGGGAGCTTTCCCCGGGAGGTAGAGGGAACTGGTCAGAACTAGTATTGGGTATGAAAGTGACACCTTCACAACCTCTCATCAGAACATGTTTGGACCTGTGAAAGATTCAGAAGAAGGATTGCCCTGCTCTCTGAAGAAGGACGACTGAACCTACTTGCTTTGAACCCAGGACCCCCCCCAACTGAATCCAAAGGTCCATTGGCAGACCTCTATTTCAGCTACAGAGGTCTCCCTGCAACTGTTCAGCTGACCAGCATTAACTGGTCCTGCCTGAGTCCTGCTGCTGGTCACTACTGCTGGAATGACTATTGAGCCCCAAGAGGTATCTCCCAGGTCCTAGACCCTTGGCTGGTATCAAAGTGTACTCCTGCTGAACTCTAGATGTAAATCCAGACGTTTTGGACTTCTCCCAAAGCAGACGCTTTGTGTCAAACAATAACCACTTGCGATGCCTGCTTGGGCAAATCTCCTGTGAAAACTGCTCATTGCATCAGCCACAACAGTTAACGTCAACAGGGACAGTGTGTCAGCCCCAGCATCGAAATGGTCTTCCTGTCAACAAAAACCACTGGTAAAATCAGCTATGTGAGTCCACTGCAAAGAGTGCAGTTTGCGTCTTCCCTGACAATCCCTGCCAGTAGCAGCAGACTGGGTTGACTGCCACTACGAAGCTCCAGCATAAGCTGAATCTTTGCGCTACAATAGTGACCATCTGTGACCCCTGACCTGCTCCTTGTGAATCCCCACTTTCAGCTCCTTGCGTGGACTCTTGAGAAAGTAAACTCTCACTGGGACAAGCCTAGTTCCTGTATAAGACCTGCACTCCATTGCGGTTGGTCTGAAATTATGACTTTGTGCTGTGGTTCAGAGCAACCAGATAGCCATGACTGGTGCTTTTTGCTTTTTGGTGCTATTGTCACCTAGAACTTAAAAAATGAGTTTCTCCAATTCTCCAATTTAATGTTTTTTTTTGGTCGTAATTTGTATTAAAACTCACTCACTTTTTCTGAATTGGGTTTGGATTTTTCTTGTGTTTTGTTTCCTCTTTAATACTGGAGAATTACTGCATAACTTCACACATTGCCGTCAAGTTAAGCCGGAGTGCTTTGTGCCAAGTTACCAGAGGGTTGAGCACAAGTTTATTCAGTAGCGTTTGCAGTCCAATCTCAGGATTGTGTTTATTAATTGAGTGGGGCACCTACCCGCTCACCTAACCCAATTTCTTACAGAGAAATTTAGAGATAGACGTGAACCCCCATCAATAGAGTATAGGCCTAACTATGATTTTGACAGTCTGTAGGACCACCAATCCTATCGTAGCGGTGCCCCTCTGCACCGGAGGTGCAACCGCTGTATTACAACTTTGGCGGTCATACTGCCATTGGACTGCTGCAACCGCTGCGGCACTGCCAAGCATATATTGTCTTTCCCGACCTCCACAATTTTCATTTCAGTGATCCCCCATGAAATGTTTGATGTAGGGCCCCCTGGTGCTCCTGTGCATGCAGGGGGGCAAATGTGTGCCCCTGTGTGCATGCAGATATGAGCCTTTGAACTTCACACCCGCATGAATGCCATACCGCCAACCTGCCAGACCATGAAATAACTCATAATCTGGTGGGTGGGCTGCTGTTGAGTTTGGCGGTCTTGGAGCGGGGTGCTGGTTTGGTAGCCCGCTCCAAGACCCCAAACTAATAATCAGGCCCCATGTCTCTTGCTATTCAAAAACTGCCCTTCAAAAGTTACAACAAGCAGAAAGGGACCCAAAACTACAGTAAATTACTCTACCTCAGAGCTGAATTAATTCCACTACCACACATGGCCAACCACTGGTATTACCAAACCCTCCAACAGAACATAATGTCAATAGGTACCTAAAATACAAGCATTTGCAATGCAAATTGGTGTCGCATTTATTAGAGTTAGAGTTATTGGAGTTGTAATTGACAGTGTCTTTTACCTATGTGTTTTGGAGTGGAGTGGATGTATGTGGTGTGTAGTGAAATTATGTGGGTTGTATTTGAGTTGTTGAATTTGTGTGTGGTGTAGAAGGGATTTGTGTAAGAGAATAATGTGGCATGGTATGCAGTGGAATTATGTGGATATTATATATGTGGTATTGAGTGTACTGGAATAATGTGGAAGGCCATTTTGTGGTATGGAGTGGTATGTTGTGAGGTTTGTTGTGAAGTTTAATTATGGAGTGTTGCTGTTGAATTTTGTGGCGTGATGTGGAATTCCGTGGTGTGGATTGGATGTATGTTGTGTAATTGAGTTGTTGAGTTGAAATCTGTGGTTCGTTGTTGAATTATGTGGTATGGAATGGAAATGTGTAAAGTCGAATTGTATGGCATGGAAGTGTGTGGTGTTGAGTGCAATTATGCTGATTGGAATTATGAGGCATGGTATGGAGTGTATATGTGTGGACTGTGTTAGCAAGTAAAAAAATTATAAAACATAAGTACAAAAAATGGCAGCCTTTCATTGCACACAAATTTACAAAACCTTATAGTATGCAAAGACTTGATCAAATTTCCCCCTGCTAATATGTTTGAAACTGCTTTTATTTGGAGGCGGTGCTTAAAATTAAGCAAGCATTTGTAAATGCACAGTATAAAAACAACCTTAAATGTTTAACATGTAATGTTTACAAAGAGAGATGTTGTTATGAACAGATATTTGGAGATAGAGATAGAGATAGTGGAGAAGTGTGGCTCAATGATTAGAGCGGCAGACCCTGATGCAGAGGTCTAGCCCGGGACCAGGGTTCAATTCCCCACCTCGGCGGGTCTTGGGCTCAAAATTCCACGGACCTGATAATTCTCGCCTCGGTGCCATTCCAATCATGGAGTCCCACTCTGCAACTCTGGGCAATAGCTTGCTTAATCTCCACAACAGCCCCCACAACGCTAAGGATGCCTGGCCTCCACCTTGGGGGTGCCCAGGAGTGGATGCCTCACAGGGAAAGCCAGGATGGGTTCCACAGCGGTATTCGTACAAGCGCCTTGAGATCCTTGCGGGTGAGTAGTGTGCTATACAAGTATCAATTTATATTTGTACTGTTTCTATGGGAGAAAAAAAATAGGGAAAATCTTCTGTGATGGTGTTATAAGAAAAATAAATGGTGATAGAGGGACACTCAAAAGGACAGAAAGGGACCTTCTTTTGAATTCCTTAATGTTTTATTAAAATTCAAATTAAAAGAAGTTAAAGTATATCTTGTTGATTTGGTGCAACAACACCGACAATCACACAATCTAGAGCTAAACCTCGATTTGACTTATTTTCTTACTTGTTACTATGACACCCGTTCTGGTGGTGCTTTCAAGGATAAGATGAAAAGCTAGAACACTGGCAATTAATTTACCAATGTCATATGCGCTGTTATCAGACTGGTAGCTAGGAGAAATATAAAATGGCTCGCAATTATAGGAAACTCAAAATATAGGGACATTACAATAGGTAAACGCAATGACATATTGCCATTATAAACTGTTATACTGAAATTGTGGGCCCTACTCTGAAAAGCAGGCCTACGTACCAAAATAAGGGGAAAACAAATTTCAGCTATTGTGAGTAGAAGTCTAGACTATTATGTCTTGTATAATTAGTGGAGAAAGTACCTATTTATGTTTGGTGAGAAAATGTCAATTGTTTATTTTGTAAAGTGAACAAATGATGGGTTTAATCAAGCAAACACATGAACCACTCAAGAAAGCGGGCAGAGAATTAAAGAAAACTGAAATGGCTAATCTAAAGAACATCAATAGATGGGAAAAGAAACATCAAATCATTGATGTTGGCAATAACAAGCAATGATAAATGCATTAGGTTTCACCAATGTGATTATTAATATTTATTTTATTTGCAAGTTTAGGATGAGTGATAATTGCTGGGATTAGGAGCAGAGAGTGTGTTGAAGGAAAACTAAATGGCAGAAAAGTGGCCATGAAGTAGAAGGAGTTACATATAGGAAAGTAGCAAGAAGAAAGACGCCCAATAAAACAAAAACACAAGTTAGTGTGGTGGGTTGGGGTGGCATGGGGTTGGATGGTATAGCTTGAGGCAGACTGCAGTGGGGTAGAGTGTGGTAGACAAGAGTAGATTATGTTAGAATGAGACAGATTGGAGTTGGGTAGACTGTAGGAGAGTAGATTGTAGTGGGACAGATTGGGGAAGAGTGAAGGGGCGTAGATTGGAGTGGAGTAAATTGGGGTAGAGTGGAGTGGGGTATAGCAAATTGAGGAAGATTGTTGCAAAGTAGAGTGGGTTGGAGTTGGTTAGATTGGGGTGGCGTGGACTGTGGAACAAGAGGTAGATTTTGGTTTAGTGGAATGCGATAGATTGAATTGGAGTGGGGTAGATTGTAGTGGGGCAGATTGTAGTGGGGCAGCTTGGAGTGGGGTAGCTTGGAGTGGGCCTAGAGTGGTGTAGGTGTGTAGCTTGGAATGGAGTGGCGTGAATTGTGGTAGAATTGAGTCGGGTAGATTGCGTTAAGGTGGAGTGGGTTAGATTGGTGTAGAGTGGAGTGTGATAGAATAGGTTCTAGTGGGGTGTGGTAGACTGTGATAGTTTGATGTGGGTTAAATTGGTGAACAGTGGAGTGGTGTAGATTGAGGTAGACCATAGTGAAGTGAATTGGGATGAAGTAAAGTGACGTAGAGTGGAGTAGGGTAGATTGGGATAGTCAAGTGAGGTAGTGCATTGTTTAGTGGGATAGAGGGGAATGGTTTATAGTGTGGTAAAAAGATGTATATGGAATTAGGATCATTAGAGTCGGGTAGTTTAGGATAGATTGTAGTGTATTAGAGTATGGTAAATTGGAGTGGTATAGATTGTAGTGTAGTTCCTATATTCCCAATAGGCTCTGCGCATTGGAATAATATACACTATAGATTTGACATAGGACTGAGGTCAGTATGTCTCTATCGAGTATATTAAACTTAATTGTGTGTGTGCCAGCTAACTCTGAGGTCACTAGAAACCTTCTCGAATAAACAAGAAGGGATTAGTCTCTGACAACCACATAAACATGACAACTTTGTTTCCCCTAGAACCTGAACAATATCTTCAGAGTCGTGGAAACAATAGATATCTATTTCACTCAGTCAATCGTGCATGCTTCGTTTCTACAGAGTTTGCACAGAAAATACAGAGATGGGCGTTTCAATAAAAAGGGTTTATTGAACAGTCTTCTTTCTCATGCAAGAGAGGTGAACTGCTACAATCGTTAGACACAATGCAAAGTATAATGCGTACAGCGTAAACAGTAATATAAAATAATACTGTAATAACATTGTCTGTTGCTATGACATATATAAAAATACATATATAAATAACACAGGCTAAAATACTCAACTGGTGCCTCTAAAATATGCCTACCCCAATGTACCTAGCTAGGTCAAGTACCAGGGAAGAAGTAGGTGCTGTCTTTAGCTATAGTGTAGTTTTGCCAAGAATTGCCAAAGGTTTCTCTAGGTTCTAAGCAGCTCCATACCTTAGAATGAGAGAGGTTGGTATCTCTTTCCCTGGACTCGATCTCCCAACACCCCGCAAGGGGAGTCAGAAACACTGGAGCTGGATTCTTGGCAGGAGGATGACAGCTTCTAGTCAGTGCGTCAGCTGGAGAGTTGGCTTCCTTCGGGACTTGCTGTGGCGAGCTGCATCGTGCAAGTTGGTAGTTGAACTGCACCGAACCACATTGTGCTTTGCCATAGCAAGTGAAGGTATATTTACACCTTGACGGTGTTCAGGAATGCCAGTATTGACGTAAAAGTCAGGCATATGAACGTCATGAATGAACCCTTAAGGAATAGATGTTCATGCATAATAAATGAGTTCTTGGAGAAATCAAGATCCAAGCAAGGGGAAGTCCCTAACGGCTTAAGAGTCTGGTTTGCCAAGAAATCGTTGTAATGTAGATGAACGATTGGAAGTAGCCATGCCTGTATTTGGGTAGCATGGACTATGCCTAAATAAGGACTGAATTTCTATGCCTATATAAGGGCAATGTGAATTGTACCTATATAAGGGCGTGAATCGGGAAATCCATTTGGAATCTTAATCGATACACAACACCCACTCCACTTTCTTATGTACGACGTTACTAAATTCTAAACATGTTGAAACATATCTAAAACATATCTACACATGAAGTGTGAACACCCATCCAAAATACATAAAAAATGCATTAGAACTGGTTGTACACATAAAAGATGCATTGGTGCTGTACACATTAAAGCAATATTTCATTCTAAGCATATATGTTGACATTTGAATGCTAACTGAACGAATCATGAAATTTTACATTTATGAAATGGCTCGTAAATACAGAAGAAAAAGGGCCAATACCATTTCATGTCAGGTTTACATAAACTGTTTGTTTTGTGGACAAGAGTCATATATTGTCTCTGGAAGTATTCAAAGAATTCTTGTTCTCTATGAATAGTTCTACTTTAAGCAGATTACTTGTGCCAAAAAAGAAAAATACAAATTTGGAAAACAAATTCATCATAGGAAAAAGTTTTAAAGTTAGTCTCTTGTTTTGAAAAATGAAGGTCAAATTCAAAGTCTCTCAGAACACTGTGTGCCAAATTCAAAAGTCAGTGTTAGCGCTTGGAGAAAACATGAAATCTTCTATGTCTGTAGACAAAAAGTTATCTATCATTGTAGGCAAAAGTTAGATTACCTCGTTTAGAAGATTAACCGCACATAGATGTGAAGCATTCAGCATTGGTTGCATTAGCAATGTTCGAATCGGTTGTTACCTGCGCGCCTGTAATTTCCTCTCATACCTCAGCATCAGCATTTTGCGTCTGTGAGATCTCAATGAATGCCGTCATCAGAATTGGTAGCCGCTGGGGACAATACAAAGCATGGGCCGATACCGGTTCAAGCAAAGTATCAACATCCGTTGGCAGGACTGATGGGAATGTTAGACAGATGTCTAGCATGCATTCTTCTCCGCATAGCAGGCAGCGTAGAACAGGTAAGATGCAATCTTGCCAAATTGGTCTGAATGACAGAAACCATGTGGAATTCAATTCTCGTAGACGAGGTAACCCCAAAATGTGAACGATACACTCACGATTTGGGAAAAAGGGGGTGGTGATGGACAGAGTTTCTGAATGATGCAGAATACTCTTACCAAGTCAAGAGATCATGGTTTTAATCCATCACCGTTTTTTAGCTCACTGCACCATCCCAGCTCAGAACCTGGCTACATGCAAATTAGTCTGTACCTGTCCCAGTGCATGATGGGAACAGGACAAACCAAACTACCAAGCCAATTCTTATACTGGGAAGGAAACAAGCTTCCGGGGACCGGTTTCTGGCATCACAGCCTTCATCGGCCCGGCTTGCCTGAATCCTGATGGTGCAATGGGCAAGGGACTCACGTCTGAGCATACCCTCCCACACTGAGTGTGGTTAAAAACGATTTGGGAAAAAGGGGGTGGTGATGGACAGAGTTTCTGAATGATGCAGAATACTCTTACCAAGTCAAGAGATCATGGTTTTAATCCATCACCGTTTTTTAGCTCACTGCACCATCCCAGCTCAGAACCTGGCTACATGCAAATTAGTCTGTACCTGTCCCAGTGCATGATGGGAACAGGGCAAACCAAACTACCAAGCCAATTCTTATACTGGGAAGGAAACAAGCTTCCGGGGACCGGTTTCTGGCATCACAGCCTTCATCGGCCCGGCTTGCCTGAATCCTGATGGTGCAATGAGCAAGGGACTCACGTCTGAGCATACCCTCCCACACTGAGTGTGGTTAAAAACGATTTGGGAAAAAGGGGGTGGTGATGGACAGAGTTTCTGAATGATGCAGAATACTCTTACCAAGTCAAGAGATCATGGTTTTAATCCATCACCGTTTTTTAGCTCACTGCACAATCCCAGCTCAGAACCTGGCTACATGCAAATTAGTCTGTACCTGTCCCAGTGCATGATGGGAACAGGGCAAACCAAACTACCAAGCCAATTCTTATACTGGGAAGGAAACAAGCTTCCGGGGACCGGTTTCTGGCATCACTGCCTTCGTCGGCCCGGCTTGCCTGAATCCTGATGGTGCAATGAGCAAGGGACTCACGTCTGAGCATACCCTCCCACACTGAGTGTGGTTAAAAACGATTTGGGAAAAAGGGGGTGGTGATGGACAGAGTTTCTGAATGATGCAGAATACTCTTACCAAGTCAAGAGATCATGGTTTTAATCCATCACCGTTTTTTAGCTCACTGCACCATCCCAGCTCAGAACCTGGCTACATGCAAATTAGTCTGTACCTGTCCCAGTGCATGATGGGAACAGGGCAAACCAAACTACCAAGCCAATTCTTATACTGGGAAGGAAACAAGCTTCCGGGGACCGGTTTCTGGCATCACAGCCTTCGTCGGCCCGGCTTGCCTGAATCCTGATGGTGCAATGAGCAAGGGACTCACGTCTGAGCATACCCTCCCACACTGAGTGTGGTTAAACACGATTTGGGAAAAAGGGGGTGGTGATGGACAGAGTTTCTGAATGATGCAGAATACTCTTACCAAGTCAAGAGATCATGGTTTTAATCCATCACCGTTTTTTAGCTCACTGCACCATCCCAGCTCAGAACCTGGCTACATGCAAATTAGTCTGTACCTGTCCCAGTGCATGATGGGAACAGGGCAAACCAAACTACCAAGCCAATTCTTATACTGGGAAGGAAACAAGCTTCCGGGGACCGGTTTCTGGCATCACAGCCTTCGTCGGCCCGGCTTGCCTGAATCCTGATTGTGCAATGAGCAAGGGACTCACGTCTGAGCATACCCTCCCACACTGAGTGTGGTTAAAAACGATTTGGGAAAAAGGGGGTGGTGATGGACAGAGTTTCTGAATGATGCAGAATACTCTTACCAAGTCAAGAGATCATGGTTTTAATCCATCACCGTTTTTTAGCTCACTGCACCATCCCAGCTCAGAACCTGGCTACATGCAAATTAGTCTGTACCTGTCCCAGTGCATGATGGGAACAGGGCAAAGCCGGGCCGATGAAGGCTGTGATGCCAGAAACCGGTCCCCGGAAGCTTGTTTCCTTCCCAGTATAAGAATTGGCTTGGTAGTTTGGTTTGCCCTGAAGCTTGTTTCCTTCCCAGTATAAGAATTGGCTTGGTAGTTTGGTTTGCCCTGTTCCCCTCATGCACTGGGACAGGTACAGACTAATTTGCATGTAGCCAGGTTCTGAGCTGGGATGGTGCAGTGAGCTAAAAAACGGTGATGGATTAAAACCATGATCTCTTGACTTGGTAAGAGTATTCTGCATCATTCAGAAACTCTGTCCATCACCACCCCCTTTTTCCCAAATCGTTTTTAACCACACTCAGTGTGGGAGGGTATGCTCAGACGTGAGTCCCTTGCTCATTGCACCATCAGGATTCAGGCAAGCCGGGCCGACGAAGGCTGTGATGCCAGAAACCGGTCCCCGGAAGCTTGTTTCCTTCCCAGTATAAGAATTGGCTTGGTAGTTTGGTTTGCCCTGTTCCCATCATGCACTGGGACAGGTACAGACTAATTTGTATGTAGCCAGGTTCTGAGCTGGGATGGTGCAGTGAGCTAAAAAACGGTGATGGATTAAAACCATGATCTCTTGACTTGGTAAGAGTATTCTGCATCATTCAGAAACTCTGTCCATCACCACCCCCTTTTTCCCAAATCGTTTTTAACCACACTCAGTGTGGGAGGGTATGCTCAGACGTGAGTCCCTTGCTCATTGCACCATCAGGATTCAGGCAAGCCGGGCCGATGAAGGCTGTGATGCCAGAAACCGGTCCCCGGGAGCTTGTTTCCTTCCCAGTATAAGAATTGGCTTGGTAGTTTGGTTTGCCCTGTTCCCATCATGCACTGGGACAGGTACAGACTAATTTGCATGTAGCCAGGTTCTGAGCTGGGATGGTGCAGTGAGCTAAAAAACGGTGATGGATTAAAACCATGATCTCTTGACTTGGTAAGAGTATTCTGCATCATTCAGAAACTCTGTCCATCACCACCCCCTTTTTCCCAAAACGATACACTCACAACACTTCATCTCCAATAGAGCTCCCTCTATGGTGCTTGGAGTGGCGCTGGTGATTTGGCTTGCCATATCGTAGCAGAAGGAGCAAAAATAGTATCCCTGCAACGAGTCCCAAAAGGAGAGGCAGTCAGCCAAACACAGAGTGCACGAAGTTTGGAAATATTCCGAGGACTGCCTGAAAAGGTGCTAACAGTCCAGAACATATGTTCTTAAATAGATGTACAATACCGCTCGTATCAGACATGTTTAAGATACAACTTAACATTTCCGAGAAATGGATAGGGCCGTTTTGTAGTTAAAAGGGCATGTATCTCGGTAGAAGTCCTTGCGACTTGTAGATCATAGGCCTCTTTGGCCGAGGTCAGTGGCACAGTTTTTTGCAAAAGAATGGCTTTCATTCTGCCTAGAGTATCAATTGTATAGAAGAGATGTTCAGTGAAGGCCATAGTGGCGACTCCCTGGCTGTCTTGGTTTTTGGAAACAATACTTGCATACAGCAAGTGACCCTGGCTGACACAGTTACTAGATATGGTATACCTGGCATGCCACAGCAGCTGTGATCGTTCAACATGAGGTAACTTCCATTTGAAAGCTGTCCAAAAATTGAATCAATCACTGCAGCTGGTGAACCTTGCAGGTGACAGGATAAGTTGTTAGAGGAACCATCGCAGGCCCCGTGTAAATTAATACCCTCACAAAGGAGAGAACCGCTTAGTGCGTTTTCAGTTTGTCCCGATAAGAAACACTTCACGTCCCCCACTCCAACATCTGTGGGTGTATGGTAAATCCCAGGATGTCTTGATGTATTCTTTACCCAACCTGCTGGTATGTGTTTTAGGCAATACTGAAAATGGAAAATTGTAACAGGCAGAGTGATTGTTCCATGTATTATCCATTCAGTAGCTGGCTTTTCTGCTACCGTAAATGGCAATCTTTCCAGTTTTTCAATGCTCAGGACCATATAGTCTGCTCCCCTCTGTGCCAGTTTGATCTGTTTATCAGTGAGATTGAATTCTGAAAACAGTGACGTAGTATTGATTAAACGCCAAGGCACATAGCCTGCACGAAGGTTTTGCAAAGTCCAGCCTAATAGCATGATAGAACGTAATTGCGACTGACCATGTTGCAGCATGACCAAGTCCTGTTCCATGACGTCTATGGCAGAGGATACTATGCTGTCCAATGAATATATCCTGGACGACAGAGTCGTTAACCCATTGTCAACTACAGAGAGAGTTTTCTCTAAATTAATACGATCAATTTCTTGTATTCTTTCTGCAGTCTCTGCTTGCGTAATCTTCCATGCTTCGTTATATGCAGCATATATACCAGCAAATATGAAACGTTTTTGACACGGTTTTCTTGGTCCTAGCAAGAATTCCCTAAGATCTGCGCCATCTTCAAGTAAAGATAAGTGTTGCTTTACATCCTTAAGTATAGATCTTTGTAGCCAATCAAGGCAGAGCTTCCCTACACAGTATGTTGTTACTATTCCAGGATGCTGTCTTTGAACATATCTTGGGTGTGGCCTATTGATTCGAAACCCTTGTGTTTTATTCAGGAATCTATCTTGACAGTTGTTTGTGTCTGTGGGCCACATCAACCATTTATTCCAATCTGGATCTGTTCTGTTGTGATACAAATGGTATGTACGTCGACCTTCCCCTCTGAAGTGTTATCACTATCAGGTGTAGGTATGGACGGATTGTTCATGTCGTTGATCTTGGCTAACCCAAGGCAAGACTTCTGTTGGACAGTGTCATTCAAAAACATCATTTGCTCAGGGATCATACAGGCTCTAAATAAAGCTTCTACCCCCTGCACTTGCCAATCTTTTGTACCCCAGACAGTTTTCATCTCAATGTTGTCTTTACAAAAGTTGAAACCATGACTAGACAGTTTGGCAAAAAAGGCGCAGAATAAATCTGTTTTGTATTGGTTAACATACTTTTCATTCCTGTCTTATTCATATTTTTAAAGTAAAATGATTCTGCATTGGATACATTGAACCCTGAAAAGTATGGAAATTTCATAGCACAAGTTTTTGGGCTACCCTTTGGTAGCATACGACAATGTTCTCATTGGTTTCACATTAATACATTTCTAGGATTTGTGCAAGAAATGATGACCATAATGGTTATAACAGTCCATTTGTTCATAGTCTGATGAACCTTCTAAATATTCATGATTTGTGAATACTGCTGACATCTTTAGATCTGACGTCATATTATTAACAGTCTCGAAGTCCCAATCATCAGAAAAGGTACTAGATGAGACAAAGTCACTTAATGAAATCTTGAATAAGTGTGGAATCTTCAACAGCTCCAACGGGCCAAAAATGTCATATTCAGTTTTGTCCCAAGCTATACCATCAGGTATAGGAACGGCTGTGATGTTTACTGATGACAAGTCTCTTTGTTCACAATGGGATGATTTGTGTGGCTTGTGCAGTAAGTTGATATTCTTACTTGCTGTGTCCATTTTGACATATCTTCCATTTATCAGCATACCCAGAGTTATTACCAGAGTCAACCAAAGTAGAAGAAAAAATATTCCCAACACATTCCATAGTTCAATCCATGGTGAAACCAGATAAGTCTATTCCAGGTGATGAAAAAGGTCAGTTGCTTGTTCTTTAAAAGTACTTTTTGCTGGCATCGTTTCAGGTTCGCTGGGATCCTCAGAAAACGTATCAAAGTTAATGAAATAGCCAGAGGCAGTTCTGTCAATTGTTGGGATTGCATCCGGATTTGTTGAAATCGCTGGAACCACTTGATCACGTTACTTTTTGGTAGACAGGTGTTTCTTGACGAACTGTTATTTGGGTCTCAAGAGGTACAAGTTACATAGCTTTGTTGTATAGTCCTTCGTTTCGCACTGCAGATTCTTCAAAGGTGATGAGTCTCTCAATTTGAACATCTTGGATTGCAGCTAGAGGATTGCGTCTGCTACTTGGTCGGAGTCCACTTGGCCTACTGCTTAGTATCAACCACATAGTGTGGTTTAATCAGGTTGATGGACACAAACCTGTTCTCCTTTTTAGCAGCAAGGGGCGGCAGTAAAACTGTTCTTGATCCATGGATTGCTAGGACAGGTACTGGTTATCTGTAAGAAGGCCAAGATTCCTTCTTGTCCACGATCTTCTCTCTGACTAGATCCCCAAGCTTTGGGATCCAGACAGGCCTTTGCTGGGACGGTTGGTTTTTCCCCAGTGGTGGTTGGCTACAGGAACACGTTGCTTTGCTTCATTCTTAGTTCATTTAAGTCCTGTAAAACAGCCAAACGACCTTTGATATCAAATTTTTTTTTGTTCCACCACTGATGTGTGACAATCAAGGTCGGGGACCAATATTCTTGTCCCAAAAAGGACCTCATATGGAGTGATACCCCCTAAAGAACTTCTTGGCAAGTTGTTAAGACTACGTTGGACACTTATTAGATGTTTGACCCACCCGTCACCCAAACCTAACACCCTAGCTGTTATAGATTGCTTTATGTCCCGGATTTTTCTCTCCACAACCAAATTTCTCTCTGGATGGAATGGACTAGAATACCACAATGCAATGCCCAAACTGGCCATGGCTTCTTTGTAAGCTCGAGAGCTAAACGCAGGACCCTGGTCAGAATGTAGTGTGCCGATTGCGTACGTGCCGATAAAGACTCGCAATTCTTTTATAACAGTTCGAGCTTCAGCCTAGCGCTGAGGCCACATCCAAAAAACCTTGGACACGAATCCACTGCGTCCATGATATATATATGTATAGTTACCATCCCTTTGTAAGGGACCGCAATGGTCCAGGTAAACACAAGCTAATGGTTTATCTATAATTAACAGAGGCTTCTGCGCAGGACGTTTCACACTAGAGACTTTCATCTTTTGGCATATTTCACAATCCAAAACATAGTTTCGAGTCTGTTTCCTACTGTTTTAATAATGATACTTTTGCGGAAACATCTGCATGAGCAGAGGCGAGCCCTTCATGTGCTGCTAGGATCAGTCCTAATCTATTTGGAATTACCCGATCCCCCACTCCAGGGATTCGAGCAAATGGAACATTGTTTGTATCAGTTATATATGAGTTTTGAGTGGAAACCCTTTAGGTAATGTTTTACCGCTGCCTTTGCTTGAAGCATTGACAGCCAGCATTATTTCACTGTTTATTTTCGTTTTTGAACAAGTGATTGCAGCTATGGAAGCTGTTTGCACAGCCCCTTTTGCGGCTTCATCAGCCAATGAATTCCCTTCAACGTGAACGCCATCACGTTGATGAATCAGCATGTGTATCACGTGAGTGTTTTGTAGTCCTTTTCGTAACTGAACTACTTATTCCTAAATGGTTTTATGCTTAATTGTGCCACCTTTTGCAACTTTGAAACCATTTTGAAGCCAATTCTGTAAATATTCATTGTAGGATTGGACACAGTAGAAGGAATCGCACACTATGAGTGTGGGGAATTCACAATCCGTATTTTCCATTTTGAATGCTTATAGTTCAGCTCGCTGAGCTATACAATCTCCTAGAGATTGCGTTTTTGTGACCATAGGTCTAAATTTGCCATCGTGCATACGACCTTTAACGATCGCACATGCCGCACTATAAGCCTGCTTACCCGCCGTAGCGGGTTGCGCAGGTCTGTCAGTGTAAATTATACATTCATACTGATCAAGAGGGAGAGTTTCAGTAGGAAGAGGACATTCTTGTTCGTATTGTAGAAATGCTTGTGTTTTCAAATAAGGATATAAAACGTATTCAACATCTGTTGCAGTAAGGGAATTAACCCATTGGATCCATCTTGGATGTAAAGCTTTAGCATTTGGAATGCTCGCTTTTGTCACTGCTTCTAAAGCAGGTACAGGTGTTACGACCATAATGCGTTTCCCCTGTGCTAGGGCTCTTTCTTTGACTACAGCGGTTTGAACAGCTGTCAGAATTTTTTCTGTTGATGTAAATTTCATTTCTGCTTGTGTGTACAAAAGTGACTTGTAAGCTATTGGTACTTTTTCACCTTGGTTAAAAGTTAAGTACGTGAATCCGCATTGTCCTGGAATGATCCGGATCACTAAGTTGCGCACGGTTACGCATGTTTGCAAATGTTTTGTTGCTAACATGTCTGTTTGGAGTGAACGCAAAATTTCTGTGTGCTTTTGTGTCCAATTCACTGTTTTAAAATCAGGTTTAATTAATTCGTAGAGAGGTCTAACCCTTTCTGCGTAATTTAGAATGTAAGTTCTTCCGAAATTCAGGAAACCTAGAATTGACTACGTTTTTCAGCGTTTTTGGAGGTTGGAGCAGCGCACATTTTTCTAAAAAGTTGGCTGCCAGGCTTTTGCCTTCACTTGATAACTCATATCCTAGCAAAAGGACGTTGAGATGGGCAATTCTTGATTTCTTAAAATTGAATTTGTACCCTTCTGAGGCAAAGCCCAATATAATGGTGTTTACCCTCTTCAAGTGCTTATCCAGGTCATGTCAGATAGATACCATCGACATATGACAATGCCTCCTCATCATAGATTTACAGTAACTCTTTTACCCTTGCTGAAAATAACCCAGGACTATTCTTGAATCCTTGAGGGAGACGACAGAAGTGACGCAGTGTCCCCATTATTTAGAAAGCGGTCAAATACCTACTTTCTGGTGCAATGTTTGGACAAAAGAAACCGTTACAAATATCTAATGTTGTTTTATATTTTTTACGCACAATGTTATTTATTAATGCTGTACTATGTGCATTTTGCACTGCAAATGTTTTGCAACAAGAATTTAGATGTCTGTAATCCAAAACTAGACGATATGTATTGTCTGGTTTGGAGACAGGAAACAAAGGATTGTTAATTGATGAGGTGCATGTTTCAATCACCCCATGGTATTCAAGTTGATCTAAGATCTCCCTGACCTGTTTTTTAGCTTCTTGCTTCACTGGGTACTGCCTTTGGTGAGTCCTCATCCCATCCTACATGATTTTTGTATAATGCTGGAGCTTGGGCCACTGCCCATTTCCTGGCATAAGTATATTTTAAATGTACTGGAACATGGTTAGAGAAGGCTGGCATAATAATGTCTTTGCCATGTGTGCACTCCCGGACAAATTCTGGTTTCCAGTCTTTTTCAGCTAGAAGTATGTCATAACCCCTCGGAAGTCGCTCCCATTAGAGTGCGTTCACTTTTTGTTTTATGTCTCCATCCATCCGGAGTGTTATTTCATATAACCTATGTGGAGAACTAACCCAAGTATCTGCAGTTTCAACTTCAATGTCCTCATTCAAGTCCACTGCCTCCAGAAGTCCCTTCAGGAGGCAGGTGAGCTATTGTGACTTCTGCTGCGCTGTCTGAGCCCATTCTCCGTTCTTGAGTTTTGTCCTCAAGATCCTCGGCATGTCTGATTTTTAGACCTGCTACCTTCTTTTTGGTAAATTGAGTTTTTGGTTTACTTTTATGAACTTGTTGATCATCTTTGGACTTCACGCGTTCTTCTTTGTTTTGACCGTCCTCTTCTTTTGGATTTCTGCAATGAAGTCTGACAGGTACGAGAGGAACGTGCATCAGTATCTTGATACCTGTCAGGTTTTCTCAAATTATCCCTATTCCTGAGGTTGTACCTCCTTTCAAAGGGCTCCTCCTGAGGAGACCTACCTCGGGAATGATGACGCTTCTCTTTGGAAGGTTGTTTGCTATTTTCCCACTTCTTTTTAGAAGACGTAGGAGTGTTTTTAGAAAAGACCTTTTCAGGACTTTCAGACAGTTGTGGTTTAACTGGTTTTCCACCCATACTGCCTCTACCTAATTCTTCATAGGATTTTTCAATTATTCTGGCTAGTTCTTGTGGTTGCTCAGTTACATCAAATGCCCTTAATTTCTGGCGGATCGCCACTGATGCTGCTTCTCCTTTAATATTAGATAATATTATTGTAGAGACCTGTTTGAAATCTTTCAGTAGTTTCATACCTAAATTTAGAGCAGGCTCTGACCCATTTTCGTTTTGAATCTGTTTCAGGACATCAGGTATTACCGCCATAGACGGAACACCATGTGTTTTAGTGTAGATTACAGCAAAGACTGTACCCCAAGTGGTGCAGTCCTCCAGATGTGGTGTGATCCCCACCGGTAAACAGATTGTTAGAATTCTGTGTTTGTCATAAGGGATGGTATTGGGAAATACCGCTTCGGTTTGAGTACTTTTTTGAGCTATCCAGAATGGAATTTGTTCACGTTTTGCGGGTAATTTACCCATGACTGAGTGTAAAGTCTGTGGTGTAATTTTTAGAGTATTCCCCTGGTGAGAGGTTTGTTGTGGAATAACTCCTGTAGGTTGGACTGTGAGAGTCCGCATGACATATTGTTCCAATTGTCTATAGATTTTGATTAACTCTTTGAGTTGAGTGAGTAAGTCCACATCTGTCATGTCATCAATGTCAGGATGTGGCATATAGCCGGCTAAAATTGGCCATGTAGCTCCTGGTCTACCTAGTGGACCGAGCCTGGTAATGTGATTTAAATGTTTTAGGGCACCTTTAAACCAGAGCTCCTGCTCCTGGTATGTGAGTGGAATTTCAATATCCTCGAAAGGAATATATTCCTCTGGTGGATCATCTTCTTTGTAGAAGTGAAACACATGTGTTACTGGATTTGCTTCTGGGAAGAGTATCCATGAATATAATACCTCTGTCTGGTGATATTCATGTGCCTCTATCACAAAACCTGCTCTACCACCTCTTGATGATAGGCAATGTTTTATAAGTTTTATAGTGATGGCTTTCCTAAAAGGAGGAATGATTATAGCATTCGCATCGGTTTCTTAAAAACCTGTTATGTTAAAAGCTGGTCCGGCGTCATCGCCTATAGCTCCACCAGTTGCGGTGTTGTTATACCCGTTTAGGGACATTTGTTTAATGAAAGTTTGCACAGCAAGTTTAAAGGAATCAAAGATAAGGTGCACAATATTTTGGAACACTGTATCCTTCAACGTTGAACAAACCAAGAAGCTAATACATAGGATTTTTAGTCCTACTTAGCTCTGGCGGATATTATCCCTCACCCACTCCAGACGTCTATTGGAGTATTATGAGTAAAGGGGTCTCAGAGAAAAGCACGACTGAGTTACTTCAGTATCTAGCGTTAAATTAGTGCCTTACCAAACCGTTGGGCGCCATGTAGTGTAGTTCCTATATTCCCAATAGGCTCTGCGCATTGGAATAATATACACCATAGATTTGACATAGGACTGAGGTCAGTATGTCTCTATCGAGTATATTAAACTTAACTCTGTGTGTGTCAGCTAACTCAGAGGTCACTAGAAACCTTCTCGAATAAACAAGAAGGGATTAGTCTCTGACAACCACATAAACATGACAACTTTGTTTCCCCTAGAACAGGAACAATATCTTCAGAGTCGTGGAAACAATAGATAACTATTTCACTCAGTCAATCGTGCATGCTTCGTTTCTACAGAGTTTGCACATAAAATAGAGAGACGGGCGTTTCAATAAAAAGGGCTTATTGAACAGTCTTCTTTCTCATGCAAGAGAGGTGAACTGCTACAATCGTTAGACAGAATGCGAAGTATAATGCGTACAGCGTAAACAGTAATATAAAATAATACTGTAATAGCATTGTCTGTTGCTATGACATGTATAAAAATACATACATAAATAACACAGGCTAAAATACTCAACTGGTGCTTCTAAAATACTCCTACCCCAATGTACCTAACATAGTTCTAGTACCAGGGAAGAAGTAGGTGCTGTCTTTAGCTATTGTTTAGTTGTGCCAAGAATTGCCAAAGGTTTTTCTAGGTTCTAATCAGCTCCATACCTTAGAATGAGAGAGGTTGGTATCTCTTTCCCTGGACTCGATCTCCCAACACCCCGCAAGGGGAGTCAGAAACACTGGAGCTGGATTCTCAGCAGGAGGATGACAGCTTCTAGTCAGTGCTTCAGCAATAGAGTCGGCTTCCTTCGGGACTTGCTGTGGCGAGCTGCGTTGTGCAAGTAGGTAGTCGAATTGAACCAAACCACACCGTGCTTTGCCATAGCAAGTGAAGGTACATTTATACCTTGAAGATGTTTAGGAATGCCAGTATTGACGTAAAAGTCAGGCATATACACGTCATGAATGAACCCCTAAGGAATAGATGTTCATACATAATAAATTAGGTCTTTGAGAAATCAATATCCAAGCAAGGGGAAGTCAGTAACGGCTTAAGAGTCTGGTTTTCCACAAAATCGTTGTGACGTAGATGAACGGATGGAAGTAGCCATGCCTGTATTTGGGTAGCATGGACTATGCCTAAATAAGGACTGGATTTCTATGCCTATATAAGGGCAATGTGAATTGTATCTATATAGGAGCATGAATCGGGAAATTCATTCGGAATCTAAATCGATACACAACAAGATTAGAGTGGGGTTGATTGAGTAGAGTTGAGTGTGGACAGTGTAGTGTGATGTGGTGGAGTGGGTTACGGAGGGTAGATTGTGGTAGGGTGGGGTTAAGTGGGCTAGATTGGAGTGAGGTGGCTTGTCTAGATTGACGTGTGGTAGATTGCTATAGGGTAGTTTGGAGAGAGTAGAGTGGGTTAGTTTTGAAAGAGTAGAGGTGCTAGATTGGGGTAGGGTGGTGTGGGGTATAGAGTTTTTTATGAGGTCAAGGAGTGGAAATATAATTATGAGGGGATATTACATTTTCCATGGCTTGATTATTTGTGCTCTAAAAAAAGCACTATGAGGGAGCAGCATGCAGTGCGAGTGTGAGGTAGGAAGAAATAATACCATCACATTGTGAGCAGAGGACGGCCGTTGATTAAATTTGATTAATCCATGTTTAGTTCCTGGTCCACAGAAAGGACGGTAACTGATGTTTGGCTAGCAGTGATCAATTAAGGTGGCTGCAAAAAGGGGTGTTGAAGCCAACCAATGGTAAGTAGTGGAAGGTTCTCCAGGGCATTTTGTTGTAAATAACAGTATCAGGGCCTTTTAATGTGTCATTGATGGTATTATTGTAATGCAGTGGAATGTATTTCAGTGTGTGTTGTCATTGGCTTAAATTTGAGTAAATCTATTTGCTTTACACTTTTTTCATAAATGCTTTTATTCAATTTTGCACAACTATTAATAGTTTTTATGAATATGATATATACAAAAAATATTAAACCAACGCTTAATTTGTTAGTTAAGCAAATGGTTTTGAATGTCAGTTGCACATACAAGAACAGCTCCGAAAAGTACATGGTCTCACTTGTTAGGAGTGTATTGATGGCCGAATGGTCCTGTAATGTGAAAATATGTAAACATGAGTTGCCAGAGACTGGGTCTTGAAGGGCAGGGGACACAGCAAACAGCAAAGTCCTTTTTCCTTTCCTTGGCAGTAAGTAGCCACTGCAAGCCAACCCCAGACAGCACACATCACAGGGGCAGTATTCCTTCTCAGTTTCACCAGCTCTTCTCCTTGGCAAAAGACTCCTCTTGATTTCCCAGTGGTAATCTAAAAGTCTGGGGTCTGGGCCCCTCTTTTTACACAGTAAATCTCTTTGTTCTCTCCTGGTCCAGGGCTCTGAGCCCAGTCCAAACCAGTTCTGGGGAGCACTTTGCAAGTGCACAACAACCTCCATTGTCAGTGTGAGCCCTGGCTCCAGACACACCACAGGGAGGTGGAGCCATCATTGTGGAATGCAGGCACATCCCTATTCAGGTGCAGGTACTACTCCTCCCACCACTCCAAATGTAGACCAGGCCTTTTCAGCCTAGCACTGACTCATTCAGACTCCCTGGAGCCATTGCACACCCCCAGCCCCTGTCACTTAAAAGCCAGACAGTCAATACACATCCTAGCAGAAGCACACTGGATGGCTAAGCAAGAAAATAAACACTTTCTAAAAGTGGTATTTTCAAACATAGAATGTCAAAATCACCCTCACAAAAAGATGCATTTTAACATTCTGAGTTCAGGCATACTAAACTTTATTTTCCTATCTGGTTCCTGGGGGCAGGTATGCTTATAAGATGTTATAAGCAAACAATCCATTCTATCCTATGGGAACAGATAGCCTTTCAATCGTGAAAAACTAAATTGGCAGTATTTCACTATCACAACATGCCACACATATCAGGACATGTCCAACTTTTCACATACCGGTACAAAAGGGGGTGGTGATGGACAGAGCGTCAGAAACAATCAAACACTCACACCCAGTCAACAGATCTGGGTTTGATCCATCACCGTTCTTTAGCCCACTCTGCCACCCCAGTTCAGACATGGCCATATGCAAATCAGTCTGACCCTGTGCCTCATGGGAACAGTCCAGCCCGAACTACCAAGCCATGCCTTCCCTGGACCGGAAACAAGCTTCCTAGGACCGGTTTCTGGCATTTCAGCCGTCTTCAGCCAGGCTTGCTTGAATCCAGTGGCAAAGTGAGCAAGGGACTCACGTCTGAGCATACCCTGCCAACTTATGGCGAACAAAGCGGTACAAAAGGGGGTGGTGATGGACAGAGCGTCAGAAACAATCAAACACTCACACCCAGTCAACAGATCTGGGTTTGATCCATCACTTTTCACATACAGCGCACATTGCCCACAGGGTTACCTTGGACCTACATTAGGGGTGACTAACATATAAGAAAAGGGAAGGTTAGGGCCTGGCAAGTGGGTGCACTTGCCAGGTCGACATGGCAGTACTAGACTGCACACAGGCTCCTTAATGGCAGGCCTGAGCAACATTTACCGGCTGCTTAGGTGGGTGGCACAATCAGTGCTGCAAGCCCACTAGCAGCATTTGATTTACAGGCACTGGGCACACACAGTGCACCTAACTAAGGACTGTCAAGGAAATCAAATAGCCAATTATGGAAACACCAATCCATAACAACAATTTACAAAAGGAGCACTTGCACTTTGGCACTGAACAGCAGTGGCAAATTGCCCAAAGAATCTCTAGACCAGCAAAACAAGGTCCAACACACAGCAAAAATATATTAGGCAAAAATACAGGGGAAACCCACACCAATGAGGTCATGTTTAATGCTTAGGTTTCAGCCGTTTACAGGCGTCGCACTCCTCTGTGTCATGATGCTCTCCTAGGCCACATGCAGATGGAATGGGGATCCGTACCCGACATGTGACAAGTAGAGGTCTAGCACGTTTTGAAACACGATGGCATAGGCACACTGTTCCCTTACACAAAAGGCATCGCCAAAATATAACATGAGGAACCACTTCTCCAGATCTGCATTGTAGTGTGGAAAAGAAGAAACTGACGTCCTCGCACCGGAGGGGAATTATATGGCACCGCTGACGTCACATTTGGAGACGACGTCATTGCGGAGCCTAATGGCAGCGCCCCCTGGCGTGCAGAGGTACTGCTGGAAGAAAATTCTGGATCCAGCCTGACACCATGGGAGAATTGAATCTGCTGCTAGATGTGTCTATCACGATAGGAGCTTGCATGAGATTAAAGCCTCTTCCTTCTATGGCACCGCCTGATAGGTGAACAATAGGCACAGGCGTTGGATAACCCATTTCCTCTCCAAAGGTCCTTTAAAAGCACTCATTACAATCTTTGATAAGCTATTAAAGCTTGCCAAAAAAACAATGGTTTGATGAGGTGGATACATGGTAATGTAACTAAAACTCAACCCAGATGGTCTATGTGAATGTGGATGTAATGTAAACTCCTTGGCCAAAGATAACTTCAAGCTAATATTCCAAGGTGAGCCTTGGCTCCTAGCCACAATGGGGGTAGGAATGTGTGTGAAAATACAATGAAGGGGCACAGTAGGAAGGCCTGTAATATCTTTACAGCCTCGCAGACACAGGGCAGTAGTCACATTCAAATAGTCATAGATTGCTGATTCCACTGGCAGAAAAACAAAACATGTCAGCAAAGTGTACACCAGGACATGATGGGACAGGTTTTCCAAACCAAGCAAATACTTCTGTCTCTAACTGGGACTCATGCAGGGTTCGGAGCCTGGTTTTCTGGGATTTTTCTGGTTTATAGTACTCTGAGGAGGCCACAGACAGCAAGTGTCTTACAATAAGACCTTGATTAGGATAACGGCTGGTCAACTTCATTCACTCACCCACATGCTCAATCGCCCGTTCATTTTCATGAGAGTCTTAATACAATGTTATTATCCTTTAAACCACAGTCTAAACAGTGACTAGGCAGAATTCTTGCAATAAATATAAAGGATTTTACCTGTATATATGAGTTTTTCATGCATGCATTGCGTTGGTGTACTACTAATATGAAGATCTTACCTGAAGGAGTTGTTCTTGGACAGCTTCCCATACCACATCTTGGTCAGATAGTTCTGAAATAAGAGAGATAGCTAAAGAGTAGCAGTTATGGTCATGCTATTACTGAAAATAGATGAATAATACATGAAAACAAGGGTACCACATAAAGGCTTGAGTGGTAAAGCCTAAGGCATGATGTGGGGGCAAATGTTTGCCATAGTGCATCTAATCCCCGAAGTAAAGTTATGGAACTGGTTGTGCAGCTAACAAGGGTCATGAGGACTTCTCTAGAAGATGAACCAGGATTGAAGGATGATTGAGAGTGTTTTAGAAGGTCCCAGTGATGGTTAGCCACCCATGGCTTGGGTGACTAAAGTGAGAGTTAGGCATACCATAGAATATTTGGAAAGTATAGAAAGGACAAGAGAGGATGCATGTCAACCCAGTGTCAGGAACTCTATACACTCCCTTTCAAAGACCAGCCAACATGTAGAAAAAACGTGAAGTGGTGTAACACCAAATGATAGCCCCACTGTGTAAAAGTAGGGAGGAGACCAGAGTATAACACTACCCTCAGTGCCTCTACAACAAACTGAGGGAGCTGTGTCCAGTCAACATTTAAATTATTGTTTTACCTTCACTTGTCTGCTGATGAATGGTTTATCTTTAATGGATGTTACTTAGCAGTAAACATGTAATTCAACTTTATGGCTATAAGGATGTGTTTTATTTTTATTTTGATGCATGAAATGGTCTAAAATAAACCATAACCTGATGCTACTGGGAGTAATATAAGTAACATAGCTTCAAGAGTTGAGGAGAGGGTGCTAGGCTTCATGTGACTTGAACAAGACTCCCTCCCAGAGGGTTAGGCTCTAGGTGTGCCTATGGGAGCTTTGCCATATTTGTGTCCTACATCACCGCACTATTTGCCAACTTTTGTACTATTTCATAAACGGAATAAAATAATTCATATTAAATGTGTGTACTTTCTCCATGCTACATCTTTAGTAAAACGAACAAGTTCTGCACAAAGTCATGCATATGTTATGATGTGATGAATTCGTTTTTACTGTCAAGAAGACATGCCTTGGCATGGACAATTAACAGATGAAGTGCAGGGGAGCTGGTACAGGACCAGATATATGAGTGGACCAACACCGAGTGGTATTTGGTACACACAGTACATTTTCAGTGTATAAGAGGGTACCCTTGACAGGTCATCTATCAGAAAAGGCACTTCTATGACTTGCGTCCCAGTATGGATTGCAGTATTTAGAGAGCAAAGTTCTAATTCAAAAAGCATTGTATCATTGCATCCATCATACTGGGTTACATGGTACATGTGGTTGCCTGCAAAGTAACCAAAAGATCATTCATTACAGCAAACTCTGGGAAAAGGCAGAGGCCGTAAGGGGGGTGAACACAGGCAGTAAGATGATGGTAAAGAGATGTGTTCAGAAATCCCCTGCAGCACTGCAGGAAGCAGAAGAGTCTGAAGATGGGCATTCCACAGTCTTTCAGCTACAAGGACAATGTTGCTTTCACCCACATTTGTCCTGTGATTTTTTTACTTCATGTCTCGTTAAGTAAGATCTGTGAATGTTGATACTGACTTAAGGAATAAGGATTGGGCTTCTTAAGTAGTCCGGTTTATGTGTGTGGAGTGGCTAATACACCACATGAAATGTGTTGAAATAGACAAATGCTGGAAGGATGTCCCAGGTGTTTTACGACCGAAGGGATGAATTTGAATTTTGAATTGTTGGAAAATAGATGGAAGAAATGATGCAGGAGGGTTTCCAGTGTTCCAAGGATGGTGCCAGGGAAGCCAGCCAGCATGTGTCGCTTCTGTCATTATCTCGAAGAATGAAAGTCTACTGCATCTGGGATTGCAGATGTTTTGTGGAACAAATGGCTTCATTTTATAGAGCAGACAAAGCACTTTCTTGTTTTGGTCAAGGTTGTGGTACACAGCAGGTATTCCGGCTTGAATGATTTGTGGGAAAGATGTGCAGCTCATGATGTAGCTAATCAATGAAAATTAATGATAATTTGAGATATCCTTGTGTGTCACTGGCATACTCGTGGTAGCTGATGACCGGCTGGTCAAGAAATACTCCACAACGAATAGATAGGCTGGATCAGGAGGGCAGAGTTTCAAACTTGTAGGATACTACAGTAGACTGGGAGGCAAAGAGAGGTAGGAATCTGGAGGAGTTTATTTACCCAAATTATTGACTTCTCAGAAAAGGCATGTGAAATATTTTAGGATTAATTCAGTGATCAAATAATAGGGTAGAACCAGATGGCCAAATGTGTCAGAGGCTGTTGACTGTTCCTGCAGGCAGGGGCCACTGTTGCCAGTGATCTTCAGGGCATTGTTCATTTGCTGGATTGTCACTGGTTTCAAGATGGGAGGAAACCAGGCTGGTAGCGATCAAGAATCCGGTAAGCGTGAACTACTTATTGGAGTTGGTTTTTGTTAGACCAATCAGCCTTCTGGTGGTCATCCCCCAAAATATTTGCCTTCGCCTCTCATATTTGTGCTGGTTTCGATTTTGTTAGTCTTAGGAGTGTGTGCACTTTACCACTCCTAAGGAGTGCTAAAGTGCTTGTGCTCACTCCTTAAAACATGGTAACATTGGCTTACATTTTATTGACATATTTAATTTACTTAGAAGTCCCTAGTAAAGTGGTATACCATATAGCCAGTGCTGATAGATTAAGGGCTACTAGTGGGCCTGCAGCAGTTATTGTGCAACCAACCTACGTAGCGTTTTAAAACGTGTCTCAGGCCTGCAATTGCAGCCTGTCAGCAGTTTTAAAATGCCAATTTGATTTGGAAGAATAACCCCCTTTCCAAGCCCTAGACACCCCTTTTATCACATATAAGTACCATCTTCTGTAGACCTACACAGACCAAATGCAAGGGCACATTGTAATTACACTTTGGATAAGTAATTTTGCATTTTAAATATCAAGGTAGTGAATTTCTCACAAATTCAGTTCTCACCATTGTGAGGCCTATTTCTCCCATGAGATAATATTGGGTTGTTTTATTACATATAATGAGTGCTAATGTTTGATTGGGAGCAGCAAAGAAAGTAATGTTTGGTTCTGAGAAATTGTAATTTAAAATCCTCTTTAATGGCAAAGTTGGATTTTAACTCACAATTCATTGGAACAGTCCATCCTAAAATGCCAAGCCAGGTCCTCCCTGGACTGAACACAAGCAACCTGTGACCGGTTTCGGGGCATACCTTTCCCACTTGGGGCGACAAAAGCAAAAATGTTCGAAACTGGTCCAAGGATGCTTGTTCCTGGTCCAGGGAGGACCTGCCTTGGCAGTTTCGGCTGGACTGGTCCCATGAGGAGCAGGGTCAAGACTGTTTTGCATATGGTTTGGTCCAAACTGGGGTGGCATGGTGAGCAAAAGAACAATGGATTAAACTCAGATCTTTGTGACTGGGGTGAATATTTGCATTGTTCAGCATTATGTTCATCATTTGTTCCTTTTGTTTTAGAAAATTGACATTTTCCTCTCCTGTCTATTTGGTGTCTTCCACCTGTTCCTGGTCATGTGACTAATGTGAGTGGCAGTTGGACATTGTATATTCCTCCCAGACAATCACACAATAGACTGGCTAGGTGTACCTGAGTGGGCCATCAGTGGCAGAATGGGGTGGGCGCGAGCTGTGCACCGCCCCACTTACGCATCAGTAGGCTGGGGCCTGCTCACAAAATAACTTCACACTAGGCCTGGAGCCTTGGGCAGAGAGGCAGGAAATTCACCATTTCAAAACGGGATCTCTAGAAGCATCCCTACTACAAGGGAGGCACCAGGTATAAATATAGGACCATCAGACCCACTCTTCAGTTTACTTCTTAAACCTGAGTAGAGACTCTTAGGGGAACCCCTGCTGCTGTAGCCTGTTGTGTACTTCAGAGTACTGCTTTGCTGCACCAAAAGGACTTCTCTGCTGCCTGAAGCCTGCCTTGAACCCTCAGAGGTCTGTCCTGCAACTTGAGCCCTACACTTCTCCTTGAACCTAGGACTTACATAATGGCTTCAAGGGCTAGTTGGCTAGTCTCCTGATCAGAACCTCAGGGAGTGAAAAGGCTCCAACAATCTTGAACCTGCACATGGAGCCTGCCAGAGTTCGTTCTTTTTCTCCAAGAGGTGCACCTCCAGTTATGGACCCTTGAAAGTGGTGCAAAAGTTGCCCAGGTAGTCCAAATCTAAAACTTGGGACTTGGAAAATGTTCTGCAAAACCTGCTCTAAGACCCTGAGGAGACCAGAATCAATCTGCTCTTTGATCCACCCGAGCTTCATTGCTGGTAGGCCTGACTTTGCGGCGGCTCCCACTACAATCTTCTTCATAGCTGCAAACCCTGTTCAGAGGCTCCTCGCAGAAGGAATATCCGGCCTCATGAAGCCCTTGTTGGCTACAGCCTGCAGCTTCATCTCAATGGAGGTCTTTGTCTTCCAAATAAGAAAATTCCAAACAGAGGTTTCTTCATTGCAACTTCGGCCAGTGGCTCCCAGACAAGATTGCTTTCTCCTTCGACACCACCAGTAGCCTTGTTCCGCAGAACTTTACCTTCTCAGACATTTTTTTCAGATGTTCTTCCAAGTGTGAAGCTACACACAGACAGTGTCCAATTCACTTTTTGTATCTGACTGGGACCCCATCGAGGTCAGCCATAACTTTTGACTTTGCCCCAATCTCCTGCGACTGGATTCCCACCGTTGGCCCTTTGATCTTTTAGGTATTAGATTTCACTTTAATTACTCAATTTTTCTAAATTGGTGTAGGATTTGTCTTGTATCATGTTTTCTCTTTATTACTGATTGTGTGCTGCATATATACTTCACGATTTCCTCTAAGTTAAGCCTGATTGCTTTTCTGCCAAGCTACCCGAAAGTTAAGCACAGGTTAATTTAATGACTTTTTGTGGTTCACCTTGACAGGGACTGTGGCTACTGCTTAAACATAGTTGCACCACATTCACCTATCAACCCAATTTCTCACATTGGTGCTCAGTGGTGGGATCCAGTACTTGTATGTGTGCAGTGCCATACAGTCATTTGTGTAATGCAAAAAAAATCCTTATAAATATGTTTACATCACCGTTGATGTCTTTTCATATTCTCCCTATTTATGATTGGCTATTGTGCTATTTTTTCTAAATTTAAGTTCCCTAACTACTTTTTCCGCAATGGAGATGGAGCTCTTCAACTTAGATGACCTTATTAGGGCTGAGCTACAGAAGCTCTGCAAATAGAGGGGGCTGAATGCAGGAAAATATGCCACATAGGTAGACAACCAGAAAGCCCTCTGACCCTATGACGAGGTCAAGAGGATGCCGTCCACACCAGAGGAGCAAGAGGATGGCAGTTCGGAGGAGGAGAGACTGGCCGTGGATGAGGAGAAGGGCTCACCAATGGGCCCTTGTAGGAAGCTGGCTCTGTATATACTACACCAAAAAAAGTATAGAGTGCACAGAGTCCTGTGGATCCCCATAGGTATAGCAGAGGCTGAATTAGGTAAGTACTAACAGCTCTCTTTCTGGTAGTGTGGGTGAGCAGTTAGGCTTATCCAGAGGGAATACGTGCGAAGCTGGATTATTACATGGTGTACACTTATGTAAGTGGGCACCTTGCACCAATCCAAACCACCCTTATGGTGATTTTAGTGGTCTTATACAACCTTAGAATGCTCTCTAAGTGGTAGCTGTGGAGAGCAGCCTTCAGGCTTAGTCCAGAAGGAGTGTAAAGCAGCTTGTTTTACCAGAACAGAATCTTATAGGTATAGATTAAGTGAAAAAGATCCACACAGTGCATTTATAAAAATATGTATTTATTATAAGACACTCACTTACACATACAGATATGTCCTAGCCAGTGATATACACAATGCACACAATACTTTGCAATAGAAACAGGTAAGTAGCACCCAATACACACTGGTTGCCAGGGGAGAGACCAAACCATACATTTAAAAAAGTGGTATGCGAACCACGACTCAAGTCAAGACTATACCCAGAAGACATAGAAGTGCGGGGGACCCAAGGTACCACCCTAGGTAAGACCAGGAGCCTCGTGGAGGCCATGTGTAGAGTGGGAACACAGCCACGGGATCAATGCAAGTCAATGACTAAGTCACAGTTGCAATTTTAAAGAAGGACCCTTCCCATTGGACCCTGAAGAAACCCTGTGGAAGACAGAAGGTTATAGAGCCACCCCACTCGTGGATACCTTAGGAACCAGGATACCTGCTCCAGGGAAGCCAGCACATAGGTGTGAAGTGGCTTTGCAGACTGCAGTCAAACTCAATGGAGGACTTCACAAAGGTGCCGCTGCTGGAGAAGGTGAAAGTGTCTGGTGGAACTCAAAGGTGGATTTACGATGTGAAGAATCTGCAAGCAGAGGGGACAGAGTCTGTGCCACTCAGGAGTGACCAGTAGGCACGGAAGATGAAAGCCCACCAATGTTGCGTGTTGCAGACGAGCTGACGGTGACGTTGAAACTGCAGCTGTGTGCACCACAAGATACTGTGGAAGAAAAGGAGCCGTACACAAGCTGCCCCATGTTGGATGTCAAGAGTTGAGGGGTCGGTGTCTTGAGGGAGCACCAAAAAGCCTTGGCAACTGCAACCAACTTGGAAGGTGAAGAAGGTGCAATGTCGGGACCAGCAAGGTCCAGGAGACTCACCACAAGCAGGGCAGTCAGGGCAGGCCCAGAGAAATCGGGGGAGCCCAATGAATTCAAAGATGACCCTCAGGAGGACCCACAGGTTGGAGGCACTGGAGTCGCAAGAGGAACTCGAGCAGCTCACAAAAGATGCATACCCATGATGCCGGTGGAGTGGTGAGGATGAAGATCTTGGTCACTGGAGATGCTTGAGGTCGGGGCTACTTGTAGCCCGAAGATCTTGGTGGAAGGAAGCCATCATACCTTTGCAACTGCAAGTTGACATGGTGCACAAGGGTTTGGTTCCTGCTGCTCCAACAAGGAATACTGGCCTTAAACTTGGTAAGAGGATAGGGCAAACCATGAGCGATGAGAAGAACTACTATGTTTGTTGCTGAGTCATCCGTAGCCCTGGGGAGCCCAGAATCAGCAGAATGGTTAGCTTAGTTGTGGTGTCTGAAGATACAGAGAAGTGACTCCTTCATTTCAAGGGAGATTCCTTCAGGTGTCTTAGATGCCTGCAGGCCTTGGAAGGTTCCTGTATGGTGCACAGGCATGGGCATTGCAGCAGACGAGCAGGGCAAGGAGATCAGGAGCAGCAGGAGTCTTCCCGGTTACAGCCTTGATGCCCAGTGTGAAGTCCAGAGTGCACAGACGGTTGAAGAAGAAGTGGTGTATGAAATGAATTTTGTCCCACGACGAATCTAGGGACCCACCCACAGGTAAGCCCTTAAGTACGCTGAGGAAAGGGTTGGGACGATTTACCGGTCCCTCCCTAAGAAGGGTCTTAACAAAGGGGAGGAGTCTCCCCTGTACTTTGTCTAGTTTTGTGCCAGAGTGGGAGCCAACGGCTCTCTGAACTGGTTTGAACTGGACTATGCATGGAGGGCACCAAGTGTGCCCTGCATGCAGACTATGTGGCGCTGGCAAGCACCCCCACACTGCCCCAATACACTAAACCCTGTCTGTGACAGCCCTAGCTTGCTGTCCGGGTCTGGAAGACTGGTACTGAGAGCATCAAGGGCCTCCCAACTGAGCTTTACTGTGCATGGAATCACACCTCCCATACCATTTACGGTGTGGGGGTATGATTCCAACATGTTTGATGTCAAACATGACATGGTTCGTTACAACCAATTTAGAGATGACCATTGCGCAATGACGCAGTGCCCCTCTACTTGTTCGATGGCTGTCTCACTTACAACCTGGGATAATGAGCTCTGTAGGCTGTAGGGGTGCCTTGCCCATGCAGGGGAACCCTCACACTTAGAACCGAGCACCCTGCCTTCATGATTGAAAGGCCTGCTTTCGGGGTGATATAGGTTTAAGTGCAGTGACCATAGATATAGGTAAACCTATATCTTTTGTAAGAGATGCTAGCACCAGCTTACACGGGCTGAAATGGCAGGCCTGTAGTTACAAATTGAGTGGTCTCCCAGGGGTAGCATAATACATGCTTCAGCCCCTGGGAGACCCCTGGTGTACCTATGCCCTGGGTACCTTAATACCATATACTAGGGACTAATAAGGCTACACCAGTGTCCAATCTGGGATGTACCTAAGTACTTATCAAACCAATTTAGGGGCGAAAGCCCAGAGACTGGGGCCCCAGTTATCAGGATCCCAGTCAGACTAGTCCGAAAACCCCATTACATCAAGCCAAAAGTGGGGGTAACCATAAAAGCAGATCCTACTTTCCTACAGTGTGTTAAGCATTTAATGGACTTCTCAATCTAGGCTTATGGCACACACACAAAGACTGAATCCAGATCAATTGGGTAAGTATCAAAAAAGATAAACTTAAGCTTTATTTTTAGAACCAAGCGGCCTTGAGCTGCAAGAGGAACACAACTCACCCCAGCGGAGTTACACATCACCAGGGCAGAAAGCAGTGTGTCTGACCATGGTCTGTACTCAGAAGAGCTGAAGGATAGAAAGAAAGAGGGAGCTTAAATTGCAGCTGGGGTATCTCAGCCAAGGAGGAGCCTGCTGCACGGTGAGCTCTAGAAGAGAAAAAGGCAGAGGCTAAGAGGGCCTTGGCTGAAAATAAACTACTGTTGAATCATGAGATGAGTATGAAAGAGCGGGCGCTCATACCAGGCAAGCCTCAGAGTCCAATGACAATGGTGGCAGCATACATTACCTGACCCTTGGAGAAGTGAAACCTCTCATACCACAAGACCTGGTGCCCAGTTATGTGGTCGGTGATGAGAAAGATGAGGTATGTTTTACCTATGACATAGTTTTGGTGATGCAGAATGTCCCAGCAGTGTGTTGGGCAGCTAGCTAATGGAAACACATGCCCACAGTTGGGAGAACAAAGAAAAAACAAGAAGATGATGGACGGAATACTGAAACTTTTCAGACACTCAACCCCAGTCACAGATCTGGGTTGAATCAATCATCTTTCTTTATCTCACTTCACCACCTCAGTTCAGACCCAGTTATATGCAAATTAGTCTTGACCCTGCACACCATGGGAACAGTCCAGCCCAAACTGCCAAGCCAGGTCTTCTCTGAACCGGAAACGAGCATCCTGGGACCGGTTGCTGGGTAACACCGTTCATCAGCCAGGCTAGTTTGAATCTAGTGGCAAAGTAAGCAAGGGATCCACATCTGGGCAGACCCTGCCAACTTAGAGCGAACAAAGCAAACAGAAGGAGATGATGGATGGAGCACTGACATTTTTCAGACACTCAACCCCAGTCACAGATCTAGGTAGAATCCATCATCTTTCTTTAGCTCACTTTGCCACCTCAGTTCATACCCAGCTATATGCAAATCAGTCTTGACCCGGTGCCTCATGGGAACAGTCCACCCGAACTGCCAAGCCAGTTCTTCCCTGAACCGGAAACGAACATCCTGGGACCGGTTTCTGGGTAACACCCTTCATCAGCCAAGCTAGCTTGAATTCAGTGGCAAAGTGAGCAAGGGGCCCACGTTTGGGCATACCCTGCCAAATTAGGGCAAACACAAGGAGATGATGGACGGAGCGCTGAAACATTTCAAATGCTCAGTCCAGTCACAGATCTGTGAACAATAGATTTAGGTCCAGATCTCTGTACGGGGTGAATGTATGACATTGCTCTGCATTCTGTTTATCAATTGTTCTTTTTGCATTTGTCACCCCGAGTGGAACGGGTATGCCCAGACGTGGGTCTTGTGTTCTCCATGCCACTGGAGTCAAGCTATCCTGGCTGATGAGGGGTGAAACCCCGAAACTGGTCCTAGGATGCTTGTTTCCATTTCAGGGAGCACCTGGCCTGGCAGTTCGGGCAGAACTGTTCCCTTTGGGTGCAGAGTCAAGACTGATTTGGATATTGCTGGGTCCAAACTGGAATGGCAGAGCCTTCCTACAGGGGCTGGCTGATGACACACCCCAGGCAGAACTTTAAGGACAAGACAAGACCGTAACCAAACAGGAATGGCATTTTGAGCAAAAAAACTATGCCACTTGAGTCAAGCAAACCTGGCTGATGAGGGGTGAAACCCTGAAACCGGTCCTAGGATGTTTGTTTCCAGTTTAGGAAGGACCTGGCCTGTCAGTTTGGACTGGCCTGTTCCCATTGGGTGTAGGATCAAGACTGGTTTGCATATGGCTGGGTCCAAACTGGAATGTCATGGTGAGCATGAAAACAATGGATTTAGGCCCAGATCTCTGTATTGGGGTGAATGTATGACATTGCTCTGCATTCTGTACATCATTACTTATTTTTGCATTTGTCACCCCGAGTGGGACGGGTATGCCCAGACATGGGTCCTGTGCTCTCCATGTCACTGGAGTCAAGCTATCCTGGCTGATGAGGGGTGGAACCCCAACACCGGTCCTAGGATGCTTGTTTCCAGTTCAGGGAGGAACTGGCCTGGCAATTTGGGCTGGACCGCTCCCATTAGGTGCATGGTCAAGACTGATTTGCATATGGCTTGGTCCAAACTGGAATGGCAGAGCCTTCCGACTCGGACTGGCTGATGACACACCCCAGACAGAACTTCAAGGACAAGACAAGACCTTAACCAGGCTTGCCTCCTACTTTTATTGGCCCTAGATGAAGACACTCACAGATACATTCTGCAGGACATGTCCCCCCTGCCAGACCAGTGGTAAAACATGGAAACAGCTTAAGGCTCGCTTGAATTCCTTCCTGTTATTGGCACCCCCTTGGAGAGGGTGGGCATCAACAGTTTCAAACCCTTGGACCCCAAAACAGTCTTAGTTAATGGTTTTTGTGGACCATGCCACTCGGTATATAGCAGGTATCTCTCCGAGGGCTGTGACCGCAACTGCAGTGTCTACTACCCTGATGAAGGATTTTCACTATGCTAGGGCAGAATTTTCACTCAGCTCATGGAACTGGAGAAATTTGATGACCCTAAATTACTCTTAATGCATAATTCTGTCCAAATTCTGCCAACGCAGGGAGGCAGAGCTTTTTCCCATTTGATCATTGCAATGACAAGGGGAACAATGTGAGGCTCCAGCAAGCGAGCTGATGAGCTCAAGTGAAATTTGGAATTCCCTAGCTTGATATACAGTCGCTAGAAAGCCTTCCAGCACGGTTTTCTAAAGAGGGCTTCTTCTCAAATAGATTTTCTACTCTATAAGAAACAAAATCAACTCAAAATATTTTTTGGACTAGGTAATCTACCTGAATGAATGGTTCAGGTTGTTTTTTTTTGTCTGACTTACTTTCTTTGCTTTCATTTTATATCCAACAAGAAGGAAGTTCCACAGAGACTCTAAGTTCTTGTTCCTATCTAAAAGGCTCTTCCACTGTTTTGCGGTTATTAACATGTGGCCTGCTGATATTTGGTGTAGTCTTTTTGCTTTTGCCATAGGCCTGCATGTTCTTTTTTGTCCATGCCATGGCGGCCGTGTGCCAAGGTGAGCATTTTGTGTAGCAAATGTGCTTTGCTTTTGCGGTAGGCCTGCATGTGTTCTTTGTTGTCCATGCCTTCTTGCTTGTTGTTGTTATCTGAACATGTGGCTGGTGGCCATTTTGTGCAGATAGTTTGTAAATGCTTTGCATCTACTTTTCACAACCATTTTCTAGGGACATTGACAGAAGAGGACTACCCCATATTGTTTCTGTTAATTTATTTTTTATTTCCCTGCTATGACTTGAATGTTCTTGAGGATGATTGTAGTACAGTGATTTTTTATTCCTTTTTCCTTTTTCCCTGTGCCTACTTACATCCCATTGGATTTTTCATAGTTCATACAGAGACAATACCAACTATTTTGAGGTCGAGCCTAGCAGCGCAGCGCATGCGATGCTTGCTTTGCGAGGCATGCAGTTTTCAGTGTAGCGTGGAAGCTTTGTGGAAGCTCCCCCTACTCTCTGCCCATTTTTTTCATTGGCCTAGGTCCTAAATGCTGCCTTTCGATTGGTTTTAGGTTTGTTAGTCCCTCCTCATGACAGCCATGTCGTAATTATAGCCTTCCATGGTTACTGGCCCCTTTACTCCGAACACAATATTTTCCCTGTCTCCCCCGCCCCCTCCTGCAGTCCGTTACTTCCTGGCCCCCCTCACCTCCCTCCCAATCCCGTTCATGCCTTCTCGCCCACCCGCAATCCAGTTTCCAATGTAATAGGTCTCACGTAAATGCGAGTCCTACTGCATTGCAAATGCTTGTTTTATTACTTCAGAGCTTCGCTGCTCATGGTGGCAAGTTCCCTTTGTTCCTCAAATAAGCAGGAGTCACAGATGTGTGAAAAATAGGCTGCGGGTTGAAGGATGCTTGCCCCCTACTTGCGCATATTGAAAGTGATAGACACCTTGCTCTGCCACTAATTTGCCTCCACGTTTAAAAGGCCTCTGGAGGGCCTAATAGGTTTGAAAAAGTTTCAGCCTGGCTCTGTCTCCTGGGTCTATTGAAGTTATCTGTTGGGGGAAATGGTTAATTGCAGTCCATCCTTGAAGGAAAGCACGGAGAGGCTCTCTCCCCCTGTTCGAGAATAGCGCCAGGCTGACAGAGGTCACAGGGAGTCAATCCCACTGAAATGAGGTGAAATCAGTGCCCCATTCTTCTAAGCACAACTCTCCTTTGGCTGCGTCCACTATAGAGGTGTTCTGTGTGCCTTTGAGGGCTAATAAGACCCTCTGTAGTATCCCCTAAAAAAAAAACAATTAGCGAAGAACGTCGCCACTGAGTCTTCTCATTAATTTCACATGAATTGGCCCTACCCCTAAAAACTGCGTACCCGGAAATGTTCATCTACTGTTTATTTTCTTAATATAATAGAGAAAGTGGCTTCTTATATAATTTTCTTACTGATGAGCTCTAAGTTTCCTAACTATGTTTCAACGCCTGGCCAGGGAGTGGTCAGCGGTATATAAATGCATTGTCAATTTGTGGCGGTTGTTGTCTTTTTTTTCGCTCGCCCGCACCTCAGTTTCCAATTCACCACATCACTGTACAACAGAAGAGGTAGGTTTGCTCACCAATTCGTACACACAACTGCTACAGCAGGAGCAGAGCTGCCCTAGATTTTTTGGGTGCCCACTATCCCCGCCTCCCTTTCCCGTCCCGACCCCAAGCATACCAGCAGGTTTTTATACCTTGCCAACAGATATGGCAGTCTAGACTAGGACCATTACAAACAACAGATTTTTCAAGGTAAATGCAGATTTAAGATTTTTATTTTTTTACAAGTACCTATATTGCTGCAGCCATTCTCTTGCGAAATGTACCTGACGATATTACTTTAACAAGCTATGCATTCTCAATGTTTATCAATTATTATTCAAACTGAAACTGTTTGACGTCAGCGACTCATAAAAAAATGCCCTGAAGCTACATACTCACTACTTAAGCACTATTAGAAAGAAACAAATACATGATATCACAAATTTAATTTTGGAAAGAGCATCTCAGTTTTACTTTTCGTTTGCTGTAAGACAAGTTTCTGTTTCACACTTTTAATAAGGCATCATTTTGCTGCTTTGCTTGAAAGCATTGATATAGTATGTACATTTTTGCAATTAAAAAAGTGAGCTTCTTTTATTTGGTCGGTTGCCCTCATCAGGAATTGTTTCCTAAATATAATTATTTTGGGTCTGGCCTTTAGGCATATTTATAGTTTACTAGTATCATGTAATGAAAAGAAAAAGAAATCTATATACATAGAGGTGTTTTGGGTCTTCCCTTTTCATCCACCAGCCTCTTCATCTCCCTTTTGTTTTGCTTCTATCCAATACAGCATAGAGCGGGGGGCAGCGAGTCAGCCTATGATTGGCTCTTTCGCACTGAGTGTCAGTGTTTTTTCCTGATCACATGTGCTTATCCACCTCATAAGAGGTGAACTCCATTTTCAAGGTTGGTGGGACAATACAATGCATTTTTTCTGTTCATTCCTTGTCCATTTTAGATCTTGCCTGAGATAGTGCATGGCCGTTGCTTGTGAAACAGCGTGTTAGCTTACAGTGGGCTTAGAGCCTCACCCCCATATTTCCCACTGGTTGGCCTAATCAAAACTAATTTCCTTGATGCCCTTTGGTCATTGCATGCTGGCTTTATTTCCCCTTCATTCATTTGTTCCTCCCCTGGAGTATGGCCAATGTACTTGTGTTCTTTCACTGTTCACACTTTCAGAGCAACTTTTTTGCTTTAGTTTGAAGCACACCACAAGACTGCATGTGTTTGTAGGCCTTTCTACTCACCTCCTACTCTATCTCCTTGTGTTATTGCTTTCCCTCTCCATGGTTTTGCTTGCCCGATCCAGTGCCTCTCCATGTTATTTCTTACCCACTTACCCTTCCCCACTCTGTGTTGTTGCTTGCCGCTGCCTGTCATTTTCCGTGTTGTTGCTTGCCCCTCCTACCCCTCCTGTTGCACTCAGTTCCATTGCTTGTCCCAGTCATGCTCCATTCCATTGTTTGCCCTCTTCCACCCCACTCCATACTGTTGCTTGCCCCTCACACTCTGCATTGTTGCTTACCCCTCCTGCTCCATCCTGTGTTGTTTGCTCCAACTCTATCCTGCATTGTTGCTTGCCCCTCCCACTCACCTTCTCAATCCTACGTTGTTGCTTGCCTTCTCCTGCCTCATCCTCCCATTGTTACTTAGACCCTTCCACCTCGTCATATCATATGTTGTTGCTTGCTCGCTCCCACCCGCCCCATTTTGTTACTTACCACCCTCCCGCCCTATCCTCAGTTGTTACTTTGCCCATCCCACCCCGTCCTACGTTGTTGCTTGCCCGCTTCCACCCCAACCCATGTTGTTGCTTGCTTCCTCCCACTCTCATGTCCTCCTGTCCCACCAGCAAATACAATCATTGTCAAAAACAATATATTTCAACTGCATGATCTGTTGGCGTTGCCAATGTTTTTAGCCCTTTTACACAGCCGGTGTACAGCATTGCAGAAGGTTTTTTTTATTAAAACAAATTACTATGACACGGGCAACGCTTGCTGCGGTGGAGCGTGTTTTTCAAATATCGGTGGCAGGAGGCATAACACCCTCCATGTTGCACGCCCTCCCTCCCTCTGAGATGCCTCCCAAAAGCAATAAAAAAAAGCAATATGATGCAGCCAGCGTGGACTTCATCCCACTGCTTTAAAAGAAATAATGATTAAGCCATACTGCACAGAGGCTGCACTGTTGTGCAATATGACTAAAAACATTGACAAAGCCGATAGCTTGCATAGGGCAGATCTATTAGATTTGATGGTGATTTGTTTTTTTTAGGTCAAGCCTGGGCAGCTCAGGCGCTGCTCTGTGAGGCATGCTGTATTTAGGTATGGCAGAGAAGCTCCGCCCATTTCCCGCCCACCTGTTCAATTTGTTCCTGTTACTGTCCTTGCGAAATCATTGCCTTCCATTTGTGAATAGGCTTAGGATTCTGTAATAATGAAGGATGTCTCGTAGACAGGCCGCTTAGAACAGGTTGTAGGTTTATTTGACAGGTAACAAAGTTCATATAAAGATCATCAGTAAGGCCTCAGATCTCCAGTGGAGCCCCACCAGGAGCAGCCTCCATGCTGCTCAGCCCCATCTCTTCCAACTGCCAACTCCTCCAGTCCCTCACCCCCAACATTCTAAGTGACATCACACACATGGCTGAGCAGCAAGGGACAGAGTAGCAATGAGGAAGATGCACACAACACAACAGGTTATAACACATCTCCCTTCCTTACGAAAACAAAGCATAAAGATACAAATGCATAAAATCAAGATATAACCAAAAAACCATTGCATACATAAACAGAAAATTCATTATGCAAGTAAACATACCACAAATCAGAAAATACTTGCAAGAAAACCAATAATGAACCCCATCCCCCTCCCTAGGGAACTAATTAGATGGGAAACACCACCAACAAACGAACAACAATGGGGTAAACACACCACCCCATAGGGGAAAACACCTCCCATAAACTCGGAAATAGGGAAAATAAACTTCCCTATGATACAAATTACAGAAATAGGGGAACAACTACACCCTATAGGGGAAAAACACCTCCCTTAGACACAGAAATAGGGAAAATAAACCTCCCTATGATACAAATTACAGAAATAGGGGAACAACGTCACCCTATAGGGGAAAAAACACCTCCCTTAGACACAGAAATAGGGAAAATAAACCTCCCTATGATACAAAACACAGAAATAGGGGAACAACGTCACCCTAAAGGGGAAAAAACACCTCCCTTAGACACAGAAATAGGGAAAATAAACCTCCCTATGATACAAATTACAGAAATAGGGGAACAACTACACCCTATAGGGGAAAAACACCTCCCTTAGACACAGAAATAGGGAAAATAAACCTCCCTATGATACAAATTACAGAAATAGGGGAACAACGTCACCCTATAGGGGAAAAAACACCTCCCTTAGACACAGAAATAGGGAAAATAAACCTCCCTATGATACAAAACACAGAAATAGGGGAACAACGTCACCCTAAAGGGGAAAAAACACCTCCCTTAGACACAGAAATAGGGAAAATAAACCTCCCTATGATACAAATTACAGAAATAGGGGAACAACGTCACCCTATAGGGGAAAGAACACCTCCCTTAAACTCAGGAATAGGGAAAATAAACCTCCCTATGATACAAATTACAGAAATAGGGGAACAACGTCACCCTATAGGGGAAAAACACCTCCCTTACACTCAGAAATAGGGAAAATAAACCTCCCTATGATACAAATTACAGAAATAGGGAACAACGTCACCCTATAGGGGAAAAACACCTCCCTTAAACTCAGAAATAGGGAAAATAAACCTCCCTATGATACAAATACAGAAATAGGGGAACACGTCACCCTATAGGGGAAAAACACCTCCCTTAAACTCAGAAATAGGGAAAATAAACCTCCCTATGATACAAATTACAGAAATAGGGGAACAACGTCACCCTATAGGGGAAAAACACCTCCCTTAAACTCAGAAATAGGGAAAATAAACCTCCCTATGATACAAATTGCAGAAATAGGGGAACAACGTCACCCTATAGGGGAAAAACACCTCCCTTAAACTCTGAAATAGGGGAAAGACGTCACCTCCCTTAGACTCTCCGAACTTGTAATAGGGAAAAATACACCTCCCTATGATACTCAGACCACTGTCATAGGGAAAAAACACCTCCCTATGATACTCTGACCACTGAAATAAGGAAGAAAACACTACCAACAAACGAACAAAAAAACAATGAACACAAAAGCAAGAGAAGATATAACGAACACCGGTGAGCGAACTCTCACCCGAGGTCTTGACACGGAAAGAGCTGCATGCAACTGCCACCCTCCGATTCGCTGCTGCGCAGCAAGTTCACCCCAGTCAATGTTAAGAATTGCTCCTCAATTGTGCACTATGTACCCAAATGCTCGCTTGAGAAGAACAAAGAACCATGTTATGCACGTAAAAGCTATCCATCTATTCAGGAAAAATGTCTGTTTGCATTATCACGGATTATAAAATCCGTGCTCCGCATTTTTACTCCTCTTGTGCACAGTGCAGAAAATGAAAATAAATAATTCCTTATAAAGAATGTGCCACATCAGTAAACCCTGTGGGTACATCGCGTCTCAAATGCGCTTCCACGAACACGCAACGAGAATGCGAGAGATCCTTCTGAAATCTCCCAACCCAAAATGGATGCCAAAAGTACGCGAGAGCTGACGCGTGAGCTGACGTCTCGCAGATCAGCATGTAGATGACGAAAGTAGAACAGTGCAGCGCGCACCGTGCGCATCGCATCACGTACTGAGTCCCGGTCGCTGAGTCAGGAAGAGGATTCCATTGCGTCATCACTCCCAGGATGGCAACGAAGAAGGAACATCTCTCGCACCAACGAACACCTCCTGCACCAACGGCCCCGTCACAGCGTGGCAACAGAGCACAGCAAATCCAGTCCGGTAAGATGACACTTATAGAAGCCTTCCGCCCCCCCCCCCAGGAGCCCAAAAGGCACACGGTTCAACTGAAATCAAGTACAGTACACACATATTGTATATAATACCCCTCAAATAGGTTTTCACAAGAGTGCAAATGTGGTGCAGATTTCCTCCATAGCACGTTCCTCAGGAGCGCCAAGGCACACATGCACAGCACACTTGTATAACTCCTCAATGGGGTGTCAGTTTACCAGCATACGTCACTGCTTCCTCTGAAAAGCCGTGGAGCAAACAATCTCTCCCAAAACAGATAGCTGGGGCAGAGCAACTCTTCCTTCTTGGATGGCAGCAATTCCTTAATTTACTTTTCGCTGACTAGTAAAGAAGGTGAAAGGGTATTTACAACCAACCCTCCTCAACATGTAGAGTTTCAAAACGAACTGGCACTCACAATTTAGGGCGACCGATGGATAGGTCACTGGTGGGGCTCTTGAGTGTCAGCTTCCAAAAGTTCACTTGTAATCTCCCTTAAGTTCCTTTTTTAGTTCCAGTTTACACATTTTAGCTAGAGTACAGTTTCCTACAGCAAATACGCAGCAAGTTCCACTTTACTCACAGTTTCAGTACAGCAACCAGCTTGAAAGTTCTCTTGAAATTTTTCCTTTTATCTTGAAAATCCTTTAAGCAACAGAAGCCATAGTCCATTGAAGTAGCACACGTAAGTTCTTTCCAGTCGTCGCCAGTGTAATAATGAAGGATGTCTCGTAGACAGGCCGCTTAGAACAGGTTGTAGGTTTATTTGACAGGTAACAAAGTCAGAACTCCTGAGGCGGAAGCCGGGAGATTGTGTAATTTTGCTTTTAAAGTGTGTAACTTGTTGCTTATTTTACTCACTCACCTCCCCCTCCTGGGCACTTGCACATGAGATCTTGGCATTTCCCGCGCAACCGATTGTAGAGCTGCAGCGGTGCCACTACTTCTACGCCGCCATTCCCCTGAGGCTGCTGGCCACGCCCCCTTCCAACACGCCACGCCCCCCCCTCTACTTTTCATCCTATAAAAATGTGCTTCTCCCGTACGCGCAGCGGACGGGCGCAGCGGGCGCGCCGTCAGCGCGCCGAAGGCGCGCCTAAGGCAAGCCCGTCTGCGCCCGTCCGCGCCTGGCCCGCGCCCAGTGCCAGGCCCCCTGCCCCTTGCGCCCATACCATCACCTGGACCAGGACCCAACTTCTTTCTTTTGGGCTAGGCACTTGCTCTCCCACGGTCTGCTGTTGCACGTTGGACTTGGAAAAATCATCCTTTAACTGCGCTCAGTGTAACTACTCCATTCCCGGGTTCCTCAAGCTCGGCTACCTGCTAAACCGGTGCCTTCACCCATTTTAAAGGCAGCTCTAGTAAATTGCCACTCCCTGCCCGCGCACTCAGCAGACATATGGCTCCTGCTGGATACTTACACTTGGGACGTACTTTTCCTTACAGAAACGTGGCTTAAAGATTCCTCAAATCCAGACATATTTCTGGCCATTCCCACTGGCTATCGCCTGATGGGAGTTAATCGTGCCAACTCCAAAACTGGAGGAGGCCTTGCTGTTATTGCCAAGTCCCACTTTATTATTAACATAAATAAAATTCCCAACTTGGGGCTCATTGAAGCTATGTATCTCACAATAATGGACTCCGCCTCTACAATTTTTGCTGGCATCGTGGTTTATAACCCTCCCTCCGCTTCTTCTGCATCCCTTAGCACCCTGCTACACTCGATTGCAGATTTGTCCCTTAAACACTCATATTTTACAGTGCTGGGAGATTTCAATCTCCACATTGACAATCCCGCCTGCACTCAAGCCTCTTCTCTGCTTGAAACTTTACAGGGTTTGACCCTGTCTCAGCTTATAGAGGGTCCGACCCATAATGCAGGTCATACACTTGATCTTATTTTTTCGAACCACCCTGGCATCTCTTCTCTCCCTTCTGTACCCCTCACGTGGACAGATCACTACTTACTCCCTTTTGAATTCAACGTCCCCTCCCTGCCCCTCCCCTACTCCATGAACAGAGAAATAGGACGCAAATGGTCGAAAGTTACCAGTTAGGCCATTAAGACCTGTTTGGACTATCATTTTAATCCATTGGAAGACCTGGACAAGGAAACAGCTAGATTTAACTCTGCTCTCTCTTCTGCATTAGATAGTATTTCCCCCCTGGTCCCTTTGACTTCCTTCAGATCTCGTCCTTCTGCTCCCTGGTTCTCCTCTATACTAAGAGAGGAAAAAAGCAGATGTAAGCAGTTGGAACGAAAATGGCGTAAGTCCTATGACCCTATCAACAAATCAGCCTATAAAACGGCATTAAATAAATTTCAAAAACTTAAGAGGTCCACAATGAGAGACTATTTTTCCAAACTTATTCATCAGGCGGAGAATTCCTCAAAAACCCTCTTCACTATCGTTAAGGATTTTGTGAATCCGCCTGCCCTGAAGGCCCAATCTTTTCCCACACAGGGTCTCTGCAATGGACTATCTGATTTCTTCCAGGATAAAATCATCAAACTATCAGCTTCCTTTGAGCCCATACCTTCCAGCCCCCATCTGGGTCCGTCAGACACCCAGCTCTGCTCTTTTAATTCCTTTGCTGAGCTGACCTTAGATTCTTCCCTGTCACTTTTAAATCAGGTGAAGACTGGATCTCCTTTGGACCCAATTCCGGCGAAAGTGATGGGCAATCTAGCCCCTGTTTTAATCAACCCTCTCCTCGCTATATGGAACTCTTCTTTGTATCATGGTCATTTCCCTTCAGTTTGGAAACAAGCCAGGCTGCTTCCCATCCTAAAGAAACCAGATGCAGATCCTTCCCAATTTAGCAATTACCGTCCCATCTCCCTTCTACCCAAACCCGCCAAAATTCTGGAGAAAGTGGTCCAGAAACAACTGGCCCTTTATCTAGAAACTAACCATCTGCTGCATGACTCACAGTCCGGTTTTAGATCGGGATACAGTACTGAGACTGCTTTGCTAGAGGTTTCGGAGACGATTAGGGAATCGGTGGACGGAGGCGAGGAGGCCATGTTAGTCCTCTTGGACCTGTCCGCCGCATTCGATACCGTCTCTCATGATATCCTGGCGACTAGGCTGCAGCAGTTGGGGATCGGAGGCACAGCCCTGGCCTGGATTAAATCATTTCTCACAGGGAGATCTCAAAGGGTACTTCTCCGCCCTTTTGAGTCAGAAGACAAACCCCTTCTTTGCGGGGTGCCTCAGGGCTCTGCCTTGAGCCCCCTTTTGTTTAACGTGTATGTGGGCCCTCTTGCCAGGGTAGTCGAATCGTGGGGAGTCAGGGTGGTCTCTTATGCTGATGATACCCAGTTTATTTTCTCTTTCAGAGACCATTCTGACTCGCATTTTTCCAACTTTCGTAACTGCCTTGGCAACATCTGCACCTGGATGGCTTCCAATCATCTAGCCCTTAATACAGACAAAACCGAGGTGCTTTTCTTTACTCAGAAACCTGCCCCCCCAGCTGACCTGTGGTGGCCTACGGTGCTGAACCCCCCCCCCAATCCAGTAGAGTCAGCCCGTAATCTTGGCTTCCTTTTTGATAACATCTTGTCCTGCAAAGCCCAGGTTAACAAAGTCACCGCAGCTTGCTTTGGCAAACTGCGCATGATTAGGAAGATCTTCCCTTACCTTCCTCAGACTTCCCGCAAAACTATTGTCCATGCTCTCATTACAGCACACCTGGATTACGCCAACAGCCTTTATGCTGGAGCCCCCCTCTATCTCATTGACCGATTACAAATCGTTCAAAATGCGGCTGCCAGGCTTATTGGAAACATCCCTGCCCGCAACTCAGTCAAAGCATATCGGAAAGATTTACACTGGCTCCCTATCACTCGTAGAGTTCAGTTTAAAATCCTTACCCTTGCCTTTCGAGCCATTCACGGAACTGGCCCATCCTACCTGAGCCAAAGACTCAAACTTTCGAAGTCTATTAGAAACCTAAGGTCAAATAATCTACGTCTACTAGTTGTTCCCAGATTCAGGCTAGCCCGGAGCGGTGGTAGAACGTTCGGTGTGACGGCGGCTAAATTCTGGAACGACCTCCCTCTGGACCTTAGGTTCATCGAATCTGAGCAGATCTTCAGACGCAAATTAAAAACTTGGCTGTTCACCCTACCGTGAGTAGGAGGACTTCTGCTTCACTGGGTCGGAAGGGTTTGACCCGGTCTGCCTCCTCTGGTGATTTTCTTGCTCTCTCAGCGCCGGGACACCCCCGACGGGGGTAGCTGTGCGCTTTATAAGTTTCTTAAATAAATAATAAAATATAAGTTTCTTAAATAAATAAATATAAAGATCATCAGTAAGGCCTCAGATCTCCAGTGGAGCCCCACCAGGAGCAGCCTCCCTGCTGCTCAGCCCCATCTCTTCCAACTGCCAACTCCTCCAGTCCCTCACCCCCAACATTCTAAGTGACATCACACACATGGCTGAGCAGCAAGGGACAGAGTAGCAATGAGGAAGATGCACACAACACAACAGGTTATAACAGATTCCCTCCTTGGTACCGCCTTGTCGGCATTTGTAACCTCCAATAATGACTGGACTTTTTACTTGAGTTGTTACATGGCCTGCTTTATAAGCTGGTGAGCACTATTTTCTTTAATCATCTTCCCCTATTTCACTCCTATTTAATTAACAGCGCGGGACACTTTAACTTTAGCGGCCACACTTTTCCAATTATTTCATTAACAACGTGGGCCGCTTTCACTTTAGAGGCCGTGCTACACAGCCTTTTAATTAATTTTTCTCCGCTTTGTGTAGAAGTGCACCCCACGCACTTTCACTTTAATATTGACTGTGTACCTTTCTTTAGACGCTGCTCTCTGTAACCTGAATGCAGTGAGCAGTATCTAAAGAAAGGGGCGCGGCCACCATACAAGCATATCACTGGAAAATGTGATTCTTACTGCGGCTAAGACGTACTCTTGGCCTTCAGTTTCTATAAGCTCAAAACATAGATTATTTTGTTAGTACTATTTAATATGCCCAGTATACCTAGTGGACCTGGAAAGTGTCAGCAAGGAGCATTAACCCTCTGAGCTATGGTCATGGGATTGGCACGCGCGAGCTCGTTGTTACACACCTCAGCTCTATAGCACCCTGTGAACCCTCTGGGCTGTTCTACTCCGATCGGTGGCCTGCAGGTTACACACAGAGCCTTCACTTGCTTTAGTCACCGCAAGATGCACAATTCTCGATCTCCAAAATGTTGCCCTTGGTAAAATATGCCGGGATTTTCTCGTTCCTGTTATTGCTGCTGCTGGTATGTTGAAGACCGCAGCAAATGGGTTTTGTTCTAATTGATAATAAAGACTTTTGCACCAGGATTTCAAGGAGGGGAAAGATTTTGGACCTACTGAGAACTATATCAACTAATTGTTGAGTTGAAATATTTTTAGCACAATAGGGTCGTAGCCCTCGATGTAACTGTTGTTTACAAATGTTTAATTAAATAGGTTTTGCATTATTTATGTTGCCTTCCTTTACAAAAATAAGAAAATATGGGAAATAGTGTGTTTTCGAATTCTTGACACCACCAGTGTGTGAGAATTTCACTTAAATAAAAAGAGCCTTTGGGGTATTTTGAACTGGGCCACGTGCATAGGGATTCTGGCCACTGCACGCGGCCCTATAGTCCACTCTTGAGGTGTTTCTGCATCAATAGGGCTGGGGCGCTTCATTTCAGCTTTACGGTTCAGCACTTGAGTGTGGAATGTGGGAGACTTCGCGCCCTCATGGTCTGAGAACTTGAGAGCATTGTGGGATAGCTAAGTTGTCAGCTGTTAATAGTATTGGTAATAACATAATTATTAATATATATTTTTTTGTTGTCCTCATTCGCCACCAATCTCGCTTCACTATGCACCGATGATCTCTGTACCAAACTCAGCAAGCTGGAAGAAGGTGGGCGAATAGATATAAAACCCGCCTACAGGTGCCAGCGATGGACCAACTGAGATAGCTCTTCTACCAAGCTCCAAGATCTGGGGACCCTTGCCGTATAGTTGGAAACACACGGCATAGCCCAGAGAGTGTTGAGGCAGCATAATCATAGGACTCAGGAAAAAAAAAAACAACAAAGAAAAAAAACCCTCACACACTTCCTGAGCCCCATCTGAGTCGTAACAAATCCCAGAATGCCAGATTCTTCTTGCTGCAAGATATAGCAAGATCGAGCTTAGAGACCGCCACAGCTGATGACAACCAGTCTGAGAAGATGGGAGGGGAAGGATCTGTCCACCTTTTGCAGATTTCTCTCCTGGCCAACAAGGTAAGATAAACAAGCATTTTCAATGCAATAGGTCTCGCATTTGTGAGAGTTTGAGCTATTGGCATTGAAAATGACACTGCCTTTTATATATGTGTTGCTTTAAAAACATAAATGATAGGCATTTTCATTTACAATGCCAATAGCTTAAACGCTCGGAAATGAGAGAGCTATTGCATTGAAAATGCTTGTTTAAGGACTATTCCATTTTTCCCTCTTCCCACCGCCTGCCATAAATGTCTCATACGCCACAGGAAAAACACAAGCAATCATTTTTTCAAGAATGATTCAATTTCCCCATACCCCCCTTGGTGGCTCATAGGCCGTAGAGGCACATACATTAACATTTTCAATGTGTACATTAATGAAATCTTATGTCAATGCATTGTTTTGGAATGGACAGACACACTATTTTAATTATTCCTGATGACCTCACTAAATGATATTGTCTGTAGATTCAAACTGCAAATGCAATGTCCCCCTGAATTTGTTTTCTTGTTTGTTTACTTTTAGGTACACAACAATAGTCATCACACACAGTACAGTCAGACAAAAGGCAGGCTGTGACACCACCTTGTCATCTTTCATACAGGTAACTTGATATAGGCTCAGGTAGGATCCAAACCTTTCACCTATATTTCCCCTGCCATTACACTACATAACGGAACTTGGTACTGGCCTCTTACTTAGTTACGGTACTGCTTAAATGATGTGGGGTTTTCTCCAAAAACTAGCCTCATTCATTATGCATGAGGATTCTTGGAATCTCAGCAGGACTACCATCTCCTGCATAATAACTATGTATGAGGGTCATTCCTTCCGTTATCCTAGTCCGACATGACACAGCAAGGTAGATCTCCTGAGGGTAACACTTTGGGTATATAAACACTATGGGATATATTCAAAAGAACATGTGATAACTACCGCAAGAGTAGCGTAACGCCACTTTCAACATCGCAGCCTATCACGGAAAAATAACCCCGTGGCAACGTGGAATTCACAACGCGGCGGTAGCATGCGATAGACCCCAGATAACGTTGCAAATGTCTGTGTGAAAATCAATGCCCCACTGCAAAAATGCGATAGGCGAACGCCAAAAAATATGCGATGAGGCCAACCGCAGTACATAAAGTAGCGAAAACCAGCCATAGGCCTGCAAATCCCATGCGTCTGGCGGGACAATGCACCATAAAAACTACAGAAAATACACCAGAAACAAGCCAAAGCACGTAGCAACATGGATGCACGCTGACCCAGCGCAGAGGCCAACCCAAACCCCACAACCCCCACAGAGTACCAGCAAGGAACAACGGGGTCAGGGAAGGCCAAGGAGAAGAGGGAGTGAAAGACGGGGTGCAGACCGCAGGAAAACAAGACCAGCGTCACGGAGGTGACAGAACACTACCAGCAACTGCCCCACAAGCAGACCACCTGGAATGCAGTCCGAGTGCCGAGGAGGCCAATCCAGGAGGCCAATAGGCGCCGGCATAATGTGACTACCTAAACCAGGCACAAACCCGCTGCCAACAGGAAGGCATCAACGGCGACAGGAGGTGGCAGTCCAGCACCACCAGAGTTGCTGGAGGAAACCCAGGCCACAGTCATCAGTGTGGAGACGGTGCAAGGAGAAGGGAGTACAGACACAGCTAGCGAGGACCTGACACAACATCAACAGGGAGTGCAACAAACAGGGATTAGGGTGACGGGGGGAGATGGGCACAATGGCATACATGCACAACGAGGTGTAGCACACTGCACACCCAAAATCACCCAGGATCATGTCCCAGATCCCCTTGGCACACTGCAGCACACACACATATCACGAACAGCACACCCACAACTGCCTCCGCAATCATGACTCTGTGACCTACTGGCCCACAGTGTAGGCCGGAGGCAGCGGTCAGCAGTAGCCCACAGCCATGTGTCATTGGCTCGCGATGCACAGCGCTAGTGACACCAGGGCAGTTTTTGGTAGTGTACGAACACCTCTGTAACAATTATCCTTTTCTCTCCGCCAAGATGCAAGGCGTCATCCTCTTGTGCCTCTCCTTGCGTGCAATCATATTTAATCTGCCTCTGCATACTCGATGTTCAGTTCCAAATCTGTGACCTACTTGAGCGTAGCCTAGGCTTTGAGCAGTGTACGCCGGAAGGAGTGGTCAGCATGGGCAATTCACCGAGTGGGGTTTGGTGCTGTGGCGGCTGGCCCGGATTTGGGGTCACTGCAATTCAGGAGCCAGGACACAGTTTCACATATGAGACCTACTGGGCCGCACAGGACACCAGTGGAATATGCAAATGAGGAAGGAGTAATAAGGGCCAGCGTCGGGGGCCAGCGATGGTCTGAGAGGCTGGCAGGGTCGCGGGCCCTGGGCTTGGAGCTTACACAGGCACGTGGTGCGCCCTCCTTGACACACGCCGGTATCGGCTGGTGATCAGTGTGGCCTGGCTGCGCATGGTCGGGCCTGACGGGTCCGTGGTCCAGCGGGCAGGGGTATGGCAGGCGCACAGGATCGCAAGCAACTCTGCTAACAAGGACGGCGTCGGCCTCGTGGCAGGGACGTTGGTCTTTCCGGATAAGACCTTGCCCAGGGATACGTGCTTTTTATTCACACCCCTAGCTGGCCTGGCATACGCTGGGCCATCCCACTCTGCTCACGCTTACGAGGGGGGGCGTAACAGGCAACATTTCCGCAAGGAGCCCCACTGGCTGGGGTGACATGGTTGCGTCCACTGTCCACTACACTCCATACACCAGAGGTGTATTTCGACATGGATATCAGTGATTTCTGCATACTGCGGTCTGTCCAGCACATTGCCGCCGCTCTTGGCATTGTGTACTTTCCCACTCATGGTTCCACTTCATCCTTCACACATGCCTGGTTGCCACCTCTCCCCACATTCGGCTATTGTGTGGCTGAGGTGCCATGCCATTGATTGGTCATGTTCACGGCTTGCCGAGGTTTGCATTGTAAGCTGTTCTATCGTGTCTGGTGGGTGGCCATGTTGTTGTGCATGATTTTGTGACGTGTGCATTGCCAGACTTGTGGATTGCATGTTTGTGGAGTTGAGGCGAGTGGGGTGTTAATTTGGCACTTGCCAAGGGGCTGTGAATTTTCCTTTGTGCCATCCTGGGAACGCTGTTTGCTGTTGAACTGTTGGGGGTCGAAGGGATCATGCACACTGGCTGTGTATTTGGAGGTGAAATTGATGAAGGTCCCACGGTGTTTTGATGTTGCCTGCACATTAATGTGTGACATGTGCTTCCTGTTGCCCTGATTGTGTGCTGTGTGACCAGGGGCAGAGGTGGGACATGTGTGCAGTGGATTGCCCCCAACATGTGCGCGCATCCGGCTATGGCGTATGGTTCTTGCTTGGTCTCCAGCGGTTCCTGCGCATTGTTTTTGACGTATGGGGACTGGGGTGCCAGGGTGATGGTAATGTCCAGGACAGGTGCGGGGGACTTGGATGTGGCTAGCTGTGGTTGGGGTGTGCCAGTGGCCAACAGGTGCAGCACAACCAGCAGCTTGGTGTGGGGTGGGATGTTGGTTATCCACTGTGTTGGTGCCATAGGCCTGTTGTGGCGATGATGGCCAGGATGCGTAGGATGGTTGTCCCTTTCAGCCTGTAGTGGACAGTGACATTGTCAGACGTTGGGCCTGTGAGGCAGGTGCGTTTACTGGGGGGCCACTGTCTTTGTCTACGCTGCCTCTGTGGTGGTCTGGGGGGGTACCGGGTGGGTGTTGTGGCCCTCTTGGGTGTCCAGGCTGCATGATGAGTGGCTCCATGGCATCTGTTGCCCTTCGGATGACGCCCTGGCTGGGCTCCTTTTTTTGGTTCAGGCTGCCGTCCGACTTTACACCAGGTCAGAGCAGGTGTTAATTTCCTGCTGCTAACGCGCCTAATTGCGTGTTTTGTGTTCTTATCGCCGGTCTGGCTGCTCGTTGTGAATGTTGAGGTGTTGTGTTGTCGTGGCTTTTGGCATGGGAACGTCTCATTAGCAATAGTTGCGGGGGTTCCCTGTGGCGATGTTTTTTGTGGGTGCTATTGCGGGAAAACTGGTGCTGCGGGCTGTTAGCACCAGCTTGTGAATGGGGTGGTAAATTTATTGCAACTTTGGGTGCGATGAAGTGCCGTTAATTCAGTGATAGCTCCTTGTGAATATGCCCCTATATCTTTGCTGAGGCAAGAAGAGGAAAAAAAGGACTTCCATGCTGACACGCTGACGCAAGACGCTGAGGTTTCCTGCACGCAGACACTCCAGCTCACAGTGGTCTGACATCCTTCACTGGGTGACAATCTCAAGACCAAGACGAGGTTCCACCGTCTCTCACTTCAGGTAATGGGGTTGGCTTCAGCCTAGGGGGATTCTTGGCTCGAAACCTACATAAATGCTAGGTACACGTAGGTACATCTAGTTAGGGTTGCATCACAGGAGTGCACTTTAGCACTCTCATGTATTTATATATTTGCCTGTATTCATTGTTTTAGCACTATGGTAGGAATCTACCATTGTTTTACTCTGTTGGTGCTAATAATCATGTATATCTGTTTCTTTCTTATGGTAGTCACAGCACACCTATTTTACACTAGAATGACACTGGTTCGATTAATGCCCATTGAAAACATCCACACTGTTTATTCAGTGCATCTCTCTGAGACAAAGTAAGCATAAGTGACTGAGCGAAAAGTACTGTACTGTTTCCATGATCCCTGCTGGGTCAGAGTTGTCATGTTCGATAGTTGCCAAGAACTATTCTCTCCTTGGTAAGAGGAGTTTACTGTGGCACTGTGAGCTAGCTGGTATACAGGCGAACATACCCAGTAGGGATGTCTGGTTCAGTCTGGACACCAATCCCAAAGTCTATGTTGGCTAAATGTGCAGATCTAACATAGGTTTATAAGAATTACATGACATGGCGCCGCCAACTTTGGTTTGGTAATTATTTAGGGGTCCAATCTGGGTAGTTCAGCCATGCTGTTCTCAGAGACCCCTACTCACACGTTATTAACCCTGTGCAAAGCAATACGCTACGCTCGCGTAGTTTGCGAAGTTTGCGCTACTTCATACTACATGAATTGCACGTAGCACAGTGCAAACACGCATAGCACAGCGGTCATTTTTTGCTTGCTAGCGGTACTCAACGTCAAGTTGCCAACCGCGAGCAAGTAAAATGGCATCCCGGCGAGACTTTTTCCTCATTCGAGATCAGCAACATCAAGTTGCCGATCGCGAGCGTGGAAAATAAACCTCCAGGCGAGATTCTCAATGCGGGGAGGTCAGGTTTCTCATTGCGAGTGGTCGCGTATGCTCGCGACCGCTTGCGATAAGGAACTACCAGTCCGCGTTGAGAAAGCTACCTCTTGAGTAGAAATCTACTCGAGCGGCAGAAAACGACCGCTTGCACTGTGCAAGATGCAGTTTGCACTGATTGCACATTGCCGACAAGCATCCGGCCCTGTGCAAGCAGTGCGAACAGCATTTTGCACAGTGCACTACGCAGTTCAAGTAGCTACGCGTAGCTCGCAAAGTGCAATTCGTGTAGCTACGCGTAGCACTACTTCACGAACTACGCCCAGGCTTGTTTATCCAGAAATGTCTGGAGTCGAGAGGGATCAATCTGCCACAGTCGAGTAGGCATATCCTAAGTATTGCCTGTAGGTTTATTCAAGCTTTAAGGACAAACAGTTCCATATTGTGCAAAAAACCTTATCTCAGTTTCCTCGAAAAAAACAGTTTCTTTTCCTCTCTCCAATAATGGCTGATGAAGATGCCACTGTTCCAGCACAACTTGCGAACAGAGTGGACGAAAGAGAGAAGAAAGTTGAAATTAACATTTCAGAAAATGTCAGAACTTCACTTACTTTAAAATTAGCCGACTATGGAGTCACAGCTATGGGTGGTACAGTAACTTTCATGATTGAGTCACACAAGTTATATAGAACAGAGGTATTCTATTCATGGGTTAAATTCCCACCAGCAGATGCACTCACAAATTCATTTCGGTCTTACACTGAAGAAGGAACACCAAATGAATACTGTCCATATGAGGATATTGAAGTTCCTCTCACCTATCAGGAGCACATAAACTGGTTTAAAGGCGCCCTCCTGCATACAAAAGAAAAAGTGAGACTCGGTCCGCTCGGAAGAGCTGGAGCCATTTGGCCAGTCGTAGCGGCTTACACACCGCATCTAGACATTGACACAATGCCAGTAGCAGACTTACGTCCACTTCACAAGGAGATAATAAAACTTTACAGAAACCTGACACATTTCATGCCAACAAAGGCTACACCTACAGGACCAATTCAGGGATCTACAACTAAAATAACTCTACAAACGCTACAAGCAGTTATGGGTAAAATGCCCACTAGATATGAGAAAAGGCCATTCTGGATAGCTCAGAAAATAATACAGTTAGCGGCAGTGTTTCCACAGAAAAGTCCTCAAGAGAAACACAGAATGCTAAAACTCTGCTTGCCAACTAGGATAGCTCTCCAGATAGAGAATTGTACCTCTTGCTGTACGGTTTTCACTGCCATATACACCAGAACTCATAGTATCCCTTCAATAGCAGTAATACCAGATCTATTCAGACAGATACAGAATGAGTATGTAGCAGAACATGCTCAGAACTCAGAGATGAAATTGTTAGGAAATGTTGCCCAGGTATCAACTATTATATTAGCAAACATAAAAGGGGAGGCAGCAGTAGTGGCAATACGCCAATGCCTTAGGGATTTCACTCCTTTACAACAGAAGTGTGAATTACCTAAAATTATTGACGATACCTATGCCGCATTAGGTAGGGATAGTTTGGGAGCTAGAGCAACAAAACCTCAACTCATGGGCAGTCCTGAAAAAGATAACACCAAGCAAGCAACTGATCCTTTCAAAAATATATGGGGAAATAAAAAACAAAAGAATAGAGAAAATAGGTAACAATCCACGGGTGGGTCTGCTAAACAGGAGCCCTCCAAAAGGAGGTACAACCTTAGGAATAGAGATAACATAAAAAAACTGACAGGTATCAGGAAACTGATACACGTTCCTCTCGTTCCTTTCAGGGTTCATCAAAAAACTCAGAGCGGGAAGGATGGCCAGAACACAGACTAGAAGAGCGTACAAAGTCCAGAGACAAGCAACACGCTTCAGACTATACTTTCAAAACGAGAAACCAAAATCAAAACCTCAATTTAAAAAGAAGAAAGTAGCGGGTCTTAAAGTCAGATATGCCCAGAATTCTGAGGACTCAACTTCTGAATGGGGAATGAGCTCTGGCAATGCCAGACAGTGCAGCAGAAGTAACAATAGCTCGCCATAACCTGATGGAATTTCTGGTGACAGCGGAGTTGAATGAACATATCACGGTGGAGACACCTGATACGAGGGTAAGTGTCCCGCATAAGTTACATGAAATAACACTCCAAATGGAGGGGGACAAACCTAGAAAAATTAAAGGTCTCTTTTGGGAAAACCTGACTTATGGATATGAAATCCTTTGGGCTGAAAAAGAATGACAACCTGAAAATGTTATGGAGTGCCCAAAAGGAGAAACGGTAATTTTACCAGGTTTTTCTGACCTCGTTCCAGTATACTTAAAACATTCATATGCGCAGGAGTGGGTAGTAGCACTAGCTCCAGTGTTATATCACAACCATGTTGGGTGGGATCCTGAGTCCCCTCACCATGTAATCCCAGTAAAAGGTACTCCAACTCCACAGAGACAAATATCATTAAACAAGAAGCAAAAAACCAAGTCATGGAGATCTTAGAGCAACTTGAAAGCCAGAGTGTAATTGAAACGTGCACCTCTTCAATGAATAATCCTTTATTTCCTGTAATGAAACCCGTTAATTCATACCACCTAGTTTTTGACTACAGACATCTGAACACATGCACTAAAACATTTGCAGTACAGAATGCACACAGTGCCTCATTAATGAATAACATTGCGTGGAAAAAGTACAAAACAATATTAGATATCTCAAATGGATTTTTCTGTCAGAATATAGCGCCTGAAAGCAGATATTTGACAGCATTCTCAGCGCTCTGTAAATTCTGTAGACTTCCCCAAGGGTATAGGAATAGCCCTGGGTTGTTCTCAGCTAGGGTAACAGAGTTACATCAGAATTTGGATGATTTAATGGATCATTTGACCAGGGTAAGCAACATGATTTTGGGGTTCGCCTCTGAGGGCTACAAACTCAATTTAAAAAAATCAAAAATAGCCCACCTCAATGTCCTTTTTTGGGGATATGAGCTTTCAAGTGAAGGGAAAAGCCTGGCAGCTAACTTTTTTAGAAAAATTTGCGCTGCTTCAACCTCCTAAATCTTTAAAAAACATACAATCCACATTGGGATCCTTACATTTTGGTAGAACTTATATTTTAGATTATGCAGAAAAAGTGAAACCTTTCTACGACCTAATAAGATCTGATTTTTCAGTTATGCATTGGAAACAGGAACACACAGATATACTTCATTCCTTACTAGCTGACATGATAGCTTCAAAACACCTACACACATGTGTAAACACCACAAATTTGGTGATCCGTGTTATAGCGGGTCAATCCAGGTATTCTTACTTAACCTTCAATGAAGGTGAAACACTACCGATAGCAAATAAATCATACTTGTATAAAAATGTGGAATGCGTTTTGCTTCCACAGAAAAAATTCGGACAGCAGTACAGACGGCTGTAGTGAGAGAAAGAGCACTGGCTCAAGGAAAACAAATAATTGTCATGACTCCGGTACCAGCCTTAGAGGCTGACACAAAAGCAAGCGTTCCAAATGCTAAAGCTTTACATCCAAGATGGATACAATGGGCTAATTCTCTCACTGCAACAGATGTAGATTACAGATTTGACTCTACACTTAAAACGCAAGCATTACTGAAATACGAACAAGAATAACCTCTCCCGAATTAAATAATGCCTCTAGCTCAGTATGAACATATGATTTGCACTGATTGATCAGCTCAGTCAGCCATAGGAAGTAATCAACAATACAGCGCAGCGTGTGCGATTGTAAAGGGTCGTATACATGATGGCAAGTTCCATCCTAGCAGTACGAAGACACACTGTCTATGAGACTGCACAGCGCATCTGGCAGAATAAAAAGCCCTCCCTGTTACTGGCACTAATAAATGCAGGTCAAGAATTCCCAACACTGATTGTGCGCAATTCATTTTACTGTGTCCAGTCATACAATAAATACCTTCACTACTGGGGTCAGAATGAGTTTAAAGACTCAAGAAGTTGTATAATTAAGCATAATTTACTTTGGGAGCAGCTACCTGAGTTGAAAAATGAACTACCAAGAGTTCATGTGATACACAGGCTGAGTCATCAACTTGATGGCGCTCATGTTGAAGGGAATTCATTGGCTGATGAAGCGGCAAAAGGGGCAGAATGAACAAGGAAGGCATAGCCCCTATACACGAGGTCCCATATGCCTGCATATAGTTCTGTGTATGTGCAGAATCCCTGCAACACGTATAGCTATGTTATATCTATGTTAATAAACATATGTCTGCTTAACTTCTTTTATGGTTACATTGCTTACAAGTACAGTGCTCTGACACCCTGTTCAGGTCATGTTCGTGCTCTATAAAACATTTCGAATAAATAAATAAATGCCAAAGCAATAAATCCCCGGTTGTGAGTAGGCAAACTCACTCAGCCCTAAAATTCCTCGATGACTGAATAGGTAAAGTGCCCAACACAATGGGCCTGACTGTAAAGGCAGTATTGTTTTGTAAACATGTGCAGGTATGCTCAAGTAGTAGCCTGACGGATTTCCAGGATTATAACTCTCTAAGCTAATGCAGGGGTCACTGCTTTGGCTCTGGTGGCATGAGTTTGCAAGACCATAGGCGTTTATTCCTTGTCCATGGCTTAGCAAGTCTTAGGGCCCGATTCCATTCTCGTTTGGAAAGCATATGGAATGACTTGGGTCTGGAATGCTTTCCAGACAAATTGGATTGGGAGAGTCTGACCAAATTAATACGATGCATTTGAATGTATCCGGATACGATTCGTTCGGGCTCCCATTGGATTCAATGGGAGCCTGTGTTTCGAATGCGAAGCCAGGCTTGCATTGACAAAAGGGGGGGTTGGGGATAATCGTGCAATCTGTGGCAGGCCCCCCTTGGTGTCTGCCACAATGTGCATTGTTGGGAAGAGGGGACCCATGTGTACCCCCACAGGTCTGATTTGGAGGGCCCCGGGTGAAGGTGTCCAGCTTCAGGCCTCCAAAGACCGATTCCTGCAACCTTTTTCGTTCTGGGCAAAACAAATCAGAACGGATGTCCGAATCGTTCATCATACTTGCTTGCTCGGAAAACCTAGTCCATAGAACTATACAAATCAGCTCCGGAAGGCTCAATCTCTCTAAATGCCTTCCGGAGCCGATTCGGTCAGCGCTAAGGCTTTCCAGGCATCGTACTTGGTCGTTCAGAACTGTGAACAATTCGGTCGGAAACAAGGGCTCCAGATCGGTTTAGGCAAAGCTGAATCTGATTTGGAGCCCTTCCAGCCGAGATCAGAATCATCCCCTTAATGTTGAGTACAATACGTCTGGAAATGGCCCATTTCTGCACAACTTTCCCCTTATTAGCTCCAGCGCACCCAAAAAGAACTGAAGTTTTACCTGGTGTTTTTTGGTGTGATCAATGGAGAAAGACAAACCTCTATTCAAGTACAAGTGATGGAGTCTCTATTCCTCTTTGGATGGGTGAGGCGGAGCAAAGAAGGTCAGCAGTATGATGCTTTGGCTGACGTGGAAAGGTGTCAGCACTTTTCACAGAAAAGAGGCACGGGTTAAGAGAAACAGTTTGTCTGGGAAGAACCTGGTTAATGGAGGACGTTTAGAAAGAGTCTGTAGCTCGCTCACCCTCCTGGATGATTTGATGTCCACCAAAATGACTGTCTTGATTGTCAGAAGTCTGAGAGGGCAACATTCCAGAGGTTTAAAGGGGGAACACATAAAATAGGTTAAAACCAAATTATGATCCCATTGGGACATAATGAAAGTTTGGGAGGAAACCTGCTGAAGACTTTTCAGAAAACGTGTCAAAATGTTTGAGTTTGATAGGGAGGGTTGATCCACCAATTGTAAAAAAAGTTGATATAGCTGAAAGATACCCTGTAACTGTTCTCAGAGCAAGGCCTTACTGGGCTAATGACAAAATATACAGCAACACTTTGGACAAGGGCGCAGAGAGAGGGACAACATGTTTTTTAAGTACACCAAGCCACAAAGTTGTTCCAACAGCAGGCGCATATGGTCTTTTCTGAATGAACGCCTGGCTACCAAAATGCCTTCACAGACTTCAGGAGGGAGGTCAAAGATCTCAATTGCCGCCGCTCAATCTCCATGCATGAAGGTGGAGCGTGCACAGGTTTGAGTCCAAATTCCTGCCCTGTTGCTAAGCCTGGGGATCTTTCCAAAGGGGCAGCCTGATCGGAGGGCCAATGATCATGCTCAGGAGTTTGGGATACCATACTCGCCATGTCTAGTCTGGAGTCACAAGGATGATTTTGGTCTGGCCTGTCTTGATCCTCAAAATTTGGGGCAGGAGTGGTATCGGTGGGAAGGTGTACAGGAGTCCTGAGCCCCATTCAAAAAGAAATGCATCTCTCGAGTCGCATTGTAGACTCCACCTCACAGTTTTGCAGACATTGTGCATTCTCAGTGGTGGCAAACCGATCCAACCGATGTTCTCCCCAACAATCAAACAGACCTTGGCCACCTCCGGGTGAAGATGCAATTCATGATCTGCAAGCGTTCAATAGCTGAGTTTGTCCGCCCTGGTGTTGAGATCCCGCCAGGTGTTTTTGAAGACCAGGAAAATGTCCTGACCCTCCAGAGAAGCAGAGACTCCTGGCACAACGTTCAAGACCCACCCTGGTTTGCGTGTTGTAGTACCACATGGTGGCGGTGTTGTCCGTGAAAACCTAAACCAGCCTACCCTTGATGGATGGAAGGAAGGCTTTCAATACCAAGTCTGGTTGATGTGGAACTGAGACTCTGGAGAAGAAAAACCCTGGACGGAGTTCACGGAGTTCCACAACGTGGTACTCCACGAAGTGCACAAAAAACTCTGCCACACTATGTAGAGCTCCGCGACCGGCAGAGTTTCTTTAGATAAATTCAGTTTGCGGTGATTGTCAGTGCCATGTGCTTGTCCGCACTGTACAATCATCCCGAACGGTATCATGCACAGCGCAAGCGGGCGCCGCTGCTTTTCTACCGCTCAAGTGGATTTTTACATAAGCGGCAGCTCTCTAAACGCGAGCGGGCGGGTTATCAATGCGAGTTGTCGCAAGCATACAGGACCGTTCTCAATGAGAAATCTGACCTCCCGCGTTGAGAAACCTCACCAGGAGGTTGATTTTCCACGCTCGTGCTCGCCCACTTGATGTTAGCGATCGCGAACGAGGAAAAATCTCGCCGGGAGGTGGATTTTCCTTGCTCGCGCTCTCCAACTTGACATTGATGAACGCAAGCGAGGAAAAAAAACTCTGCTCCACAACGCGAAGTGGAGTTTTTCGGAACTCCGTGAGCTCTGCGTAACACGGAGTGCAGAAAACTCTGCTAACTCCGTGAGCAGAGCCGAGTTCACCCCCAGACTTTGTGGAGACCAGTTCTCCACCTCTCATAGATGGCCACCCCAATCCGGAAGAGATGTATCTATCACCACTGTGAGATCTGGGTGATTAAAGAGCTTGGTCAACAAAGCTCAACACACAAGGGGAGGTCAAGGCAAAAGCCCTGCACCAGTCAATGTACCTTAGCTAGGCTATTTAATATCTTGAGATTGGTGCAAAGGGCCTGGGACATGACCTCCATATGCCCCAAGGAAATGACATACAAGTCACTTGAACAAATTAAACAATGTTTGGCCCAGCACCCAAATAAGTAAACCATGAGTAAAGAATGTTAGTTAACCATAGTCACATGCGAGAGAGAGAAGTCCGTTAGATCTTCCCAATCAAAGAAAGGCACTGGGAGATTTTGATTGTAGGTACAAAAATAATTTTATTCTTTATTAGAATACAAATTCTTAAATTTCATGATCGCTGACCCATTTCGTCCTCATGCAGACTTCTTCAGGGCTTGCTGTAGTCAAGAATTTCTTGAGATGAAGTATTAATAAAAATTAAATCAGGACAAAATTGCAGAGTAAGTTAATATCAAAGTCATGTCCTGAAATCTTAGAAGACCTGATTAGCACGTGCAGTCCTTTAATAACAGTGATGTGGGAAATGTATCTCCTGTGCTTCTGTGAGGCCATCTGGTTCCGAAAGCAGAAAGATAGCTTGGTCTATTGCTACTCCAATTATGATTCATTAGCCACCACTGCAGGTCTTTTTCAGTTCCTTTCGATATTTGGATCAGGACAGTGAGATTCACCAGAAGCTGTATTCATTAGCCCTTCAGGTTCCACTGCAAAGCCCACAGCAGGATGCAGGTGGCCAGGAGACCCAGCAGCCTCAGAGTCAGTCTCACTGAAATCCAGGATAGAGGCTGAAACATTAGAATTATAGCCTGAATATCATGGGTTCACCACACTGGAGGATAGGCGTGGAACTGCACTGTGTTCAGAATGGCTACTATGAAAGGGAATGTCTGACAGGGGGTCAGGTGCGCCTTTAGCACATTTATAGGGAATCCCTACAAATACAGGAGGTCCACCGTGGTCTGGAGGTGGCTGACAACTGCAAGGGGCAAGCATGCCTTGAACAGGTGTTCATTGATCGAGGAATGGAAAGACTGGTTAACCCTGACCTCCCCAGATGGGCTGCAACCACAACTATCACTTTCATAAACACTCTAGGTACACTGGTAAGGCAAAAGGGGAGCACAGCAAACACAGTAGTCATGGCCTAATGTGAACCACAGGTAATGTCTGTGGGTCGGAAATTTGCACCCATGGCTACCATCCAGTCTTCAGAGTCCAGGGTGGACAGACATTAGCCAACATAACCATTTTGAATTTCTCCTTTTCAGAAATTAGTTAAGAGGCTGCAGGTCCAGTATAGGGCTGAGACCTCCATCTGTCTTCAGAGCCAGGAAGAAGCAGGACTAGCAACCACAACATATTTCTAATGTTAGTACCCGTTCATTGGCTCCTTTGGCCAAAGGAGCCTGCACTTACTGATCCAGCAGCGAGAAATGATCCTCTGGTGGTTCTACTGTCCTCAAAGTACTTGAGTGTTGAATCTGCCTTGTCGCCAAACATGCGAGTGCTGTCAAAGGGCATATCCAGAAGGGATGCCTGGACATCCCCAAAGAAGCCAGTTGACAACAGCCAGGTGTGGTGAAGAAGTGCTACCGATGAAGCAATTTCTCTGCCCAGACAGTATGTCATGTTCAGTCTGCAGAGCATCATTAACTTTGTAGCATCCCTGCTTTCGGCTATAGCCTGGGTCAGAACGGCTCAGGCCTCGTCTGAGACCAAGGGCAACACTTGTGCAAACGAGTCCTACACTGTGTGGGTATGCCGGCACACAAGGTTATTGGAAAAAAATCCTCTTGTCAACGGTGCTCAACCTCTTGGCTTCCCTATACGGTTGGAACATGCATGGTAACCTTGGACAGGAGGCATGCACAACTTGCTTTTTAGGGATGAGGAAAGCTGGATCAGATAGGTGTGGGTTGGCGGCAGGTGATTGCCCTGTGCAGAGAGCACCTGTGCAGGGCTTGGTATAGGCCATTAGCAGAATGTCCATGAGGGCTTCATTGAAGGGGAGGAGTGGTTCCTTGTGATGATACCCTGGGGTGAAGCACCTATGTCAAGACATTGGTCTTGACCTCCAACGAGCACCATATAAGGTCCAGGATCTCAGCCACCCTACACATTGCCATGAGAAAGGGACCCTCTTCCTCCATAGCCACACTAGGAGGAGAGACCAGGCCTATATCTGGTGAGGTGTCCAGACCACTGGTATCAGCCAGTTCCTCATAGCAGTGGTCCTCAGCCAAAGTTTGCTCAAGAGGGTCAGGATAGCCAGAAAGATCCTCAAATCCACCCCAATATTTCTCACAGGGCTTTTCAGAAATGGAGGGTGCAGGTCTGGTTGGCACCGGAGTTGAAATCGGACGATGCCGATCTGGCTCCATTTTGGAATGGCCAATGACTATTGGGTCAAAACCAGAAATGGTACTATTGGACCAAACCTTGGTGAAGATCAGCTAGGGTGGTCAACGTCAAATCTGGGGAACAGGGGTTCGAGTCTCTGCAATGACTCTCAACACCTGTGATTCTGGGCAAATCACTTAATCTCCCTGTGCCTAACAAAATGTATGTGTTCTCATGTAAAGCAGCTGGTGCTTGTATAAAGCACTCTGATGCGCGATACCTTCGGGTCAAGTTCATGCAATATAAAACTCAGAAAAAAATAAAAAAGATTGTGAATTCACAACTAAAGTCGGTCCAGATTCAATGGGCCTAAATGGCATGAGGATGAACCCAAAGATCAGGTGCATAGGCTCACAAATTCTTTTCTATAGAGCGGGGGTCACTCTGGGAAGTTCAGGGAGGCACAGAGTGGACTGAGATTCAGGCTGCACGGGCTAAGTGGGAGAGTGAGGTCTAGACTTTTAGTGTCATTTTTGTGTCTCATCTGATGGCATGGATCAGAACAGTGAAGTCGAAGAATCATTCAACTTCCTGGCCTTCTTCTTGCTGTTGGACTTACTCAACAAAGATTTTGCCCTTGAGGGCGACCAACAGAAATAACTCAGAGTGTATGGAACTGTCTCATGTTAAGCAACCAGAAGCTTCATTGCAAACTCTTGTACTACTTTCGGGTACATGGTACAATAGTAAGGACACGATTTGGAGTCGTGGGCCGGCTTCTGGCACAATAAGCAAACTAGGTGAGGGTAGGTCACAAATATTCGCATGGGACAGGTTCCACAGGCTTTATAAATCAAAGTTTTCTTAGGGGACATCGCTAAGGCACACTGAGTGCGGAAACTCAAACAAAATTGACAAAAAGTCGAAAAAGTCATAAAAAATGACTGAAGTAGCTCTTCTGGATCTGCTCTGAAGGTGCAGAAAGAAGACAACTGAAGTCAGCATGATGGTGTGATGCCTCTATGGGCACCACGTACGTCGCATCCTTATGATGAGGAGCCAATCAGGGCCACAGATCGGCGTGCAAAGATACAGCTCAAGAATCTCCAGATCAAGTCTGGCCCTTGTGGAATATTCTAAGGTGAGGAATGAATCTGCAGCTAAGAGTCACTATCGGATATAGAGTAACAGTGGCTCAAATGAATTTGGATTTGGTTTATGATTTTCAATCAACAAATTGCTTTTTATCAGAGAAGGCAATTGCTGTTCTAGCTCTACTGCTGCTCTCTGCACTACTATTGAGATGAGGCTTTTTTCCCAATGTTGGGAAGTCCAGCTCTTTTCAGTTGAGGTATCTAGCCTCACCCCCCTCCCCCTCCATCAGGGTAATGATAGAGGAGCAGATAGTCTGAGGCTGAAGCTTGGTTGTACAATTTCCGGTTTTACCATAGTTATTTCATAGCACAGTATAGACCTAATGCAAACTGAAGTCTGTTTGGGGTCAGAAACTGGTATCATAATCAGAACCAGTCACAAGAGGCAGCATCAACCCCTTCACTGTAGGAATGTAGGTGTGGACCGTTGGGCCAGAGTGAGAATCGGAAGACAGGCATTGGTAGGTGCCTGAGAATGGGTGCCCAGGGGTCAGTTGGTGCAGATGAAAAACTACCTGGCATAAGTTAAACTGAAAGACCTGGGATTCTCTGGGGGGACCAAAAGGCATGTCAAAGCCAGCCAGTAGTATCTAGAAAAGGAGCAGCATGGTCTGCATGAATGCTACTGTTTGCTGCAGGGTGGACGATGGCCTAAGAAATTCGGGGCACGCCAGCCACATATGTGGGACAGGCATGGACTCAGAAGACACTGGACCTTCGAGTGAAAACATTGCAACTACTCACCAGACTTTGGAGTGCTGGGATGAGCATGAGTCCCATTTAGCTTTTTTGTGCTTATGGTACATTTCGTCCTGGAAGTCGAAGTTCTAGGTATCCGTAATAATCCATCTCTCTTGCTCCCTAAGTGCAGGACTACATTAGTAACTAGCCGAATTAAACCATGTAGAAGCACTAAGCCAGGACATGCTCTTGGGGACCTTAAATCAGAAGACTCCCACCCATCCAGAATGTGCTGTTTAAGGTCTCACATTCTCTTCTTAAGACAGTATATGAGACCAACTCTTTCTTCATGGTGGGTGGGCTCTCATTCCAATACAAGGAAAATACATTTAAAATTAGAAATGGTACTAATTACAGAGGATTTTCTCATACTTTGCCAGCCTTGTTGAAAGCCATTATTGCTTGACAGTACTGCTTCTGCTGAAAGGCTGCCGTACACCAATTCCACTTTTCATTATAAAATACAACGCCGTTACTCATGATCATTCCCCAATTTCAGTGAAATGTTTGATCTCAAGTTCTCAGAGAAGTCTTCACCTGTAAAAATATCTGTGTGAGTTGATATTTATACAGCACAAACCGAGATGGGGAAAAGGAGAACACTGAACATCAATGAAGAATAAGGAGACAATTCAACAGTGTGTACATCAAGCTGGGTCTATACATTTGCATAGCACTGTACAAACAGGGCTGGTGGCGTCTAGTGAGACAATCATTTTTGGCGAAACATGTCCCATGATCTCCTGCTCGGATTCTCTCACTACCACCAGGCAAAAGTGTTCCTCATCTCTCCAATCATAAGTTATTGCTAAAAACAGTGCCCCCCCAAGCTCCCTGAGGTCAGTGCACCCGTCCACTAGTCAACACCTAGTGTGGCCGCACCTGTCGCACTGCCTTAAAGCTGAACCTGTGTACAAATATGCATATCGCACAACAAATGCTTGTGCATTTTAGGCACATGCAGACTTAGAGCCTCTTTACATGTTCAGGTGTGATCAATAACATTTATTACGAGTTTGTGGGGAATAGCTTGCATATTTTGGTGTTTAACACACCGATACCTGCATCATATGGTAACTGTTGAATGCCTTTCCCCAATTCAATTTCAAAAGGGTTTGACCTGCCGAATTTGAATAAAGGGTCAGTTATTTAACGTATCCGATAACTATTAGATGTGTTAAAAACCTTCCGAATCAGAATTCCAGCCTTTGCGTAAACAGAGGTTTACGTATGGGTTGGAATTAACTGAGAACAACGAGAGAGCTAGGGAAGCGTGGGGTGCGTCCGTATCCCCTGTATATATGTCAGTTTTATCAATGTTGGACGAACCCAAGGATGTTTGATACGATCACTGGCAAGCAGTGCTTGGGAACCCACTAGGTAAATTAATTGATAAAATTGGAATTAACTGACCCACTCGTAATCAGACCCTAAGTGTTTTGGAAACATTTAGACTAGCTTTGGTCAGTTTCCAAAACCAGGACTAGAATCCATATCTCCACGCCCCATAGTGTGCAATTTACTTAAACAAAATTTGAGCAGTACACTTATCATGCAAAAGAGAATTGCCTTTTCACTCTAACATGCTTTTAGGGGGGACCCATGAGACAGTAGCTGAATATCCGGCCCCATGCGGATGGTGGACATTTAGGGGGTGATTATGATGGCAGGCAGATCGCCTTCGCCGGGCAGGCGGTGGCGATCTGCCCGCCATCTCAACCCAATTTACCCCCTGCCATATTATTATGGCGGGGGGATCGTGGCTGACGCAAAGTGCGTCCGCCACTTTTCCAGCGTTGGCAATCGTTACTGTTGACGGCCGGGCGGAATTGGGTCTCAATATGGTGGCGGTGCCTAGCAGACACTGACATCCATATTAGGTTTCAGGGTGTCACGGGCCTTTCCATGGCAGCTTTGCCGCCATGGAAAGGTTGGCAGGGAATGGCTTTGGGGGCCCATTGCGGGCCCCAGGTGGGTGCAAGGGTAGGGGGATGCACATGGGGGTACCTATGGTACCCCCCTTCGTTGCCATGCACAAAGTGGCAGGCACCGCGCAGTGCCTGCCACATTGTGCATGGAAATGCACAACATGCCTTTTCACCATTGTGGCGGGTGCTGCTTACAGCAGCACCCGCGGCAATGTTGGAAATGCGGAATGCGACCGCCAGGGTGGCGGTCGCATCCTAATTTGCGGTGCGGGACCACTGCACGTATGGCGGCCGGTCCCAGAAACGCAAGGATGGTGGGTGGACTGAAGTCCACCTGCCATCCATCCTAATCAGCCCATAGGTATCTCCTGTGGAAGATAGAATGAAGGGTACCCAGCCCCCTGCAGGGCACCCACCATGAAGGACTGCATTCAAAAGCCATATGTCCTTTGTGAGAAGGGTCCTGGCTCCTTCAGGAATGAAAATGTGTAAGTTTAAAAAAAGAAAATGGGAATTGACTACAGATAAGAGCTGAATGTCACAGCCCCTCTAAAATTTGTGAGTACTACAAAATTCTTAGATCAATATTTAATTAAATGTGCAGATTTGCATTTGTCTGCCCTGCACACTTTACCTGAAGGCGAGGCAATATTGTCTAATGAAGGCATGTGCCACATTTAACCACACATGAAATCTGACTATATGAAGACTCACCCAACCTCATCAACCATAGGCAGACACCCTCACCCCCTGCCCCCATATACTTTTGTTCCTTCTCTGCAATGTGATTGAACTCACGATCGGAATCCATGTAATGAATGTCACATTCTGGGGCTTGTGATTGGTTTACCCCCTATCAGCTAGACATTGCAGTACTAAGCAGAGACGTGGAAGTGATGCCTCCTGTCTCAGCCTTTACTTATCTACATCACTGACTCATGTTATAAACATCTAGAAACACTCTGCTGAACCGTACCATCCATTGGTTCCCTTATCCTAACCCTACCGGTTTACCTCTGGTTGCCATCTGCTCTGCTACTCACCTTGACTTGCTACTTCTCCTACCACTTCTCTACACTTGGACACCATCTGCCCCCCTACTCTCCCTTGTCTCCCTGCGTACCTCTTATTTTTAATTGCAACTCTCTATGACCCCCTTCCCTTGCCCAATCTGATGTGTATTGCATACGCCTCTTTTCTATAGCACTTTGTGACTTTGCATCTAGGTTCACTTTATACACACACAAAAGGAACCACAGATTTAAACGGACCAGTGAACTGGATGCCCTCACCCACCTGCACTCCTCCATTTGACATGAAATTCATGGCTTCAGCGTTCGCAGCCAGCTCCATGCAGGTAGCGTTTCCCCAGCCGGGGGACTCAAGATCTAGGAGCTGCTCAGCACGCCCTTCATCCTTTCTGTAGCACTCGGAGAAAACACCTAAAATCCCCATAGAGAATATTACAAACTGGGAAGGTAGACAGGCCTGTCCAAATAACAGTTACCAATGCTAGGATTTGGAAATATCATGCATGAGGAGGCAAATATAACACAATATGTAAAAAATAAAACAATAACCATAACAACAAACCCAATCTAGAATAGACCACCAGACATCCAAAACACCTAAAGGATTCCTTAAACTCAACAGAACACACACTGTCACCCTATATTTTAATTCACTAAGATGACCTTTTACAATAGATATGGCATGATGGTGCTAAGGTTTTTGACACTGCAGACTTCGAAAGAGTTAACATGTTTGCAGCTTATAACCAAATGGTGGTGGGACTAAAGGAGGGATACTTGTGCAACCCTTAATGCCTCATCCAACCATCACATTTGGATGTCTACCAATAAAATTTCCCGCACCATTTAAAAACAGACATAGACATTCCTTTTCCCTTTGCCCTTTAAATGGCTAGAAATTAAAGAAGCTCTAAGATCTACCACAACTAAACCTGAAAATCTGGGAGTGTGTCTACTTGCTGAGCTAGCTTTTTGGGGTTTGGTCACTGGTGAGGTATCACAGCACTCTTACTTTTCTGGGTGACGGTCAGCTAGCACAAACAAGAGTGGTGTGAAGGGTCAATGTGTGAAAGGTGTCCTAAAGGAAGAGTTGTGCATGAAGACCGGAGATGACACATACATAGCTTGAAACTGGATAATCCTTAGTGGCAGAATTAGTGTTGATTTAGTGTTGATGAGTGAGGTCTTTTTCATGAAGTCTGTGATATTGCTGATATTTAGTTTGTGTTACACTAAACAAGGGAACCAAAGGCTATACCAGGGACCAAGGGTGACATTTAGTTATTAAGGAACAAGGGGTCCCTTACCATAAAGATAGACACGTTATTATCTATCAAAACAAAATAATTTCTATAGCAGCCCGGAATGGGGTCATATACAAAGTAATTTTAATAAATGTTCCAAAAGAAGACATCTGAAGAAAGGAGGAAACAGGAACAATGGCACAAATTGAATACAGATAACACTCGGACAATTGCAGGAAGGTGCCATGATTATTCAATTAGCACCACAAAATGCTAAATATTCCCCATGCTACTTGTAGCTCAATAACACAAATGTTATACTCATGGTGCTTTTCGGTCGACGATGTTTCGATCCCTCATTGAAATATGCAGATCATCATCAGGACTTAGAATATATGGCTGAAGAAAAAAATGCCTGTTGGGGGGGGGGGGAATAGTCATGCTGTGGTTACGAGCATACAACAATGTGTTGCTCCAAGCAGTGAGGAATTGTCTCACAGTTGTAGAGCGGCAGCAATATGCGGCTCTATAGTGGAAAGCGTACACTACAGATCCCATCATCGCATGACTCCACACATTGGCTGATCGTAAGCCATGATTTCCCGGCATCAGAAGTAACATCAGTGAAGTGTATCCTTTTCATACCGCGTTTTGCGAGAACTCTTGTGTTCAGGATCTGCATCTTCATACTGGCTGTGCCTTATTACACCTCCCGTACCCACAGAACTACGCTGGAACTAATTCTTGGGTGCACTCCCAACAGGCATATCGAGTGTAATGGATATTGAGTGAAGAATATCGAAGAAGCAGAATATCAATGTAAGTTATATCATAAAAAATATCGACATTTGTGTAAGGAAGAAATATCGAATTTGAAAATATCAATGTAAAACATATAGTTGTCAATAATATCGACTATTTACTTCTTTTTTTGTTGTATAATGTTTAAAATAATTTTTATGTTAATACTAGTTATTTTAAAAGTAATCCCATAGAAAATAAGAACAATGACGTGCCTAGAATGATTACCAGGTACAGTACCAACTTACATAGATTGAAGAAAGTTATGAAAGCACATTGGAGTCTATTAGATGCTGATCCCATTATTGGTAAACATCTAGGCCCGGCACCTAACGTGACCTATAGGAAATTGAGGTCAATAAGGGTACTCTTGGTTCATAGTTACCAACAGGAAGAGGCCCCAAATAATTGGTTAAGCAGTGGCAAAGGATATGTGACCTGCAATGCCTGCAAGGCTTGCAGGAACAGCAAAAGTTGCAAGACATATAATACAGATTTAGGAAGGACAAAAACAATCATGAAACGTATCACTTGTACAAGTGATTTTGTCATTTATGTCCTAGAATGTCCGTGCGGATATTGGTACGTAGGCAGTGCTGAAAGGCTGCATTTTACTGCATTTGCGGGCAATAACGAATAAAGATTTCAACTATCCCACAGCTAAAGATATATAATTGAACTCAATATGAAAAACGCGAATGAATTAACAGTGGGAAAGTGTTAGCGACCCACATAGGAGTATAAATTAATTTTGGGACTCTGAGGCAAAGGCCTCCTTTCAGTAAGATTTTAGCTCACAATCACTGGTTTTAAGTAGGGAATGATCAACCAATCTGTCCGATGAGAATAGAAATAGGGAGATGTAGCCGGGCTCTGTTATGGCACAGATTTCATGCCCTTCCTGAAAACTAAATAACATTATCTCATAACCAGGAATTTTCTTGTAGTGCTCTCTTCCACCGCACAAGGACACTTGGGGTGTCATTTCTTCTCCTTATACACCGTATAAAATTTCACTCTTCTCACATATTCACACACCAATCATACAATACATATAATTGGCATCATGAAATGCACTTTCCAGAGTGGAATTTATTAATCATTAAAAGCACAGGGTACAATAAATTCGAGCGTTAGATTCTAATGATTTAAAAGGGCGATATGGTTACATAAACCATCATGTGCATAATTTTAAATGGGTACAGTACCCGAGAGCGAATTTAGTCATAATTGTGCGCACATACAGTAGCCCTGGCTACCGTAAGTAAAGTGTATATCATGATCATATATGCAATGACCACTGTTCAGTTAGGAAGTAACAATTAATTTCAATTCAAATTTTAATTGTCTTCCTTGATTTTCTGAAAATGTCTTCCTTTGTTGAAATCAAGAACAGCAAAGTGGCAATTTGCGCAGACACTAGTTTGCGGAAGGTACTGATTAATGCACTACATTACTCTGGTACATTACCTGTTGGCATTCACTGCGGTGTGGTCCTATGATTCCGCATTTGAAATGAAAATGCTCGCATTATAACAATGCAATGATTATTGTCAACAATATTTGCACTTAACCAACTGAATTGAGGCGTAAACAGTGTGGCAAAATAGTGTGTGTTAACCAACATATACTAACATTTACATTGATAGGTGCAATCGAGTATTTTCATCCGTGAATTGTTGAAATAACTTTATGTACAAATGGGACGTTGACACTAACAAAGAAATGGTGCCACAACTGAGAATTAAAGTGTCAAATACGTAGGATAATTGTTGCACATTGGTGCATATTGGTTATTTATTTGTATATGTGAACCTTGTCTTTGTTTTTATCAGGAATCAAGGACGAATAGCATTTGTTAAATAATAATGAGCATCGTATGTAGTGTTTTCTCACTTCTTTATGAACTTGAAAACGTATTTCCACAGGATTTTGCACTAACACTTTACTCGAAAATGGCTAAACACCGTAACGCGTTGTCTTGGTTTTTGTGCAAAATAAAGAATTGTGCAAAAGTCCCCTAGTGTGCCGCTTTATGTTTTTCTTCTGGAGTGCCGGAGGATATCACTTGGTGAAACTCCGACACCGTTGGAGGGTAAACTGCGGTAAGCAGCAACATAGAGCAATTACTAGTTATTTTATATGCATACATATTATTTTTAATGTTATATATATATTTTTGTAACTTTTTTCTTATTTTTAGGAGTAGGATGTTGGGTTTATAGGGGATAAGGGTGGGGAGTAATTGAAAATATATTTGCTTAAAGTAATATATTTTTGTATTTAAATACATTTTATTTAGGAGCGGGATGTTGGGTTTATAGGGGATAAGGGTGGGGAGTAATTTTAAATGTATTTGTTTCAAGTAATATTTTTTTTACATTTTCATTTATGTTTCTAGGAGCGGGGTGCTGGGTTTATAGGGGATAAGAGTGGGGAGTCATTTCAAATATATTTCTTTGGAATAATATATTTAATTTTTTTTGTAATTCATTAGTTAACATTTTTAACATTTTTAATAAATGTTATAAATTATAAAAGAGAAACTTTTTAAATACATTTATTTGTCTTTTTTTGTTTTAAGGTGTTGATATTTGTTTAAAAAGCTTTACAGAATTTATAAAAAAAATGTTTACTTTTTTATTTTAGTTAATTAAAAAAATATATATTTTAAAATGTTATCTTAATGTATACATATGATTACTTGTATTTGTTTTTGTAAAATTTGAAAATATTATTTTCTGTAAAAAAAAGAAATTGAAACATTTAAAGAATTTAATATTTTTTTAAATTTAGAACAAATTTTACTTTTGAATTTAAATTCATGAAAAAGTTGAACATTTAAAAAAACAAAAACATTATTTAAATTTTTTTTAAATGTATTTATTATATAGAATTTTAGCAACATTTTGAATATTTTTGGAAAGTTTAAAAAAATAGTTATTTTATTATGTCAGTTTTTTTAATTCAAAATGCGTATGTATATTTTTTGATTTATTAAAATTTTGTAGGTACTTTCTCAGAATGTAGTTAATTTGGAATTGGAATAGCTTCACTATGGAATCTTTATGTTTCACTATCCAGCACGTTATCTGAGTTTAGTTAGTTTGGAGTTGGAATAGTAATTTTGTAATGGTTTATTATCCAGCACTTTCCCTGAGTTTAGTTAGTTTGGAGTTGGAATAGTAATGTATTCAGTTTTATCATCCAGCAATTTTCCTGAGTTTATTAGTTTGAAAAGTAATTTTTAATGGTTTATTATACAGCACTTTCCCTGAGTTTAGTTAGTTTACATACTGAATGACTCGGATCTGGAATGTTTTTCATACGACTCAGATTGGAGGAGTCCGACAGAACAAGTATGATGCATTTGAATGCTTCCGGTTACGATTCGGTCGGACTCCTATTGACTTCAATGGGAGCCTGTGTACTGAACGCATACACAGGCTCGCAGTGACAAAAGGGGTGGTTGGGGATAACTGTGCATCCTGTGGCGGGCACCCCATATTGTGCATGGTTGGGAAGAGGGGACCCATAGGTACCCCCACGGGCCCCTTTAAGAGGGCCCCGGTGCAGGGGGGCCTGCTACGGGCCCCCAAAGACCAATTCTGGAAGCCTTTTCGATCTGGGAAAGCCAAATCAGAAAAGATGTCTGAATAATTTATCGTACTTGCTCGCTCAGAAAAACTAGTCCATAGAGCAGTACGAATCGGCTCCGGAAGGCTCAATCTCTCTGAATGCCTTCCAGAACCGATTCAGTCAGTGCTAAGGCATCGTACTTGGTCATTCAGAACTGCAAACGATTCGGTCGGAAACAAGAGCTCCGTATTGGTTTAGGCAATTCCGAATACAGAGCCCTTCCAAATGAGATCGGAATCAAGCCCATAGTTTATTTATTTTAGAAGTTCACATTCAAAATATTTTTTGTTTTGTTTTATTTTCCATTTTGTCTAAGGATTTAAAAAAAATGTGTACACATTTTACTCCCGGGTGACACATTTTAATGCAAATCAAAAGACATTATAAAGTATAAAACATTTTAACATATATTTTGAATACACATTAATAATATTACAAATATCTTTTTTAATACATTTATAATTGTTTTAACAATTTTGCAAATTTGTACATTGTTATACAAACACAATTATGCCATACAATATCAAATACTGGTTATCACATAACAATATGAAACAGGACAGATTCGTAGTGGTTGCACTTTCATTTACTTTCTTCCGTTGGTCCAGCCAACACGTGTTTCGTCGCCCGGGAGTACCCGCGACTTCATCAGGGCTGGAAGAATAAGTACAAGAACTTGCTTGTGATGTATACATATCATTGAAAACATTAGAATAAAACCACAACGCCAGGATACTATACAAAAAAGACCAGGAGGGGCACGAGAGGAGGCTCGGGTAGAAGAAAAGACAGGTATGAGACTAAGATCATCAGACAAAAGGAACTAATGACGAGCCAATGCAAGGGAGTTGAGGTCATAAATTTGAGTTACTTAATACTAACAAGTGATATGACCTCCTTACTTGAAAAGGGGATGGACTTTTGTCCAAAAAACTGTGGTGATATTTGCAACTTAATGATAGACTTGTTCAAATTTGTAAGAAATTTAAAACTGAAAAAGTTTTTTGCAAGCATGCCCACAATGAATAAAGCAGTTAAAACATACCCTAATGATGTTTGTCCTGATTTAACAACTATACAAGACATTAGGGATGCAGAACTACTTTTCTCAATAACTGATGATGATCGTGATCACATGTGTATTGAAGAACTACTTATGGATCATGAAATAGAAACAGACTATAGCCTCTCCAGTGGACTTAAGCGAAAATCTGGCTGGACACCTACATTAGCTAGTGATAATAATATCGATGTGTTTCACAAACTAGTAATTAGAGACCTGAACAAACAGCTGGAGTCCAAAACAAAATCGAAATGGAATAACAGAGACAACTTAACAGTGAACGAACGACAGGCCATACAAGAGCTAATAACATATGAAAAATATTTCCATCTGGGAAGCCGACAAGGGAGGTAATATTGTAATCATGAGCACTCAAGATTACAATCGAGAGATACAATCACAACTAGATGACCCCACATGTTACACGAAACTCAAAGATAATCCTATTAACTCACTCACGATCAAAATCAACACACTTCTGGTTGAGTGGCGTAACAAGGGATTAATTGACTAAGATAAATACGTATATCTAAAAGTTGACAGACCGAGATTTCCCTGCATCTATACCTTAACAAAGGTCCATAAAAACCAACAATTCCCACTGGGTCGACCTATTATTTCTAGCATAGGGGGACCGACAAAAAATCTGTCTCACTATGTAGATCTATTCTTACAACCACTAGTTAAAAATCTTCCCTCCTTTGTGCGAGATACCAAGCATATCCTAAGCATACTTGCAGATGTAGTCTGGGAAGATGGTATGATCTTGGCCACATTAGATGTGACATCTCTCTACACATGTATTAGACAAGACCTAGGAATCAAAGCAACAGAGAAATTTCTAAATAGAAGACCAGCAAAACAATGGGAACATGTAGAGATGTTGCTGACGATGATTGGACTCATTCTCACAAATAACTTCTTCATATTTGAACAACAATGGTACAGACAGACCCAAGGAGTGGCTATGGGCTCCAGATTCTCTCCTTCGTATGCCAATCTTTTCATGGGTTGGTTTGAGGAGGAGTGGATCTGGGGCCCAAAAGGGACTAACTGGTGTAAATCTATTATCTATTGGGGAAGATACATTGACGACTGTATCATGATCTGGTCGGGTACAATGGATAACCTCAAACTGTTCTGTGACTTTCTGAATTCCAATGACATTGGAATTCGGTTTTCTTCTAACTTTAGTCACAAAGAAATTGAATTTCTGGATATAGTACTATACATTGAAAATAATCAAATTCATAGCAGACTACACCGTAAGCCCACCTCGTGTAATGCGTTGCTACACGCTGATAGTGCTCATCCCAGACATCAAAAAGAATCTATTCCCTATGGAGAACTAGTGAGGGCTAGAAGAAATTGTAGTGATGAAGCTAACTTCAAAACCTGTGTTTTATAGCCAGAGGGTATAATAGACTTACAATTGATAAGGCAGAAAACAGGATATTGACAACAAGTAGTGCTGATACACTGACAGACAAACCATCTACAATTAAACGACCACAGGTACTCAGAATGGTGACGGATTATAATGAGATATCCTCAGACCTAAGGAATAGTATGAAACGCCACTGGCATATACTAAGAGCTGATAAAAATCAAGAAGGTCAGATAGCGGATATTTCTTTGATTGCCTACAGGAGGGGTCAAACTATTAGATCGTTACTAAGTCCCAGCTATCCAAAACACAAACCTTTGGATAACTGGTTATCCCAGAGATGCATGGGTTTCCATAAGTGTGAAAGCTGCAGGGTCTGTGACAGAGCCATGGACAAAAAGAAGGAATTTATAAATCCAATGGGCAGACATTTCACAATCAGACAAATGATCAACTGCAATAGCAAATTTGTTGTATATCTGCTTAAATGTAAATGTAAATTTTTTTACATAGGCAGTATGATCCGACCTCTATAGGAACGGATTAGCGAACACGGACAAGCCATCAAATATAAAGATACCAGATATCCCACTGCAGTTCACATAAATGAATAAGATGCACAAGATACATATAAAACATTCACCTTCTGTGGGATTGAGAAGATTGAGACAGACCCCAGGGGGGGCAAAAAAGAGCTACAGCTGAGACGTAGGAAGGCAATGTGGATTATGAAGATGAAAGCAGTCAACCACGGCCTAAACTTGGATCATGAGCTACATTATTTTCTGGGGGATGTAATATATTGATTTACTTCCGCTCTACATAGCGATGCTGTGATTTAAGGAAGTCATCCATATAACAAAATTGAAACCTGTATTATTCTTAATTAACTACTCATGATATAATAGTAGATCGTTTGTTTATTTAGATACCACCCTACATTTGACCAATATTTATGGACTTTTGATTGTAACTGTCTATGTTCTCTTAAGTTTACCAGATAACAAAAACGAATACCTATGTTCTTTTGTCCCGCTGTTTGTATGCATATATTCTATGATATTTTATGCAGCTGTATGTTGACACATGTACTGTCATGCTATTCTTTCCACTGATCGCATGATTAAGCGATTGATATATAGTTATCCTCGCTTTATGAGGTATTCTGTATATCATGTTACATGTATTTCGTATATGGTGATTGCCCGGTTTGGCGAAATTCAATTTGCTATTTTAAACTACGCTGCTGAAATAGAGTGATGACGTAGGACTATTTAAATAAATAATAACGGTACGATGGTTTTGGTTATAGACACTTTTTCCTTCACTTTCGAAGACACCGCTTTTACCACTACAAATGCACCTCTTGCTATGGATATCATTATGCACGTTCTATTCCCGTTCTATTCCCGTTTTCTATATAACCATTGGAACTCACCTAACATTGAATTGGTATGGGAGGTTATAGCATATGGCAATTAGAATTGGCACAAAAAAGTTCCATTATCGAATATAATCTCATGAAGTTTTCGCACTCGTATCATTAGATAGAAATACTGTATTTTATGAATTCCAACATGGCCACCATATTAAGAAAGGGATTGTTACTGATATCAGGGGTTAGCGGTATATGCCCCTTGCTTTGCCGCGGCCACATTGGAGACCGGGGATTGACGTGAACACACGCCGAAGCACGAAAGGTAGGGGGATGGGCTGTTGACTCTTGGACTTTATTTATGGATATACGATTTCAATTTGGATACTCTAAGTCCTATCTCTATTTACAGTGCCTTATACTGAACTTGTATTTCACAGAAGTAACTACTGCAGCGATATTTTGTGTGTTTGCTTCTCGTTTTATGTAAGAATATTTGAGTATGCATTTGAGAGAAATACTAGGAGTGAACAGCGTCGTTTGTTGTGCCTTAGAGATTATGTTGAGGTTTACTCTTTGCGATGGGAATGCTCTTAGAGAACTGGAATGCTTTAGCATAACAAAAGATTTGATTCTATACATAGTTCAATGATTCAACTCATTCAGTTCTACTTATAGTACCTTCCTATATTAGGATACGATCAGCAAGGGTGCTTTTGTTTTCGACTACGTTTGATACAGGGGTCACGATTTCTGATATCCTGTCCCCAATATCAGGTATGCAGGGCACAGTTTTAATGATTTTGATGATCCTGTAATCGAATATTAAATCGGATCGCTGACACATATAATACTTGTCCTTGGGGTTTAGCATGATGAGAAATCTCTTTACTAGCTTAACTGGTAGAGAATGGAAGGCGTATTTCATATCCCTCTCTCTAGACATCCATTAGGATGCCACATTGGGATAGACTATATAGGAGCTTAGATCCAGTCGATTTATGCCAAACACTAGTGTGATATGAGAGGTTACACACGACCTCTGCTATATGTTTGTGTTAATATAACGTGATGGATCTCATTTTGAGTCTTTTTCCTGATTTGTGCTTACAGATGCACACCTTACACCATAAATTGACGTTTTCTGATATTTTGCTGGTGATATGCCATGGTAGATTTGGGTTTAGTCTTATCCTGAATCTTCCTTACAGATGCACAGGACACACCCTTTCCTGACGGACCTATCTTTTATTCCCTACCTGTCTGGCCGGGACAGAATTATAACCGGTCACAAGGTAGTTATATTATTATTACTGGACCAGGTCTTTCGTTTTTTTATGATCTACTGGAAAGTAGTGGTCATTGGGAAAGGCAGCTTATATCTGGCCTTTATTGACCTTAAAACCACATTTGACCTGGTCCCTCGAACCAAACTCTGGATGGTGCTGTCTGATTTGAGTTTCCATCCCCTGATCCTCGATATCAGCAAACTCCTCCATGAGGGGAACTACGCAAAAATTAGATGGGGCAATCAGGGTCAGATGACAGAGAGGGTGGCGGTGGACAGGGGAGTTCGCCAGGGTTGTGTGCTGGCCCCAACTCTGTTCTCTCTCTATATAAACGGGGTGGTTGAATACTTGAGAGAGGTTCCATCGGATGCCCCAACCCTGACAGGGGAGAAAACTCCTACCCTCCTCTTTGCCGACGACACCCTTTTGATGTCAAAAAGCCCTAGTGGTCTTCAGAGGCTGCTTGATAGGTTCAGCCAATTTTGTGAAGCACGGGGCCTAGTAATCAACACTTCTAAAACCAAAATAATGTTTCTATCTCCATCTAAACGTTTTAGGAATGATATCTCACTCAACGGCATTCCACTAGACACCGTGGACTCTTTTGATTATTTGGGTAGCAGGATAACTAACACGATGAAATGGACTGGCCATTTAGCTAAACTGCTTCTTAATCATAAAAGGGTGGCGGGGGCGATTTTAAGGAAACAACGGCTCTCTTTTAGTAAGCCAGTCGTCTTGGCCTTAAAGGTCTACGACGGGAAAGCTCTACCCTCAGCATTATATGGGGCGGAGATTTGGGGGTTTGAGAATACCTGCGATCTGGAGAAATCCGAGAATCACTTCTTAAGAGGATTGGTTTCTCTCCCTTCTTCTACCCCCTTGATACCACTTCGTATGGACTTGGGCAAACGTTCCATTAGGGACTTAGCAAGACTACGCCCACTGCTTTATTGGGTCCGCCTGAGACGCTCCCCTGACTTGGCCAGTTATGCAGATGCACTGAACGAGATCATTAACTTAAATTCAGACAATAAGATCAAATGGATCTGTTAATTAAAGTAGTTGATTACAGACATTGGATATGGGGCGGCTTGGTCCAATCAGACCCCACCAACTAAGTATATTGTCAAAAAAGCCTACTGGGATTGGGTGAAGGGAGAGGTAGCTCGTAATTCCAACTGAGGCACCCTCACTAATCAGTTTTTCAAGCACAATGTCCTCGTGAAAGAACCCTTTTCATGAAGTTCAGGTTTGGAACCCTCCCGCTTAACACTCTGGTAGTGATGTGGAAAAACCAGAACTCCTTTTCTGAAAGCTGCCCTGGCTGTTCAACCTCTATCGAATCGATTCCACACTTCCTCTTTGCATGCCCGGTATACAGGGCGGCAAGGAGGAAGTGGCTTAGCCCTATCTGTAGAAACTTGGGCTTTGCGAACTATAGGGTGGCGTTACGTTGTTTTCTAACTGATGTTTCCTCCCTGGTGGTAGTCTGCGGGCTGGCTAAATTTTTGGGTTGCACCTGGCTGATACGTACTAAAATGTTAAGATCTCACAAGAGTTTGGATACCTGAGATATATGAGTATTATGCTCTGTTCATGATGTGTTTTTTATTGTTCCAATCTGTATACATTTTATTCTTTTACCCTACTTTTTAATATCATACGTTGTATCATGGCAAACTTTTTAAGGTTGATTTGTAATTGTTCATACTTTTATGATATGTTATATAGAATAAAGTGATATTCATTCATTATTATAACTTCCTCTCTCACAAATGTTAAATATTTTCTTGGAGTGATATGTCACTCTTTTCTCCGTTATTATTAGGTTGAACCATCATCACACCATATTCATTAGGTATGTGTCGTCCTGGTTCTCAGATGCACATGGACACTATTAAAGTAATAATAATGTGCAACATCACCTGTTCTTACAATGGTTCACTTCACAGCACTGGCTAAAGTTATGGATTAAGGCCACATGCACAAGTTCTTCATAATAACATAGACTCACTTCTATTATATATATTTTTTCCTCACACTCCACATCAGCAATTTTGATCTTTGCTAAAATTTATCCGCAAGCACCATGGTCCACTGGGACTCTTTATGCCCAATCATTAAGTATGTGTTTTATACACCATGTGGGTTCCACCTATGTTTTATTCTAATGTTGTCAATGATATGTATACATCACAAGCAAGTTCTTGTACTTATTCTTCCTGCCCTAAGGAAGTTGCAGGTACTCCCGGGCGACGAAACACGTGTTGGCTGGACAAATGGAAGAAAGAAAATTAAAGTGCAACCACTACGAATCTGTCCTGTTTCATATTGTTATATGATAATAACCTGTATTTGATATTGTATGTGTGCTCGTGTAAGGAATCTACATTGTGTGTGATCCATAGGGATTATGAATTGGGAGGGGCGGGTGACCCCTTTCCCCTTGAGCACCTACAGATAGACATGCACAGACCAGATACCGGAAAGAGAAAGCGCCACTACCAACCAGGGACTTGTCATCCATCCATTATTCACAATTATGCCATAGTAATATAAGTATATTTTTGATATTTTCCTTATATACTTTATGTTTTAGAATTTTACATTTATTTTAAAGAAAAAAAATTAACTTTAGTACATTTGTTTTTACATATGTTTTTAATAAAAAATGGTTAATATTTAGTATATTAGATATTATTAATATGTTAAATAATTTACATATATGTATTTCAAAATAATATTTTTGTGTAGGACATATTTTAGTTCTTAAATGTAATATTGTTTGCAGAACAAAAATATTGTTTTGCTTACTTTATATTTTGAAAATTAAATATATCACAATATAGATAGATCACAGAAATATATATTTGTGTTAATATAGTATTTAATATATGTTTTACATTTTTTGTACAGCTTTTCTCATTTGTATGTTATTTTTTCTTAATATAAAATTATATATTTAAGTCATTGGAATTATATTTTATAATTCTCCATTCTTATCTATGGGGAGATAGCCTTTTTGTAATTTTTATTACACAGCCATTTCTTTTCCTTTTTTCTCACCTTTCTATTTATTTTGTTTTTAGGTAATTTTGGAAGATGGAACCTCACGGTTCGGAGCTAAGTTTAGTCACTTTACGAAAGATTGTTTTATTTTACTTTTTACTTTTAATGTAATTTTAGGGCAGGGGAAACTAGTAATAGTGTAGTTAGAGTGGTTAAAGGGTTAAATGTCAGTTTTTTGTGTAGTATGGTGTTGGTTTGGTAGTTTAGTGCTTGATGTGTTTGACATAGTTTTTAAAAGTAATACAGTGTTATATAGTGCCACTAGTGCCACTTATGTGATATTAAATTGTGTTATGTTATATTAAATGTTGTAATCAATGTGTGTAGGTTAATTATTATGGGTGGGAAATGTTTTTTGTTAACATTTATTTGGTTATTTATTGTTCATTTTAATAATTATTTTATGTCATATATTCTGATATAGATCTGTATTTATTAAATTACATTGTTATAATTATTAATTGAAAAATGAGTAAAGATATGTTGTTTAAAGGATTTGTAATTGTTTTACAGTATACGGTGCTTGCAATTTTGTTATTTTTAAAGTATAGATTTGGCTATTGTATCTAGGTATTCTAATCCTTTGGTGTTTGGGTAGAGTCTAGTTTTGTACTGTAGTTATTCGCACATTGTTTTTGTTTGTTTACTAAGTTTAGGACCTATTTTTGGGGCTCATCAGGATAGTGGACGGACTGGAGTCCGTCCGCCATCCTGGTCATCCTGGTGTAAACCAGAACCCTCCGCCATACATGCGGCGGTCCCGCACACTAGATCAGGATGCAACCGCCACCGTCGCAGTTGGATCCGGCATCCTAACATTGCGGCGGTTACTGCTGACAGCAGCACGTGCAGCAACGCGAAAATGCCATGCTGCGCATTTCACAGCACTACGTGGCAGGCACCACACCGTGCCTGCCACGTAGTTGTGTGAAATGCAGGGGGGTACCATGGGTACCCCCAAGTGCACCCTGGCCTCCCCCAACACATGGGGTCCCGCAACGGGCCCCCAAACCCAATCCCCGCCAGCCTTTCCATATAGAAAGGCTGTCTCCAGCCTTCATGGTAATTTGGCGGATGATACCTCCTAGGCACCACCGCCATTTTACCGGTATAGACCGCTCCACCAGGCAATCTGGAGGATTGCCTGTGGTGGTTCCGTGGTGGACAGTCTTTGCGACCGCCAGGGTCCCGGTGAGATTCCCCCGCGATCTTAATTTGGTGGGGGGAAACTCGCGGTCGGCGTACGGAAGTAACACCACCGCATGGCTGGTGGTGGCAGACCTTCCTCCATCACAATCGACCCCTTAGTTAGGAATTGTTCTAGCCTTAATTCTTGGTAACTTTGGGGTCACTTTTTCGCCCATAGCAGTCCGCACGCTTGCCTGGCAGGTGGAGCTGGACCAATGAAATGGAGCCGGTGCAGGGCCAGGCTCCGCCGGCATGATTATAATGCCGGCAGTAGCCAGCCTTTTTGCGGCGGTGGAACCACCATGGAAAGGCATGCAGAGAATGTCTCCGGGGGCCCATTGCGGGCCCCCAATGTATTTGGGGGGTTGTGAGTGCCCTGGGGGGGTACCCACTACATGTCCCGGTACTAGGTGGCAGGCACTGTGCAGTGCCTGCCACCGCAGTGCAGTAATATGCTGGACATGCTTTTTTGGACATCGCGGAGGTGCCGCTGTCAGCAGCAATCGCTTCAATGTTAAATGCCGTGATCGTACCACCGTGGTCGTATTTCTACTATGGAGCATACTAATTGGACCGGCTGTTACGCCACAGTCCTAGTGGGCAGTGTTTTCCTGCTACCATGGCGGTCGGAATGATTTTCCGACCGCCATCCTAATAGACCCCTTTGTTCTTTTTTAATGGCTTGTATTAGTTTGTTGAGATTTGGTTGTACTTTTCCTATTGTGGCTTGGAAGGCATTATGCCATCCTTCCACTGCTTTATTTGTTTTAACTTTTTGTGTCAGGGAGCTTTCATGGACATTCCAGCAGGGGATGTGGAACTTGGGGTGTCTTCAGTGCCCAAGATGTCTTCGAAGTAGTTAAGCAAGGGTGTTAATTTGGCTTTGTTGGCTTGGTAAAATGGACGTTCTATCAGTAAATTACAGTCGTTTGTTACTTCTGTTGTAGATACATAGGTCAGGGCTATTCGTTTTTTTGAATTTGGTAAGCAAAGTTGTTATTTGATGCATATTCTATGCTTAGTGTCGATTTTTGGAGATGTTTCCAAATATTTTGGTTGAAATGATTATAGCATCCTTGTATTGCTGAATGTGGATATATTTTTTAAATTGCCTGGACCATTTCTTGCTTGAAAGCTATAAAAAAGAATTGTGGGGAGTCGTTTTCTGTTTGTTGTCTAATTATTGTTAATAATTCCATATAGGTTTTATTTTGTTGGGAAGTAGGGCGTATATGAAAGGGATGTTGATATTCACCATGGATAGTATAAAGTTAACAAAATGGTTTAAGACAGACTTTAAATGTCCCATCCATCATCCATGTTTCACATTGTTTTAATTTTTGGATGTTGGTGTTGGTAGCAAAGATGATAATTCTTTTTTCATGGCTATTGTTGTCATAAAGAATGACTTTTTCATCTTTGTGTATTACTGTGTATTGTGATAGAATTTCTATTTCTGAGAAAGTTTTGGAAGGGGGAGTGTTTGAGCAGTTGATCTTTTAGTTCTGGCTAGGAGGCGTTTTGGAAAATGGAAGGTAATTGCCCTGTTACATGTTCAGGAACAAGGGTCATTTTTAAAGATTTCTCTGCTATTTTTTTAGTGAGCTGGTGGTTGCTTCTTTGATGTTTTCTAGAACATCTCTACCATTTATTTCTGTGGCGTGGGGGGGTGGTTGTGTTCACTAATGTTAATTACAGTTGTTTCTATAGTTGTTGCATTCCCATAGCAAGAATTGGAGTAGTATTTAGTACATTTTCAATGTGTTTTATTTTCTGGTATTTTGCTTGTGTATAACTGTAGTCCATGTAGCATAGTAGTACATTTCCTTTTTGTAAGGAAATTAACTTTGTCTCTTCTATCATTTTCTTGGTGTATTTGTTTTATATATATATATATATATATATATTCACTGAAAAAACCATAGGTTTCACACATGTTATAGTTAGCGGAAATTTTACTGATAAAAAACCAATGAAATTCCCCCATTATAGTTACTGCAGGCAACTATAACTCACGCGACCGCAATCCTCTGCTGATGCTAATACTGTATTTAGACACTTATTTGCCCATGTCTTCTTCCATACATTTTTAGCTATACATATATTACAAATATTTTTTTTTCATAAAGACACAAATGTCATCAGCAGAAGATTGCGGTCGCGTGAGTTATAGTTGCCTGCAGTAACTATAACGGGGGAATTTCATTGGTTTTTTATCAGTAAAATTTCCGCTAACTATAACATGTGTGAAACCTATGGTTTTTTCAGTGAATTTGCAAGGTTTTTTAAATGCTAATTCCTAACTATAACGTGTGTGAAACCTATGGTTTTTTCAGTGAATTTGTACGGTTTTTTAAATGCTAAGTTACTTTACGCCATTCGTGGCGTGCGCGCCCACTTAACGCAGTTCGTTCTGTGCGCGCCCACTTTACGCAGTTAGTGCCATGCACGCACGGTGGGCACGCGGTGCACTACGCGCACCGCGTGCCCACGTTACGCTAGATGGGCCATGTACGCACGATGCGCTTACTTTACGCCATTCGTGGCGTGCGCGCCCACTTAACGCAGTTCGTTCTGTGCGCGCACGGTGCGCTTCGCGCACCTTGCGTGCACAGTGAGCACGCGGTGCGCTTCGCGCACCGCGCGCCCACTTTACGCAGTTAGTGCCATGCACGCACGGTGGGCACGCAGTGCACTACGCGCACCGCGTGCCCACGTTACGCTAGATGGGCCATGTACGCACGATGCGCTTCGCGCACCGTGCGCACATGGAGGACATATGATGTACTTCGTTTTGAAAGGTAATATTTAAATTTTTCGTATATTTTATAAGCCATGCGGCCACCAATTGCACACTGGGTGGAGAGAGTGTGGATGATTTTTTTTTTTTTATAATTTTTTACCGTACGCGTACGGTAAGCGTAATCGGCGAAATTACCGAAAAAATTAAAATTCCGTTTTTGCCCTTGGGGGATCTTTGGGGACTCCCTCACCATGCCTATGTGTGTGGGAGCTGTCGAAACAGCCCCTTTACATGTTTTTGGGCTTTAAATCACTCTCAGTGCGAGAGAGAAAATGGCGGCTGCCGCTTCCTGGTTTCGGCCGATTCGAATGTTTACTAAGATCTAAGAGCCAATCAGAATCGCGCTCGCGCACGCCACCGTACGCGTACGGTAAGCGTACCGTAAGCGCACCGTAAGCTGGCTCAGATATATATATTGATTTAAAATCTATTTTCTCAGAATCTACTGAACAGATTTACACCAAACCTACAAAAGGCACTTCCTTGACCTGAGGACTACCTCTCTGCCAAATTTCTAGTAATTCTGTTCAGCCGTTCGGGCTGTAGCCCTGTCTAAAGGTCCTATGGAAAAATGCATGGGAAAAACGCGTTTTGGGACCCCCCTTTTATCTCAGCCCCCGCTTGACGAATCCCCCCGAGACTTTCAGGGTAGGAGCAGAGCGTAGCGCCCCACCTATTTTGAGAAATTCGCGAGGATTCGTCGACCGGCGCCAAAGTTATTCAAAATAGAATGTTGCGGATTTCCTATGGAAACAGGGTCCTAACTATAACTACCTACTGGCGACCGCCAGTAGGTAATATATAGGTAGTTATAGTTAGGACCTAGTTACCATAGGAAAATCGCAAAATTCTATTTCCAATAACTTTGGCGTCATTACATGAATCTTCATGACATTTTCAAAACGAATTAGTTGTTGATCTCAGCTCCAATGTTAAAAGTTTGGGGGTGATTTGTCAAGGGGGCGAGTAAACAGGGGGTCAGAAAACGTGTTTTTTCCATGGTAATTTCCATAGGAAACTTTAGACAAGGCTACAGGTCGAACGGGTGAATGGAATTACTCAATGGCAGGGAGCAGGGTCTTGGTCTAGAAAGCACGCTTTTGTTTATTTGGTGTAAATACGTTCAGTAGTATTTGAGAAATATCGAAATTTACAGATATCGATATTTGGGAATTCTGCCATCTGATACGAGCACGAGCTTGCTGCTTATTGGCTGCTAGCGGTGCGAGCGGTTGCAACTAGGAAGTGTTGGCCGCCATTTTGTGATTCAGATGAAGCAAGTAAGGGGAAAAAAGGGTGAAAAAAGTGGGAAACAGGAGGGTAGGAGCACTGTAACCTCTGTGGGGTGTTTAGGGTGTGCTATAGAGGGGGTGCGAAGCGAAGTATTCACCCCTACCGGTGTGAAAGTGGTGGGTTACGGAAATGAAGCGAGGTATTTCTTAGAGTCTGTTGTTGATAAGGTGAGGTGGTGCGGGACTCGGGGATTAAAGTGTGAGCCCAAACTGTGTGTCTTATGCTGTGAAGTCATGTGCCGTGGCCAGTGCTCTATATTTGTGGAAGTAGTGTCAGCATGTGTTTATACCTACTAGGACGAACTACTGACACGTACTGGTGAGAAAGTCGTGGGTACGGAAAATATGTGATGTATTGTCTAGAGTCTCATGGAACTAGGAAGTGTTGGCCGCCATTTTGTGATTCCGTTGAAGCGAGTAAGGGTAAAAAAGGGCAAACATTTAGGAGAGGAGGGTAGGAGCACTATAAACTCTGTGGGGTGTTTAGGGTGTGCTATACAGGGGGTGCGAAGTGAACTACTCATTCCTACCAGTCTGAAAGTGCTAGGCTAGGAAAATTAAGTGAGGTATTGCCTAGAGTCTGATGCTGCTAAGGTGAGCTGGTGCGGGACTCAGGGATTAAAGGGTGAGTCGAAATTGTTTGTCTTATGCTGTGAAGTCATGTGCTGTGGTCATTGTACTACAGCTGTGGAAGTAGTGTTAGTATGTGTTTATAACTAATAGGACGATCTACTGACCCATACTGGTCTAAAAGTCCTGGGGTACCGAAAATATGTGAGGTAGTGTGTAGAGTCTCATGCTGGTAAGCTGAGCTGCTGCCGTGCCACATCTGTCCAAGTAGTGTCAGCATGTAGTTATAGCTACTCGGAGGAACTTTTGTTTTGAACATTGTGTCATGTTACGGCGCTTGCCGTCCCCCTCCACGAAGACGCACACACAGAGACGACCCGGAATACTCACTTCCGGGCGGAAGTCGTGTACCGGTCTAGTCATCCACAGGGGCACTAGGGTCAAGGAAGCGCTTCCGGGGGAAACGCTTATACGCCGCGTTTCCCGCCGGCTCGGCGCTTCGTATTCTTTGGAGTTCCGAGCCGCGAGGAGCAAGATTGACCGTCCTGAAGCCGAACGGAAAAGAACGCCGTCCCTCTCCACTGGAACCAGTTTCTACCTTCGTCCACGCTTCGGAACCAGTCCTGGCTTCTCAGGTTTTTCCTAACCCTTGCCCCCTAGCCTTCCCGGGCTGTTGAAGGGTTCTCCTGTTCTTGTGACTGTGTGGGAAGTGAGCCTGCCATTGCTGATTTTGCCTTTGATGTTTACCACAGTTTAATTTGCCTAAACGCGCATTGCGCCATTTCAGATTTCCATTGCTGATTTTGCCTTGATGATTTTGCCACAGTTGGTTTTGCCTAAACGCGCATTGCGCCATTTCAGATTTCCATTGCTGATTTTGCCTTGATGATTTTGCCACAGTTTGTTTTTTCCTAAACGCGCATAGCGCCAATTCTGATCTCCATTGCTGATTTTGCCTTTGATGATTTTGCCAATTAGTATGTGCTGAATTACTATTGAGGAGTTTCCATTTACGTTGTCGCTGTAGCGCCTTGCTGTTTGTTTTCTCTACTCGGAAGCAGGGGTTAAACTCTAATTGCCGCTTCCAGGGTTGTTATTGGGAAACTAGATTGATTTCCACTGACCCCGGTGTGAGAGCACCGACATTTGCTTTACTGCATAGCCTGTCCTTGGCCTTTCACCTGCGCTACGGCCGTGTAGCGACCGGCGTTCCCGCAGTAAGGGTGAGTGCCTTGAGTCTGGGACAGGACATAGCTCTGTGTGTGCTTCCATTGTGGTTGTGGGTTCTTCACTGACCATAGTCTTCCTCTATCGCAGGTCATTCCGAGATACCCTGCACCCCTACCCACCGTTTTCATTCAGGCTCCTTTCCCTGCGTCCATCTCATCCCTGCTGGGTTCTACGGTCCACGAGGGTCAGGTGGGTGCGGGGACGGGCGCTCCTGTCGTCTCTGCGGAATCGCTGCACAAGCAGAGGTAAGTCTTGTGGAGCATCTTGACAGAATACGAAGCCCACGTTTACCATTCTGCCCAGACGACATGGGCGACCCAGAGGTCACCTTGCAAGACATTGCCTCCATGCTAACCGCAATACAGGCAGAAAACCTCAGCTTACGTCACGACATGACTACCCTACAGGGCCAGATGTCATCTGGGGTCACCAACCCTTGGGGGTCCGCCCCGAGCCACCGGGGCATACAGGAAGGGATATTACGACAGCCAACATTTACGTTTGGGGGGTCCTCTGCCGCCAGCAACCCGAATCCTGCAGTCCAAGTTATCGCTCCTCATCCCGTACAACTGGCACCACCGGAACGGTTCTATGGCGACAGTACCAAGTACGGCATCTTTATCCATCAATGCCACTTGCATTTTATGGCCAGGAACACTGCCTTTCCTGATGATGCATCCAAAGTTGCCTACATCCTGTCGTACATGGGCGGAGACGCCGCTCAGTGGTCAATAGCATTGGTTGAACACGACGACCCCATGCTGCACCACCTGCCGACCTTTAAGGAAGCTATGCGACGTATGTTCGCGCGGCACACCTTTGTGCAAGCCGCTGATAACACGTTGCTCAGCCTCAAGCAAGGCAACCAGGACCTCCTGCACTACATCACCACTTTCAGTAGGCTAGTGATTGAGTCCCAGTGGCCCGAGGACAAGAAGGTGTCAGTCTTTTATCGAGGATTGCGAGACGAACTAAAAGATCTCATTTCGCAGTTCCCTGACCCACCCGAGGAAATCGGTCCCTTCATCGATCTGGTGGTGAAGATGAACTTTCGGTTGCAAGAACGAAGGTCAGATAAAGGAAGAAGCAGTGACAGTCGTTTCCTATCTATGGGGGAGAAGGAGACCCGGAAGACCCAGGAAGGGCCCGGTCCCCAGAGCGACGCACCTGAACCTATGCAAATCGGAGGCATAAGAGGTCCTTTGTCAAGTCAGGAAAGGGAACGGCGGAGGAAACAGAATCAGTGTCTGTACTGTGGGAAAAGCGGACACTTCGTCAGGGAATGTCCGGTGAAGCCCACGAAGTCCCGGAGCGGGAGGCCGTTCGCGTTGCCCATCACCAAAACGGAGAAGACGGGAAACGAGACAACCCAGTAGATAAGGGGATCCGTCCTCTGGGTTTTTCGTATTGCAATGCCGCGATCCCTGCTGTAGTCGACGGTACTCACCATATAGTAATGGATGTTTCCTTGCAAAACCAGGAGGGCAGAACCTGGCAAGTAACGGCGATGTTGGACTCCGGTGCTACAGGCTGCTTCATAGACACCGCATTCTCACGTGCCTTGGGTATAGCCACAGTGTCAAAGGCCCAACCCGAGACGGTCAAGGCGGTGGATGGAACAGACCTAACATCCGGCCCTATTCGGCACCACACCGAGAACATGACTATGTCCTTTATCAATCACCACGCCGAAGTTATCAGCTTTGACGTCATTGATGCTCCTCAATTCAAGGTGATATTGGGGTTGCCGTGGTTGGTGAAGCACAATCCTCGCGTTGATTGGGTATCCAGAAGCATCCACTTGGACTCAGAGCATTGTTGTGATTCCTGTTATACCCAAGACCACCTCCTCGGGACCCGCTCCACACAAGCAAGATCGCTGCCCGTGCAGGGAATGGGGTTGGTTTCCCAAGCAGCCGTGCCCAAAGAATACCTGGACCTAGCCGACGTGTTCGACAAAAAGGGAGCCAACACCTTGCCGCCGCATCGCTCGTTCGATTGCCGGATAGACCTGATTCCCGGTTCCACGTTGCCCTGCAGCAGGATTTATTCTCTCACGGAGAAAGAAAACGCCCACCTACGCTCCTACTTGGACGAGTATTTGGTCAACGGCTTTATCCGTCATTCCAGGTCTCCGGTTTCCTCTCCTCTATTTTTCGTGGCTAAGAAGGAGGGCGATCTGCGGACGTGCATTGACTTTCGAGCGATGAACAACATCACCGTAAAAAACCGTTACCCGCTGCCCTTGATAACCAATCTCCTGGAACAGGTAAAAGACGCCTCGGTGTATACTAAACTCGACCTGCGGGGTGCGTACCATCTAGTCAGAGTCCGAAAAGGCGACGAATGGAAGACCGCTTTCCGAACTAAATTCGGGTTATTCGAATACCAGGTCATGCCTTTCGGACTCTGTAACGCTCCCGCAGCGTTCCAATACTTTATCGACGAGGTGTTACGGGAGTTCATAGACGTCTTTTGCATCGTCTACATAGACGATATCTTGATCTATTCGCAGACCATCACAGAGCACGTGCAGCACGTGCGTTCCGTCCTTCAGCGGCTGGGTAGACATCGTCTGTATGTAAAGCTGGAAAAGAGCGTCTTTCACGTCACCACGGTCGAGTTCCTGGGGCATGTCATCACTCCAGCGGGCATACAAATGGACAACAAGAAGGTGGAAGCCATCCTGTCCTGGCCCCCCCCGGAGTCCGTGAAAGGGGTACAACGGTTCCTGGGGTTTTCCAATTACTACCGCCGATTCATTACTGGCTTCTCCGAGATGGTAGCCCCGATTATCCGGTTGTTGCGTAAGGGCGTGCGCTTCGATTGGGATCAAAAGGCGGACGACGCCTTCCAAGAACTGAAGAGACGTTTTACCATAGCCCCGGTTCTGATGCACCCCGACACCAATCAGCCCTTCGTCGTAGAGGCGGATGCCTCTAAAGATGCCATCGGGGGCGTGCTGTCTCAACGGAGCACCCGCACTGGACTACTGCATCCGGTGGCATTCTATTCCAAGAAACTACAACCTGCGGAACGTAACTATTCGGTGTCGGACAGAGAGCTCCTTGCCATCAAGACCGCTTTCGAGGAATGGCGCCACTTCCTGAAAGACGCCAAACACACCGTAACCATCTATACGGATCACAGGAACCTTCAGTTTCTCCGGTCAGCACGTGCTCTCACCGCCCGACAACTCCGATGGACCCTTTTCTTCAATGACTACGATTTCGTGATCACGTTTCGGCCAGGAAGAGAAAATGCCAAGGCTGATGCCCTCTCGCGGATGGAAGAAGCTGACAACGAAGCTGAGAACACCGAGCCTATTCCTATCCTTGCCGAGAAACACTTCCAGGGTGTGGTGACGTCTTCGGGCTTCTTATCTCAAGTACGGAAGGACACGGAGCAAGTCGACCTGGAGGGACTGGCGGATGGACGCACAGACGTGTCATACACGGACGGATTGCTGTTTCATGGAGACCGGCTGTATCTACCTGGGGTGCCCAGTCGGCAGGAAGCGGTCCGCCTATGTCACGATCACGTTTTGTCCAGCCATCCCGGTTTCCATAAGACACTAGAGCTCTTGCAGAGACAATTCTGGTGGCCGACCATGGTGGCCGACACAGGACTTCATGTGAGGAGCTGTACCATCTGTCTCCTGAGTAAGAACGCTTCCGTGCCTCCGGTGGGCCTTCTGCGTCCCATTCCGATACCACCGTATCCATGGCACACCATCTCCATGGACTTCGTGGTGGAACTCCCTACCACCAAGACGGGGCACACCACGATTCTCACCATCGTCAACCATCTCTCCAAAATGGCACATTTCGTGCCTTTGCTGAAGGTGCCCACAGCTGTGACCCTGGCCGGAATCTTTGTGCAAGAAGTAATCCGCCTCCATGGCATTCCATCGGTGGTCATAACAGACCGGGGATCGCAATTCGTGTCCCACTTCTGGAGAGAGGTGTGCAGAATCCTCGAGATGGACGTACGCTTGTCCACAGCGTACCACCCACAAACGGACGGTCAGGCGGAAAGAACAAACCACACCATGGAGCAGTACCTCCGTTGCCTGCTGCTTATGGTTGACAAAGACTGGTCCGAGGTCCTATGGATGGCTGAGTACGCCTACAACAACAGTAAGCATTCTGCCATCGGAATGTCTCCCTTCTTTTGCCTCCAAGGCCGTCACCCCCGCACCTCTGCCTGGGAAATACCCCGGGACTGCTTCTTGCCGTCAGTTCGTTCCTATCATGCTGCCTTACGTACTATCTGGCAGCAAGCTCGATTTGGGTTGGCCAAGGCAAAGGACACCTACAAGGCGCATGCTGACGCCCATAGACAGAAGGAGCCCGAATACCGCATGGGTGACCGAGTGTGGTTGTCTATCAGACATCTCAACGTGCATGGCCCCAAGAAACTGTTACCCCGTTATGTGGGTCCCTTTGTCATTGAGAAGGTGGTAAATCCGGTGGCTATGAAACTCACGCTCCCTCCGCACATGAGGATCCACCCCGTTTTCCATGTCTCTCTTCTGCAAGCGGTCCGCCCGGATGGCGGGGTTCCCTCTCCTCCGTCTCCAGTGGTGGTGGAGGACCATGTGGAGTACGAAGTCCGGGCCATCCTGGGTTCTCGTCGTACCAAGGGGAAGTTGTTCTACCTGGTCGATTGGAAGGGGTACGGCCCGGATGAGCGGTCTTGGGAGCCTTTGTCCCATGTTCGCCATGCTCCTGTTCTGGTCCGTGCCTTTCATCTCAGTCACCCCTGCAGCCCTCGCCCTGCAGTCCCTTTTTGAGCCCCTGGGGGGAGGGGGGGACTTATTTTTGGGGGGGGTTCTGTCATGTTACGGCGCTTGCCGTCCCCCTCCACGAAGACGCACACACAGAGACGACCCGGAATACTCACTTCCGGGCGGAAGTCGAGTACCGGTCTAGTCATCCACAGGGGCACTAGGGTCAAGGAAGCGCTTCCGGGGGAAACGCTTATACGCCGCGTTTCCCGCCGGCTCGGCGCTTCGTATTCTTTGGAGTTCCGAGCCGCGAGGAGCGAGATTGACCGTCCTGAAGCCGAACGGAAAAGAACGCCGTCCCTCTCCACTGGAACCAGTTTCTACCTTCGTCCACGCTTCGGAACCAGTCCTGGCTTCTCAGGTTTTTCCTAACCCTTGCCCCCTAGCCTTCCCGGGCTGTTGAAGGGTTCTCCTGTTCTTGTGACTGTGTGGGAAGTGAGCCTGCCATTGCTGATTTTGCCTTTGATGTTTACCACAGTTTAATTTGCCTAAACGCGCATTGCGCCATTTCAGATTTCCATTGCTGATTTTGCCTTGATGATTTTGCCACAGTTGGTTTTGCCTAAACGCGCATTGCATATAAACAATTAAAGTGCTAGAACTGCCCTTCTATTACAGCTACCGTATTATTCTGGAGTGCACATTTAGAAAGCATGAAACCAAATGTGTCAGAAGAATCACTTCATACTTTTGTTTGATTTAATCAATATTTTATTAATCTAATTTATAGGTTTTTATAACCTTCCTGTTGCCCAATGGGCTGAATCTTTAGAAAAAATAATTAATAGAATATTTACAACATTTGTACATTCAATCCTGACATATCACATACAAATCTCATGCAATCACATCCATTCCTACTATCACACAGACTTAATTCACATTAAAGCACAATTTTAACAATCATAGGACCACAGAGATAATTATTAGAGCGCCAAATTTGACTTCTAACACTTCTTAGTTTTCGGTATTTTTAGCCTCTTGTGGTCACAGTATAAGGTCTACGCGTTTCGAGACCCATGGATCAGCGGGTCTCTCTTCAGGACCTGTAGAGTGATAGAAAACCTAAATCAATTTGGGTACTTCCCCTTAACCTCTCATAAAAATCTTTGTGAAGGAGCTCAATTAATTTACCTTGTGTCAGATGGAGACGGACGGGAATTTGTCTAAACAAAGAAGAAATAGTAAAAGAGTGTGAGGACAACCATACCTAATTTAGAAAAGGAGGAGCATTCAAAAAATGAGTAAATTCGGAATTGACTTACAGTTGAGTGGGTTAGCTAACCCAACGTGAGGAAGTTTGTTTGTTTTAACAGGAAGGCAGCTGGTTGGTCTGAACCTGGTTGAGACATTGAGAGAGCAACAGACATGGCATCAGCTGGAGCTTGTTGCTTTGGAGGGAAGCACCAGGGTACGTCGCGTGTGAAAAACAGGGCTTACCTTAAGAAGGAGTCTCTTGTGGTTGTGATTGAGTTCGCTGCGGGGGCGCCGCTTTTCCTCAGAAAAGGTTAAGGTCAACTCTGTGAGAAATCGGTAAAATAAGGAGTATTAGGAGACGGAAAGGGGAAAAAAAAAAAAAAAAACAGAGGGCTGATTAGACCGTAGTCTCAATCTGATGGCGTTTCATACCTGTCGAAGTCAGAGGGTTTTCGCAAGGTGTCCGTTCGTTTCCGTGTTTTAATCTGCCAATTTTCGTCGCAATGATGGTCCCTTGTTGATTACGTTTTAAGCGTCTAGTGGCTAATTGGTGGAGGGATTAAGCATAGAGAGAGGACTGATCGAGGCGGATCGTTTAAGATCGGATGATATTTGCTAAACGTGTGTCCTTCATAGTATAGCGTTTCACACAGAGTGGAGAAGTTGTCAAAAAACGGTGATTCGAAATTTAATTAGTTGCGTTTAGTTGCGGTCTCCACAGAATGATGGTGAACCTTACGTACTTGATTCCAAGAGATTCGATTAAGTGGCAGTGCAACGTGGGCCGTGGGTTTGATGGTCACAAGAGGTGGCGACCTGGAGCAGAAACTCTCTAGAACAGAAGCCATGCTTATTCTCAAATTCAACTCTGCCACCAAAGGCCTGAATGAACTTTCTGAACTATACAACCTAACTTAGTACATGGTTAGAATACCAGCACCGTATTACGTCTAAACTAAAGTACCATCTTTTCCAATCTACCATCTAGAAAGAATGAGTGTTAAAAAGGACAACCAACCTGTACGAAATAACACACATCACCATAATCAATATCCACGGACTGACATTTGATGTCACACGAGTTGAACTAGCCAATTCTGTACCCTTTTCTCATTGAACTAGTACTCATGAGGACACGCCAACCTCCACCATAAGAAACATCCCTCCACCCTCACCGGGTCGTTTAACCTTTAACCCCATCATCCAAAGAGATAAATCAAATTGATCTTGCTCTCTACACCCCCCCCTTTTCTTGAGTATTATATCTGAACCGTTTCCTTAAGGACCATCAAACCCACGGCCCACGTTGCACTGCCACTTAATCGAATCTCTTGGAATCAAGTACGTAAGGTTCACCATCATTCTGTGGAGACCGCAACTAAACGCAACTAATTAAATTTCGAATCACCGTTTTTTGACAACTTCTCCACTCTGTGTGAAACGCTATCCTATGAAGGACACACGTTTAGCAAATATCATCCGATCTTAAACGATCCGCCTCGATCAGTCCTCTCTCTATGCTTAATCCCTCCACCAATTAGCCACTAGACGCTTAAAACGTAATCAACAAGGGACCATCATTGCGACGAAAATTGGCAGATTAAAACACGGAAACGAACGGACACCTTGCGAAAACCCTCTGACTTCGACAGGTATGAAACGCCATCAGATTGAGACTACGGTCTAATCAGCCCTCTGTTTTTTTTTTTTTTTTTTTTTTTTTTTTTTTTTTTTTTTTCCCCTTTCCGTCTCCTAATACTCCTTATTTTACCGATTTCTCACAGAGTTGACCTTAACCTTTTCTGAGGAAAAGCGGCGCCCCCGCAGCGAACTCAATCACAACCACAAGAGACTCCTTCTTAAGGTAAGCCCTGTTTTTCACACGCGACGTACCCTGGTGCTTCCCTCCAAAGCAACAAGCTCCAGCTGATGCCATGTCTGTTGCTCTCTCAATGTCTCAACCAGGTTCAGACCAACCAGCTGCCTTCCTGTTAAAACAAACAAACTTCCTCACGTTGGGTTAGCTAACCCACTCAACTGTAAGTCAATTCCGAATTTACTCATTTTTTGAATGCTCCTCCTTTTCTAAATTAGGTATGGTTGTCCTCACACTCTTTTACTATTTCTTCTTTGTTTAGACAAATTCCCGTCCGTCTCCATCTGACACAAGGTAAATTAATTGAGCTCCTTCACAAAGATTTTTATGAGAGGTTAAGGGGAAGTACCCAAATTGATTTAGGTTTTCTATCACTCTACAGGTCCTGAAGAGAGACCCGCTGATCCATGGGTCTCGAAACGCGTAGACCTTATACTGTGACCACAAGAGGCTAAAAATACCGAAAACTAAGAAGTGTTAGAAGTCAAATTTGGCGCTCTAATAATTATCTCTGTGGTCCTATGATTGTTAAAATTGTGCTTTAATGTGAATTAAGTCTGTGTGATAGTAGGAATGGATGTGATTGCATGAGATTTGTATGTGATATGTCAGGATTGAATGTACAAATGTTGTAAATATTCTATTAATTATTTTTTCTAAAGATTCAGCCCATTGGGCAACAGGAAGGTTATAAAAACCTATAAATTAGATTAATAAAATATTGATTAAATCAAACAAAAGTATGAAGTGATTCTTCTGACACATTTGGTTTCATGCTTTCTAAATGTGCACTCCAGAATAATACGGTAGCTGTAATAGAAGGGCAGTTCTAGCACTTTAATTGTTTATATACTATAGGCTCAGCTTAACTGCTCCCAGCCCTCCTCCATTAGTGTTCATCACTTTATAGCAGAAGCTTTTCTGCGAGAGGTCCTACTGTGTAAAGTACACGGTTTAATACTTTTTCCCTTTTTGATTTCTTCCTTCTCCTTCCTCCCAAATCACTTTTTCATTTTGATTTTTTACACTTTTGTGGTGAATGAAAGTATGACTGAAAGCGACACGTTCGCATACACGGAAGAACACATTAAGAACCTTTTGGAGGCACCTCCCCTTTTTGCATCAGCCTCTCTCAGTCTAACAGCTCAACAACAAAACGAATCCGACAAACTACTAAGGCTCAGAAAGAAACAAATCCGGACTGATCTACACGGACACTTTCTGCTACAACATCTCAAAACCGGTACTATACCAGCAGGACTTCAAATCAAAAATATCCCGGTAATTTTTACTGATGATCCAATTTACAAGAAAGGCTACAGCCTCATAGAGACCAAATGTAGCCGAGACCTAATGGTCCTGACAGTGGAAACGGCTCAACGAATCTCCAAGAAACAACTGGAAGAGATCGAAACCTTAGAAACACTGATTAAGACAAACCATATTATTACAGATGCAAAAACACTACTTGAGAAAATAGAGAAGGAGATCCTTGAATTCAAAGATTATACGATAAATCAGAAAACCTTCAACTTTGAAAAAGATAAACGTAACTTCTCGTTATCTAAGACCTACCCATATCTCCAAACAGACTTCTACTCACAACCGGAATCCCGAAGATATCTATCAACATATCAGGGAAGATCGTCAAAAAATTTTATCACATTTTCTGAACCATCATCGTCATCAAGTGGCAGTGAAGGCGAATTAGAAGATAGGCAACGCAATATTAATCAACGTGGCAATTTTCAACGTCCTCAACAACAAACTCCTTTTTTAGGGAGAGGCCAGCAACGGTCAAGAGGCAAAGTCCGGTTCAATACACAACCGTGGGAGATGACAACCAGACGACAGAACTACAAAAATTAGATACTTCACTTGTTTTCAATCTATCTAAAAGAATCTTAACAAAAGACGAATCAAGTATTCTAGAAAAAGGATTATCTTTCGTCCCCACAAAACATACTGATTTTGTACGACTAAAAATGGAAGCTATGGAATTCTGCAGGAAAATAAGACTCAAAACATTCTTCTCACTTAACCCTCCCATAGAGCCTGCAATGGACACGGGCCTAAAGAAAAAATCTACTTTCTGCCCACCCACTAATAAAATTCCCAAGGAAGTCACCATCTTTGAAAAAACTTTACTGTCAGCCATAACAGAAATGGAAAACAAGAAACATGGGATAAAATTCAACACGACAAAAAATCAAATTCAAGCCCTCTCTATACTTCAAAATGACACTTCTATTGTGATAAAACAGGCTGACAAGGGCGGATCCATAGTCATTCTAGACAAAGAGGACTATGTAAAAGAAGTCACTAGACAATTAAATGACATCCAATGCTACAAAAAAGTGAATAAAGATCCAACGTCTGATCTTCAGCACATACTCTTTCCGATTTTATCAAAAGGCTTCGATGAAGGTTATCTCTCTAAAAAAGAACTGGAATTTTTGCAAAATAAGAACCCAAGGACACCCTTATTTTACGTCCTGCCAAAAATCCATAAAAATGAAACATCACCCCCCGGCAGGCCAATTATATCGGGCTGCGACTCTCTGCTGGAACCAATCTCAAAATTTGTAGATTACTTCCTTAAACCATTCATAGCTGGAGTACCATCTTTCCTAGCTGACACTACAGATTTTCTCAACAAACTCTCATCTATACATTACATCCCCAATTCATTCCATCTAGTTACTTTGGATGTAGTCTCCTTATATACACAAATACCTCAGGAAGACGGCCTTTCAGTCATTCAATCATACCTCGAAACAAGAGTGAACCCCAAAGTACCAACAGAATTTATCATGAAACTTGCCACCTTTGCACTTAAAAAGAACTACTTCAACTTCAATGGGCAATTCTATTTTCAAGTCAAGGGAGTGGCTATGGGATGTCCATTTGCACCGGAATTAGCGATACTCTTCATGGCCAAATACGAAGAGAAATTCATTTACAATGATAACCCCTTCTCACAATACATCGGCAAATGGACTCGTTACATTGACGATGTTTTCATGACTTGGACTGGTCCCCTTGAATACCTGAAAAACTTCCATCATTGGCTGAATAATCGCACTGCCGACATCCAATTTACTCTTACCCATTCTCAAACCAAAATTGCGTTTCTTGACGTAGAAATCTATCCCTCTGGCAACAGCTTGGCCACGACCTTGTTCAAAAAGAAAACAGACAGGAACAAAACCTTGCACTATTCAAGTTATCATCCGAGAAATTTACGAGACAATTTACCTTTCGGACAATTTCTACGGATTCGAAGGAACTGTCAGTTCAAGGATGAATACATGGCCCACGCTACTACACTATGTGACAATCTAAAGAAGAGAGGATATCCCACAAAACTACTAAAACGAGCAATGAAAAGAGCTTGGTGGTCACCCCGAGAAGACCTACTAAAAAAGAAAGAGAGCCATCCACTAGAAAGGATCGTCTGTGTTTCGACTTACTGCCCTAACTCCAATCTAATGAGAAAATGTATTATACAGAACTGGCATCTAATAAAAAATCTAGACGTATCACTGAAGCAAAATCCTTTATTTGCATTCAAAAAAGATCGCAATATTGCCAATCAGATCATCCGAGCAGCCATGCCACCAATAAAAACACCGACAGTGCGGGATTATGTAGGATTACAACCCATTCAGGGCCATCGTAAATGTGGCTCATGTGCATGTTGTGACACGACTATCGAAGGCGATCTCTTTGAACACAATCAGATTTACTGGAAACACGAAGCATTTACCAACTGTCGAAGTAAATCAGTGATATATGCCATACGATGCCCGTGTGATTTAGTCTATATAGGCAAAACTAGCCAAGAAATTCGAATTCGAATGTCACAACATAAGTCTAGAATCAACAACAATGTTATATCAGCCCCTTTGGTCAACCATTGGCGAACCAACAGCCACCAAATCAAAGATCTAAAATGGACAGTAATCGCCAAAGTAAATAGAGACACAAGAGGTGGCGACCTGGAGCAGAAACTCTCTAGAACAGAAGCCATGCTTATTCTCAAATTCAACTCTGCCACCAAAGGCCTGAATGAACTTTCTGAACTATACAACCTAACTTAGTACATGGTTAGAATACCAGCACCGTATTACGTCTAAACTAAAGTACCATCTTTTCCAATCTACCATCTAGAAAGAATGAGTGTTAAAAAGGACAACCAACCTGTACGAAATAACACACATCACCATAATCAATATCCACGGACTGACATTTGATGTCACACGAGTTGAACTAGCCAATTCTGTACCCTTTTCTCATTGAACTAGTACTCATGAGGACACGCCAACCTCCACCATAAGAAACATCCCTCCACCCTCACCGGGTCGTTTAACCTTTAACCCCATCATCCAAAGAGATAAATCAAATTGATCTTGCTCTCTACACCCCCCCCTTTTCTTGAGTATTATATCTGAACCGTTTCCTTAAGGACCATCAAACCCACGGCCCACGTTGCACTGCCACTTAATCGAATCTCTTGGAATCAAGTACGTAAGGTTCACCATCATTCTGTGGAGACCGCAACTAAACGCAACTAATTAAATTTCGAATCACCGTTTTTTGACAACTTCTCCACTCTGTGTGAAACGCTATCCTATGAAGGACACACGTTTAGCAAATATCATCCGATCTTAAACGATCCGCCTCGATCAGTCCTCTCTCTATGCTTAATCCCTCCACCAATTAGCCACTAGACGCTTAAAACGTAATCAACAAGGGACCATCATTGCGACGAAAATTGGCAGATTAAAACACGGAAACGAACGGACACCTTGCGAAAACCCTCTGACTTCGACAGGTATGAAACGCCATCAGATTGAGACTACGGTCTAATCAGCCCTCTGTTTTTTTTTTTTTTTTTTTTTTTTTTTTTTTTTTTTTTTTTTTCCCCTTTCCGTCTCCTAATACTCCTTATTTTACCGATTTCTCACAGAGTTGACCTTAACCTTTTCTGAGGAAAAGCGGCGCCCCCGCAGCGAACTCAATCACAACCACAAGAGACTCCTTCTTAAGGTAAGCCCTGTTTTTCACACGCGACGTACCCTGGTGCTTCCCTCCAAAGCAACAAGCTCCAGCTGATGCCATGTCTGTTGCTCTCTCAATGTCTCAACCAGGTTCAGACCAACCAGCTGCCTTCCTGTTAAAACAAACAAACTTCCTCACGTTGGGTTAGCTAACCCACTCAACTGTAAGTCAATTCCGAATTTACTCATTTTTTGAATGCTCCTCCTTTTCTAAATTAGGTATGGTTGTCCTCACACTCTTTTACTATTTCTTCTTTGTTTAGACAAATTCCCGTCCGTCTCCATCTGACACAAGGTAAATTAATTGAGCTCCTTCACAAAGATTTTTATGAGAGGTTAAGGGGAAGTACCCAAATTGATTTAGGTTTTCTATCACTCTACAGGTCCTGAAGAGAGACCCGCTGATCCATGGGTCTCGAAACGCGTAGACCTTATACTGTGACCACAAGAGGCTAAAAATACCGAAAACTAAGAAGTGTTAGAAGTCAAATTTGGCGCTCTAATAATTATCTCTGTGGTCCTATGATTGTTAAAATTGTGCTTTAATGTGAATTAAGTCTGTGTGATAGTAGGAATGGATGTGATTGCATGAGATTTGTATGTGATATGTCAGGATTGAATGTACAAATGTTGTAAATATTCTATTAATTATTTTTTCTAAAGATTCAGCCCATTGGGCAACAGGAAGGTTATAAAAACCTATAAATTAGATTAATAAAATATTGATTAAATCAAACAAAAGTATGAAGTGATTCTTCTGACACATTTGGTTTCATGCTTTCTAAATGTGCACTCCAGAATAATACGGTAGCTGTAATAGAAGGGCAGTTCTAGCACTTTAATTGTTTATATACTATAGGCTCAGCTTAACTGCTCCCAGCCCTCCTCCATTAGTGTTCATCAAACGCGCATTGCGCCATTTCAGATTTCCATTGCTGATTTTGCCTTGATGATTTTGCCACAGTTTGTTTTTTCCTAAACGCGCATAGCGCCAATTCTGATCTCCATTGCTGATTTTGCCTTTGATGATTTTGCCAATTAGTATGTGCTGAATTACTATTGAGGAGTTTCCATTTACGTTGTCGCTGTAGCGCCTTGCTGTTTGTTTTCTCTACTCGGAAGCAGGGGTTAAACTCTAATTGCCGCTTCCAGGGTTGTTATTGGGAAACTAGATTGATTTCCACTGACCCCGGTGTGAGAGCACCGACATTTGCTTTACTGCATAGCCTGTCCTTGGCCTTTCACCTGCGCTACGGCCGTGTAGCGACCGGCGTTCCCGCAGTAAGGGTGAGTGCCTTGAGTCTGGGACAGGACATAGCTCTGTGTGTGCTTCCATTGTGGTTGTGGGTTCTTCACTGACCATAGTCTTCCTCTATCGCAGGTCATTCCGAGATACCCTGCACCCCTACCCACCGTTTTCATTCAGGCTCCTTTCCCTGCGTCCATCTCATCCCTGCTGGGTTCTACGGTCCACGAGGGTCAGGTGGGTGCGGGGACGGGCGCTCCTGTCGTCTCTGCGGAATCGCTGCACAAGCAGAGGTAAGTCTTGTGGAGCATCTTGACACATTGTAACTTGTGTATGGTGCTTAGGGGGTGTTATATAGGGAGTGTGAAGGTAAATGTGTGTATATGAAATGAATTTGGTATTTGGAAAGTAGAAAGCACTGATTCCTACGGGTTTGATGGCGCTGGGGGCGTACGCTGAGGTTCTGCTGGAGTTGGGGATAAAGCTGATGAACTACTGACCCCTATTGTGAACTTTTAACCTGCACGTGCCGTTAAATGTTCGATAAAATGTTGCAAAAGTATATTGTTAGGCTACAAAAAAAATTGATGAACTTTTAACCTGCAGGTGTCGTAGAATGTTCCAGAAAGTGTGGTGATAAAATAGGTAGTACTTGTGACCTGTATGTGGCGTGGAATATTAAGAAGCTTTTCGTATGGAAAATTCAAAATTAACCAATGGAGATACGTTTTGGAATGTTGTTGAAGGAATGAAGTATTGTGATTTGTTCTTTACATGCATTTATGTGTAGAGCGACAGAGAAATTGTGCCATTCCTGGTTTCATCCTTGATGAAGTCGGAGCTTTACATGTACTATGTGACAAAGAAAGAATTATATGCGTGTGTGACATTTGAAATCTAGATAACAACTACAAAGGTGAGTTAGAAATGAACGAGGTGTGTTATGTGTTCTGTAGTAGTGATTAAGTATTTGAGGTGATGTTTTTAATTTTGAAAGTATTTTTTATTTCAAAGTAATATAGTGTTAGTAAAGTGTGGTGTTTGATATTGGTTATAAAATGTGCATAAAATTTGATCTGTTGTTAAATAAGTAATTTATATATGTTTAGGAATTTTTCACAAAGAATAAGTGTAGTTTGTCATCTTTATAGGATCGTATGGTTTTGAAAATGAGGTACAGCTTTAATTTGGGTTTGTAATTTATTCGGGGAGAAAAAAAAATGTCTCACATTACACTTTTTGTGGAAATAGTGGGGTGGGGGTGGTGGTAGGAGATGTATGTGTTATTAAGTTAAAAGCGATAAAACGAAACCCAGAAATGTTATGTGGGCAGGTTGTGGTCTCATTTTTGACACTGAGAGGTAGATTTGAATGTAAGTCGAGGTAGGTTGTTGTACTGTGAGGCCGTCGACAGTGTTCGGAGATTACATGGAGAGGAGATGGATATAGGAAAAGTGATACATTACTTTTATATGTACGCATACTTTGAATCATGTGATCCTAGGTTGAGATATAATATGACCATGGTTTCTGGTTTGCATTTGGGTATAGTTAATCGTTTTTGTAGTTTCTTATTAGTGATTAATGTAAAGGTAGATATACTAAAATATATGGTAGTAAACATATTAATTATTGTCTGTTCTTATGGAATAGAAGTGGTTGGTTAATTGCTTCTTCAGAAGAGATGTTTTATAAATGTGTGAGAGATAAAAAAGAAATGAAAATGTGCGGTATATTTTCTGTATGACTTTGTTGACATTAGAGAACTACATGTGATTTTAAGTGATACTATTTGTTAGGCTGTGTCGCTGTGCTGGATACATGTAGGTGTTAAAGTGGTCCGGGTTTTACTGATGCTCACCTTCACTATCCCTTTTGAGACACTCGTCAATGTATTCTTTCCATTTAATATCTTTAATAAAGATGCAGAGTCTGCATGTGCCATCTGGCATGGTCCACAAGCAGGATGCAGGAGGCGATGAGGCGCAACAGCCTCAGAGTCTTCTCACGGAAATCCAGGATAGAGGCTGAAACATCGTACCATAGCGTGAACATCTTGGACTTGCCACTAGGGAGTATAAGCCGGAAACTGCACTGTGTCCAGAACTGCCACGATGTACGATATAGTCTGAGAAGGAATCAGGTGTGACTTTGGCACGTTGCTAGTGAACCCCAGCAAATGCAGAAGGTTCTCCGTAGTCTGGAGGTGGGAGATGACTGTTTGGGGTCAACCTGCCTTCAATAGTTAGTCTTCGAGATAGGTGAAGGCTGGAACATTTGATCCCTGCCGATGGGCGGTGACCACCGCCATCACCTTGATGAACACCCAAGAGGCACTGGTGAGGCCGAAGGGGAGCACGGTAAGATGAAAGTGCTCTTGGCCCAATGTAAATTGCAGGTAGAGGGGATGAGCAGGCAGGATGGGAACATAGAAATAGGCATCCTGCAACTCCAATGCTACCATCCAGTCTCAGGGGTCCAGGGCAGACAGGACCTTTTGAGGAAGTAGTTAAGGGCTCCAACGTCGAGGATAGGAAAAAGGCCTCCCTACTTCCGCATAGAGGAACTCCTCAAACTCCACCGAGGCTTAATCATAATCATGAGTAGTTTGCACTTGCATATATTCTTTTGTTGTATTAACATAAGACTGTAGAACTTGACTTCTAATTACGTGAAATGTGGTGTATTAGTGGTATTTCAACATGAAGAAATAAACGTTGAAACATACGCGATTAGTTGAAAACATTAACATGTAGAATGCGTACATGCTGGTGACAAGCGACACGTATTTGTTGTACTTATGCAACGTGCTAATTTAATGCATAGAACAAAAAAGTTATACTGTATGTGAGTTTATGAGGCCTGTGTGCCGTTTCTTATGTTGGCTGATTTCTGTGGGCCTGAAATGTTTTGTCCCTGAAGGTCTCGCATTAGATGTAATAGTCGAATTTCATGTGCAGGTTGGATTTGTTCATTATCACATTTCTTTTGCAGGTGGATGAATCATCCTTGTTAGTTAGAATAATGTCTTTGTTTTAGGAGTTAGGCTTACGGAGAAGAGGATACATTTAACATTAAAACTGATAGTGAAGATCTGTTGTACTTTCTCACTGGAGTGAGTCTGATAATCAAAGTTTATTTCGCAGAGCCTGGGAGCATCATTGCCTAGTAGAAAGATACCCATGAAGAGGTGGTCTGACTGGATGGTGTGACTCTGCAAAGCATCCTTGGATAATACGTGTGGTATTGTTGTATGCCGGGTGGGTACAGTGTCCAGGGGCCTTCTGCTTTGCCATGAGAGAAAGAGAGCATCTTAGAAGGAGCTCTGTAGTTTTATGCTACCTGACCCAAATAATATGGGGCACTTCATAGGAAGGCTTCACACGCTGACACCTTTACTGTGCTTTCCTGGGAAAATGCTATGTAGGGATATCTCGACAGTGTTAGAGTAGGGACAGATTAATGGTTTATATGCATAAACTGTTGATGAAGGGGAATTTGGAGGCCTTCTCAATAATCCTTTGTATCTTGATTCTCGAATTAATCATCTTGTGCATGTTGCACCACCTTTACTTTATTTGTAGGTTTGTCTTTATATTTGTTCTGATGTTCTTTTACACTCTCATCTTGGGGTGTTTGTATGTCCAACTGTTTTGGGCTTTATAATAAATTAAATAAACAAAATTGAGAGCCAGTGATTCTTAAGAGTCATAAGGATTTGGAACAGTAATGATTGGTTCGCTAACGATTTCTTCCCCCTACACTTTCACGCTGACAAAAAGTCCCATCAACCTAAGGTTCCAGATCAGTTCTAAAACATGGAACCCGGCTTCATCAGTTGGTAGAAGAAGATAGTTGTCGCGTGAAGAGGGGGGAGAATCTAGAACAATCTAGAAAAGACCCAGATCCCAAGAACCCAATCATCGAGAACTGAGAGCGCAGACTTTGGCAAGGGCCGAGGGTCTTTGACGGTGCAGTGAGAACAGCGGTGAATGGAGGAGTGAGTATCAATAGGGTTGCATTGTGTGGTAGATTGCAGGAGTGATGTGATTGTGTGATGTCTTGCAGAGTTTGTGTGAAAGTTGAGAGATTGTGGTTTTGGGCCTGACGCGATCCAAGGATTGAGATTTGATATTTCAGGTCCCAAAATTTTAATGATGTAGAAGATACTGAGTTATTGTGATTGTCTGACTGCAGATTTTGAGAAGCTGCTGTGAGACGTCATCGGCAGTTCAACCTAAGACAGGGATCTTTGTATGAATGGAATGGGAAGGAATTGTGTTGTAAATCTTGTGCACATGAGTGGACTATATCGATTGAGGTGATTCAGGTCAAAGGTCGCTGTGTCTCTATGCTGTTGGGTAATTGAATTCTATTGAACTTTTAGAAAGGCAGACAAGTACGTATTTTTGATTGCGTGAGTGAATGTGTATGGAGAAATTGTGAAGGAGGGTGAAGAGCTGTGAGGAGGAAGAGGTGATGTCAGAGTTTGCCGTGCTGTGATAGGATGGTGTAGTGGAGATGGAGCAAAGCTGATTCTGTGATGTGATTCACCTAAGCTGATATTTACGATATGGGGTTCACCATTCCAACCTAGAGACCCTCTATTAGTTTAATAATACTAGCTTACTAGCGAAGGGAGGGTGGTTGTATTCCACTGTAATTTGTAATATGATTTCTCCCTTCATTTTCTAAGGTATTGTAACAATGCTGATGGTTTTATTCTTAATCATTTGTCTGCTTATGTTAGCCAAAGTACTGCATCTTATGACACGTAGTTTATAAAATAAACGTTTTAAACTTTACTGTGTCTCTGATTACTCTTGTTGTGGACTGATATGAGAATAATAACGAACAGGCATTTCTGATTCCCACCATTCCTGAGAGTACTCTAATTCGCTTGTTCTGGGTTGTCTAATCATTGGTCGCTTCGAGCTGATACGGAGAGCGAATGAGACACTGACGCTAGTCGGATAGGGGTTCTGGGTACTGAGGGGAGTTTTTGGTACACCGCAATTCACTGAGGTCCTGGTTTCCTGCGCATAGGTCTGTGCATGAGCAGAATCCATGCAACATGGCGCACCTAACGTTTCGTCTTATGATTTGAGATGCCTTAGTAGTGCTTATATTAGTCCACGACGACCTCACTCTTGTGTCCGGATAGCGGGAGTGACGGTTTTGACCGACCTATTAGGTTAATAGGTTCTATCAAGCTTGTCAATTAAAAAGGTTCTTTATATTTTTGAATCCTTGTGCTACTATAATATAGATTGTTTTTCTTCTCTGTGTCCTTATGTCTGCGGTCGATATTGCGGCACATAGCCGTGCACCTCTCCAGCGTCATTTGACGCAGTTCGGGGTACCGGACGATGGGACGGCTGTTATTTTTGTGGTGAGTGCCGATACAGCATATCCCTACGAGTTGTTTTACTCTTGAGTTACTATGCCGGCGGTGAATGTGGACGACAGTACGTTTCACCCCTACACTCCCAACCGGGTCCCAGTGAATTATACGCCATATAGGACGCAAGAGATTCCTATTTTGGCTTGGCAGCATCGAATTTGGTTTAATGGTGCCCTTCCCCATACAGTTACACCGGTTCGATTAGGCCCTTTGTCAATTACGGGGGCCACTTGGCCGGTACTGGGCGGATTTACACCTCATCCTCGTTATTTAAATGCTACGGTGGATGAGTTACGTGTCCTCCATACAGCCCTGATTACAGTACATCGGGCTTTAGTGCAATACGTTTCACACAATCTGCAGGTGGTGGCACCTGTTGTTGCGGGGCAGCCAGCTGGCCCGGCCGGGATTGTCATTAGTCCCGTCATGCTTAATTCGGTAATGGGCAAACTCCCCCAGAATTAGTACGATTTGCCTTATTGGCATGCTGAGAAATTTGACCAGCTGTAAGCAGTATTTCCGCACTCTACTCCTGTGGAGAAACACAGGATTCTCACCATTAGTTTGCAGAAGGACTTAGTCCCAGAAGTGGCCGATTGTGACAACTGGGGTAAAGTTTTTGCAGCGGTCTACTCGAAGTGCTTCAGCACCCCGTCTATAGCTGTTTTTCCTTCTGTCATTATACGTGTTCAAGATCAACACGGGCCGGAGGCGGTGGTCGATTTGGGAATGCGACTGGTCGGTGTGTTCGACGTTGTGGCCTCTCTCATCCTTGGTAACCTCAAGGGAGATGCAGTACACTTCCAAGTGGCGAATGGTTTAGCCCTGGTCGACGAACTCGATAAACCCCGAGAGTTGCCAAAAATTATTGCGGAAGCTTATAGAACTATTGGCCGCAGTAGTTTGGGGATTAAGCCTACTATTGTTATACCAGATATACAACGGCAAACTAAGGCAAGTTCGTCTTCCAAAGACGATCGTCCAACTTTTCCTAATAAGAAGCAGGAAAAGCAGCAACAGAAACAGGGGTCTCATCCTGCGTCCCCGGTACAGGCGACTAGTGAACGCTCATATGATTTGCGCGAACGCACTAGAATTAAGTCTCCTGACAGATTTAAGGTTACTGAACAATGTTCTCCTCGTTCTTCACAGGAAACATCGGCCTCACAGTCCAGTGGCGGCGAACGTGGCAAGGGTCGGGGTGCCCAACAAGGACGTGAGCAACCCCGTCAGCCTGACGGTAAAGGCAAGCAGGACGAGTTTGCACGTCAACGTCCCCCGTTTCAGAAGAAGAAGGTTGCTGCACTAACAGCGAGGTATGCCACAGATAGTGAGAACGCAGCTTCTGAACCAGACATGGGCACTAACGCTGCTCGACAGCGCAGCGGATGTTACAGTAGTGCGGCAAGCACTGCATTCATATCTGGAGGTGACAGCAACTGACACGTTCATTACTGTAGGAACTGCAGATACTAGAGTGGCTCCCCCTGACAGACTATATGACATAGTCCTTTTGATTGAAGGTGACATACAACGTACAATACAAGGGATTTTTTGGAATAATCTTACCTCTACATATGATATTCTATTAGCAGAGGCGGACTGGCCCCCAGCTTTCATTTTGGCTGCTCCTAGAAGGGAAGAGATAATCCTCCAGTCCTTCGCGCACACGGTGCCAAGGGATCATGCTCAAAAGTTTGCGGAAGAGTGGGCCCAGGTGCTTGCTCCGGCTTTGTACCGTACTCAGGTTGGGTGGGATAAATTATCGCCAAGCCATGAGATTCCTTTACGGTCTATGCCCCAGCCGCAACCCCAATATCCCGTGCGTCGTGAAGCTAGATCTCACGTTGCGGAAATCCTTGAACAATTGGAATATCAAGGTGTTATTGAAACCCATGTGTCACCGACGAATAATCCTTTATTCACTGTAACTAAACTTGATGGGCCGTACCGCCTAGTTTTGGATTATCGGCATTTAAACTCTCATTGTCGGACTTGTGCTGTACAGAATACCCACAGTTCAGCCCTCATTGATAGTCTCGTGAGAAAAAGGTTTAAGACCACACTTGACATATCCAATGGCTTTTACAGCCATAACCTGTCCTCTATTAGTAGTCAGTGGACAGCGTTTACTTCTGGCGGCAAACAAAAACAGTTTAAGAGATTAGCCATGGGCTATAAAAACAGCCCTGGCGTCTTTGCCACACATGTAGTCTCTCTGTTAGAGAGCATAGACTCTGATGCGTACTCGTATGTTGATGATATCTAGCTCACAGACGACGAATTATGGCTGCATCTGTGTCGCGTTGACCGCATCATTGTTATGTTTGCGGACTTCGGTTACAAATTCAACTTTGCGAAATCTCATATTGCAGAGTATACAGTGTTGTTTTTGAGCTACGAGCTCAACAATGAAGGTTGAGGATTAGCCCCACACTTCCTGGAGAAGTGCGCATGTTTATGTGCTCCTACAAAGCTGAAAAAACGTAGTCTTTTCTGAGTTTTCTAAATTTCGGGCGTACATATATTCCCGATTATGGCCAGCGTATCAAGCCGCTATATGCCTTGGTACAACCTACTTTTTCCAAATCGAGCTGGCTGCCAGAGCATTCAGCTATCTTGCAATCTTTGCAGGCTGATCTTCTTGCTTTGAAATACTTGCTGACACTTGATAACCACACTAACCTAGTGATAAGAATTGTAACTGGCGCAGTGGGTTTCACGTACTTAACGTTCAATGAGGGCGACACAGTCCCCATTGCATACAAATCACACCTGTACACTTCGGCTGAAATGCCCTTTTCCATGGTCTAAAAAGTTTTGACTGCAGTGCAGATGGCGATTCTTAAAGAGCGAGCACTGTCGCACTTGAAACGCATGTTGGTTGTCACACCGTATCCTGCCCTAGAGGCAGTGACGAAGGCCAGTGTACCTAATTCTAAAGCTTTGCATCCACGTTGGATACAATAGGCCACTTCCTTGACATCACCAGATGTCACCTATATCTTTGATGCCTCATTGCAGACTCAGGAGTACTTGCAGTATGAATTCGTTCATCCAGCTCCTCTGTCTTTGCGCCCGCTTGAAGATTACCATAGTGTCATTTACACTGACGGTTTGGCGCAACCGGCGACGGAATCAAGGCATGCTTATTCAGCCGCCTGCGCAATTGTAGTGGGTACTTTCGTGAATGGTGAATTCAAGTCTGATGTCGTGCATAGGCAGTCATTGGGTGATTGTACCGCACAGTTGGCAGAGCTACGTGCTCTAGTGCTTGCACTGGAGTTTGCTGATCCTCGTGTTACTACTCTTACAGTGAGTGACTCGTTTTACTGTGTTCAGTCTTTTAATGACAATTTATTCTTTTGGTCTCAGAATGAATATTGCGATTCCAAAGGTAGCACAATCAAGCATAAAATGCTTTGGGTTCGAGTGGCAGAACTTAAACAGTATCTGCCTCTTGTGAATGTAATTCACACTCTTGGGCACCAGCGAGTTGGTGTCCACGCTGTCAGCATCAGCTTAGCTGATGAAGCAGCGAAAACAGCAGTGGCAACATATCTAGTAGCAGCAGTTACAAGATCCAAAAGTAAGATTGATGATGACATCTTGGCAGCTATTGCTGCAACAGAGAAGGGCAGTAATTACCCTAGAGGTATCCCTTCTCGATACTCTTATCATTTAAGTCCTGCTAAAGTTCCCTATGTGAAAATTAACGGCGTTGGTGACAGATTGATTCCCAATGTGGACTGCAGACCGTCCTTGATGACAGCGGCTCACGAAGGTATGGCCTCTGCCCATGCCGACGTTTCAGCGACTGTCACTCTCTTACAACAACGTTACTGGTAGCGCGGGTTATATAAACAGACTCGTGCTTATGTTCTTGATTGTGACATTTGCCAGCAGATTAAACCTTCGACTGCTGCGCGCCCACCACAAACACAGTTGTACACATCAAATAAACCACTTGGGTGTGTTTATCTAGATCACTGCGGTCCTTTCTCCTCTGATACTGCGTATAAGTACATCTTAGTTGCAGTAGATTCATGTACACATTTTCTTTGGGTATGGCCAGAAAGGAGTGCTGATGCTTGAACTGTCATCAGGGATTTGCGTGTCTTTGTGGGAATTTTCGCATGTGGTACCCTTCATTCCGACCAAGGTCCTGCATTCGCCTCTAAGGCGTACAAAGAAGCCATGAGATCTTTGGGGGTCCAAGTCAAATTTTCGTCTCCATACTGGCTTGAGGGCAATAGTGTTGTGGAACGAATGAACCGTGACTTAAAGCAATCCCTGACAGCTAGGGTTTTAGGCACTGGCAGGAATTGGTTAGTCCATCTGTATAACGTTCAACGTGCACTTAATAATCTCCCTAGAAGGTCTCTGGGTGGGCGGACCCCATACGAAATGCTCTTTGGCATAAAAATGTTTGTCCCGGACCTTGATGGTCTAAACATGGCGGTGTCAGCCGCACCCTTTGATGTAGATGATCACTGTGCTGTATTACAGAATCTACAAGAGACCAGAGACAGTCTTGCAAAGGAACACTTGCCCTCCGCATCTGATGCTGCGCTTCAGATTCCGGTAGTCGGCTGGCTACCTTGAGTTGGTGACCTGGTCCGTGAGAAGGTGGAAAACAAGGAGTTCGGCCCCTCTTATCGTGCACCGGTACCAGTGCTTGGCGTGCAGGGTACAAGAACAGTCATTTTACCTCCACTTCCTGGTCGCAAAGATAACAGGTACATCTCCATTGACAATGTCAAACTATAGCGAGTGGCCGATTCTTCTTAGTATGACTCCAGCGGTCTCTTGCCCTGCGATACTGAGAAATTCTGTTTTGGCTCCAGCTTCTACCACCACGCCTGATATTGCCATCGAGATGCATACAGTTACTAATTCTTTGTTGCCACCACCGGCTGGTGGTCCACCTGATGATACTGAGTATGCTTATCCCACAGATGTGTCGTTGCCCGGTTTACAATCAACTGCGGTTGACCAGTCACGTTTTTCATTTGACACTAACTCTATGACTTCGAATGCCCCATCGAAAATTTCTATTTTGGCTGTTTGGGTTAAAATAAATTTTTTAATTCCCCCTTGGACTTACATTTGGCTGATTCTCATAAGTATTTTTTTGTGTCCATTGGATTTGTGGTGGTGTTTTTTCATCTTGTTAATGGACACTATCTCACCGAAAGATCTGCAATTAGACTAATTGATGGAACTTTGGCCCCCCACTCCTCTCACACATCATGAAAAGGGACCCGACTTTTGTGAATATTACAGCCTGGCCTGTGTTGGATGGGATTGTGTGGAATGCTGTTAAATTTCATATTCATGTTCCCACAGAGGTGATTAATGTCCCCAATGTACTTCGTGTTTATATGGGAGATGTTTTGAAACAAAACATCCGCTCTGATGATTGGGACTTTCAGGCCATAGAGGCACTCTTTTCTGATTTGAAATATTATGCTGCTTTTGATGCTGAAGATTTGTATTTAGATAAAGCTAATTACGGGGAGTTGTTTTGCTATCAACACTATGGCAATCATTTCCTACATAAAGCCAATACATTTAGAAATTTTGTTAACTATACACAATGGGAACATTGTCCGGCACCATTGGAAGGCAGCTCCAGAACTTTGGTGAACAAATTTACATATTTTACTGATTTCAGTGTTTCTGAACCTGAGGCCTTTTATTTGAAAATGGCGGCGGAGTCAGCTTCAAAAGTTAGGCTGACCCACACTAAATTATTGTATTCCAAGTGGATGAATTGGCTGTTGGGGGCTATGAGCTGTGGAAAGATACTATTGATCTTTAATCTGTTTGGGGTTCTAAAACATGGCAGGTTCAAGGAACAGAGGCTCTGCATCGTGCCTGCCTCATCCCAAACCACATGTTATTTTTTAATTCTACCATTTTTCAAACCAGCTGCTTTGGATTGGCTACTTCCAAAAAGCTTACTTCGCCCTCTATTCCTGATCTGGGTGCTTATCCTAAATGGGACACTCACACAGATCTGTCCTGTGATACATTGCAGTCATATATTACTAATACATCCTTCAACATTTCAGAATTAGATCATGAAGGATGGTTGATATGGCAGATGAGCTCAGATTCCTGTCAACATCGTTTTCTGGGTCTACAAACTGGATATACACAGGTTCGAGTGGACCCCCGCTTTGAATCTTCCCATTCAGTTACTACCTACTCTGTAGGGAAGTTATGTCAGAACTGGCTGCAACATTCCACCTTGGCATCTGTTAAACTTCATTTATCAAAATTGCATGACAAAATAGATTTGAATGATTTTGTTAAAGGTCCTGTGGGTGGCAGGTCCAAAAGATGGGTGTATGCTATTTATAACGAAGTTTGGAAATTATCGCAAATTGAAGCTGCTTCCAGATTGCGAGCTATTGATCAAGCCAATTTGGAGAAAGTGCTATCTGTCATCGATAATAGCATTAACACCCTTTCTTCTAGAATTTACACATTAGATAATATTGTTTGGTCTGTAGTAGATATTGTACAGGATGATCTGTCTGTGTTATATCATGGTCAAAATCAATTGCGTTCTATAATGCAGTTTGCATGGACTTTGCAAACATTGAAGGCTGGGAAAGTTCCCGGGACTACATGAATACATCGTCTTTATTCCTGCCGTTTAATCTAACTACAAAACAACAGTTCATGTCCATGAAAGGGTGAACAACCATTACAACGCAACTTTTACAACGCACTGCCATTACAACGAAACTGTTACAACGCAAATGGTGTGACAACGCATGCCATTACAACGCAAGTCTTTACATCGACTTGCACTAGATGGCGTGCTAACATTAAAAATAGTGTAGTTTATTATCCAAACACCTTCCCTACTGCAACGTGGACTGGAGTTAGAATAGTAAATTACCCTTTTTTAATGTTAGCACGCCATCTACTGCAAGTCGATGTAAAGACTTGCGTTGTAAAGACTTGCGTTGTCACAGCATTTGCGTTGTAAAAAATTTGTTGTAACAGCATGCGTTGTAAAAGCATGCGTTGTAACATCATACATCCCCATGAAAGATACAACGTATTCATTACTGCACATTGAAAAGTTAGAACATTTGCCTTTCTCTGTGGCCTAATTGAACTCCGCTGTGTGGCTTATCCACGGGTTAATCACCTTGCCATTTCCTTTATTTAAATTCAGTTCCTGTATGAAGCATTATGCCCTAGGTAGATATGAACCATTGGGTACTGCTTTTCTACATGAAGTTTGGTCCCTCTCATTTACATACAGATGCATGAGAGAAGGGAAAGAGGTTTATTTGAAAGGAGAGGAATGCACTTCCACACCTAATAACTCAGTAGTCTGTAGGCACATCCAATTGCATGGGTCATGTTACATTCAAGCACCGAATTTAGCTTGCGTCCTGAAAGGGATACCTGTGCCTGCTATTATGCCCTCTTTTACATTGTTAGCTAACGGTAGTTATTTGCTTTTAAATAATGAGGCTTGCTGCGGGATGTTAGTGGGAATTCCCTACATTGTGACTGTATCACAACGAGTAGTCTGCTGTAAGAATGTCCTTTGCCCCCCTCCCGCATGGGAGACTGGATGTATCCATCTGGCCTTCCATCCCAACCTTGAAAGCAGAGTTCAACAAGATGAGCAGAATAAGGGCTCTATTGTCTCAAAAAGAGGTCACCCTGACTTCCTCCCGTGAAACATTTGTCCTTCACGTAGCAAACACCCGCACCGAGGTGCATGCGCTTTTAAATACTGATCTCCCCCTTAATTTCGGTGCCCTGATTCACACTATATTCAATGGCTCGTCAACAACTGGCTTGGCACATTTTTTCAAAGTTGTGGGCTCCGGCCTCGTGACCTCCTTCCAAACTATTTTTGGTGTGATACCGGCATTTTTTCATTCTATTTTTTCCAGCGTCTTTGGCGGGCTCCCGGTGATTCTCGCCCTCATGGCTGGTGTGCTGCTGTTGGTCTGCTTACTGTGCAATGGCTGCACAATTTGTGTCACACGACAGCCTGTCCCGACTGCTCCATCTTCATAACCGGATGCTTGAATATTATGGAACATTATCACTGGCCACCTTAGGCATAGCCTATGGATTGTCATTCCGGTTTTCCTACTTTACCTGCATGCAACCTGTTTTTCATTGCCTAGATTGTCCTTTCGAATGGGCTCTGGATTTGTGCTTGTCAAACTCGGTGTCTCCTGCCCCGGATTATGATCGACTGATGAGTCCCTTAGTGGCTCATGAGTTGGACTGTTCTGGTATCAGGATTATGGCCTGTGGAGCGGCACATGGAGTCCTAGGGAATTGGGACATCTGTACGGCAGCGTATGACTTCTTGGCAAGAAGTTATCTTGAAGAACACGCAAGTTGTCCTTTGATTCTGCTAGAGGCTCCAGTTATCGAGGAACATGTATGTTCGTTTGCCTTGTTCGACTGGATGGCAGAAACTTTTACAGAACATTCTAATGACTTCCTCTTGGAGGCTGTCGCTACTTATTGTGCTTACACGTTGATGGATTAACTTGGATGTCGTCCAACTTTCCTTGTACGAACTGCACATTTTTTTCTGATTCGACATTTAGGCTCTGATGAGCCTTTGCAAGATGTTACATATTTTTTCTTATTCTCACTGTTTTTTTGTTGTTGTTTTTTTTACTCTGGTTTTTCGCACTTTCACTCCCATTTATATGGATTTACAATACATGCACTTGGTTCTGTCACTGTAGAACTTGAACTCTGCGTTCCTAATTTGTATCCCTATTTTGTTTGTGGTCCGATCAAGGGAGGGTGTAGTGAAGACGGAGTTTTAGATACACACATTGCCATGTTAGCATAAGCGTCTTAGAAGTTAGAAACGCCATCTTGCCACTTTTGCTGCTTTTGCACACGACACTGCAGATAGTTGTTATTATATGAAATCTGCTTGCCTGCCTTTTATTCACATGAGAACGGTCTGTTGTTCACATCCCTAGACGTGCACCGCGACCTTGGTCTGAACATTGTGTGCAGAAACAGTCAGGGCCAACAAACAATGTATGCTTTTGAATTCAGGTTGATCGGCCCATGCTCTAGCCATAACACGCACACAGCTGCAAATATCTGAAACTCTAATATTGCAGTTTGCATGTATTAGACACACATTTTGGAGAAGACTTTTTCCAGACACAGAGCAAAGCTGATCCTGTGATGTGATTCACCTAAGCTGATATTTACGGTATGGGGTTCCCCATTCAAAACTAGAGACCTTCTATTAGTTTAATAATTCTAGCTTACTAGCGAAGGGAGGGTGGTTGTATTCCACTATCATTTGTAATATGATTTCTCCCTTCATTTTCTATGGTATTGTAACAATGCTGATGGTTTTATCCTTAATCATTTGTCTGTTTATGTTAGCCAAAGTACTGCATCTTAGGACACGTAGTTTATAAAATAAACGTTTTAAACTTTACTGTGTCTCTGATTACTCTTGTTGTGGACTGATATGAGAATAATAACGAACAGGTATTTCTGATTCCCACCATTCCTGAGAGTACTCTAAGTCGCTTGTTCTGGGTTGTCTAATCATTGGGCGCTTCAAGATGATACGGAGAGTGAATGAGACACTGATGCTAGTCAGATAGGGGTTCTGGGTACTGAGGTGAGTTTTTGGTACACCGCAATTCACTGAGGTCCTGGTTTCCTGCACATAGTTCTGTGCATGAGCAGAATCCCTGCAACAATGTTTGGTGTAACGTCGTGCTAGGATAGGGTGGTAGTCATCGGAAAGGTATGATTAAGAAATGTGTCAGTCAAAATATTGTGACTGAATCATGAAATGTTTTTGGGCGTTGCGAGATTTGTTCAGTGGAGATCGGGGAGTTGTCACTGGAGTGGGTGAGGAAGCGCTGCCTGAGGATACTCCAGCACATTACATGGTGACAACTGTAGGAAAAGTAATCAAAGGAGAATGAATCACTGGTCCTGTTTTTAGCCAGGGTCTATGGTTCTTACCGTCTTTAAAAACCCTCCTTCACGTGAAAGCAGTAGGTGCAGTATATCTTGGTTTTCCGCAAGGATTGTTACATGAAAAGCATAATCATCGGGTCTTTGTTATGCTTTCCTCCACCTGGAGGGTGACCAACTTGTATTCACAGTAGTGATCAGAGATGGTGAGGGTGAGGGTGAGAGTGAAGTGCGTTTAAAATTACCTCCATCTATCTAGGCTAGTTTTTATTGTGTTGATGATGGGATAAAGCTGAAAAGGGAGATGGTGCATGAATAGAAGATTCACTGTTCTATAGCACCTGCTTAGAAAACGTGAGTGGTCGACATGTTTTAGCCCTTGTGTGCCCAGTCGGGTCGTTGGGCTTTCTTCAGGACTAAGTGGTTGCACGTTTACTGTTTTGTAACGTGCATAGGTAAGTGATGCACTTACCCTTCTTTTTAATTGTGCTTAATAGCACAATGACTGGTTATAGGTGAGTTGTACCAGCAATTCTTTTATGTGGCAAGTCAGCTCCGTCGAGGGACGGGCGGAGAAAGACTCTCGCCGTGAGACGTCTTCCCAGTGACTTGTGCTAACTCCATCTGCCGTGCCTGGCTATAAACAGGACAAGTGATCCATTCCCCTTTGATGACTTGCTTATCAGATGGAAGCCGAATGAATTTCAGCTTCTCTCTCCCTCATTTGATAATACGAGAGACAAATGTAGGACTCCATAGTATATTTTGGCTTCAAAATTGACATAAGATCACTGGAAAAGAGGGGGATTTGGCATTTGATGATCTATCTGAGAATGTTGTGTTGCAGTTTTGATGAGATAGATCACCATCCTCCATTAAGACCACAATCACATCTGCAGCATCTGTAGGAGAAGGAGACATTCAACAAATTCTCTTCCTAGTATTCTAGAAAGAAGGGGACATCGTTATCACCAAAGAGGGAGAAGTGGGGCACTCCCAACATCGAAATGTTCCATGACATCAAACCAGATATTTCTGAACCACTTGACATATAAGTATATTTATGTCACTTGGAGCAACAAGCCGGATCCTTACTGTACTCACACCGCAAATACCGTTGGTCTGGTGTTGGTGAGCAGGGAGCAGTCCATGCATTGCGTGAGATTGGCATCAACGTGGTGGGGGATTTTTTCCAGGATGCCGCAGTGGCGCAAGAGTGAAGTGACACATCCACAGTCCTTTATCATTGTTACAGAGCTAGACACACTGTGGAAGTAATTGGGGGCAGGACCTTCTAGAACCCCTTGAGATGCTAGCACTAACATCCTGTGTGACAGGGAGGTGAGGTGGGAGGTTTTTTGTCCGGTGGCCAAGGGTTTGCTGCTTGTGACATGGCATGTGGCTATGTATTTGGCATGTGGCCCACTCCTGAGCTTGAAGGACAGGCATATAGTTAGCAGCATCCACCCTAGAGTTGCCTCAAGGATATCTGGTTACCATATCAGACTTACTTGGCCAGAGTCGAATCCAGGGACAGAGAGGTGGTGGCTTCTGCTGGTGTAAAGGACGAGTGTTGATCAACTAATAAAAGAACTTTGAAAGATGCTGAAGAATCTTCTCTAAAGAATCTTTTTTTCTTGATCTCAATAAACCAGGCTTGCAGTAAACCCTGCTTTGTTCTTATCTCATGCAGTTAAATTTGTCAAAGTGCTGAATATTCTTCTCTCCTGCTACTTTTTCCTGGTGTTAGTGAAGTGGCCTGCCGGACAAATCTTTGTTTTTGTTGAACTAATAAAAAACATTCTAAGACACTGAAAATTCTTTGCAGCAGTGACTTTTTCTTGATGTCAGTAACTACACAGATACCAGGATTTTGGATTTCACCAGTAACTGTCACTGAATATGATTGTATTCATAGCACCTGCATAGAAATCATCTCAGTGAGAGACCTGACACCGCCTGGTCTCCACCAATGCCCTGCAATCTGGGGTTTAGCTTGAGAGGGCAAATATATAACTTAGATTTCAATATTAGTGAATGCTGATTCACAAAGATAAGTAGAGCCAAACAGGGAAGCAACTTTATTGCAGCTGTGCAGATGTTCTAATACTTTTCAGCATCCACAAGACTCCAGAAAGAATATTAGTCAGTCTGAAGTGTGACAACCTCCTCTTCCATGATAGCAGAGCATGTTAGTGACATTTCTCATAAATGTCACTAACATCTGCTCACATGAAGGGTTTTGAAGTAAACATCACACAGGGCTCCAGTTGCTCAAATTTCTCAATCTGTCACTGAACTTTTGATGAGCCTCTTCAGGAGGCTATTGCATTTTTCTATGTCCAAGAGCTCATCCTTAGCTTTGTTTTACAAAAGGATTTGTAGCACAAAGAGAAAATGTTCCATCTTTCTTTTGCACATGCTGTATGAAAAGGTTACATTTTTATTTGAATGTTTTCATAGAGCTAATCATGTTGGGCCCGATTTAAAAAAGTAATCTCAGACAAAATCCTAACTTTACGAATTTCGGTATTCACAAAAGGTATTTAGTAGTAGTAAAGTTAGGATTCCTAACTTTACTACTACTAAATGCCTTTTGTGAATACCGAAAGTGGTAAAGTTGGGATTTTATCTCAGATTATTTTTGTGAATCGGGGCTGTTGTTGATTGTCTTGTTTTTTCCTTGTAATTCACAGTTCAAGACATTTAGGGGCATATGTACAAGGAGTTAATGCCGCTGTAGCATACATTTTTTGATGTTACAGAGGCTTTATTTATCGCCTTATTTACAAGTTGCTGCTAACCGCAGTTAGCTACAATTTTCTGGCATAAACGTGAATTTTTAGGATCGCGACTTCTGTTAACAGGACTTAACGAAAGTAAGATGCAAGGTAGGTGTTCCCGTGCAAAAACTGCTGCAAACCCCACTTCGCAATATTTACAAGGAATGTGTTATATAGCGTAAAATAAAAAAAAACTGTCTCTAACTCCAGTTAGAGGCAGTTTTTTATTACCAGAAAATAGATGGTCTTAAAAATGGTGCTCTTGAGGCCACATTTCAGAAGGTTTTGGTGATGTACAGTGCTACACGTAATGTTGCTGTGCTGCCCTGCAACAAAACTACAGGGCAGGAATGCGCACCATCAACAAGATAGGGTGAATTCCTGGGCCTCATTCATGAACAGTGTTGCATCGGCAGACCAAACAGCCATGCAACACTTTTCACCATGCCCTTCTTGCAACACCATGGCTGCACTGTATTCCATGTATGGCGCTCCATGTCATAATTAATGACAGATATGTCTGGAATCCTGACAGATCTGTCAGCACTAAAGTCATGAATTGCTGCAGTTGTGTCAAAAGCATGGCACAACTCCAGCAATGGATGGAGCCAGCCTATCCCTGTGGCACTGCGTCACCCTTATACCTGTCATGAGACAGGCGTAAAGTACTGACGCAGTGGCTTCCTACAATTGTTGCAGTAAAATCTGATGGATTTCACTGCGCCACTCCTATTAGACATTGTTGCATGGGAACACCAACCCTGCATACAACATACTGGATGCAGGTATAATGTTGCACAGAGCTTCACAAGGTCACGGATATGCCTAGATGCGACACTTTGCAAATACAGTGCAACATGGTGCAAGAATCACACGGCAAGTACGTCAAGAAAATGACACACCGGCGGGGTGATACTGTCAGAAGGTGCTCATGAATAAGCCCCCCTGTCTTTTTCCCCTTACGTTGGTGCACAATTGATTCCATGTGCCAATGCAGGCACCCTTGCGTTATGGTGCAAGGGTGACTGTGTTGCGGGGTTGATTGATGTTGTGGCTCCATCTCTTCTCAATATGTCTGCAGGTGGGGCTGGACTAGTAGAGGGCGGAAGTGAACCAGTTGTCCTTCTTGGAGTGTTGTTTGCCTGGTCTTCTCTTGAGGGGTGCCAGGGTGATGTCACAGTTGGAGATCCAACAGTGGAGGTTTGCGTGCTGCAGTGTTGGCGTCTTTAAGCATTAGTAGAGCGGTGGTGCTGAGAGAGATGACAGGAAGTTCTTCGGTGTCCTTGATCCAGCTGAAACGGTTGGGCAATGATGGCGATGGTTTACGGTGGACGTGGAAAGGTGTGTTGTAAACAATGATGGTTGGTACAGGAGAGTCCTGTGGTATGGCTATTGTTGAAGTTTCCCCTGGTGGAGAAGACAGGTGTCAGGCTATGTGGGTTGGTGCGGTGACTAGCTGCTTGAGTTCGATGTTGGAGAGGTTCCCAGGAGTTACTACAATAGACACAGTTAAATACTACAAGTCTAGTCAGTAAATTCTAAAAGAAAAGAAATAAAATTGTCAATTTAAAAAAGATAGTGTAACTCGTATATCAAGTTAAAATAGCACCAGGGCGTCTGTCCCCCTGAGCAAGAACGAAACGATACAGAGAAATTCATGTAGATAGAACATTCAAGGACCTATTTAAGAAGTGAGATATAGATTCAGTAAGTATTAAATGCGTCTAGTCGCAACATACAAATCAGGTCTAGACATGCCCGAGGTGCAGTCTTAAGGTTCTAGATTGCGAGATGCGTTATTTAGACAGACTTTTACATTATACACAAATTTAGCAAACCTAGCTAGTTCCATAGGTAACTCCAGACTAAACAAGAGAGTCATAGCATCCTTGCAGTTACATGTCCCATATTTCAAAAACAATGGTCTTAAGAAAGTGCGACGTGCATGTGTTAAGCAATTGCATATACAGACCAAATGTACCATAGATTCAACATGCTGGTTACATAGTCTGCAGTTGGTAATCGTCTCTAGTGTTTTCCATTGCCTGTTGATGTCTTTTATCGGCAATACCATGAGCCTTGCTGTTAAAATTTGCCTTAAGATTGACCTATTTAGTGCAGCGTCGAGGTATGCTTGCCATTGCCGATCTTCGTAGGAGGTGATGAGGAATCCGATGTTGCTTTTAGATCTAGTCAGCTCTTTCATGTCTTCTTCCTTAGAGAGTGCCCTAACCTGCTTCTTTAGGATGGATTTTAATGTGCCTGGCAGGTGGGTTAAGTTCTGCAGTTTAGTCATATCGAGATGTAGTACAGTGCAGGCAATTTTCAGGCCATTGCTCCATGAGTTGTTAGGTTGCATGAAGATCACTTTCAGAGTTGACTTCAGAGTATTGGGGGTAGCAGCACAAACTCCTCGATAATACCGCACAAACGTTGCCCAGTGTTCATAATTTTGCTTATTCAGCCCGAATTCCAGTCGCACCAGGACATTACGTGTGTGTAATGGGATCTGGAAGATTCGCTTATACGCTCGGCAGTTAATGTGTTCAAGGCTGTTGTCAAAAGCAGTTGGAAATACTAACTGGCCGTATGTAATTGAGGGCAGCAGTTTAGCCCGTATAACTTTTCTGATGGGTTTTGTTGTCGGGCTGTTTAGTTTAGCATTAAGCTTACACAGAGCAAACGTTACTGCCTTGGCCTTTGTTTTGGCTGAGGCAAGGTGAGCGGTTGGTTTCCCATTGCTCATCAGCCATACCCCTAGGTAATTATAATTGGGTACTGTTGATATCTTCAAGTTGCCCAACCTCTAGTAGTGACCGAGTTTGTTAGCATACTTTCCAAATATAATTACCTTCGTTTTGCCTGCATTTGCTCTTAAATCATTCTTGTTGTTATAGCGATTTAATGCGTCCAATAACCTTTGCATGCCTACTTTTGTATGATCCAGTAATACCATGTCGTCTGCATATTATAACAAAGGAAATTTATTAAAGCCAATTTTCGGAGATAAAAAGTTTGCGTTGAAAATTGTTTTAGCCAAATTTGCTGTATATAGGTTGAAAAGCAGAGGTGCCAATACGCAACCTTGTTTTAGGCCACGGTCTGTGAAGATCTTTTTGGTGGCAGAATTTCTTGAGGTTTTCACCCGAACCCAGGTTCCAGTATAAAGGCTAATTACTGCCTTTAAAAGGGTCTCTGGTATCCAGCCATGTACTTTCTGCCACAACAGGCCGCGATTGACTCCATCAAAGGCTGCGGAGTAGTCCACAAAGCATGCAAATAAAGGAAGAGACTTTTTTTGTGTTGTTTGTTCTATCATGAAAGCCAATGTTATGATGTTATCCATTGTAGATGCACCAGGTCTAAAGCCATTTTGGCATCTTGGAAGGATTTCGTTTTCATTGGCACACGTCTGGAGATCTTGTAGTAAAAGACTGGCGTATCCTTTGGCTTCAATGTCCAAAAGGGCTGTCAGCCTGTAGTTTGCGGGATCCCCAGTACTGCCCTTTTTGTAGATAGGTTGTAATAGAGATCCTTTCCAAGACTCTGGGATTGTGGAGTTTGCTAAGCAGTGATGGTAGAGTGGTGTTAGTATGCTGCTCCAAAAGTCGCAGTCTTCTTTAAACAAGTGGCCAGGTAACCCATTGGGGCCAGGTGCCCCATCTTTTCTAATACTTGTTAGAACTTTTTTCACACGTTTCCCTGCAGACGTGGCGTTTCGGGAAGCCTCCATATTTGATGCAATCCTTGCCTCTGCCTGTCCAGATGTGTCTTCTATGGCTGCTAGTGGAGCTTTCGGGCAGGGTAGCAGAAAGGACTGTTCTTGGCTATGCACAGGTGAAAAGTTTTGTGCAACACAGTATAATGTTGTTATATGGTTTATCCATGTTTCGCAAGCGATCGTATTGCACCTATCATGGCCTTGCCCTAATAGTTTGTTGATATGTGTCCAAAACTCTGCCTGTTTGTTTGATTTTAACAAGGAAAAAATATGTAGCCACTCTAATTCTTGTTGTTTTCTTTTATTATTCCATACATTTTTCCTGTGGTTTTTCTTTGCTAGAAGTTGGTTTTGATAAGTTGCACGATTTCTATTTTGCTTGTAAAGCTGTGTTGCAGTTCTGAGAAGCTTTTTACTTTGCTCCACTTTTTCACATTTTTGCTGAAATTGGCGACCAGAGGTTTCTATAAAGTGAGAATGATGTTTCTTGCCTTTCAGGAGTTGATATACTTTGGGCGTTAGTTTGGTCCAGTTTGCATTAATATTGCCTGTCATGAAATCTTCGGCTGTACCAGGCCAATTATTTTTCCACCACGTTAATGCTGCTGTATCTATTTTTGTCCATTTTAACCTCGTTGGCAAGACATATATTTCCTCTCCATTAGTGTTGCCCAAGGTGCTAGTGGACTGAAGGCGGGCAATGTTTAGAGTAATAGAAATGGCGAGTGGAAAATGGCCGCTGGTTGGAATGAAAGGTTCTTGAGATTCTGTTACTTGCCCAAAAAGACGACCACATATGAACATATAGTCAATTGGTGATTTAGAGTGGCCCTGTGTATCATTGCTATGGGCCAATTTGGTTTTGGAGAACATTTGTATTGATTTCAAACTATGTGTATTTAAGAATGTGTTCATCGTCACTCCAGCCTTATCGAGGGGCAATACTTCTTCTAAGTTTGTTCTAAGGTTTTTCGTATTGAAGTCTCCGACGATTATGATCCCGCAATTAGGTCGGCTACTCAGTAGTTCCTCTAGGGTATCCACTAGTAGTTTCATTTCAGTATGTCTGGGTGCCTTTATGGGATTAAAATAGATATTCGTGAGTATAATCTTAATTGGGCATCCGTTTAGTTTCATTCCCTGTACTAGGACTACCTGAGCCATGACCGTGTTTAATAGAGGTTTTATTTCTATATAACTGCTGATCCGTGTATATATTGATAAACCTCCTGACGGTCTTCCAAATATGTTATGCTTTCTTGCGGGCTGTTGAATTTCCGTAAAGGCTGGTATGGTCGTCGGAGTAAGCGACCAAGTTTCTTGCAAACATAACAGATCACCTGACTGCAAGAACTCAAAGGCTTCCTTAATCTGTAAAGAAACTTTTAGCCCATAGATATTCCATGATATTATTTTTAGAGTATTGCCAAGTCTATTATTCATGTGTCCTTTACATTGTGTGCTAGGAGCACGTACGCTTTGTTTGGAGGGAGTCGGTCTGGAATTGTATTTTTATATTGGAAAATGCTGTTGTACGAGGGACATGTTGTGTCCCTTTTAAGATGGACTTTCGTAGGCTCTGTGATGAGCTTTTTTGGTGTCCGCTTTTTAGCATAAATGGGTGTTAGTGGAGGGAGCACACGTTAAGGAGGATGCAGTTGCGCCGGTCGGCTGCGCTGTTGGTTGGCTCGGTGGCAGGAGGCCCTTGTGTGCTGATGTGGCATATGGTGAGTTTGCAGTTTCGACAGTCGCAGGGTGCAAGAGCATTCTACATTTCTGCTAGATGGCAGGCAGTGTGGCATCCAGGGTTGATGGCGAGGAGGCTGCTGGCATCGTAGCAGTGGAGTGTCTGAGGGGAAGGGTCCTTGGTGCTGGGCGTTGTCCAGGGGCAGACGGATGCAGACGGGCTTACCTTTGGCGCGCCAGTGGTACGCCTGCTCCACATGGCCACCCATCGGCCACCATTAAGTAGTGCTGCGGGAGGGACTGGACAGCTGGGAGGCGGGAAATTCGGGAAAGGACACTGGAGGAGGTGGGGACATGGGTGGGAGTGGGGGTTGTAATTATCTTTTATATAAAATTCTTACCTCGAGGTCAGGTCCTGCATCTTCTGTGCTCATGCTCTCTGGAGTCTGCTTCCAGGAAGAGAAAGCAGGCAGTCAGTCTCCCTCCCCTGAGCCAATCACAATGCAACAATGCGGCGTTGTGATTTTTCTTGAGCGCCGTGATAAGGCGTTCAGCCACGGCTGGAGGGGTGGGCATGTTTTCCATGCAGGCTGTAATGCAGAATGCATTGCAAAAAGGGATGTGTGCATGACTGCTTTGGGAGGCCTGACATGGCCGACCAAACAGTGATTGTGCACTTGAGTGGGCATACCACTCTGCTCCTGCCCTGCTCCGTGAGTAGAGCAGCCCATCCACCCTCCCGCCAGCAAAGGAAACATAGCATGAGTACATCAGAAAGTTATCATTATGTTATGTTTCCTCTTCTTGCACTACTTGAAAGCAGTGGGGCAAGGCTCTTCTGCCATAGCAGATGAGCCACCACTGGGGGTGCGTCATCCACAGGTGCTAGGCCTGGCTCTTACTTGACCCCGGGCCTCCTTTTCTACGCATCCCACCTTCTCCTCACCTGGACGTTGACACAGAGGCGCAATCCGCCGCACTCTCTCCAAATCTGTGACTCAGCCAGCAGGGGCCTCAGCCAGGTGGAATTTCACAAGCCTGGGTACAGCAGTTGCCGTCTAGTTCACTGGGGAACCTCCCAATGCAGATGATGTAACAGGTCCCCCTTAGGCGTGAAGTTGCAACACTCCTGCCACACAAGTTTGGCGCAGTTCATTGGCCTCAACCGCCACAGAATCCGGCCAGCACCAGATCCTCCGGCCTGTGATTCAGAGAGGCGCGTCCTACTATTGATATTCTCCTCCATGCCCCTGGTGTAGTGGTGGCACATGGTATGCAATGCAATCCTCCCTACATTGGTGCGCATGAGCGCCTCTACCGTTCATAGCTCCAAGGGGCACCAGGCGGTCTTCTAACACAGATCAGCCACATGTCTCCATGCAACCTGGCAGACTTCAACACCAGGTAAGGGTGATCACCGATGTCTCAATGTCTACCACCACAGCCCAGCAACTCCACAGCACCTCTGCATCCCACTTCGGGTCTCAGACGCAGGCCCAGTGAGGCCTCTGGGCCTCGGGGACTGTCCACACTTTGAAGGTTTTGGATGCTATGGTGTTGCAAGGAGTGCGCAATGATAAGTGATGCATCACTGGTTTTGCCCAGCGATGAGCCTCTTTTCATGAAGGAAGCCCTGAATTTCCACTTCCCCTGGAACTCTGGCTTGTCATCCTAGCTGTTAGGGGGCTTGTTGGGGTTGTTGATCGGTGCTGCACTTGGTTCTGGCTGCTCCATTCTGCATTCCAATAGTTCTGTTTCCTATTTTTCATTGGAGGTGGACTTATAAGCTATTTTTGCCTCTAGAGGCAAAAAAAGTGACTTTGGCTGACTGTGAGTTTTTTTGCCACTAATGGGCCTTTTGTGAGTTTTCGCAAGCTAACGTCAGAACTTATATTGTCTTCATGCTAGTGTTAACAGCAGTTTTCACTGCAGCTACCTGAAACTTTCGCCATGTAGCGAAGTGTTGTAAATACATTGTTAACAGGACAATAGTTTTCGGCGATAGGCCACGTTAAGAAAACTTCAGCTAACTAGCGTTAGCGTTAGTTAGTGGCAGTTCTCGTACATATCACCCTTAATTTTTCTATCACACCCGTCAAAAAAGCTAAATCAAGCAACCACTCATTGTTTGATAACTGTGTGGTATCTTTGGGCCCGATTCAAAGAACTAACTTAAGACAACATCCTAAACTTACCACCATTTTGGTATTCACAGAGGGCACTTACTCATTTTGGCATTCACAGAAGTTAGGAGTCCTACCTTTAGGACTCCTAAATGCCTTCTGTGAATACCGAAAGCCTTAAAATTAGGATTTTTCTCAGTTTAGTAGTAGTAAAGTTAGGAGTCCTAACTTTAGGACTCCTAAATGCCTTCTGTGAATACCCAAAGCCTTACAATTAGGGTTTTTCTCAGTTTAGTAGTAGTAAAGTTAGGAGTCCTAACTTTAGGACTCCTAAACTGAGAAAAATCCTAATTTTAAGACTTTCGGTATTCACAGAAGGTATTTAGGAGTCCTAAAGTTAGGACTCCTAACTTCTGTGAATACCGAAGTGAGTAAGTGTCTTCTGTGAATACCAAAATGAGTAAGTGCCTTCTGTGAATATGAAAATGGTAGTAAGTTTAGGATTTTGTCTTAAGTTAGTTCTGTGAATCGGGCCCTTTATTTTTAGACTCCATGAAAGCTTTTACTTCTAGCAATAGCAAAATTATTCAATATAATTTATTTTTCCCCTGCTATGCCATCGGATCTGAGTATGCAGATAAAAGTCTCCATACTTGGCTGATAGTTCTTTAAGGAATAATTTGAAGGTTTGGTGGCGATTTGAATTAATAATTGTAACAACAGGAGTCATCATATGATCAAACCTCATTATCGTGTTGGCTTATAAGGCAGTAATCCTCCTTGCCATAGTATTCAACCCTAACTGCTCATCTGAAATGGCAGACATAATTTCCTGGCTATTTTTGAAATCCAGCAAATGTCAGCAAATACATTTTAAGTTTATTTACTTTTTGTGACCTTGGGCTGCTTACTTTCAAAATTGCCGTTTTTACCCACTGCAACATTTGCTCCACAGTTTAATTTGTGTAAATAAAAATTTGTTTTCTGGTCTTAATGTGTTTTCCTACCCTTGATGGAAGTAAAACATCTTACTTTTTTGCCTTTGACCGGGCTTTTAATCCATGATTATAGTTGTTAAAACTGTAAGCAATAGTAGAAAATGTTGATGAAGTCAACATCCAATCCTTAAGAGGCAAGAGTACCGTGTGGCCACATTTAAGGATGTTGTATTTCAGGCCATTTGTGATTAGCAGCCATGATGGTAAATCAAACAGCACAGTTGGAAAGTGGGATAACTAACACACATTAACTTTGCTTAATTATGAACACTGGATAACTGCTTTTCACAAATGACCCTACATTTGATTGCGCATGAACTAAGAACAGCCAAAAACTATGGCTTGTGTGGAGGTTAGCTGTCTTCTGCAAATAGGAAGAGGACTGCAATTTGCACCACACAAAGCCATTAACCACTGGACGTGTGCACCGCTCCCAAAGGCCCCTACCTAGCTCTGTCAGTATAAGGACGACACCTCAGCTCCAGGCCTCAAAGTCCTCCTGGTTCGACCCGCCTGCCACAGACCCTTTTCATTGCGATTTTCTCTGTTTAGTTAGTAGCACATTTTTTTGTACCATTTTCCTTAATTTAATGGTTTTATCTGTCAAGGCTCAGACCAATTTTCTCCTTTATTTTAGGTTTAGTTTTGTTTGTTTTAGTTGTGGCTTTCGGCCCCACCTGCTCCCACTGGTTCCCACCTCTCAGGACTACTTATCGAGGCTGCTCTGCTGCCATGCCACTGGTGCGCTGCTGGGACCCCAAAGGCAAGCCTGTCTGCGCCTGTTCATGCAAGTCCTACCCTGCACTTGCACATGGACCCCTGGCTCTTCCACCATCTGCCACTATACCATTGAGGAGCTCCTGGCCCTAGAACCCGAACACCGGAACCATAGCTGCTGCACGTCCTCACTGCAAACGACCAAAGGACCCTTCTCATGCCGCCATTGCCGCTTTTTCTGCAACACAGTACTGCCAGACTGCACTGGAACCCACAATACTTCCTCCAAGAAGACCACGGGCAACCCTACACCTACTCAAACACAGCTAGGAACCCACAGATAGACAATTAGAGGTAACCCACAGTGTACCGGTACCGGAGGCAAGACAGGGAGATATTAGCAGCAAGACCCTCAACGTCACTATCTGAAAACCAGGATTCAACAGTACTGGAGAACGTAGGAAAAAAACCAAAGATAGTTTCAAGTAAACATCCCTATCTTTAACTTGTCATTGGAAGAGATAGGTCTGGAAGAGCAAGCACTACTTATTAGAGGGCTCACATATGTACCTAGCATGAAAACAAATGTGTTTAAGTTGAATCAAGATATCTTTATATTTTTCAGAAAGATCAGACTCAAAAAAATCTTAATGCAGAACACCCCTGAAAATCAAGACGACAACACAGTCCATATTCACACTTACCTTATCTATTGTGGGCCCAGAGGTAGCTGCATTTGAAAACGCAATACTACAAGATCTCAATAACATCACAAAATACATTCCCCCAGTTCCAGCTAACCTAATTAATGGAGAACTAGAGGCTCTAAAGAAACTAAAAGAACATTCGAACATCACAGTAAAACCCAGCAACAAGGGAGGTGGAATAGTAATGATGAACAGTGACAGATATATTGAGAAAGTACATACTATGTTAGCTGTTCCAGAGCATTACAAGAGAGCAAACTCAAAAGCACTAGATGCTCTGAGTAAACATGTACAACAGATCACCACCTCTGCCCTGCAGGCATGCCACATCTGTAAGAAAGAGTTTGAATTCCTTAACAAAGAGACCCCAATGATTCCAATCCTATATAAAGTACCCAAAATGCATAAAAACATCAAAGATCCCCCACTCCGCCCTATCATCTCATCCATTGACTCCAAGTATGTAGATAGATTTCTCAGTCCTGTCACTAAGGAATATGTCTCATACACTTTAGAGACACAGGAGACATGATCACCAACATTGAAAATATGCCATTCAATCTTCACAGTGAAATCCTGGTGGCACAAGACTTGGAAGCGCTCTATACAAATATTCCACAAAAGGGACTGATAGAGGTGGTCACAGCTCTTCTGGAGAGGACACCAGGGAACAGATCAGATAATTTTATTCTGAAATATCTGGAAACAGTGTTACTAAACAACTATTTTGAACTCAATCGAGACCTGTGCCAACAGATTAGGAACACTAGCATGGGTGCATGTTTATGGGGGAATGTGAGCGACATCACATCTACAACAAATTGGACCCTTTCTATGGAAACATAAAACATTGGTATCGCTTTATAGACAATAATATTTTGTATGGATAGGAGAAGAGGATACCCTGAAAGATTTTATCCAATGGCTAATCTCTAGTGATAACATATTGGAATTTACTGCAAAGTTCAGTCATCATAAGGTAGAATTCTTTGACATCTGGAACATAGGAGTGGAGTAAAAAAACGAGTGAGTTTTTACAGGAAACCAACGGTACGGAACACAGTATTACAACATACCAGTTATCATTCAAAAAGCCCAAAGGACTTAATACCTTTTGGGGAATTCTTGAGAATTCTGCGGAATTGCTCTAGAATCAAGCAATTCAAGCAACATGGAAAAAACCGAACACAAAGACTTCTCAACAGCGGCTAATTAGACATGCATTAAAACAAGCCAAATATTATAACAGGGATGTGCTTCTGGAAGGTAAGAACAGGAGAAAAAAAAGAAAAATGGTCTGTGTTATTAACCACTCAAATATAAATTACAAGATCAAGAGGATATTTGAACAGAATTAGAAGATCCTCAACACCAATGAGCAAGACAGCAAATTCGAAAAAACAGTATTTGCATTTAAGACATATACCAATCTAAAGGACCAATTGGTACACACTCGCCTGAAAAGGAGCCTCAGAGACCTACAGACAACAACTGATGGGAAAAAACAGATCAAAGAGTATCACCCATGTGGCACTTGCCACGCTTGTGAGGCCGATATAGTAACCCAACATTGGCACTATGGATTTCAGAGTGTTCTACTTAAAGATTTGACCAACTGTAAAAGCTGGAATGTGGTCTACCGTATAGTTTTACCATGTGGCCTTGGCTGCATTGGGGAAACAGGAATGGAATTTAGAACTCGCTTTAGCAAACACAATTCAGCCCTCAAAAATAAACGGATACAAGCACCTATGGTAACACACTGCATAGAAAAATAACCTATGGACAGAGACCTTAAATGGTTTACATCATTGACCTCTGACAGGTATAATTCATCAAAAGGAATCTCTTGCCCTCAGTTGACCACAAACGCGGCGCAGTGACATCAGTTAGAATCTACGCACATATGATGGAAGTCCACTACAGGTAATATAAATACCCCATGTGTGTTCTTGTAACGCACAAAAAGTAGTTGCAGGGCATTTTTGTATTCACCTTACCTTGTCCTCCTTTTCTTTGTCCTTTTAAATAGGAAATAACCCAGTATAAACATAAGAAAGGGCACCTGAACACATCCGCTCTTGCACTGTGCTCTCCGCTCACAACTCAATCCGCCACAGCCGGTGAACAACCTTTACAACGCAACTATTACAACGCACTACACTTACAACAACATTTTTACAACGCAACATCCACTACAACGCATTCCATTACATCGCATGACACTACAACGCATGTTTAAAAACTACCTTTACAACGCATTCCATTACATCGCATACTACCTTTACAACGCATACCATTACAACGCAATCCAACACTTACCCTACTGTTGCACCCCCTGGAGTTAGAATAGTAATTTTTACCCCTATACTATCCAATACTTACCTTAAATGCAATTTAATATTATGCGTTGTAATGGAATGCTTTGTAAAGGTAGTATGCGATGTAATGGAATGCGTTGTAAAGGTAGTTTTTAAAAATGCGTTGTAGTGTCATGCTATGTAATGGAATGCGTTGTAGTGGATGTTGCGTTGTAAAAAATGCATTGTAAGTGCATGCGTTGTAAAATTGTGCGTTGTAATGACATACATCCGCCACAGCCATCATATGGTCAATCAACTTTTGGTGCCCACCAACCCCTATCCCACCACCTCTTCAACCTCGGAACCAACCCAATCAGTATGGCACCCACCAGTATCCTTAACTCTTCATCAACCTTCTCTGACAGATGGAAACATGCAGAGGCCTCACCCCCCTAAAGAAACCCTCTGCTGACCCCTGTGATCTAAAAAATTACAGGCCAAGCTTCCTGCTCCCCTACCCAGCAAAGTACTTGAGAAATCCATCAACCAACAGCTCAACCAATACTTAGAACAAAACCTCCTACTTGAAGCCTCACAGTCAGGATTCTGTGCCAACAACAGAACTTAGACTGCACTGATTGCTGTCACAGATGACACCAGAACTCTTCTTGACCACAGAGAAACCGTGGCCCTGATCCTCCTTGACCTCTCTGCTGCGTTCGTCACCATCTTCCAGCGCACCCTCATCGACAGACTCTACAACATCAGCATACAGCAAAATGCACTCAAGTGGATCCCCTCTTTCCCTACAGGATATACACAGAGCATCCGACTGCCTCCCTTCACTTCCGCACCTAAGGTCAGCATATGTGGCATATCCCAAGGATCATGCCTCAACCCCACAGTGTTAAACATCTGCATGACTTCCCTTGCAGATATCTTCAGATACCATGTACTTAACATAATCTCCTATGCAGATGCCACTCACCTATTTCTCTCACTCACCAAGATCCACCACCAACACCAAAACCAATGCCATGACCAAAGTAGACAAATAGATGAGAGACAACTGCCTCAAACTCAATTCCAACAAAACAGAAGTACTGATTTTTGGGAAAACACTTCTGTATGAGACTACAGCTGGTGGCCGGCGGAACTCGGACCAATAACCACACCGAAAGACCATGCGCGCAACCTTGGCATCATCTTCGACAACCAACTGATCATGAAACAACAAGCAAACACATTCGCCTCCTCCTGCTTCCACACCTTTCGCATCTCTGTATAATCTTCGGGAAGATCCCAATTAACACCAGAAAGACCGCTAACAGGCCCTCATCACCAGCTGCCTCAACCATAGCAGTGCTCGCTATGCCAGAATGTCTACTTAGCTCCATGAAAGACTTCAGACAATACAGATCACTGCAACTATACTCATCATGTGCTTCCCCAAACTGACCCACATCACCCTCCAGGGATTCCCTGTCCAGGAGAGATGCCAGTTCAAGATCCTCACGCACACCTACAAAGCTCTACATGATCAAAGACTGTCCTACATCAACCATCAATTGAACTTCCATCTACCCGCAAGACACCTGCGCTTCTGCTCACTCGCCCTCACATATACCTCTCTCACATCTGTCACAGCCAAAGAGGAGGACAATCCTTCTCCTGCATCGCAGCTAACATCTGGAATGACCTGTTCCTCCACCTCAGAAAAGCATCCTCCTTTGCGGACTTCATTAGGAACCTCAAGACCTGGCTTTTCCACTGAGACCCTCAGTGCCCTGATACTCCCAGGGGTCACAGTGCTGTGATATACAAATGCTGATTGATTGATTGCATTCACAAAGGCAAAAGTTTTGCAATTAATTAGTATTGGGTACTCCCACATTTGTAGAAAATAAAGGACTTGTTTGAATTGGAACAAGCTTTCAAACTACTCCAGATAGTGATAATTCATGACAGTAGCAGATTTGGTGCCATACCCCTGTGACATCTGATTTATGGCAACTGGGATCACCCACAATTCAAACCAATATCAACCTCCTAAAGAATATTCATTCTCTACTCCCTCTGGATTAACCTCTTAAATGCCTGCCTTCATCTGCACTTTTGAGTCAAGAAGTTCACACATAGGCAAGACAAGTAAAAATTCTGAAAAATCATTACAATCAGTACATTCTTTTTTTCTACATAACATGAAAGCAACAATTACTGTCGTAAATAAAATATTACGCTCTCTGAATTTCAGAATATCAATAGGATCATGCATAAAGCGAGAGGCTGAGTCTGTGGTATCAGGTTCAAAAAGGGCTTTATTCCAATAACTCGAGTCATAGGGAGAATATTACCATCACCACAAGGGATCTGGAAGGGTCTCAGAAGTATTCTCAAAACATTATTCACAGAGTACAGTATATATACATTTCTCAATTGTACGTAAGCAAAAGAGCAAGAGAGAATGAGATAAGAGCATGTGGGCGTGTAAGTAGGCGTGAAGGTGGGCGTCCATGTGGGCGTCCACTTGATGATAATGGGTAATTTGTCATAGGTGGGTGGATACCTGGACGGGGTTGCGTGATCTGCTGGAATTGTACTGGAACTTTGCCTTACTTGTGTTCAACTCGAGCATGACGTGTAACTGACGTGGGGAAGGGTTGCTATGCAACCGGGAAGTCTGGAAGTGAGGCCTTCAGTGAGTGAGGCCTTCAGTGTCAGGACGACCAGCACATCTTGTTTTATCTGATATCCGATGTCTGGAGCAGGGACTGAATTTGTGACATAGGTTGCCCATCACCAAGAGCCAATGTGGCATCTATTTCTTCATTTACTTCATTTACTGCAGAGGCCTTACATGGGGGCTATGGGCTTTTTACTGACGTGAGCTTTGCAATCTCACAAACGTAGACAGAAAGGCTAGGCTTTCTCCTTTGCTGATGGGTTATGTTGATCCCTCCTTCTCCAGGCAGGAATGCGGCTCTGTAGGAGTAAGCAGATAACCGTGCTCAATACTGTCTCGGCACCTCTGACAGGGCCCCTTTGGCTGAGGCCCAAGTGTGCAAGGCCAAGGATACGCAGCTGCAGCTTTCTGAATGTGTGAGGCCTGAAACCTCTGTTCGGGTCTGGCTGAGCCACAAACACGGGTTTTTATGTGGTGCAGGAAAACATGATGAAAAACGTGTAGGCCTCAATACAGATTTGTCGTGTCTCTCATGGGAGACTGGATGATGGCAGGCCACGTTATAGCATAAGCATCATGATAGAAAGGCCATGGAGGGGAAATGCATAGGTTACATGCATGTGCACATAAGCATTGGGGGGGCACATGGGGACACATAGGCCTCATAATTTTTATTTTCCTCATTCCCTCCTTGTTCCCTAGTGAACCCCTTATGTAACATCTATTTTCATGAGACAGTCGATCTGTTCTTGCAGCATTATTTTTCCATTTTCAATGCTCTGTAAATGGGGATGTGGAACACATGCAGTAGCACACAGGCCGCAAATGGCCGGGCCACACTGCAGACATAGGCAACAACTGAATATCATTAATAGTATCAACCCACAGACGGTCAACACTTTCCATCCCCATGCCGATATCAATCCCCAGAGCCAACCGGACCAAGTCCACATGCCTGGGTCTTGATGTATGTTTTGGGCAATCTTGTGGAGCCTTGTTATTGCTTTGTATACAGACGGTGCGTTATTAGGAATAAAAGAAATGATACGTAGCACGTCCCACCCCAGTCTAAGGGCAGCTGCACATAGGCTGTCTGGCCACAAATAAAGTAGGTGTGTCGTGATGCTCTGAAATAGGACTTTCCTTTGTCTTTGAATACTATTATAGTATCACACTCACTGTGCCCCAAATGTACTGAGCCTTCTTTTCTGACACACAAGTTCCCTTTTACTGGCAGGACTGTAATTGAGGATGGACCTAAATTGTGTATGGGCTTGACATTCAACACTATAAAGTCGAGGGTCACATTTCTTTGCAGATACCCTTCATTTTCTAGATCTGTACCTTTTCTTTGGGGAAGACCTTCTTCATCTGGGAAACATGCTTCATTCATGACTTTATTCAAGTTACCCCATACCCAGTCGCCCCTACACTCCTTGTCTTGACATTCTTTGGCATCACCGTTGATGGATGTCATTAAGGCAAACCATGCTCCGCAAGAACCATTATGGGAGAACGGAAAAGGGAAAAGAGGCAACACTCCCTTCACCTTCTGATACGGGGGAAGTCGGCCACAGACCCAGCAGTCTGTAGCATTGCTAGTCTGATGTGAATGGTGTAGCATCTGAATAAAGGTATTGTTGCGTAAGGCAAGTTGATATGATAGCTCATGGGATGGCAGATCACTAAATGTGTGCTTTATGGTATCATTAGTGGAGGAGTATAAGAGTGAAGCAATAGGAGGAAAAATAGCATGTAGTATTAAGCTGATACATATTATCGTGATGCACAGAAGAGATAGAAAAATCACAGTCACTATACATCTACCACGTAATATTTTACAGTATTTGCTTTTTATCTTGCTCTTTTTTTTTTTTAATGTTATTGTCCAAGATCGTATGCAAGCCAGAATACATGTTCAACCGCTTCACCACCTAGTGGACTTAATTGATCAAACGGGTTCTGACTTATTAGATCTAAGTTTAACTCCTGCTGGGGAGTCTCCTCTAGAAGAGGGGGCTCAAAGTCCGAGCAGTCAGTGTTCTTTTTGAAGGTACAGTTATTCCCGAAGTAGCGTTTACAATGATGAAGATGAACCCATCCTTTCCGTCCTTTGACTTTAACGACTTCGGCGCCTTCCACCTCGGCTCAAGAGGGCTTGATCTATCAAAGTTCCTTATTAGCGATGGAGTGTCCCTTGACCTGGGTGTTGTCAGGGAAGGCGGCAGCAACCTGCGAACAACAAGAGAGTAGTGCAGACATCAAGGAAGCCAGGTAATCTGTCAGCATGTTACTATCAACATCAGTAATCTTTTTAGGCATTGGAGTGCCCCACAAATTCGGTGGCCTACCAAAGACCACTTCATAGGGAGATAAGCCTGTTCTAGAATGGGCTACCATTCGTATGTAAAAGAGGGCAACCGGCAGGGCTACCATCCAATCTACACCTTTGTCTGCGCAAATCTTTGCTAGTTTTATTTTTAGGGTCTGATTGTGTCTTTCTACAAGGCCTGCTGCCTCAGGACGTCGTACACAATGGAACTTCCAGGTATACCCTAACAGAAGGGACACCTGCTTCATGAGTACCAGGACATATTTGTAACCTCTACATCTGTTTATTTGGATATAATCCATTTGGAGCACTTCAAAAGGGTGGTCAGGTGGATGGAATCGACCTTGTTCCATCGGAATGCCTTTACCTGGATTGAATTGGCAACAGATCATACATGTTCTGACCTTTTGTTTCGCTGCTGCACGCAGGTGCTTGTTGAACCATATATTCTGTAAGCTGTCTAGCATTGCTTTCTCTCCTAAGTGTGCAAGACTATGTGCGGTATTTATGATCACTTGTACAATCGAATCAGGAAGAAACCATGTGGATTTACCCTTAGTCATCCAACCCTGATCAGTCAGTACCCCTCCTTTTTCCGACAATTTCTTTAATTCGTCTAGAGTAGCATGTGTCTGTATGTCTTGTACATCCTTGGAAGGATCCCTAACTGTCATGGCTTTGGACACTGATGGTACCTGTGACTTTGTCATGTCTAGTGGGGTCTGAGCTGTCTGTTTAGCAGTTCGGTCTGCCAGATCATTGCCTTGAGAAATGGTATCTGTGGCTCTAGTATGTGCTTTGCATTTTAGGATAGCTATGGCTGTTGGTAAATGTATCGCTTCCAGAAGGGCTTGTATAAGGGGGCCATGCTGTATCTTGGCCCCATGAGAGGTCAAGAAACCTCTTTCTCGCCATAGCATCCCGAAATCATGAACTACCCCATATGCATATTGGGAGTCGGTGTAAATGTTTACTTTCAGGTGCTCAGCTCTTATGCATGCTTGTGTTAGGGCGATGAGCTCTGCTGCTTGTGCTGACAATATGTCTATTCTTTTAGTCTCTATTATTTCAGTATCAGTAGTCACTGCATATGCTGCCACTAATTCTCCCGCCCCTGTCCTCATGCATGAGCCGTCAACATATAGTGTTAGGTCAGGGTCTGGAAGTGCAACGTCTGTCAAGTCTTGTCTTGGCTTAGTCACGGTATGTATTACTTCAACACAGTCGTGTGGGGAAAGGCTTTCTGTACTGGAGGGCAAAAGAGTAGCAGGATTCAGTATGTTGCATCGTCTGATCTCTATGTGTGGTTGAAATAACGTCAGCTCATAGCCTGTCAGTCTAGCTACAGTCAGGTGTTGGGTTTGTGTCCGGTTCAGGAGAACCTCCACTGCGTGTGGTACTTGTACTGTCAGAGGGTGGCCCAGCACTATCGAGTCACTTTGTCTTATGGCTAAGGCCGTTGCTGCAACAGATTTTAGGCACGCAGGCAAAGCCTGTGCTACTGGGTCCAATGTACTAGAAAAATAAGCACAGGGCTTGTGTTTTCCTGCATGATCTTGTGTTAGGACAGAGAGTGCTGTTCCATCCAGCTCTGTCACAAAAAGCATAGAAGATTTGTTGTAATCAGGGATTGCTAAAACTGGTGCTTGACATAAAGCTCTTTTTAATTCTTCAAATGCCACAGTGTGTTCTTGTGTCAAAGGGAGGACTTTAGTAGAAGCTGCCTCCTGTGTCGTCAACTGTATTAGGGGCTTGGCTATGTAAGCATACTGGGGGATCCACTGCCTGCAATATGAAGTGAGGCCAATGAATGCACGTACTTCCTTTTGTGTCTTGGGCTGTGAAAAACCAGAAATCAATTGAATACGTTCCGGTGCCCACAACTAATTCCCCTGAAAGATCACAATAAAACATGAGAAAAAAGGGAAAGCACCATACCTATTTCCTCGGCTTCATTTCTAAGGGGGCTAATTTCTAAGGAGCTAGCGGGAAGCGAACCTCCTCAGGGGCCAGCAGGAAGCCAATATTCTCCTCCTTCCCCCCTTTTTGACAGGAGGAAATCTGAAACAGATTCCACTGCTGTCAAACACTATCAAACCCTGTGTGTAGCAACTGGGCGTAAGCAAAATTATAGGAGATGCACAGCGCAGTTGAAATTCAAGAGAAATCCCTCCAGCAAATGTACAAACTTCATTGTGTGAGCTCATAGGCTGGCCAAATGACATCTCATATGCAAATGTCCCCATTATGTGAACCTACACCAACCTGAAGTCAATATTAATGCTAGGAGGCCCTAATAGGAATGCTAAACTTCCTAAATATTTGGAAAACCAAGTTTAAGAACAGTTGTTAATGTTGATAATTAATAATTAATAATTTATCTGCTAAAGAAACCAGTCATTGTGCAATAATGTCCACCTATACAATAAACTGCATCCCTCGCCTTTCATATTCAAACGTATCCCTTCAGAAGCCCAAACCCAATAGCCTAATTTAAAAACAAGTCAACTTTTGGCGCCACCACTTACAAGAATGAGCTTACTAAAGCAAACTTTAAAAAGGAAATCCTGTCAGATATTTTCTCATTACCCTAAATACCGAGCCTCATTTGTCACTCTGGGGTGGCAGTCCTTATCTAAAACAGGCTCTTCAAGAGTTAAGATGCAAGTGTACAGATCATAATTGTTCCTTAATGTCCAATCTGGAAACATATGACCGAGGCTGCCTGTCTATAAGAGAAAGGCAGTTATGTGAAACATATTTTAGTCTTGTATAGCCTTTTTCTTTTGTGTTATTCATCTCCAATACCAATTAGACATACACTGATAACGTGTTGTCTGCTATTTTGACAGCATGATAATGGTAATATCATGTCTGTGAAATTTAGTAATTGTGAACAAGTTCCAGCCAAGCGCTGTGCAAAGATTGCCGTCGTCACGACCATCTCCGTACTGCACAGGAGAACTTTGTATTAAACGCTAAACAGACTGGTCAATACAACACAAAAACAAAACACATATAAAATACATATGCCCAGCCATCAGTATACCAAGCACCGAAAGCATAGACAAATTACGTTAACATATATAAATGAGCAGTGATGCGCAATTTCCGTACCTACAGCTCAGAGGCGAACATTCTGGCCTGCTTAATTTGTCAGGCTTATAATCAATAACTGATTTACCTGCCCTATACACCCCCATCTGACAGTAGGTCATCTCAATGATGACCAGCTGTCAGCTGAACTGGCTGTGGCAAGTCTGACACACAGGACCTGCAAGAATAATCAAAAATGAAGAACACACGAACCGGCTTTTTAAAAACGTGTTATGCATCCTTGTCAACACAATGTACCCTCATGTCCCATTTGAAGGCGCATATCTCATGTGTCTTCCCATACTCGTAACCTTTGGATCATTTTGGCAATCCAACTGGTGGCAACTTTTGGGCCACAATTTAAAAGTGTCTGAATTTGAAAATCGTTTTTATATAGGCATATAGCCCTCAAAATTTCAAGCAAGAGCATCATTTTACTTTTTGTCTAGAAGCAATGTAACATTCGCTAAAAAATAAAACAACACTTCTCCGTAGACATTACCTCGGGGCACTGGTTTTGCACAGAATAGAACAAGGGAATCTTTCTCGACTTTCATTTCTCAGCTGCCCTGTCTTATCAGAGAAGCTAAAAATAGCCCCTCAGCGCGGCTTGAGCCTGGGCTGCCAGCCATCTGGTCTTTTTTTTTTTCTTCTTTTTACTCCTGGCCCCCAAGGCTCTCCGGCTGCAGGCATTACACAGATGCTATGTCAGAGAAGTTTTCTAAGCAGTGCCTCTGTTCTGCTCCTCTCACCGGCCCCCACCTTTACTGGCTTCAAGGTCAGAATCTGTCTCCGATTTCTGTATCACATTCTGCTCTATTCAGCCCCCACCTTCTCCTCACTCTGAAGCTGTCAAAGACAAAAAGTCTACTCAATTCCATATAAACTGCAATAATTCGCCCTATTGAAAGATCCTTTTTATACGCAATTTGTTCTCAGGGGGTCGTAGAGGTGGGAGTCTCTGCATGTTCAGCGTGAATCAGGTCCCACAACCGTCTGGACCCAGCACATAGGCTCACTGAACCACCAAGAACACAAACCTGTATACTTGAACAATTTGCAAATTCGAAATACCCACAATTTTTCTCAAGCTAAACCCTTAACCGATCACTAATTATTTATCTTCAACACTTAGTACATTAGGGGTGTCATCAAATCACAGGTGTTGCTCTTTCTCTAGCTACACCCCTCTCAATTTCCTTTTGACAACGTAACCAAATGTTGGACCATGTAAACACCAGCTATGCGCTGTTCTTTTGGTGGGAGGCTCAAGAACACTTGAGCTACTATATCATTACAATATTTATCATTGTGGGACACCCACCGGGTCCCTAACCGTGCTAATTCATTTTCGGTCGGGGTGAGGGGCTGGTTGTTACCTATCCATCTACTCCTGGAGCTGGGCCTGTTTGGGGGTGCAGGGAAAGATCCGTCTAGGTATGCTGGTGGGGAGTCCTCTAGGTAGGTAGTAACAAACAAAACTTCGGATGCTGTTGGCCTTATTTTTCGGGGTACTTGCGGTGGCACTCTAACGGGTCTTTCTACCGGGGCCACTCTTGCTAGTTCCTCTGAAAGGATGGGATAAATACCAGCAACGACAGTATTACTTTCTCTTCCAGCCTGTTCTCTTTTTACCCGCTCCCCTTCCTCCTGTAACATCTTTTCTTTGGCTTTTTCAGACTCCTGTCTACTTCTCTCTGCTTTGTGAAACACTCACTCTGTCCTTCTATGTGACTCCTTGCGCCAAAACTCAATGGCATCCTTCTGAGCAGGTCTACATTTTCTCTGCCATATCTCTTCCTCTACTTTCATAATGCATTCCGCATCCCACGTTCCCTGATAGGCCATCGATATTTTGTCTCTAAATCCTTCGTGTAAACCACCCATAGTTCTAAAAACAACACGGCATCTAAACCATGCTTACAGTACATGAAATGTTCCAATTTGGAATGTAGCCAAAAACAAAAATCACAATAGCGCTATAAAAAACAAAAACTATAATAAAACAAACTTACATAAAACCTGACACATTCGAACCTAACTGAACCTGACCAGAACAATAACATTCACACAGTTATATCGGTGCACCTTGAATACTTTGAGAACTCTATTTCCTATAACTCTTGAAGCATGCACTTGAACATACCGGTCTCACAAGTGAGAACCCGTCTTGATTGCAACCCCCATGAGAAAACTCACCGGGAAGCGGAACTTGAACTTGAACTTGAAGGCCTCTTGAAACTTGACGCTGCGCGGGGAATGGCGTATCTTAGGTGGATCTCCAGAAACCTCGGACACAGCTCTCTCGCAGGTGGGCTCTGGGTTAGGACAATCTGCATTCCACACCGCCTCGTATGGATGCCTGGTCGCAGTCCGTCTCCTTCGTTGGCCTGAGGGAGTTGGCGGGAAGACCCGCGACGTGTACACTCGAAGTCCGTCACGGCTGTGGAAGGGGGCAAAACTGGACCCTCATCTCCGGCGTGTGGGGAAAGAGATTGAACTGTTCGGGCGCCATTATGTCGTAAATAAAATATTACGCTCTCTGAATTTCAGAATATCAATAGGATCATGCATAAAGCGAGAGGCTGAGTCTGTGGTATCAGGTTCAAAAAGGGCTTTATTCCAATAACTCGAGTCATAGGGAGAATATTACCATCACCACAAGGGATCTGGAAGGGTCTCAGAAGTATTCTCAAAACATTATTCACAGAGTACAGTATATATACATTTCTCAATTGTACGTAAGCAAAAGAGCAAGAGAGAATGAGATAAGAGCATGTGGGCGTGTAAGTAGGCGTGAAGGTGGGCGTCCATGTGGGCGTCCACTTGATGATAATGGGTAATTTGTCATAGGTGGGTGGATACCTGGAGGGGGTTGCGTGATCTGCTGGAATTGTACTGGAACTTTGCCTTACTTGTGTTCAACTCGAGCATGACGTGTAACTGACATGGGGAAGGGTTGCTATGCAACCGGGAAGTCTGGAAGTAAGGCCTTCAGTGAGTGAGGCCTTCAGTGTCAGGACGACCAGCACATCTTGTTTTATCTGATATCCGATGTCTGGAGCAGGGACTGAATTTGTGACATAGGTTGCCCATCACCAAGAGCCAATGTGGCATCTATTTCTTCATTTACTTCATTTACTGCGGAGGCCTTACATGGGGGCTATGGGCTTTTTACTGACGTGAGCTTTGCAATCTCACAAACAGAGACAGAAAGGCTAGGCTTTCTCCTTTGCTGATGGGTTATGTTGATCCCTCCTTCTCCAGGCAGGAATGCGGCTCTGTAGGAGTAAGCAGATAACCGTGCTCAATACTGTCTCGGCACCTCTGACAGGGCCCCTTTGGCTGAGGCCCAAGTGTGCAAGGCCAAGGATACGCAGCTGCAGCTTTCTGAACGTGTGAGGCCTGAAACCTCTGTTCGGGTCTGGCTGAGCCACAAACACGGGTTTTCACGTGTTGTAGGAAAACATGATGAAAAACGTGTAGGCCTCAATACAGATTTGTCGTGTCTCTCATGGGAGACTGGATGATGGCAGGCCACGTTATAGCATAAGCATCATGATAGAAAGGCCATGGAGGGGAAATGCATAGGTTACATGCATGTGCACATAAGCGTTGGGGGGGGCACATGGGGACACATAGGCCTCATAATTTTTATTTTCCTCATTACAAGAAGGTGGACTGGACCTAAAACCTAACAGGGGAGGCAATTCACAAAGGTAAACTGAGATCAAAGTTTAACTTTATGACCTTCAGTTTTCACAAAGAACATTTATGAGTCATTAACTGAGACTAAGGTCCAACTTTACAACTGGTAAATGCCTTTTGTGAATACCGAAAGTCGTAAAGTTAGACTTTCGTTTCAGTTTCCCTTTGTGAATCATGCTCTGAGTTTTTAACCAAACATTTCTTCATTGGGTGACGCGTGACATATGCATATTCCATATTGCACACAGCCGACTGAGGCAGGGAATAATATTATCCATAATATATCATAACCCTGAAAATGTCTCAGTATGAGGATGAAGTTGTTCTCTGGATGGCCCTGTTGCCAAGTGTAAGGTCATTGATCACAGCTGCTCTAAACTGCCCGAAGCTTAGTTTGTGTCTTATCTTTTTCATCAGTACGCCACAAGCCATAAATCTCCCTATGAAGCACTGAAGGTGGCCAAGCCATCTCTTGGGAGAAGGAGATACCCAGTGGGTGAACTGTTCAACAGGAAAACAGAAAACTTGGAATCAATCCTGGCTCCCCTTTTCAACAAACTGCGTGATCCTGACCTCAGTAATACCCAGCTAAGGGTGCCAGCACACTACTACAAGCACCAGAAATACCAATGGGACATTTGGAGCTCTTCAAAGCTGTCAGCAGACTGAAACTCCACCACCACACTGCTACATGCTGCATCCCATTACATGATGACCGCACCTACTGTATACGATCCATATTCACCAATATATCTGCGCGTACTCTATTGAGCGGTCTGTCCTTTGTGCATGCTTTTGCGATGGTGTATTTTTGGGCATGCTCCAATGAACAGCCACTCCTTTACCTGTGATCTCTTGAGCGGTGTGTCCTTTGTGCATGCTTTTCCAATGGTGTATTTTTAGGCATGCTCCAATGAACAGCCACCCCTTTACCTGTGATCTCTTGAGCGGTGTGTCCTTTGTGCATGCTTTTGCAATGGTGTGGTTTTAGGCATGCTCCAATGAACAGTCACCCCTTTACCTGTGATCTCTTGAGCGGTGTGTCCTTTGTGCATGCTTTTGCAATGGTGTGGTTTTAGGCATGCTCCAATGAACAGTCACCCCTTTACCTGTGATCTCTTGAGCGGTGTGTCCTTTGTGCATGCTTTTCCAATGGTGTGGTTTTAGGCATGCTCCCATGAACAGCCACTCCTTTACCTGTGATCTCTTGAGCGGTGTGTCCTTTGTGCATGCTTTTCCAATGGTGTAGTTTTAGGCATGCTCCCATGAACAGCCACTCCTTTACCTGTGATCTATTGAGCGGGCTGTCCTTTGTGCATGCTTTTCCAATGGTGTGGTTTAAGGCATTCTCCAATGAACAGCCACTCCTTTACCTGTGATCTCTTGAGCGGTGTGTCCTTTGTGCATGCTTTTCCAATGGTGTGGTTTAAGGCATTCTCCAATGAACAGCCACTCCTTTACCTGTGATCTCTTGAGCGGTGTGTCCTTTGTGCATGCTTTTGCAATGGTGTGGTTTTAGGCATGCTTCAATGAACAGCCACTCCTTTACCTGTGATCTCTTGAGCGGTGTGTCCTTTGTGCATGCTTTTGCAATGGTGTGGTTTTAGGCATGCTCCAATGAACAGCCACTCCTTCACCTGTGATCTCTTCAGTGGTCTGTCCTTTGTGCATGCTTTTGCAATGGTGTGGTTTTAGGCATGCTCCAATGAACAGTCGCTCCTTTACCTGTGACCTCTTCAGCGGTGTGTCCTTTGTGCATGCTTTTCCAATGGTGTAGTTTTAGGCATGCTCCAATGAACAGTCGCTCCTTTACCTATGATCTCTCGAGCACTGTCCCCATAGCGCCTGCCCTACTAAGCCTATGATCGCTATTCTGGTGCCGATTTAGTTCAAAGAGAAGTACAGTTAATTATCTCCATTTCTCTTTCACAGTTTAGCTTCTAAAGTGTAATGTTATTTATAAACCTATTTTAAACCTTTCAATTAAGTTCTAGGTATTTCAGAAGGGCTTGTCTAGCAACCATTAGAAATTGTCGGAAATGTGTCGGATTTGAGGAGTTGGTTAACATTTATGTATGCTGGCAGATAATCTGGCCTGTCGACTTTGCTGCCAATACATCATTCTTAATTTAGCTGCTGCTGGCAAAGCTGGTTCAGGAAGATAAACATTTTTCAGGCAAAGCAGCATGCTAAAGGGAAAGGTGGCGGGTGCCCCTTGGGAGCTTATGCTGAACTAAAAGTCTTGGAGATTATGGATCCTGCTAGTTTGGAAGGACAAGATGGAACTGATGCCACCCTGGAATGTACAGAAAATGAACAGCCAGAAAAGCTTTTTTACTTCTCTTTTTGTTAAAATAACTTTAGACCCTAATGAAATGTCTATTACGTGAGCGTAACCTCGCACAGTTTGGTAATTTTTACATTACGCTTGTTAAGCAACATTTCTGAAATAAATGTATTATCCAATGTTACATCACTGAGCATCATACGCAGCAATTATGTTGCAGAGAACAATGTGAATGACCAGAACTCTAGCGGCTGCTGTTCGCAGGTCTTCTGTATTTTGTTTTAAGCGAACAATGTGTCCTGTCCTCAACATGAATGCAAACACGCCATTATAATCGGGGCCACAGGAATTATGGATTGTACAGCCATCAAAATATTTGCGCAATTGTAGATTTGCCGCATTGCCACATAATCAAACATCTGCCACATAATCCGCACATTTGAACAAAAATAATTGTTTCTAGCTCAAACAGTTCAAAAGTTACTAAAAATGCGACAAAACGTGTTGCCACGCAATGGAAAGTCCTTTGCAAAGCTGGACTGGTCACTTTTCTTTTGCCTATTGCTACATTTGGGCGTTAAACTGATATTAATAAGGTGCAACTAATGCCCACAGAGTGTTACCAAGTTTAAAAATGCCAAATAATGAAGCAATGCTATTACATAATGTGCCTATTCTGGCTGCACAATTTACCTAACCCTGACGCGTCATTTGGCTCTCTCCTTTCACATAGGTGCTGAGTTTGATGTGTGTGTCAATGTGAAGTAAAATCAATTTTTGGAGGCTGAAGTATTTCCTCCAGAATCAGTATTTGCATGCTATTTTGTTCCTTAGAAAAGTGTCCTTAAACTGCCCATTACTCCAAAAATGGTTACCACTGCTGGTGGTTTTTACCCCAAATGAATTTTTATGCAGCTAATTTTGATCCCATGTACCTACAGTTGTCTGGTGTTATTTCTGGAGGTATTTTCCTCCAGGCAGAGTTAGCAACTACATTTTACTTCACTGACCAGGTCTGTGGTCATTTCATCCCAGGGAAGTATATTGTTGTCATTTGTGTATTTTATCATAGAATACACATTTATCAAAATGGCAGCGACTATACTTGTGCATGAAATGTAAAGCATGCGCACATGTAAACTGACTCACACATCAATCTGACTATAAAATATCCCTGGATATTCATGTATTTTCATATATGAAACAACATGGGTCTGACGTTCTAAACTTGCGTGAGGCCCGAATGCGCTACTGTTTTCAGCGAAATCATTGCCATCATGTGCACATTATGCAGGCAATACAAGTCTCATTTACTACAGGCCAGGCTGTCTATGTAAGGAATTCTTTTCTGAAGCTATATGACGATGAGCAACTTTCAAAAGTGCAGTGAAAAAATGGCACTTCTTCCAAATGCCATAGTTCTATCAAAAGAATTGTTTGTGGCCAATACATAAATGCCCGGTGGGCCAATAAATTAAAGAATTAAAATGTAACCTCTTTGAATTAAAGGTCTAATCTGCTGAACAATTTTTTTTCTGTTTATCTTACTGAACCTGGCTTTACCCAAAGCAGCTAAATTAAGAATTATTTATTGGCAGCAAAGTCCACAGGCCAGATTATCTGCCAGACTACAAAAATGTGAACATCTGTGATTCCACAAATCAGACTATGGCACATTTCTGACAATTTCTGATGGTTGCTAGGCAAGCCCTTCTAAAATATAATCAGAATACCAACTCCCTACCGAGGACTTAATTGGAACCTTTAAGAAAGATTCTTAAATAACATGACACTTCTGATGCTAAACTGTTGAGTAAAAAATGGAGATAATTAATTCCAACTTCTCTTCGAACAAAAGCGGCACCTTTCTCATAATTATGCAAAAACATATTAGACACATATCACAAGTGTAGGTACATACACAACTGACAAAGATATAACTAGTTTCCTGAGATGCAAGGACCACAATGCTCGTCAGTGAAGTAAAAGGAAGTTTCAAACACCAGCGTCTTCCTGGAGGAAAATACATCCAAAAATAACACTAGGAAACTGTAGGAAAGTGTCATCAAAGTTAGCTGCATAACAACTCATTGGGGTAAAAACCAAAACGAGGGGTAACCATAGAAGGATCTCTAGATTTTTGGAGATAAGATTTTGATATGTGTGTGTTAATGTGGAGTAAATTCCAGACTAAAGTATTTCTTCCAGAATTAGTATGTGCATGCTATTTTGTTCCCTATGAAAGTGTCTAACCTGCAAATTCCTCCAGAAATATTAGAGGTAATTATATTTCCTCCACAAACAGTTTATCTTCAAAAATATGTGCAGTGCTGAGGGAGAAGCCCTTTCCACAACGTGTGGTAAGAAATCTGAGGTGTGAAGCCACTGCACAGGAGGGAAGGGTGCACGCCCAGCTCTGACTGGATGAACCTGTGTCATGTACAAAACGATGTGGATTGTACTCCACACTATGGGGAAATGTGATAATGACATATTTGAAAGACTTTATACTAATTATGTAAGCATGTGAATCTATGAATGATTCAATACTGGAGAAGCATGGAAATAGTGAACCTTTTATGAATATTAGAGGCAATCAAATGTAACACTTGGATCCCTGGTAGTGAAGAGAAGAGAAACAGATCAAATGTAACATCAGATAACAAGCATAGGAGAGCATCGTCAAAGATAACAGCTTCTTAGAGCGAGAGACGAGAAGGAGAGAGGGGTCAAAGATAACACCCAAATTAAAGATGCAAAAGAAGAGAGAGGGATCAAAAGTGACCCCCCACATCACAAGGGAAAGTGAGAAGGATTGGAGATAACACCATGAGTAAAGACAGAGAAGAAGAGAGAGGGATAACACATGACAATGTAAGGTTAAGCATAGAATGAGAAAGAAGAATTAAACATGGCAGCTAAGTCACAGTCAAGGAAGAGGAGGAAGGGATCAAAGATGATACAGGTTAAATAAAGTGAAAGAGAGGGAGGTATTCCACTCTGATGAAAGAAAGAAGGGACAATGATGACAACTGAATCACAGACAGACAAGGAGAGGAAAGAATCAAAGATGTCACCTAGATAACACTTAAAGAACGCAGTTAGGATTCGAAGAAGGCAGATTACAGGCAGAGGAGGTGAAAGGGATCACAGAATAATCCAGATTTTGAGATGGAGGAGGAACTAAAGGGATCCATGATGACACCCTGACCAAGAGCCAGATGAGAAGAGAGGATTCATAGTTGATTCCCAGATTATAGTCAGGGAGGAGAAAGAGGGCTCAAAGATGACAATGGAATCACAGGCAAAGGAGAGAGAAGAATTAGGGCTTAATTTAAAGTTCATTTTATGAATTACTCCATCCTAAACATGGAGGCTAGACAGTCGGCCATATTAGAAGTGCCAATGAATATTGACATATGTCAGGCTGGATATCCTTCATGTTTGCGACAGAGTAACCCATCTGCTGAAATCGAAATGAGGCCTTTAGTCATGACACTTGGACCGCAGTCAGAGAAGGAGAGCAAGGAATCAAATCTTAGAAGCAGAGAAAAAAGAGAGCAAAACATTCCAATCAAGACTAAGGAGGAAAAGGGAAAACAAAACAGATAAACCAAAGGCATATGAAAGATGCAACGAGCCAACATGGGAGCAGCATAATGGCGGAGGTATCACAGACTTGTATAGAAACATAAATGGGGATATGTAAAAAGTATTCGTAAAAAGTGAATGAGTCCTGTGCAGGATGCCATTTATGGTCCATGGCACTACAGTATGCACAAGCATGGGCAGGACAACTGAGCATGTTATGCATTTTATGATGTGAATTTCCATTTCCCAAATCATGCTCAAGAGGAAAACAAGAAAACACTCAGGACCTGATGCTCGCTCCTCAAACCGATCCGCCAAGACCTTCATTTCTTCTGCATTGTTGGTGTCCTTTTCCTCATTGGAGAGAGCTCTGAAGATCATGCTGCATGCTAAAGCCCCCACAACACAGTCCTTGCACTGTAACAGAGCAAACAAACACAACACAGTTTACAAGTGTAAGAAAGTTGTTGTCTCTGTTGCTTCTCTATGAGATCAACTGTACCTTCAATTTGGAAGCACACTAATCAAAAAATAGACAAAAGAACATAAAGTGTGAAAATAAAGTGAAGGTGCATAACATAATCTGGCACACTGATATGGGATGAACGCTATCAACCATGATGCAAAGTCATGCTGGAGGTACAAACCTTCATCAGACACAGTGGAATCGCATAAAGGCTCCAAACCACGGTCCAAAATCATGCTGGAGGCACATATTTTTATTATTTGACATATTGTTATGGGGTGAAGGCTATCAACCATGGCGCTCAGTCATGCTGGAGGCACAGACTTTTATCTGACACATTGGTTTTGGGGTGAGGACTATCAACCATGGTGCTCAGTCATCCTGGAAGCAGCAGTCCATCACAGATGGTAAATGGCTCCTTTGGATTCCTGGGTTGACAACCTTTTTCTTACTTTATTGGTACGTGTTCAAAAACGTAATTTTTCAGTAGGTTGAGTACGACTTGCAGACTACAAGATGCTATTCACAAACCTACATGTGCAGGTTTATGCTTCCTCCTCTCCTTCCTATTATTTATGGAGAAATCTCAACCCTAATTGCGGTGACCTACCCACAAAAGAGTAACCCAATTGTTCTTCAGAAACTGCACTTCTATAGTAACTGTTATGTTATTTTATGCTGATTCGTATTGTACACTATCACCTGGGAGAGTATCCTGGTGCTACATGTGTGAGTTTAGGCACGCCTAGGGCCTAGTGGGACTACTCAAAAGCCAGGTCTTCTACTTCGTGTGGAATTCAAGATGCGAGGACAAGGCTCTTATGTGTAGTGGCAGGTCATTTAATGCTTTAGAAGGCATGTAGGAGAAGGTTTCATCAGCCAAAAAGGTCCCCAAACAGTAGTAAATGTACTCGAGCTGAGGCCTGGAGTAATCCCGCACCACACATGAACAATCACTGGTAACGCTACACCCTCACAGAGAAAATCATGAAGGTAGGGGTTTAAAATACCACCCCATAGAACAAATGGTAAAATGAATTAACTTATTTAGATATTAAAAATAAGGTAAATATTTTATTAAATATTTTAACTAATTATGTAGTATTTTATTATAAAATCTTGTAAAGCACATTGTAAGAGGATGGCTTAGTATCTGGTGCAAACTTATTTAAGTGATGCACCCTACATTAACCCAGTCAAGCCTTATGGTCATTCTAGTGGTCTTAGGCAACCTTATGAAGCTCTCTAATTCGTAGCTTTAGAGAGCAGCCTTTAGGCTTATCCAAGAGGAGTGTTAAGCAGCTTGTTTTACCCGAACTTAATCATGTAGTGTAGGATAAACAAAAAAGAACAACACAGTGTAGTTATATAGTTATAAAAATGTGTCTATTATTACACAACACTCACTAAAACATTGGTATTTCTCCTACCCAGAGACATCAACAAAAATACACAAGAATACTTCAATTGCAAGAGGTAAGTAAGCATAATACACAGTGGTCTCCACGGGGAGACCATACCATATACTAAAAAAGTGGAATGTGAACTGCGACCGAAGTCGGGACTTGGACCGGGAGACTCAGAAGAGTTGGGGACACAAGAAACCACCCAAGATACGTACCCAGGAACACTACGGAGGCTGTGTGCAGTATGGAAACATGGCTGTGTACTTAATGGAAGTCAACGGGAAAGTCGCAGTTGCAGTTTTAAAAAAGACCAGGAGCCATGTATGAGCCTTTCGTAAGTTAAGAACCAGGGGGTTGGAGTCTGGCAAAGGACCAACAAGCCTTGGCAGAAGCAACAGGAGTGGAGAACGACAAAGGAGCGGCGTTGGGACAAGCAAGGTCCAAGAGACTCACTAGAAACAGGGAAGTCAAAGCAGTCCAGAGTAAACAGGGGAGCCCACTGAAGCCAAAAAAGATCCTCAAGAGGAACCACAAGCCGGAGGCACTGGAGTCCCTAGAGGACCTCAAGCAGGTCACCAAGACGGAAGGCCCACAGTGCAAAGAATGCAGTGAGGATGCTGTTCTTGGTAGGAATAGATGCTGGAGGCCGGATCTTCTTGTAGCCCAAAGATCTCTGGAGCAGAGACCAAAAAGCCTTGGCAATGGCAAGTCAACGCAATGCACTGGGGTTCTATCCCAGCGGTCCTGACGAGGGATAATGGCCTCAAACATGGTGAGAGGACAGGTCAGGCCTCGAGGGAGTTGCAGATCAGGTAGCGACCTGTACTGCTGAGCCTTTCGAAGTCCGTGGGACATCAGGGGCAGCAGACAGTTCAGCTTAGTTGTGCTGCCTGTAGATGCAGGGGAGTGACTCCTTCACTGGAAAGGAGATTACTTAGTGTGTACTTGAGGCCCACAGGTCTAGAGAAGCAAATGGAAGAAGCACAGGAGCAAATTATGAAGAAGACTTGCAGAACAGCGAGACCAGGAGCAGCAGGAGTTGTCCTAGGTGCAGTCTCAGTTTGAGGCAAAGTCCATCGAAGTCCAGGTTCCCAGACAGTCGATGTTGAAGTGGTTTCGGTTTTGAATCTTGTTCCATGATGAATCTGAAGAGCGACCCACAGTTAAGCCCTTAGGTACCCTAGGGAAAGGGTTGGAATGATTTAGGGGTATCTCCCAGAGGAGGGGCTGCACAGAGGGCAGGATGCTCCCATATCCTTAGTCCAGTTTTGCACTGGAGTGGGAGCCAGGGGCTACCTGAAGTGGCCCAAACTGGGGTATGGAAGGAGGGCACTAAAACTAAATGTGCCCTTCAAAGCAATCTGGTGACTCTGGTAAGAGTCCTCAGCCCAATACATTAAGAGGCCTATTATGACGTTAGGCAGCTGCGCCGTCGTGGAAACAGGTCAGACCGACCTCTGGTTGGCAGTCCTGACCACCTAAATACAAAGCGACTGACTGCACATGGTACAGTCGCATACTCCCATTGCCCTATGGGAGCTTGTGCTGCAGCTGTAAACCGGCCGTAGCACAAGCTCCCGTAGAGAAATGGGAGTTTGTTTTCATCCTTGCACGCTGTGGCAGGCACCTCAGGGTGCCTGCCACACAGTGCAGGATCAACAAGGGGGGTCCCAAACAGAAGGGGGACGGCCAGGGGACCCCAAACATGCTTTCCGACAGGTTTTCCATGCCGGAAAGCCCGGCATGGAAAGCTTGCCTGAAACCGTGCATCGTAATTCAGAAGGCGGAAACGCCTTCAATTTGGATTATGGGCTGGCTTCTGACTGGCTGACGGGCTCCTTGAGCCTGCCGGAAACCAGCTGGAATGACCGGCCGGTTTCAATTCCAACTGGCTGTATTATAATCAGCCGGTTGGACTTGAAACTCACAACCTCAGTCGTAAAGCCTCCGACTTAAGGTCGTAAAGACTCCAACCTAAGGTTGTAAAGCCTCCGACCTTAGGTCCGAGGCTTTACGACCAAGATCATAATAGGCCCCTAAGTACTGTCTGGCAGCTCAGCAGCAGGAGGGCAGAATCATGTCTGAAGTCAGCAACAGCATTAGCTTACTGTTAGACCTTGAAAGTCTGGTACGGGGAATACAGGGCATACTCCCAGAGAGCCCCCAGTACATGGGACCCTACATCCAACACCAGAATCACTGTTAGGATAAGGTTCCAACATGCTTGATACCAAACATGAATGGTTTTGGTGCAGCCAATATATAGTTACACATCTGTAAATTACTTGATGTCCACATTATGTATGAAATGGCTAACCACACTTACAAAAGCTGGAGACTCAACTCTTAAGTTTTTAGGGGTGTCCTGCTCATGCAGGGGCACCCTCATACTTATAACCATGCACCCTGCCCTCAGGACTGTATCGGTGACTTATAGGTTTTAAGTACAGTGATCTCAGATATAAGGAAACCTATATCTGTTGTGAGAGGTGTAAGCACCAACCCACATAGGCTACAGTGGCAGGTCTGTAGTCACAGTTTAAGTGGATTCCCATGGGTGGCATAATACATGCTGCAGACCATGGGAGACACATGGTATAACTATGTCATGAGTACCTCAGTACCATATGCTAGGGACTTACAAGGGTACACCAGTAGCCAATTGTGAATGTACCAAATGTCATATTTAGGGAAGAGGCAGAGTGACTGGGGTCTTGGTTAGCAGAATCCATAGTCAAAAACACAGCAACACTAGGCCAAAAGTGGGGGTAACTATGCTAGAAGGGTCCTCCCTTCCTGCACAAGTTTTTAATTAAAAACTATTTTGTTACTCATATTTAAATTAATTTACAAATAATTCCAAACATAACTTTTAGTAATTTTTGCAACATAATAAATAAATATAAGCATTTAACTTTAGATAGGATTTTTTAATACATCTTTGCAGGGCATTTCTGCTTCACGATCACACACAGCGTCGCAATCGTGCAGCAGAAATGCCCCCACTAGCACCAGCGATTCATTTCATTCAAATGGAAGCGACCCCTTGGGCAGGAGAGGAAGCAGAGATACTGGGGTCCTGGATAGCAGGGCCACAGCCTGGCTAGAGTCATAAAACAGTCAAAACATCAGTAAAAAGTTGGGGGCAACTATGCAGTTGATGCCACTCTCCTACACTGTGCCTCGTAGGAACAGTCCAGCCCGGACTGCCAAGCCATGTCTTCCCTGGACCGGAAACAAGCATCCTGGGACCGGTTTCTGGCTAATCAGCGTCATCAGCCAGGCTAGCTTGAATTCAGTGGCAAAGTGAGCAAAGGTCCCACGTCTGGGCATACCCTGCCAACTTAGGGCAAACAAAGCAAAACCAAAGGGGGTGATGGACAGAGTGTTGAACATTGCAAGCACTCATCCCCAGTCAACTGATCTGGGTTTAATCTATCATCCTTCTTTAGCTCACTCCGCCACCCCAGTTCAGACATGGCCATATGAAAATCGGTCTGACCCTGTGCCTCATGGGAACAGTCCAGCCTGAACTGCCAAGCCATGTCTTCCCTGGACCGGACACAAGCTTCCTAGGACCGGTTTCTGGCTAATCAGCCGTCATCAGCCAGGCTAGCTTGAATCCAGTGGCAAGGTGAGCAAGGGACCCACGTCTGGGCATACCCTGCAAACTTAGGGCGAACAAAGCAAAACCAAAGGGGATGATGGACGGATTGTTGAACATTGCAAGCACTTACCCCCAGTCAACTGATCTGGGTTTAATCCATCATCATTGCATTCCCTTGCTGGGAATTTGAAGTGCCTGCTGTTGTGTTGGGCCTTCTGAGAAACTGTGTGTCGCTCGGAGCTGGATGCGTGACTCACGAGGAGAAGCGTGTCACCGCCGCAGCTGCTGTCGTTGCATCATTGAAGAAGGGTGTCGCCGCTGCCGCATCGCAAACGCCGAAGCACCTCGCATCGTCGGAAAAGAGTGTCGCTGTCGCAGCAGATGCAGTCACATCGGAGGAGAAGCTTGTTGCTGCCACAGCCGCTGTCGTCGCATCACTGAAGAAGGGTGTCCCCGCTGTTGCATCGCCGAAGTGCCTCGCATCATCTGAGAAGAGTGTCACTGTCTCAGCAGACGTCGTCGCATCACCAGAGAAGCGTGTCAAAGGCCCTGTCGCTGCTCAGAAGATTTGCAGAGTTGCCGCACGGCCGTCGGTCGTGCACGCATCGCCTTGTAGTTGTCGCATCAAGGAGAAGACGCCATTTTTGTTTCATTGCACCGGATCTTTATCGCATCACGGCGCTGCTGGTCGCATCGCCCCTGAAGCTCAGTAAGAAACCGACGCATCACCTCCCCATGCCGAGAAGACCAGATGCATCATCGTCCCCTATTCAGCATTAGGGAAGCGACGCATCACCGTTCTTGCGCGTAAGCAACTGACGCATCACCTTCCCTGCAACACTTTTGTTGTATAGCATTACGCATCGCAAGGTACATTGAAGAATAAGTGTCGCATTTACCATCTAAAGAGAACTAAGCTATTTCTACCATTTTTTAAGTACAGTATTGTGGATTTTTGTCGATTGTGGTCTTGTGTTAAGTGTATATAAAAATACTTATTTTTGATATACAACCTGTGTGATGTCCATCTGTAGTGTTGTCAATGGATTACTGTATGTGTTCACAAATTCTTTACACGCTGCCTCTGAGATAAGCCTGCCTGCTCGTGCAAAGCTACCAAGGGGGTGAGCAGGGGTTATTTTAGGAGTGTACCCCCGTACCCTGACTAGATGCAAGGGTCCCTATTTGGACAAAGGTACCTACCTCTGCCAACTAGAGACCCCCAAATCTAATTTTTTTTAAATGCAGCCTGTTTTCCTTAAAGGAAAAAGGGATGCATTTAAAGAAAAATGAAACTTTTCAGTAATTTTTTTTTAAAGGGCATGCAGTGGTCTCTGGGACCACTGCCTGCTCTTAAAAAATATTTTTCCACATACCTACTTAAAGTGGGTGGTAAACTGTGAATATTTTGCTGCAGCAAAACATTAGTACATTGCATGTTGACTTGCTTCTAGGATGGGATGCTCCTTCCTAATAGCGAGTGTCGCAAATGCCATTTTACGAGTCAGTGACTCACAAAATAGCATTTGTACATGCTATTACCCTTTTTTGTGGCTGCAAACAGGAGAATCTCCCGTTTGTGGCCGCAAAAAAGGGTCGTACATCTGGCCCTTAGTCTTTAGAGCAGTTTTCAGTGCCGGGTCCAAAGGCGGGTCATCCGAAATACCTTTTCGGATCAAACCATGGACAGATGTCAGTGGCGGTCTGCCTACATCTAGAAATGGAAGGGGAACTCTTTTTATTTGGAGCAGGGACTCGGGCAACAGTACTCAGAAGTTGCAGTCGACATCATGGTGATCTGACAAAAGGGAAAACTTACACACCTGGTGTTGATCAGTGTGTGATAATTTGGTGAGACACTGCGTGCAAAATCAAAAAGGTGTTTGTTCCATCGTGAACACATCTTTCATACTAATGGTGCAGGTGGTTGGGTAGGACCGAGAGGGTTGGCGCCCCGAAGGGCAATCGGATTGATGGCCTACCCGACAAAGATTATTGAGCTGCCGTGGATATGAAAAGCGCAATTGAGTTACAATATACCGTCAAAGACAGGATAGTATCGAAGACTGGTCCCAAACGGAGTTGAAACTTAGAGAGGCACACACATCCGAACCCAACGGTGGAGAGAAAACATTCTAACAAAGGAGTTCAATATCACCTACAGGAGTAGTCACTCTACCTCGTGGCTCTAAAGACTTCTTTGAAGAAAAAAAAGTTGCACAACTCCAACCCCCACACTACATGGCAGGAGTATGCAGAGCATGTGTATCTACCACCACACATGCCATCAAACATGTAGGTTTGGTGTCATTTCCCATCATTTTGTTCATTCTGGAGACATGCAAAGTGACACTGACATTCTGCAACCACCTTAGTGTTTCATTGCTTAAAATTTGCTTAGGGTAAGCAGGTTGGGAGTACTGCATCCCCAAGCTATGAAAAATGAGTCACGAATCCCAATGCCTGCAAAAATATGAACTAGAATATCAACTACTATTATATTGTCAATGTAAGTACTTAGGGCTGAGTATAAATTTACTATTTTTAAACCTACATCTACGTAAGTTGACAAATCTATATTTACAAGTACCTGCTTTAGGAATAGTAAATTTTTATCTACTTACATATACATATCTTTAATAAATATTTGTGGTTGATGTTCTGCAGTCTCTATTTTTGTAGGTCAAATTTGGTGACACCATAGTCTGCGTTACAGCCTTGAAGATGAAGTGTTCCTTACCTCTGTCCATATGATCTCTGCCAGCTCCCCTCGGTTCTGAACGACGGCCCAGATAAGAAGGTCTCGGATGAGATATTCTATTGTTGGAAGGGGCTGTGGATCAGTAAGAGGTGTGCTCTATTGCAGAAGAAGGAAAAACACCAAACAGTCAGGTTAGACCATAGGATTGAGGGGCAGAATATGCAGATTGTTACTCTTACCTCTTTGTTTGGTATGCTCGGTTCATAAAAATTATAAATTAATATCAAATACATTAAATGTTTAAGAGGATTGAATTCAGCAGAGCAGGAGCTCCGCCATAAACTGGTGCATGCAATGGTCACCACCCTAATGCAGGTAGCAAGGCCAGGAACTCTTTCCCAATGGAGTCCACTTTCTTACTTTCTTTTTCCAGAGTGATAAAAAAAAGTTGAACCCAAGGAGTCCTAAACATTTCTAGCTGTAGAGTCAACCAAAGTGTTTAAATGTGATAGATTTTCTTGGAAGAGCCAAAATTTACACCACTGGTGGAGCATATAAGTGTCAAGGAGGTGCTTGTTATGAGTTCCCATTAAACCTGTAAATAAAATTAGAAACTCAGTCTCAATCTTCAATTTAAAAAAATTGTTTTAGTCATCTATTTTCTAATTTCTGCACTGTATTCTTCACTTTCAGCCAACTCATGTTTTATGACTAACATGCCACTTCTCAGGGGTCTTAATTAATGTTCAAATCGTATCAATATTTACTGTTAAAACTGGAACTTTAGTAAGCTGCCTCCATCACTAATCATCTTCTGTCATTTAAATAAATAATAGTTGTGCCACTTACTGCATCCTGTAAGCTTGGATGAAGTGAACTGCGTCCAGATGAAAACAGTTGCTAGATCAGGGGCAGCTGAATTCACCCTACCTGGGCCTCTATGACTGGCAATGGAACAATCTGATGGGCCAGTACAAATAGGGGGATGAGCTACAGAGAACATGTGACAGCACCAAGAATCAGTCAATGAAACATGCAGGGAATCTGATTTATCTCTTTTTTTGGTTAATTTATTAGCTATAAGATTCCCTTGGTCTTAGGATTTCGAGTGGGCTCACGAGTGTCGGGGGGGGGGCACAATGTGTGTAGGGAGCATGCCATCGCGAGGGCTCCTAGCCCTAAAGCCTCGAGGTGGTGGGGGTGTTGGTGGGGGGTGGGGGTGCGGTGAGGGGAGGGAAGGGTGGGGGGTATAGTAGGGGTCAAAGCACAAGAAAAGGGAAGCTACACGGCAGCAAAGAAATGTTTATAAAAATTAAAAAGATGTTTTGTCAGGGTATTTTCTTGCTTTTTCATTTCTTTTCGCCCCTTGAGACGGCAATTCAGGTAATTTGGAAAATATGGCTAATTTAGGTCTCCGATTATGCACACTGAATGTGGGTGGGTTAAATAACTACAATAAAAGGCAGAGGGTCTCTAGAGTGTTACGGGCTCTGCATCTGGACGTGGTGTGCCTGCAAGAGAGACATATCCAGTGGGCTAAGCGTGGGGTATTGCAAGAGCTAGGATATACGGTATTAGTAAACTCAAGGCAGACAAGCATGATAAGAGGGGTGGCGATACTGGCATGATTTTATGTTGAGACCACGGGACGTTCTTTAGCTGATAATTTGGGACGCTGGGCCAGTGTGGAATGTAGGGTTGGGGGTCTGTCATTTACATTGTGTGCTTTCTACGGGTCTAATTTGGATGAAGCTTTAGTACTGGAATATCTGAATGGTGAACTTGCTACCTGGCCTACCCCTCTATTTCTGTGGATAGCGCAATCAGAGAACAAATACAGATTACGTATATACAAGATTTGTCAACGTATAATGTACTGTATTTCCAAAAACTCAATCTGATGTGCACTCGTAAAGAGAAGTTTCTGAATCTTACAAATTGTGTTTTTGTCTCAAACGTTATGCTGGTCATAATGGTGTTGTAAAGTTTCTTTTTATAATTTCAAATTTTTTGCTTATGTGAATGCATTGAAACTGTACTGTATTTTAGGAGGTTTTTAACATTCTGGATGTTTTGTTTAATGAATTTGTATGATTTACAAAGATGAATATATTTGTTTTAAAAAAATAAAGAAAAATTCAATTCCCAAAGATAAACTTTTTTCTGACGTAATACTTAATGCTCTGTTAACTAGCAAAATCAAGGGAACATTTCCTTATATCTGGGTGACGTACCCTATCTCCCTTGGTTACTAAGGGGTCCCTCTCAATTTTTCTAACAGTGCCTGCAAGAGAGACATATCCAGTGGGCTAAGCGTGGGGTATTGCAAGAGCTAGGATATACGGTATTAGTAAACTCAAGGCAGACAAGCATGATAAGAGGGGTGGCGATACTGGCAAGATTTTATGTTGAGACCACGGGACGTTCTTTAGCTGATAATTTGGGACGCTGGGCCAGTGTGGAATGTAGGGTTGGGGGTCTGTCATTTACATTGTGTGCTTTCTACGGGTCTAATTTGGATGAAGCTTTAGTACTGGAATATCTGAATGGTGAACTTGCTACCTGGCCTACCCCTCTATTTCTCTGCGGGGATTTCAATCTAAACTTGACTAGGGAAGATTTTCAAAATGGGGGGCGTAGTTATAAGGGTAGGAAGCCCCTTGTTAATAAGGCCTTATTTCAATTAATAAAGGATCATGGATTATTGGATGTTTGGAGCAGTCTACATACAGACAATCCAGGCTTTACTTTTTTCTTGCACCCTCATAACAGGCATGTTCGGCTGAATTATTTTTTTGCACCATCGGCAGTGTTTACTGGACTGAAAGTTAGTATATATCCAAGGGTGACCTCTGATCAGGCACCTTTGTAAGTAGAAATCCCGCTGAATATCAGAAGCCCACCCCCTGGAATGTTTACATTTGATAGGAAGAACTTACTGGATGAAAAATATGTTGAGCAGATTAGGGTGTGGATAAAGGAATTCTTTCAAATTAATAATTATTCGGCACCCTGGGGGGTGGTATGGGATACTTTTAAAACGGGATTGAGAGGGGAGACGCAGAGCTTTGCGTTTTTAAAATCCAAAATGGCTAGACAGGCATTGCAGGCCCTTTATGATGACCTTACGAGAGCCGAGGAGGATCTACTTACTGCCTTAGCTGCCAGAGATGATACCACTGTATCTTTGAATAACTTAGCGAGATGCAAGGCCAAAATTAACCTTGAGTGGGGCAAGGAGATTGCTTTAAAATATCAAACCTACAGAAAGGAATGCTACGAGTATGGTGAAACCACGGGCCAATGTTTAGCTCAGAAATTGCGCATTTAAGAGTCGGAACAAAGAATTAAGGGGATTCAGAATAAGGCGGGTGTAGTCGTATCTGATCCCCAGGAAATTCTTAAAGTATTCTATGAGTTTTATGCCGAATTATATACTGAGACTCAAGTTGGGGAGCCGTCTCTATCGGATATGGGATTATCTGCTGCGTTATGGGCTCAGTTAGATCAAGCGGATGTTAAAAGACTTGAGGAGCCAATTGCAATGTGGGAATTAGAGCAGGCTATTAGCTCATTGGTCGTAGGGAAAGCCGCAGGACCTGACAGATTCCCTTTGGAAGTATTTAATACCTTTTTTCCTGAAATTAAAAATGATATGTTGATAGTGTATCAAATGGCGCAGTGTTTCCCAAACTGTGGTCCGGGGACCCCCAGGGGTCCCTGACACTTTCCCAGGGGGTCCGCAGGCAGCAGCTTAGAAAGCACTGCACTTGTATAATTAGCAGTTTTCCAGCAACAATAAAAGTGTCAAGATAACACAGTGATTAATGTACCTGCTGGAGAGAGATTAGAGTTTTGTCCTGTGGCAGCTTTGAGTTATCTAATGTAGCACAGAGGGTTAATATGCCTACTGCAAAGAACGTGTACCGTGCATTTTAAATAACAGTATTTTATGTGCATAGGCGAGTGGGTTACTGCTTTTGTCACAAAGATTATTTTGTTACTGTGCAGTACATAAGTGACAACCGTAATCTAGCACAGTGACCTATAAACTGTCATCAAAGAGCTGCTTGCAAACTGCATGGTACAAGTTAGTAACTTATGTTTTTTCCCAGTCTTTCAGTATCCCGATGCTGCTAAAAAGGTTTATCAGGGTGGAAATACATTTTTATTGTTAAAGTCAATGCTAACCACTGTCTTATATTCTGAATCCCGAGTTTTTTGTGCTTCTCCAGACAAAGCACTCTTTAAAAATCCCTACCAGTATAAATGACATGTGAATCCTACACCTTGTAGTCCCCTTTGCCTTATGTAACATTTTCTATAAACTGATTTACACTCATGATTAGTTGTCTTTATATGTGTGTGATGTAAAGTGATAAACGTGTTGTAGACTACACTATTGTTTCCTAAATTTCTTTGGGGGTAGAGCCTCCCAAAGACCCCTCTGTAGTGGTCAGGCACACTCAATGCAATTGGTGTGCACCGTATGGGGACTGGTCTGAAAACATTTGCCAGGGCTGCTTTGGGTTTCCAGTCTGGCCCTGGCAGGAGTAGGAGCCTTGTACTGCGAAATAAAACCAACCATTTAAAAGTTAGTCACAGAGATGCAGCACCAACCTTCCCAATAAAATTTTAGTTTTTTGCAAATTCTTTCAATATAAAATACTAAGGGGGATATTTACAAAAGAAGTGGTGGAGCGTGCCGTTAGACTCTGTGGCTTAACGACACTCGCCGCCACTTCAGAAACACTGGGCTGCACCATATTTACAAGAATATAGTGCAGCCCTACATTTCGCCCTGTGTTGGTGCTACGCTTAGCAGTGTAGCGCCAATGCAGGCAGCCTTGCAACACAGTGCAAGGGTGTCTGCGTGCTGGGGAAGATTGTTTATGTAAAGGAAGGTCCCCCCTTCCTGCACATAAACAATCTTGAAATTGGGTTTTGTCACTTGTATGTGTGCTGCTTAATGCAGCACACATGGAAGTTACAAAATGCCATTTTTTTAAATGATTATTTATGTGCCGGAAGGGTCACCTTCCTGAACATAAACAATGCAAGGCGTTTTGCTTTTTCCATGTGAGCTGCATAAGGCAGCAAAAATGAGGAGAAATAAAGCATTTCTCCTCGTTTCGCCACGTTAAGCATCAAAATCAATGGGTTTTGCGGTGGAACGCCTACTGCAAAACCCACTACCCACACCTTTCACTCTAAGCATTGCGCGAAAGGGGGCCTTATTTACAAGGCAGCATGTTAAGTGGCTTACCGCTGCCTTGTACGTTGCAAAAAGTGATGTTTCCATGGTGGTAGGGGTTTGTAAATATGCCCCTAAAATCCTTAATAATTCGAGTATTTGTTTTGTGTGCACACGTGTTTATTTTTTTCGAATTACAGTTTTAACGTTTGAAATTTAAATCATACAAATTGCTTGGGGGTCCCCGACTTCCAGTGGTGACTCAGTGGGGTCCTCAGGAGTCAAAAGTTTGGGAACCACTGAAATGGCGCAAAAAGGAGAGATTCCACGAACCTGGTCTGAGGCTAATATTTGTGCGTTTAGGAAAAAGGGGAAACCATCAGAGCTACCTGGATCATACCGTCCAATCTCTCACCTTAACGCCGATGGTAAAATCTATGCGAAAATATTGGCCACGTGTTTGGCAAAAATTATACCATCTATAGTCTCGCTTAAACAGCACGGTTTTATAACTGGGAGAGGGACGGTTGATCATGTATGTAGAGTAATAACATTGCACAGGTTAAGGCCCGTGAATTAGGGCTGATATTACTTGACGCCGAATAGGCATTCAACCGGGTTTCGTGGAATTTCCTCTGGCGGGGAATGCAACAAATGGGCTTTGAACAAGGCTTTATAAGGGCCTTAAAGGCTCTATATTATCCCCCGTCAGCCAAAATCTGCTCAATGGGACATAATTCTCAGGCTATTACGATTTCTAGAGGTACACGGCAGGGATGTCCCTGCTCGCCACTTTTATTTGCGCTGTATATCAATCCTTTTTTTCTTATGTTACAACAAAGTAGAAAAATTCTGCCTTTCGTGGTACAACAAGATTGTTATTCTGTACTGGCATACGCTGATGATATTGCCATTGTCACCTCCGATCCGAGGCTTGCAATCTCTGAAATACAATCCTTAGTGCAGACGTTTGGGGCACTTAATTCTGCAAAAACCCATGTGCTTAGTACAAGTCAGGTAATGGAAGGGGACGCCAGGTCTGTTAAGGAAGCCACATACCTGGATATTAAGATTCGTACCTCAGTTCAAGACATCATTGAGGTTAACTGGGGGGACATCATTTATGGAGTGAAAAGGTCATTTGAAAGGTGGGAGAATATTCATTTGTCCTTAGTAGGTAGAGCGAATATGTTGAAAATGAATGTATTACCCCGTGTATTGTATTTTTTTAGGGCTGTCCCATTGGAGGTCCCCCAGAAACAAATCCAATTTTTACAGTCGCTCTGTTCGATATATATGTGGGCTCCGGGACGACCTCGTAGAGCAGCCAGATATATGACTCTCTCTCGTGAAAAGGGTGGATGGTCTATACCGGATTTTGCTTTGTATTATTATGCATGTATTTTGGTTAACGTTCGGTTATTACTTACTGGTGAAGATCTCAGGAACCTAGCCGAAGCTCCTTCTATATATCAGATGATATTAGGGCCAGAGGCAAAGCATTATCTTTTTAATCGGGTGGATGGCAGTTATTTCAAAAGAACACGATTTAAGGTTTTGAATGCTCTGATTAAAGTGTGGAATAACGTACGAAAGAATGCTGAGGTTTCAGCTCTTTCTATTTCTACTCCTATTAATTCTGTGGGAACACTTCCGTCGATATTCTGGGATCAGGTTGCATTTGGGTGGAGAAGGAGGGGAATCACCCGATTTGGGGATCTTTACCACGAAGAAGGGCGAGTTTATTCATTCGCTGAGCTGGTGGATAAATTTCATCTTCCCTCTAACCAATTTTTTAAGTATTTGCAAATTAGGGATTTTTTGGCAAATCATTCAATTTGAATGAAGAAGGTTAAAATTGTTGAATCTATTAGACGACATGCTAAGATTGGGGTTGTTTATAAAGTATTGCTAGAGGGCAGAGCAAATGACTTAGAACAGTACAACTTGAAATGGCGAACTTGGCTGGGGAACCCCAGAATCTCACTGGAAGAATCTATTGAGTTGGCGGGAAAATCTTCACAGCCAACATTATAAAATGATATTCAATTTATATCACACTCCGCTAAAAATGATGAAGTGGGGAGCGCAGCATGATGGGAGGTGTTTCCGCTGTGGTAAAAATAGTGCTGACATTGTTCGTGTTTTTTTTGCATGTCAGGTCTTGGATCCCTTGATAGATTCTATCGAGAGGTTTCTGACAGAAATAACTGGAGTTGGGGTAAAAATTTCTCAATCTATGATGCTACTTAGTATAGGAGAGGATGGCGGGGATCGGCAGCCATTATACAGCCACCGGTATTTAATGTTTATGGTTATGGCCGTTGCACGGCTGACAATTGCATCTTTGTGGCTACAACAAGAGGCCCCATCCTTTGAGCTTTGGCGGGCTAAGTTTTTTAATGTTTATAATTTGGAATATAGTCTATATGCCGTGAAGGGATATAGGAAAAGACAGCTCGGATTATTGATATGGGTGTCTGTGAGGGAGTATATGGCTGGGTAATTTAGTTTATTATGTATAATATTGGGGGGGATTATGTGTATGTTCATGTTTAATTGCAAACCTAGGATACAGGTTTTTTTTTCATACATGTATTTACTTGGAACTTATGTGTCTGTTTACTTGTGCTGTTATTTTTGGTGCTGCTATGGAGCTTCAATAAAAAATTAAAAGAAAAAAAAGAAAAGAAACATGCAGCAGATGTGAATTATGAGTCCACCAAAAGACAAAGAATCTAAAACAATGTGAAAAGGATGGTGAGGCAATGTATGAACGGTGTTGGAGTGATAAATCACACATAAACTACTAATTTTGCTTCATAAGTATTGTAAGGGCGAGATCTCCTTTCCAGGTGGGTGGGGACTTGGCCTGAAAGTGTTTACCCGACACCAACGGCAGTGGTAAAAAATGTGGGTGTACTGTTTGACACCCAGCTTGCATTTAGTGCACAGATGTCAGGGTTGGTGAAATACTTTTTCTGGATTTTTTGCATGCAGAGGAAGTTTCTTTTTCTACTCCCTCATGAGGCCCAAATCACAGTGGTTAGATCACTGATCCTATCCAGACTGGACTATGCTAATGTCTTTTTATCTTGGTATCAGGAATATCTTATCCAGTGCCTGCAAGTCATGCAGAACATGGTTGTCTGCTAAATATATAAAATTCCAAAGTGCGCATTGGTCTCAGCATACTGAGCCAAACTGCACTGGTTACCAGTGCGTCAGCATATTAGGCACATCAAACCCTCCACAACAAAGGTCTCAGGTACTCAAGGGAAAGCATCAAGGTTTATTGCCCAGGGAGACTGCTGCGATAGAGTTCAGCAGGTTTTATTGTCTCACCACGCTTTCGGAAACGGCGAAGGGAAGGTGCTTTTTTCTTTATAGCAGCAAATTTGTGGAACAAACTTCCTGATCACTTTAGATGGATGCCCAATGAAGCTAATTTCTGAAGGTAATTGAAGGGATTTTTGTTCAGAGATTATCAGTCTATCATGGCTTCTAACCCCGGATCGTTACCCTTGGGGCATACCTAATAGTGCCGGGACACTCTCTGCAAGTAGCTGTGCGCTTTAGAAGTGCACATTTCAATTCAATTGAATAAGGGCCTGGCCCTTCGAGAAAGTGGCTCCTGACATTGTTCAGGCTCCTTCCACACTCTAGGTCATTCATGAAGAAGTCAATGCAAGAAATGTCATACCATTTGTGGAGGAACGTCTTGGAAGGCATGGTGTCCCTGAAGAGTTGGTCATGGACTGTGGGATGCAGTTAATATCAGTGGAGATGAGGAAAGGCTTAAATGAGTTAGGGGTTCAACAAAGTTGGTCATCATTTGTTATCCAGGAGGGAATGGCTAGAGGAAATGTGAAACAGGATCTTGAAGGAAGGGTTGCAAGCAGCCATGAATGATGGGGGTAGTTGGACTGATGCTGTGAGGAAATTGATTTGGTCAGATCATACCACACCCAATATTGCCAAAACTTAAACCCCCTATAAGCAGATGTGCAGGAGAGATTTTAGCTCTGTGCTGAACCTCAAGAGGTGAATAGGAAAAAAACAAAGGAGTGTTGCTAAGGGGCCGGGTTTCCAGGTAGAAGACTATCCTATTGTGCATGCAGTCGAAGAAACTTAGTTTATAGATTTAAGTTAATACCTATATAAATGATTCATATCAATGTGTCACATGCGCAATCTGTTATTCATGGTTTGTCCTTTTGTATAATGTTAAAGGTTTATTTCTGTAGGTCAGTGGACAGAATGTTAAAGGCCATCTGTGATCCTTAAGTTCCAATAGTAAGTGATTGGCAAAGCAGGCAATTATTTGCTAGCCACTGTACAGCCCAGGGATGGCACATGTATTTATCCATAGAAGGGGTATAAAGATAGCTATATGAATCCGTAGGAGTTTCTTATTAATCCTATGGAAAGGAATGCAAAGAATTTGTCAGCCAGCAGCAAAAATCTATTCAAACTCCTTATAACAAGATCTCAGGATATATCCTAAATTGTCACATAACTAAATGCTGGATAAACTTTCCACCCGGAATATGAGTTTGTGTCCTCTTAATGCCCAGTAGAGCAGCCAGCAGTGCTGGGGAATCTTTCTGATGTGAAGTCTCACTGCTGAGATCCGGAGTCTGTCATCCACGGTACCGCTTTGGTACCGATTCCGATCCGTTAAAAAAAATTACCGTACGACTCGTATCTGTATTTTTTTATGTACGAGTCATACAAGTGTCCTACATCCGGCGAAGTACGATTCGGAAGTTAAAAAATATTACGAGTCGCGTCGGGAAAATGTTACGAGAGGGATCCGGACACTTTTATGTGCAAATTGTAAAACAGAAGTCCGAGCGCACAAGTACGATCCGTACCGTCCGTCCGAATATACAACCGCATGGAAAATGGCTCGTACGGAGCGAACGATGAACCAACCATGTACACGGCTATACTTTTGCCCGCCTACGAGTCGCACAGCCCCCCCACCCCACCCATATGTCAGCATCGTCCCCCCGTATGTCAGCACCGTACCCCCATGTCCACCCGGTACCCCTGCCCCCTACATGTACGCGCCGTACCCTAACACCGTACCACAGCCCCGTGCCTGTACGCACCGTACCCCAACACCGTACACCATGCCCGTGCCTGTACGCACCGTACCCCAGGCCCGTACACCATGGCCGTGGCTGTACGCACCGTACCCCAACACCGTACACCAACCCCGTCCCTATACGCACCGTACCCCAGGCCTGTACACCGTGGCTGTACGCACCGTATCCCAACACTGTACACGAGCCCCGTGCCTGTACGCACCGTACCCCAGGGCCGTACACCATGGCCGTGGCTGTACGCACCCTACCCCAACACCGTACACCAGCCCCGTGCCTGTACGCACCGTACACCAGGCCCGTACACCATGGACGTGGCTGTATGCACCGTACCCCAACACCGTACACCATGGCCGTGGTAGTACGCACCGTACCCCAACACCGTACACCAGCCCCGTGCCTGTACGCACCGTACCCCAGGCCCGTACACCAGCACCCTCACCCAGCATCGCGTATGTACGATTCGTACAACACCATTGCATATTTGTACAACAACATAGCGTATGTACGCACCTAACATACGCGAAAACTGCTCGTACTGAACCAGGACACTGTAAAACAGCACAAGGAGTGTCAATTCGAATCGCACAACACCACAAAACACGTCTACAGGATAACATACATCAAAAACACTGACCTGGCACATCCAAACAGGCAAACAGAGGGCCAAACCACAACCACCTCTTATAACAAACCCACCAACAGTTCAAACCCAGCCACACCCATAAATGGACCAATAAGAAGGGCCCACACACACAAACCATGAGCCTTTGCAACAGACCCACTGCTGACAGACACCACACACAAACAACTGCACCTTACTTACACCTTAACTACACCTTAAACTTACACACCTCTACACAACCTCCTTCACAAAGACCCCCTCTTCACATTCACGCCCACACCGTCACATCCACACCCACACACCCACAACCATCCACACCCACACCCCACACCATGCTCACAGACAAGAATCCAAAGTTCACAAGGGAGGAGCTGGACATCCTTGTCAACGAAGTCATCAGAGTCGAGCCACAGCTCTTTGGAACATTGGTCAGACAGACCAGCATAGCTGAGAAATCAGCCATGTGGCAGAGGATCGTCGATCGGGTCAATGCTGTTGCGCCCATCAGAAGGACCAGGCATGAATGCCAAGCCAGGTGGTACGATCTGCGGAGGGCAGTCAAGCGCAAAATGAATGAAGAACATGCCCAGAGTAACATCACTGGAGGTGGGCTGCCCCGCAGACCGATACATTACTATCCCTGGGAGGAGAAGGTGATGGCCACGCTTCCGCCGGTGGGAGTACACAGACTTGAAGGACTTTCAGAGCCTGGTGAGTACACAAACAATGCACGTAACATAGGGGGAACGGCATCCACACCCCAACTACAACTAATGCACGAAACTACCCCAAAGCCCTCACCGGACACAACCACACTCAAAAGCCACGCACATGCCACTAACGTGTCCATGCCCCATTCACAAAGCAAGGCCATGCCAAGTCACATGCTACATGAAACACAAACACAAGACTGGATGTCCGCGATGCTAGGAGGGTGGGACTCAAAAAACACATTGTGCAACTCAGGAGCAGACACCAATGCCCTCAGCCCATATGGCCTAGGGACATACCCATGCACCATGGCCAATGCACAGGGACTGGCCAAGTACTGACAAGGTAGCTGACACTTGGCCCTGCTGTAGCCAGCACAAGGCCCTCCTGTGACCACTGTACACCCAAACACCAACTCCACAAGCTCACATACCTAGCACAGGAACTCACACTCACTGTCATGCCAGCATGCACCATGAGGGGACAGACACATCACCTGGGCGACCCAATGCCAAATCACACTACACCCAACAGCATGCCCGGTCACCCCCCCCTTACACAAGCACCCCCCCCGGGGCAGGCAATGGATTTAGCCACTCCCACAATGGACATGTGACACAACAAGACCAATCCATAGCCAAATAAGCATCCTAGCATAAATCGGACAGGACAAACACTCAGGAGAACATATCAATCTATTCCCCGCAACATACCCATCCACAAGTGTACATTGAGAGGAATGCTAGGCACATCCAACTACCCGGAGGAACTGTGGCGACTTGAATATAAATGAAACATCGATGTCGCATGAAACACCATTAACATTGTCTCTCTCTCACACACAGGGCAACGTCATGGATCTCCCCCCAACACTGGGGGGAACAATCACAGGCCCAGGCTCGGCGTGAAGATGTTCCCACCGGCAGCGACGACTCTCACCACTCCGTGGATGACCCTAACCAACCTGGCCCCTCTGGTGCACAAGCCCCTGCAGCACCTGCTTCAGGAACATCTGTGCCAACCACCACCCCCATTCCTGCCACATCCCAGGAAACACCCAGGAGCCCTGCTCGCACTGAACAGAGCCTGTCTGACCAGGAGGGACAAGGTTCTCCGGGCACCCAGGAGGAAGCAGACAACCCCGCAAATGCCATCCCTCAGGGGTCCCGTAGACCCGATGTGCCCACAACGGCAGGCCCGGCTCGTGTGGGCAGGGGTGGTGGGAGTGGTGGCAGGCGGAGGCGAGAACCTGACCAGCCAGCTGAGGAAACCGGTATGTCACATATACGCCACATCCTGGACATATACCGGTGTGACACCAGGGGCATCAGCCAGGTAGTGGAGACCCTTACAGACATCAAGGGGACCCTCGGCGAGATGAAGAACCTGCAGGCCGAGCAACATGCCAGTCAACAACAACACCAAGGACGGATGGAGGCAAGACTGGCTGAGCTCCTGGCGGTGCAAAGGGACATGAGCCGTTCACTCCGTCGGATCGCCGACAACATGGCCAACCCTCCCTGTGCCACCAGGCGAAGACCAACACCAGCCACAGGGAGGGAGGAGGAGGATTCGTCCGACGGAGCATCACAAGCATCGTCAAGGCCTGCATCTGAGGGTCCCCCCAGGAAGGTGGGTCGTCCACGGAAAAGACCGTGAGAGTCAGCGGACCATCCACATCTCCCAGGTCACCTGGCCTGGCACCTGGCCCTCTGGCGCAACAGCAGCACCTCATTCAATGACATTCTCTGCCACATTGACTTGCTGGTCACAGTATGACCAATGATGACCAACACTGTGGTCTGGACTCTGATGACTTCCAATGCAAAGGATCCCATCTCCCCCTGTGAACTTTGGATTCTAGGCACCCGGCGAGCACCTCATTTTATCTACCACAACACGTACCCCACCGCAAATAAAATTGTATTTAATTCATGAGATGTTGCAGTGATTTCGCATTGGTACACAACATCTGTGTGTGTAAATGTTAAACTATGCCTGAGTGTTGAACAAACTCCACCCACCCATACCCTGGGATCTGAGCCTGCCACAGGACACACATGGGTCACAATGTATCATTCAATACCGACATGGAGTACAATACTCACCCGTGATGGGCTCAACCTGCTGAGGGGGTGCTTGCCATACTGTGCGGACTGACCTATTTGGAAGAGTATAATGAAGGTGCAGAGACATGGCTTATGTGGAGTTGCCCGGGGAGGGAGTCCCAGGTATGTTTGGCCAGGTGGGAGAACTATGTCCTGCATGCTAGAGCAAGGTGGATGTGAAAAATGGTGGCCAGGGCAAGGTTGGATGTACGGAGATGGCCCAATGTGGTCTTGGATGACAGTGTTACAAGGTTGGTTCGGGGGTGGGGTCGTGGCCTGCCTCCTGCGTGTGGGTGTGGAGTGTGAAGGTCATCCTGCAGCAGACAGTGATCCATTGCAGCTATCTCTGCTGGACGGTGATGTGGCTGGGGCGCCGGATGTTGATACTGAGCTGTGTAGATGCACCCTGGATGTGGGCAAGTTTCCTGGAAGTGTGAATGTAGTTGCTCCATAGAGGGCAGGGCAGTATTTGACACGGATGTTGTCATGGACCTGGGGGTTGGCCTGTCTTGCCTTGGAGTGGATCTATCTGTGGATCATGTGCATAATGCAGAGGGTGTTTCAGCCTGAGGTACAGATGCTGGTGATTAGCATGGCAAATGTGAGCGAGAAAGCAGTTGACCCAGCCGTAAGGAGAGAATCCTCAGGTGATGACCTCAGTCCTGTACAAGTCCAGCCTCAGGTGGCTGATGTTCAGCCATTCACCAATGGATCACATGCATTATTGAATATGAGAACTGGCAATGTCTGTGTCTTTGGTGATGGTGAGGCCCACCTGGCTGTCCATGGCACACGAGATGATGATGAGGTGCTGTGCGCATGTGATGGTGTAGAGGGGGATCCTGGACACATTGTAGAGTGACACGCTGAGAGATGATACTGTGCCATGTGCCAGACAACAACACCATACCACATGCAGAGGCGTTGAATCCCACTCCCATGGCCTTGCTGGGGTACAGAGCCGGTGGGGAGTAGGAGGGACATGACCTGGTTGGTGTGACAGGGCCTGGAAGGCGTTGCAGCACTGTGTAGGCAGTTGTAGTTGCACACTCAGCATGCAAAGGTGTTGTGTCTGAGCTTAGTGTATTCCTGAGTGCAGGCGGTAGATTGTTTGGATGGACATTGCTTGGAGGGTGGCTGCAACATCATCCTGTAGTGTGATGTGGGTCATGCAAGGACATGAGGGTCGTGCAATGTGCACGTTGCATGTGCAGACGGTCCAGCCTTTGGCACCGCGCGGCTGCAACTGTGTCACAAACAAGCTGATGACACCCAAATGAATGGGTGGAGGGAGGAAGGGAGGAGCATCTTAGAGGTGTGTGTGTCGCCAAATCCGGAACTCTGTGTGCTCGTGCTGCAGTGGCTGAAGCAGCAGGCGGCATGTCCTTGAAACCATGGCACAAGTAGCACACAAAGACAAGGATGTCAGAAAGGACAACTGCAACAGGTGGATGTAAAGGAAGGAGTGTCCGGTTCACCATGGCACACCCAGAGACAATGGATGCACAATCACCGAAGATGACTGACACGGGATCAGGAAACTGAAGGCCGAGCTGCGCACAGGAAACACACCCTCAGCAGGTGTTGACTGCCCGTTGTGGGGACAAAGATGCCAAAATACATACACAGCCATGGACTTCATGCACAATAGAGAATCAAATCCATGAAGAACAGCATGCATGTTGCTAATCTACACATGGACTCATATGCACAATCTCTGACAACTATGCCAGAGATGCCGCATGCACAGTGGCAAGAGACCTGCGTTGACAGAGATGAGGCACCTTGGATGGGGAGGAACACCTTTATTACTCAGGCTCACACCTAGGCAAATACATCAATATTAACAGATGCACAGGTCATGTGGATTGACATGTGGGACCTACACTGGCCCCCCCCTTTGCACCACAGATGCTGTAAATCCATTGCACTGGCACACAAGTGACGGGGGTGAGCCAAACAACCCCTGCTGCACACAGAGAGGCTGCAATTCCCCATTGAGCCTCTAATGGGGATGTCCCACACTATGTCCATCCGTAGCCTCCCGTATGTTTCAGAGGGAAGTTTCCCACACATTGATGCCTTCCTCACAATCCACAATCCCATTACAGATGACTGTCACGTAGGGTGACTATCAATCCATGGGAGTCATGCTACATGCCAGGTGCCCCATGGTGAGTCAACATGTATGCATAGTAACAAAACATACACAGGCGCAGTGCCCACACATTCGAAACAACTACCACATCCAAAATGCCTTGCTGCCATCCTACCCAAACAATACTTCTCACCATGTCCGTGCATGTAACGCTGATTCAGCACATGTTGCAATACTCATGATGAATAGCAGGAACCCAACGATGCCACGAGCAGACAGCATGCACAAATACCTGGGGATGACAGACACGCAAGAAGTCACCGTAAAGATAGTCACCCACATGCATGGTTATTGACTCTACAGGAATAAGGTTGTCACCATACTAGTTGAGAATTGAGTGTCTCTGCTAAAATGTGTGGAATGACATCATCACTCGAGTGACACATCAGAACACACCTCTAAGTCACTTAGCATACAGTCAGCTGGACACACACATTGCAACACATGCCACACAAGGCTCCAAGCGTGCACACTCAGACCCAGGGACTCACCATCATGAGAAGAAGTTCCGTATGAGCTGACTCCGGATGCCCTCCTTCTCCTCCTCCTCCTCCTCCTCACTTGCCTCGTGACCAAGCCCTTCATCCTCCACGGATGGATGTTCCTGCTCATCCGGATCCAGGATGAGTGGCACAGCTTTCTCCACTGCCATGTTGTGCAGCATGCAGCACACGAGGAAGATTTTGCAGACCTTCACCAGTGCATATGGGAGGGATCCGCCGGTCTTGTGGAGGCACCGGAATCGGCTCTTCAGGATGCCAAACGTCCTCTCAATCACTCGCCTGGTCTGCCCATAGGCGTTGTTGTAACGGTGATCTGCAGCTGTTCTGGGGTTGCGGAGAGGTGTCATCAGCCATGGCATGTTTGTTGGGATAGCCAGAGTCCCCTACATGGAAAAACCATGCAAAGAAGTGGGTCAGGAGATGCCGTAAGATACAAAGATACCACTAAATACAGGACAAACAGAGTATACCCACCAACAAGACATGCTCGTTTGTTGTGCAGCCGCAGCATCATTTCTGGCACCCTGCTACGCCTCATGATGTAGGCATTGTGTGCTGACCCTGGAAAACGTGCACAGACAGGGGAAATCAGCATGTTAGGTAGACACACCACAAGGGCATTAATGGAGTGATAATGTTTTCGGTTTCGATAGGCTACCTCCTGTGCCTGTGGTGGTACCAAAGCCACATGTGTCCCATCAATAGACCCAATTACATGGGGCATCCCTCCCAGGGCATAGAACTCACCCTTGACACCTGTCAACTGCTCACGAGTTGGAAAATGGATGAATTCATCCAGGTGAACCAACAAGGCTTCTAAAACATCATGCAGGACACGGCTGAACATGGTCTTGGACATGCCACCAACATCAGCTATGGTGAATTGAAACGTACCGGTGGCAAAAAAATGTAGGGCTGCCATCACCTTCATCTTGGGGGTCAGCGCAGTAGGATACCTGTGTCGTGGGTGGAGGTGTGGTTCCAGCTTTGCAGTCAAGTTCTCAATAAACTGTTGCGAGAAGCGGCAGCGTCGTATGCAGTCACGTTCCCTCAGGGCACCCAAGTCTGGCATTGGTCAGGGGAGAGGCGGTGCCCTGCAGGAATATGGAAGGGATTACGAAGAGTGAGTACATTACAACACCAATGTCAATGAATTGAGCACATGTTCAACAGCCAATACACATATGCTACATACAGAGTCTGGTCTGTGCAATACATCCTGGACACGTATGCCAGCCGGGTGATACTCCTACCAAGAGCCAGCTACAAACGTGGATTGTCAAGGTCCACATGACATGCCATGAAACTAGCTGTGGCCCAGTGTAAGTGAACAGCCAGACACATCACAGGAGTGACATACATCCACATATGTGCATTTGAAGGATGTTATCTCAAACAGACAGCTGGCGGTAAGCCAGACGCACAGGTCACATGTCGGTGAAAAAGGACAGACCACACACCGTGCCATGTCAAAACTGATTACACAGACATTGAGACAACGCAGATATGTCCTCAGGTCGCAATTCCATGTTCGATGCATACAGACAGACATTACGTGTGATTGCACATGTGGCCTGGTGTGCGTCATTGTGTGCCATGGCCATCTACACACAGACACGTGTTGGATGCAGCAACAGCAGATGCAGTTGATGGAACACCAACAGCAAGCTCATGGGAACACATGACACACACATGACATAGTCACATCATGGCACGCTGGTAGTTAGATGTCAGGTGTCATTATCCGTGTACCTGGCATCAGGGGACAGTTGTGGGTGTTGGTGACTGTGCCATGCCAGTGATGCAGTGCTTGACAAGTTTGTACTACATGCACACATGTAAAAGGTGTGAAGGTGAAGTGTGCCACATAGTGCCCCATCACGTGTACCTGGCATCAGGGGACAGTTGTGGGTGTTGGTGACTGTGCCATGCCAGTGATGCAGTGCTTGACAAGTTTGTACTACATGCACACATGTAAAAGGTGTGAAGGTGAAGTGTGCCACATAGTGCCCCATCACACATGACATGTGTACACAGGTCATCACACATATATTGCCATAAAACATGAGGAGACATGTGCCACATCACTGCCTGACACACCTAGGCCCTAAACATGACGGACTGAACTGACAATGACTTGATGTCCAGCCTTGTGCGAGTATGACACCTGCATTCCTTTCCTGTGCGCCTCCTATCACCAGTGTAAGCAGTGAAACGCACCTTACACACGCTCTGAGGGTGTGTGTATGGTCGTATCACTATATTGGTGTTGGGTAGGAGTACGCGTATGTGTACGGACCGTACACACGTACGTGTACGAGCAGTGTGTACACGTACGTGTACTACCATAGTACACGTACATGTAAACACTGGTCCTATCCCTATGGTAGTGTTGCCGTATGCGTACGTCATAGTGGTACGGGCCGTACACGCGTGTGTACGGTTCGTATCCCTATGGTAGTGTTGCCATAGGCGTACACCATAGTGGTACGGGCCGTACATGCGTGCGTACGGTTCGTATCCCTATGTTAGTGTTGCCGTAGGCATACGCCATAGTGGTACGGGCCGTACACACGTGCGTACGGTTCGTATCCCTATGGTAGTGTTTCCGTAGGCGTATGCCATAGTGGTACGGGCCATACACACGTGTGTACAGTTCGTATCCCTATGGTAGTGTTGCCGTAGGCGTACGCCATAGTTGTACAGGCCGTACACGCGTGTGTACGGTTCGTATCCCTATGGTAGTGTTTCCGTAGGCGTACGCCATAGTGGTACAGGCCATACACGTGTGTTTAGGGGTCGTATCTCTATGGTAGTGTTTCCATAGGCATACGCCATAGGGGTACGGGCCGTACACGCATGTGTTCGGTTCGTTTCCCTATGGTAGTGTTGCCATAGTGATATCCCCTGGCCTCTGTGTCATTGTTCCCTGGCCTCATTTGTATTTATCTAAAGTGTGCTACATGTGCCCATTGCACAGGCAGATCATTCCAGGACCATGGAGCAGTGTGCCCACTACAGTCCCCTAAGACACCCTTGCCTCAGGATCATGTGTGTCATCCAACACTGAGCCCATTCTCTATGTGCTCAGCATATTTTGGCCTCTGTGTCATTGTTCCCTGGCCTCATTTGTATTTATCTAAAGTGTGCTACATGTGCCCATTGCACAGGCTGATCCCATTTTGCTTGTGCATCCTCACACTGGGCAGTGCCTGTGTGTCTATGTCCAACTATCTGTTGATGGTTGTTTGTCACAAATATGTGTTGGCAGCCTCACGAGGTGATGTGGAGTACATTTAGTAAATCTTGATGGACATTTCAGTAAACACAGATTAAGAGGTGTAACTTTTTGATCTGTCTCAATCACATTGTCTCAGGTATGGGGTGTTTGTGCGGGCAAGGCCTACATGCCCAAACCTTATGTCTCCTTGCCAAGTCTGACCTGTGTGTGATGATTGTCTGGACAGACACTCAACGTGCAGTGACCCAGGCATGTTGTTCAGGGTGTCATGTTTGTGCTTTGCAGCATGTGTCAAAAGTTAAAAGACATGTTTCCTGCTCATCCATTATTGGCACCGGTGTGGGCTCAAGATGCTATGTAGTTTGGTCTGTGTGTGCTGACATCTGTGTGGACAGTCTTGCTTCCCATCAGGGTCTCTCCTCAGTGCAGGTGCTCCTTATTCCAACACAATTTCAGGGCCATTAGGTAATGTATTGTCCTGTGTCTGGACATGTGTGCCACTCCACATGACAGGTAGTGTTTCAGATGTGTTGCCAACTGTGTCATCATGGTACGGATGGCCATGTGACAGGTGGCATGTTTGAAGTTGTTATTCCAGAAGTCTTGTACCTTAGCACTCAGTACACTTGTCAACATGTCCCAATAGTTTATATGCTTCACTGTGAGTTATGTGAAGGACAATAATGTGCCTGCATGAGAGATGTCTCCCAAGGAAGTGCACAAGAAACCACCTTTACACTTTTGTGGAACACGCTGGCACATTTAAAACGGATCTCTGACATATTATCGACAGACACATTATCGAACTACACAAATATCGCATCAAATATATCGACATCAAAAATATCGACATTGTATACTTATTTAAAAAACTACACTAATATCGACACTACAATATCGTAATACAATTATATCGATCACACAAATATCGCACACATTAATATCGCAATACTAAATATCGACATGAGTAAATAAATATGACACATGTCACAAATATCGATAACCAAAATATAGACATCAAGAATATCGTTTTTATAAAAAATATCGACTATTCTAACACTAATAAAACCAATATTTTAAACAACATAAAGACAATATTTTCCCAAAACATACATTTTTCAAATGAGATTCTACTTAAACATAAACATAACATTTATAGCGATCTCAATATTTAACAACATAATAAAAAAACACTGAAATAATTATCACATTGGCATTTCGAACACATTTAAAAAACATTCACTACACATTATAAACAATCTTTTTATATATAATGATTTAAAACTCTCCTCCTTTAAAACTAAATATTCTCTTACTTAGCATTTTCTATAAAAGGAAACCAATTAACAAAAAAAAAATCAAACCATCCAATAGAAACGCAACATACAAAAAACAACCAATAACATGGACATTACAAACGTTAAAAGCAGAGAAGGTCCCCTGGGACTATTTTAATACAACATCTTTATTGCTTCCCTTTAACCTTACTGAAAAACAGCAATTATTGTCCATGAAAGATGCTACATATTCATTGTTACATATTGAAAAATTTGAACCTTTACCTTTCTCTGTAGCGGAATTGGATACAGGCGTGTGGGTATTACATGGGTTGATCACTCTCCCATTCACGCTTTTCAAGTTTACGTCCTGTATAAAAAAATATGCTATGGGTAGATATGAACAGCTGGGCACCGCTTTCATACATGATGTTTGGTCCCTCCCTTTTATATATAGATGTACAAGGGACGGTACTGAGGTTTCTCTGACAGGTGAAAAATGTACAACGACACCTGATCATTCTGTAGTATATAGACACATTCAATTACACAGTGCATACAATGTACAAACTCCAAATTTGGCCTGCGTCATGAAAAGGTATCCCAGTGCCAGTGATTACGCCATCTTTCACGCTGCTTGCAAACGGTAGTTATTTAATTCTGAACAATGAAGCTTGCTGCGGGATGTTAGTGGGAATCCCTTACATAGTGACTGTATCGCAGAGACTTGTCTGCTGCAATAATGTTCTATTTCCACCCCCGCATGGGCTGCTGGATGTTTCCATCTGGCCTTAGATTCCAACCTTGAAGGCAGAGTTCAACAAAATGAGCAGAATAAAGGCGCTATTGTCCAAAAAGGAGGTGCCATTGACTTCCTCCGGTGAAACATTTGTCCTTCACGTTGCAAATACGCGTACTGAGGTACAGGCGCTTTTGAATACTGACCTCCCCCTACATTTTGGTGCTTTGATCCAAACAATTTTCAATTCCTCGTCCACGACTGGCCTAGCTCATTTTTTTAATCTTGTGGGCTCGGGCCTCGTGACCTCTTTCCAAACTATTTTTGGTGTGATTCCGGCATTTTTTCACTCTATTTTCTCGAGCATCTTTGGAGGTGTCCCGCTGATTCTGGCGCTTGTGGCAGGAGTGCTGCTTTTACTTTTCATACTGCGAAATGGCTGCTCTTTCTGTGCCACACGACAACCTGTCCCGTCTGCATCTTCTCCGTGACAGGATGCTTGAATATTATGGTACGCTACCATTGGCGACTTTGAGCCTGGCGTATGGATTATCCTTCCGGTATTCCTACTTCACCTGCGTACAGCCAGTCTTTCACTGCCTAGATTGTCCCTTTGAATGGCCTTTGGATTTGTGCTTAACCAACATGGTGTCTCCGGTGCCGGATTATGATCGACTGATGAGGCCCTTAGTGTCTCACGAGTTTGCCTGTTCTGGTGTTCGGATTATGGCCTGTGGTGAGGCGCATGGTATCCTGGGTAATTGGGACATCGCAAGAGCAGCCTATAATTTCTTGAATATGACCAACTGGAGGAACAATTGGATTGCCCTCTGATTGTGCTAGAGGCTCCGCTCATTGAAGAACATGTATGTTCCTTTTCTTTGATTAATTGGATGGCTGAAACTTTTCATGGCTCTGCAAACGATTTCTTGTTGGAAGCAGTGGCCACGTATGCTGCATATACGTTCATGGATTGAGTAAACTGTGGTCCTCTATGTTTTTTCTCCCGTGCCTTTGGACTGCTGTCCACATAAACAATTTTTAATTTTTCCCATCACATGTTTGTGGTTTTTTTCTCCCCTTTTCGATTTTCATGTTTTCGGCTTTTGCCTGAACTATAAATTGTTTATTAATTGAATACACCTTGTTGTGCTCTGTCGAAACTGAACTTTGCATTCTCTTTTTTCTTGCCTACTGTATAGTGCTTCGATCAAGGGGGCATGTAGTGAGGACTCCCTTAATACGTACATACATTGTTAAGTTAGCATAACCGCGTTAGATGTTAGAAATCCATCTTGCCGCTTTTGCGCACGACACTGCGTTTACATGTTATTGCTTAAACAAACTGCTGACTCGAGCTTTGCTTCACACGGAAGCAATCTGTTGTTACCATCCCGAGCTCTGCGCAGGGACCTTGGTCTGTACATGGCGTGACAAAACAGTCTGGGTCGTTAGACAAAGCATGTTTTCCACTCCAGGTTGATCGACCCACTATTTAGCCATAACACACAGGCAGCTGCGAATACCTGAAAGTTGGTGCTTTTAATAATGCAGACATCATGTTTAATATTCAGACCGAAGACGAGCCTTCCTGCGAGAAGACTCCTGATGCTCCTGTGATGTGATTTCACTAAGCTGATCTTTGAGGTATGGGGTCCCCTATTGAAGCCTAAGAGACCTTCTATTAGCATAATAATAATATTAGCTTCTTAGTAAAGTGAAGGTGATATTATCCACTGTCATTATAATATGATCACCCCTTTTATATTCTATGGTATTGTAACGAAGCTGATGGTTTTGATTTTAATCATTTGTCTGCTTGTATTAGCCAACCTACTGCATTTTAGGACACGTGGTCTATAAAAATAAACTCTTTTTATTTTCACCGTGTCTCTGTTGATTCTTCTTGTGGACTGATGTGAGAATAATATACGGACAGGTATTTCGGATTCCCACCATTCCTGAGAGGATACAGAGTCGCTTGTTCTGGGTTGTCTTTTCATTGTGATTTCTGAGCCTAATCTCGGATAACGAATGGGACACTAATACTAGCCAGAGACTGGGTTCTGGGTTCTGAGGTGAGTTTCTGGTACACCACAATTCACTGAGTTGGCAGTATGTGCTGGACACTGAACTAAATTCATTTACTATTCCCACTCCAATCTATATTTAATTAAGATAAGTGCTGGACACTGAACTTAATTAATTTACTATTCTCACTCCAACCTATATTTAATTTGAGTATGTGCTGGACACTGAACTGAATTCATTTACTATTCCCACTGTAATCTATATTTAATTAAGATAAGTGCTGGACACTGAACTTAATTAATTTACTATTCTCACTCCAAACTATATTTAATTAAGATAAGTGCTGGACACTGAACTTAATTAATTTACTATTCCCACTCCAATCTATATTTAAGTAAGATAAGTGCTGGACACTGAACTTAATTAATTTACTATTCTCACTCCAACCTATATTTAATTAGAGTATGTGCTGGACACTGAACTGAATTCATTTACTATTCCCACTCCAATCTATATTTTAGTAAGATAAGTGCTGGACACTGAACTTAATTAATTTACTATTCCCACTCCCAACTATATTAAATTACAGTAGGTGCTGGACAATGAACTTAAATAATTTACTATTCCCACTCCACTCTATATTTAATTAAGATAAGTGCTGGACACTGAACTTAATTAATTTACTATTCTCACTCCAACCTATATTAAATTAGGGTAGGTGCTGGACACTGAACTAAATTAATTTACTATTCCCACTCCAGTCTATATTAAATTAAAATAAGTGCTGGACAGTGAACTTAATTAATTTACTATTCTCACTCCAACCTATATTTAATTAGAGTATGTGCTGGACACTGAACTAAATTAATATAATATTCCCACTCCAATCTATATTTAATTAAGATAAGTGCTGGACACTGAACTTATTAATTTACTATTCTCAATCCAAACTATATTAAATTACAGTAGGTGCTGGACAATGAACTGAATTCATTTACTATTCCCACTCCAATCTATATTTAATTAAGATAAGTGCTGGACACTGAACTTGATTAATTTACTATTCTCACTCCAATCTATATTAAATTAGAGTAGGTGCTGGAGACTGAACTAAATTAATTTACTATTCCCACTCCACTCTATATTTAATTAAGATAAGTGCTACACACTGAACTTAATTAATTTACTATTCTCACTCCAACCTATATTAAATTAGGATAGGTGCTGGACACTGAACTAAATTAATTTACTATTCCCACTCCAGTCTATATTAAATTAAAATAAGTGCTGGACACTGAACTTAATTAATTTACTATTCTCACTCCAACCTATATTTAATTAGAGTATATGCTGGACACTGAACTGAATTAATTTACTATTCCCACTCCAATCTATATTTTAGTAAGATAAGTGCTGGACACTGAACTTAATTAATTTACTATTCTCACTCCCAACTATATTAAATTACAGTAGGTGCTGGACAATGAACTTAATTAATTTACTATTCCCACTCCACTCTATATTTAATTAAGCTAAGTGCTGGACACTGAACTTAATTAATTTACTATTCTGACTCCAACCTATATTAAATTAGGGTAGATGCTGGACACTGAACTAAATTAATTTACTATTCCCACTCCAGTCTATATTAAATTAAAATAAGTGCTGGACACTGAACTTAATTAATTTACTATTCTCACTCCAACCTATATTTAATTAGAGTATGTGCCGAACACTGAACGAAAATAATATAATATTCCCACTCCAATCTATATTTAATTAAGATAACTGCTGGACACTGAACTTATTAATTTACTATTCTCAATCCAAACTATATTCAATTACAGTAGGTGCTGGACAATTAACTTAATTAATTTACTATTCCCACTCCACTCTATATTTAATTAAGATAAGTGCTGGACACTGAACTTAATTAATTTACTATTCTCACTCCAACCTATATTAAATTAGGGTAGGTGCTGGACACTGAACTAAATTAATTTACTATTCCCACTCCAGTCTATATTAAATTCAAATAAGTGCTGGACACTTAACTTAATGAATTTCCTATTCTCACTCCAACCTATATTTAATTACAGTATGTGCTGGACACTGAACTAAATTAATTTACTATTCCCACTCCATTCTATATTAAATTAAAATAAGTGCTGGACAGTGAACTTAATTAATTTAATACTCTGACTGAAATCTATATTTAATTATGGGATTAGTTAAATTAAAAAAAAAAATTAAATTTTCTAAATATTAATATTTTATAAATTAACAATATATAAACATTTTAATTAAATTCCCACCCTTATCCCCTATAACCCAACATTCCGCTCCTAAAATTATTTGTAACATTCTAAAAAAAAATTAAAATTTCTAAATTAATTTGTTAAAAAAATTAACAGATATATAAACATTTTTACAACACTTCCCACCCTTATCCCCTATCAATCAACATCCCGCAGCGAAATATATTTGTAAAAATCGAAAATTTATTTCATATTTATAAATATTTTAAAAAAAAAAAATATATATATACATGTTTTTTTTAAAAATTCCCACCCTTATCCCCTATAAACCAACATCCCGCTCCTAAAATTATATTTCAAATTCAAAATTTAATTTTCAATTTCTAAATTAATGTTTTTTTTTTAAATTAAATATATAAACATTTGTAAAACACTTCCCACCCTTATCCCCTATAAACCAACATCCAGCTCCTAAAATTATTTCTAAAATTCTACATTTAATTTACAATTTCTAAATAAATTTCAAAAAAATTCTAACAATATATAAACATTTTTAATACACTTCCCACCCTTCTCCCCTATAAACCAACATCCCGCTCCTAAATTTTTTTTAAAAATTCAAAATATAATTTAGAATTTCTAGAATTTTTTTTTTTAAATTTACAAATATATAAAATATTTTAAAACACTTCCCACCCTTATCCACTATAAACCAACATCCCGCTCCTAAAAATTTTTTTAAAATTCTAAATTTATTTTAAAATTTCTAAATAATTTTTTAAAAAATTCAAACAATATATAAACATTTTTAATACACTTCCCACCCTTATCCCCTATAAACCAACATCCCGCTCCTAAATTTTTTTTAAAAATTCAAAATTTAATTTAGAATTTCTAGAAATTTATTTTTTTAAAATTTACAAATATATAAAATATTTAAAAACACTTCCCACCCTTATCCCCTATAAACCAACATCCCGCTCCTAAAATTATTTTTAAAATTCTAAATTTAATTTACAATTTTTAAATAATTTTTCAACAAATTCAAACAATATATAAACATTTTTAATACACTTCCCACCCTTATCCCCTATAAACCAACATCCCGCTCCTAAAATTAAATATACATTTCATATTTTAAATTAAATTTAATAATTAAATTTTACAATATATTAAAAAAATAAATTAACTTTTTTAAAACACTCCCCACCCTTATCCTCTATAACCCAACATCCCGCCCCTAAAACAATATAAATATTTCTCATATTATATACATTTTCAATATTTATACAAACAACTTCAAAATATTTACTAAACACACAATAACGATATTTTCACATGTCGATATTATTACGAACGATATTACTTACATCGACATATAAGTAAAAAAAAAATAACGATATTTTTCACATCGATATTAGCTATTTCGATATTTTGGACATTCGATATTTTTGACTCGATATTTATGTCCCTCGATATTAAAAAGTCGATATATAGACTGCTCACCATTTAAAACATAGGCACAGTTCTGTCAATTATTTGTTTTGGAATTATGCATATCCATGTTCCCACAGTGTGTTTGCATTTGGGGTAGTCCTTGGTTGTTGCTGATGCAAACTTACCGGTGTCAAGTCATCAGGACCACCATGGTGCCATGTATATTTACTTCCTGATACCACATTTCTTCGTAACATTGGCTTCTTGGCATTAGGCTGCCAGCTCATACAATGACTGTGTAAATGTAGTTTTATGTGCTCCTCCTTGTGTGACTTCTGATATTCATGCACATGTGTGTTCTGTTCCACAAGTGGAACATTCACACATTCAAAACATGTCAATGGTGTAAAGTTTTGTGATTCCCAATGGATCAGAAAGTATTTCTTTGTTTTTTCAAAAGTAATCACAGGTCTATGAGTGTGGGGACCCCTTCAGCATTGGCGTCTGTTATTTGGCATTGGGTGCACAAATCCTGTTTTGTTCACAGTGACCAAGAGGTGGCATGCCTTCATAGTCTGCCTGTGCTCCACTGTTCACAGACACTAGCTTCTCTGTATAATTGGCTATCCAGTTATTGGCTGTCGTGTCCTGATTCTCATTATTTAAGGTGGCATGGTGGGTGAACCAATTGGGGAGTGCAGGGCTTACATATGTGCGGAGTATTCTATATGTTCCTCATGATGCATTTCATGATATGCACAGTGACCTATTTTGTTTGGACTCATGTGTCAGATGTACACAGATGACTGATTATATCCTGTCTCTTCACCTTGCCCACAGCATCATTGGGGGACACCGAGGGAGACACCTGCACGGACGTGGAGGAGGGATCCAGCACCAGTGCCACCACTCCTGCAGAGTCGGCAGCATCAAGTGGCACGGAGGGTGAGGGGAGTGCGGCGGAGGACCTGTGTAGTACCAACACCGACTATGACGCAGACGGGTCCGAGGCTGAACTCCCTGAGGGGGCGGAGGCTGCTCCAACAGCTGACAGCAGCACTACACCGGTCACCGCCCCCTCCATTCCCATCACCGCCCTCCCAGTTGCTCGGGTCCCTTCTGTCCGTGTAGGGCAACAACGTGTCTCCTTCGTGCCAGGCACCACACCCCCTGCCCCTGTGTTCCCTCCTGCCCTCACTGCCAAGTCTGTGGACATTCAGCGGCAGTTGCAGGTTGGGCAGACATTGATCCTGACTGTCCGCCATGGCCACACCAGACTGCTGACACAGATGGTGTCGAACATGGAGGGCATGTCATCAGCGATGTCTGACCAACCGGTGTTGCTGAGGTCCATGGACTCGTCACTGACGGCAGCAGTGACCCTCCTGCAGCGCTTGGTCCCCCCCACCCTTGCACCATCCACACTTCCCACTCCCATGCCTGTCCCAAGCACACACACACCTTCCCAGGCAGGCACCACACCAGACACAGGCAGCACATCAACAGGGAAGGGCAAGCGCACACCTCCTGTCACGCACACTCAGGGGGAAGAAGGTACACCCACTGGGTCTAGGGCACACAGGCAGACATGCAGCCACAGTCGGAGTCCGCATGCCTCACTCCCCAGTCCCTCCCATGGCACTCCCCTCAGCTCCCCTGCAACAGAATCAGCCAAGGAGGGCTACATGGCTGTGCTGGGCCTCAGCCCCACTGCGTTACCATCCCGCAAACGGGCCCGGCACTCCACAGGCAGGGGAGTTGAGTCCCCCCCTGTCCACCACCTCCCCCAGAA